>NC_063215.1:105610169-106255363 GCF_020740725.1 Corvus hawaiiensis
TGACACGCAAGAATTGGCAGTGCTGAAGATGGGTTTGTGGTTGCCACACACAGGACCTGCTGCACCCTAACGGGGTGGCACACGTACCTCCTCTGCCCCGGTGACCGAGTACGCGTGTCCCTTCACCAGCTTCTGGGAGGTGACTGCCTCTGTTTCTGCTGCACTGGTGATCTGCAGGAGCAAAGAACATCAGTGATTGCAGCTTCCCATGGGCAAGGGATCCCAAAGAACAAAGTTTCCCCCTCCAACAGAGCTTTCATCTCACTGGGAGATGGCAGGAGTGGTTTAGCTGTTGCACAAAAGTGTGACAGAGCAGGGAGAGGGGACGGCAGCACATGTGGTCTGGAGGCCCAGGGACCCTGTTTGTGGCATGGGGTACAAACCAGAAGCCCAGTACTGAAGCAAAGCTCCCTCCTGGCTCCAAAACACTTGGTGTGGTGCAGCCACTCTTGTGCATCTCAGGAGGGGATTCACACAATAAACTCCATATTCTCAAGGGACCAGGAGAAAAACAGGGAGTGACTGGCCTAAGGCTACATTGGGATCACACCCAGATCCAGCAAGTTTCAGGGTCAAAAACCCCCTTCAGCTCCACAGCAGGGTGGGAGATTCCCCTCCCTCTCCCCAGCACTGCCACCCTAGGACCTGCCCCACAGGGCAGCAAGGGAACAGGCTGGACTTTGGATGCCATTGGTACCTGAAGGCACATCCCCCTCTCAGTTTCTCACAGCCACTGCTTGGGCAGTCTGGCCTTTAAACACCACAGAGAAAAGTCACTTCTAGCCAGACAGTGAATGTTTAACCATCTATGAAACATATGGCTGTCATTGTCTTCCCACCCCTTCTGAAGTGTGTGATCTCTAAACAAGCATATTTGAAACTGAAACAGAGAGGACTGGATCGAGCAGGCAGGATTCCTGCTGTCAATTCATGGCCTATTACTGCCCCACAGCACACTCTCCATGTAATGCTTAATCTCTGTGTCCATATTTCTCTTACAAAAGAGAAGGAAAGATTTCACAAGAATTTTTTTTCAGAGGATACGCTCAGCAACAGTTAATTTACACTACAGACCAACAACATAATGTATTTACTCTCCACCCCCACCCACCCCAGGGATTTGTATCAGTCTGGGGCAAAAATCCACATGTCAGATTCTTATCTAAATGAAAATGAGTAAAACGGGCCTCAAAAATACCATGAAGTCAAATACTGACATGAAGCAAGCACTTTTCCTGCTGCAAAGCTTCCCTCTCCTGGGACCCTAATTTAACTTGAAAAATGGGAGGAAATATTTACATTTATATTATGAATGGAGTTTCTGTAAACAATTTACCTTTCCTTTAGACACAACTAAGATGCAATCTCATTTGGGAGGAGGGTGATTACCACAATAACAATACTTAAGACTCATTTTCAGTAAGGCTAAAAGCAATGCTGAATCCTTGAAAGCAGGGCCAAAGCTCCTCTTTTCTTTCCCAGGTCCAACTTCTGACAAAACCTTCCCATAAAACCTTTTAAAGGTCTGGCAACAGTCCAAGCCTCTCTGCTTCAAGAACAGAACCCAGTTTTTTTGGGAACATTTTAGGTACAACTTGTGCGACAAAAAGGCTGCAGCAAGGCTGGATGTTGTGACCTCTGAGCACATGACTGCAGGAGCCATTAGCAGCAGCTTTCTGTCCAAACCCACTCAGCCTGTGCCATCCTGCTGCCAAGCTAAGGCTTTCTTTGGGACACAAATGTGCATCAGGACCCCCAATGAGTTCCCTGTGTGATTCATTACCACGAACCTACAAAACAGCAAAAGGTCTCAAGGAAGAAGCACAAGGGAGGGAATGAGCTTTTTACATGAACTAATGAAGTTTAGTTTCAACCTAACCCCCACGAAGAGCACTACTGGGTCACAATTGTGGGTCAAATTCTCCAGGCACAAGGTAGAGCAGAGAACCACAGGCAGAGGGGACTGGCACCCTGTGTGCAGCTCCTGAAGGTGCAGCACAGGTCCACCCCCAGCCTGTGTGCACAGCAAGAGCCCAGCAATGAACCTGCTAACTCACATCAATGGAGCAGCCAAGGAGAGAGCCCTTCTGGAGTGCCTTCTGAATGATTTTGAAGAGGTTGGGGGGTGGCTTCTGCAGCTCAAACCATTCTGCAATGCCACCAGTGAAGTCCTCGAAGCCTTCGGTGGTGGCACCACCAGAGAGGGACTCATATGATCCGTTCAGCCTGCATAAAATGGGGGACAGACACAACCATCAGGCTCCCTGTTCTCCTCTCACACACGCACAACCATCCAGGCTCCCTGTTCTCTTCTCACACACACACAACCATTCAGGCTCCCTGTTCTCTTCTCACACACACACACAACCATTCAGGCTGCCTGTTCTCCTCTTGCCTTCAGGAGAGGCACTCAGTGTGCCAGCTGTCACAGCATTTCTGCTTTCAGGAGCATTACAGCAGCTACAAACATATCCCTCCATTCAAGCCTTGCTTCTTAGACCTGTGTACTTGGAAAGCTCAGCATAAAATACTATATGATCATGGATACAGCTTGCAGGTTCAGTCATATCAATGACAGGAATCATGAACACTATCTGAAGAAAAAACAATATAAAAAAAATTAAGACCAAACAATATGCCTCTCTAGTTCCAGAGTCTTTAAATCCCTTTAACAATTATGGGTCTGATTTTCAGCGGATCTACATTTCTTGAGTAAATTCAAAATAGTAAAGTTAGAGGACAGAATTCCTCTCTGGCCAACCCAAACGTGGAGATTCAGATATGAGCATTGAACACAGACCTTTGCACACTGAAGCACTGCAGCTGCCAAGCCCTCAGAGGTGCACAGAGCACATGAAATGGAGTTTCCCAGGCCCTGGTGACAGGAGGCTCCAGGAACAGCCTCGCCACAAGATGCAAGAGCTACTTTTCTTGGCTAGCAACAAAGCCAACGCTTTTGGCTCCTTGTCTTAGGCATCTGTCAACAAAGCTATACCAAAGGAGCCGTTGTGGGATGCCCCAGAAGCTGCAAAGGCTAATAGGTACACCAACCCTTTAAATGCACAGCATCCACACAGCTGGGGATGCTATGGGGAAGCAAGGATGTGAGTGGGGTGGCAGCCTGGCCCGACTCACTTGGCGTAGGCCTTCTCCAGCAGCGCGCTCCAGAACTCGCTGCCCTCCGCCGAGTGCACGAAGAGCAGCTCCCCGTTCTTGGTGGGCAGCCTGTCGTCCACCACCACGTCCACCCACTCCCCGTACTGCCAGAACTGAGGGAAAGAGAGAACAGACATCCATCACTACCCAGTGCTGGGCACTCCCATCACCAGGAGGTTTATCTTTGAATGTTGATTTCCCAGGGGAAAAGCAATCCCTCCCAGCCAGCTTCACCCACCCTGTTTAGGGATGCACATAGTCAGCTGGCTCTGCTCAGGGAGGAAGGACCACAGAGGCAGCCCCTGCTCCCAGCTCTTTGATCAATGGCCTTGTTCCTTCCACCATCCCTCTTAGATGTCTCCCTTTTTCTTTTTTTGTTTCCCACAAAGCCACGCCAGGAAACATCACATATGGATACCTAGCCAGCCACGCTGGCTCCTGCCCAAGAGCACTAAGGGGAAAAGGCTGTTTTCCACATACCTGGAAGTGGAAAATTCCTGCATATTTATCCTGGAAGCTCTGGTCTTTGGGAACAACACGGGCCAGAATTTCTTCATTCAGGGTGAGAGAAGCAATGGCAGCCAAGAGCCAACAGTCCCCTGTAAAAAGAAAAGGAAAACAAAACCCAAACCAGACAGCATTCATTATTCAAACTGTAGTTTTTGCACTGCATCAGGATTGTGCATTATAACCAACAGTCCCCTCTCATCACTTTATCTCTGAGACAGATGAAATACATAAACACAAATGCCCTCCAGGTGCAGGCAAGTGTTTCCTCAAGACCAAAGTCATAAAAGAAAAAAAAAGTAGGCTTTTTCTGACCTACCACCACAGTTATCACCCATTCTGGCACTATTTGAAAGAAAACTTAATATTCAGTTGAATGCCTAGATGTTAGGAAGCAGCATAGGGAAAAGGCAAAGAGCCTGTGGGCACACACAGGTACTTAGAGGTGCAATTTCTTCTCAAAGGGACAGTGTTTTCTCAGGCATAGGCTGCATTCCTTCCCTTCTCCATGTTTAATAAACATGTTGCCTTGTTATCCAGAGATCTGTCCTGCAGGCAAGCTCCCTTTAAGTCTCTTGCCAGCCTCCCTCCAAACAGGAGCTCCTTTCACCTTACACACCTCTGGAGGCCCTTGCTCGAGGCCTCTCTGTTTAGTCCCATGTCTTGTCTCCAGCACAGTCACCAGAGAGCCAGGAAAGGCCTGAAGGCAGGCACTGTTTCCCAGTCCCACACACCTCTTCATCCTGCCTGGGATGGAGCCAACCCACACCAGGCCTGCACACCGCAACCCCAGGGCACAGGCTGCCTGGACAGTGCTTTTCCACACCATCTCCTGCCATGCAGAGAGAGGAAGAGACCTCAGCTCTATAAACATTACACCTCTACTTTCTGTAATTATTTTCAGAGCCCAGTTTTACTTTACCAGAGCAGGGACCTTTCTGCTCAGCCACGAACCTCCCGCAGCCCATTAGCGAGGCGCTCAGAGATTTACAGACCCAGATGATCCTCTGACTGCCACAGCCCAACACAAAACTCCTTGTTACCACTACCAGATCTGCTGTTCCCTTGCTTTGTGAACAGAAGGCACCTGGTATTACACACGAGACCCCACAAGAGTCCTGCAGGATTGAGTTCAATATGAGAACCTGGCCCAGCTGTCAGCAAGCCAGAAGCCAGCAAAGCAGCAGTCCATGCACAGCCACCTCTCTCCCATGGGAAAAGGTTCAAAAGCTTATGGGTGAGAAGCTGGGATCCAAACAGGAGAAAGTCTCAGGGTGAGTTAACTCTAAAGCAGCCCTGGAGGTCCACCCTCAGGCCCAAATCCATGACTGCTCAGACAGCATCAGCAGGAACATGGGCAACCTGCAGCTCCCTCCAGGCTGCCCTTGCTTTGCACAGCTGACCCCCAGCAGCAGCTCCATGAAATACATCTGTCCCACACATCTTTTCACATCTCAGGAAAGGTGGAAGAGGTGAAATTACAGAATAATTTTAAAACCTGAGGTGCTTTTACAGCTTCACAACCTGGAGGGGGAGAACTAAACATAAAACTTTCCCTTCAGCCCTGCCTCTGGCTGCTTGTACTGTAATGGAAAAATCAGCTTCTCAGAGAAGTTTTAAAGCAGGAAAGTCACCTTGCTATTCTCCTGTGACAGACATGAAGCAGTGATGAACTTCCCCTCCCTATTCTGTGGCAGCACATCCATCTCACCCTGCAAAGTAGTGACTCCTCTCACAGCCTCCTTCAAGGAGCTGAGACCCTCTTCCCTGGGAGCTGCATCCAGAGGTACCACCATGCACTGCAAAGGTGCTTGCTGGGAAAGAGAGGGCCAGGAGGAAAGAGTCTGGCTCAGAGGGCAGCTGCCGTGCCATTCCTCCCAAGAAATATTAGCATTTCTATTCCACACCCAGGGCAGGGGCTGGGTAGGCAGAGAGCAGCACAGGAAGAACAAATGAATAACTCAACACGGCCACAGCAGCTCAGGAAGCCTTGGCCAAGAAGCTGATCAGGCCTCCAGATTATGAGCACACAATTTAATGCTGTAGCATGTCTTTGAGTCATGTTTGCCCTGGAGATAAGAAGCATGGAAATTCAAGGAGAAACTCCCCCCAGAGGACCTCCACGCCCACAAGCAGAATTTAGAAAGAATTTCCTTTACTTTCTAGCTGTCTCATCAAGGCAGACTGAAATTGCAGCCTGTTGTAAAATCTCTCAGTTGAACTTTATACTGGTTTCTAACAAGAATTCAGACTCAAACACAAATCTTAACTCTGACAACTCTGGGCAGGGTCTTGAGGTTTAAAGGCAGCTGCAGCAAATATGGAAGACATCCTTTGGTTTCCACACTTAAAAGTGCTCAACAGCCAGGATATCACCTCTACCTTTGTGAACAGCCATCACTAAAAATACACCTGATAATTCACACCCTGGGTGAGAACAGACTGTGTGATTATACCTGGAGTTTTAGCCTGCACTAAGAAAGCCTGAGCAGGGTCTTTACTAGATAGTCTGAACTTCCAGAACTGGTACTTTTGTAAGGTTCTTGACAGTGATTTTCCTTTGATAGGGAAGGAAAGTCCAAAGGGAGGCTGACAGACAGGTTGCTTAGAATCTGAAAGGAGTGTTAGCAAGGCTACATTAACCACAAATAATTTTTGTAAAGGAACGGTAGGTAGAACAAGGTTATCAGAAAAGGGAATATTATCAGGCTGTGAGTTGATCTATAACACATATTAACAAGAGATGCTATTTTTTGTCCTGTCATGCTTACATTTTGCTGCTTTCAATGTTTTACTTCTTATTTCCATACACCTATCTCTGCATTTACCTAATCTCCAGCTGTAACAAGAATGTTAGAAAAAAAAAAAAAAGTAATTGCAAGGCAAGCATAAATAGCCTTAAGGTCTTAAAATTAGCCATTCTGGAAAGAAAAGACAAACAAAACACACCCATCAAATGCCTGAAGGGCTGTAAGCAAAAGGCAGCTCCTCTGGTCACTGCACAGCTCATGTAAGAGTACGGGGTAAAAGAAGAATGTAGGTTCTGCCAACCACAGACTCATCATTATTTTAAAACAGTCTTAGATCAACAACTACTGAATGTATTTATATTAATACCATGGCACTCCAGGAAGTTTTCTGGTTACAAACACGAGGCTGTGGCAGCCCACTGACAGTAGAGTAGCTGTCAGCATGAGAACACCATGGGTCTGATTTTCTAAATTCAACCTATCCAATTAGTTATTATTTCATGCATTTTTTATGTAAGGAGGAGACACCTGGGAGATCCTGTGCTGTTTACACCCCAGTGTTGTGATACCATGGTGACATCCACTCCAAAAAAAAAGGTGGTTAAGGGTGAACCAGCCTTCTCTGGCTTTGGATCCTCCCCTCAGCTGTAATGAGTCACCACATCCCATGTGCTGCCATTTGGAGCCAAATACCATCACTGACTTTGCAGATCTGATGCTGCAAAACTAACTCCAAATACTTGCCTCTAAAAGTTTCTCCTAAGGAAAAAACCACAAAACAACAACAACAAACAAAAACAAAACAAAAAAAACCTCACAAGGCCAGAATAAAGGATAATCCGAATCCCAAAGGGGCAGAATTTTGGAGAACCTAATGAACTGTCAAGGGAACAACCTTTTCTGCACTGATGATCAGATATGCTTTATAAGCATCACAGTTTCTTATAGTTCAGGTCAAAAGCAATGAAACAAATTTATGCACCTGGCCAAAGACTCCTGAAATAAAAGAAACTCTGCTCATTAGCTGAGCTGTTTGGTTACACATTCCCTGCCAAGAAGCTGCCACGCAGACACGATGGGTCCACGTGCTCTGGATGCCTCATCTGTCCCTGCAGTACTCCCAGATGTTCTGGAGGGCTCAGCAACAGCAATGAAATTCCCCATGGGCACAGGTCTGTTGCTTTTTGACCAAGCCTTTTGGGGGATAAATAAGACTACAAAAGCTTCCTACAGAAAAAAAGCAGCATAATAAAAAGTACAGGTTTCCAAAAGCACCTGACATCTTCCAGTGCAATCTTCTCTGTAACATCCTAAAATGTGATGGGACATGAACATTCAAAGTAAATACAAAGTTCAAGTAAATGGAAGCTTAAGCAAATTTATCAATACAAATGCTAGCATCAGATAAGGCAGTGGCAAAAAAGAAAAAAAAAAAAAGAATGCATCTGCCAGCCCCGTTATGTGAAAGAGCAGAGATTCCATACAGGCTCTCAGGAACTCAATGGCTATACAGAGGTAAGATCAAAAGCATCTAATTTTTAATCAACTGTCACACAATACCAAAATCCAGATTCATGAGAAGACAGCCAGGAGAGTCACTGCAGTACTTAGTAACGGTGAAAAAGGTGATACAAACAAGAACACTGACAACCTCTGATCCAAACAGAGTCAGGAGGTACAACAATACCAGCTGTGAGTCACTTCATATCCTCTGGTGACACCATACAACTCCATGACAACATCTGACTGGTCCAAAGACCACTAGGGCAGCAAGTGCTTTTATCAATTTAAAACAGAGTTTGGTACTAGCAACAGCAATTTCACAACTTGAAAATGAAATTTCAAATCTTTCATTCCCATGCTCTTGCTGCCACAGCATCTGGACAGAAAAGCTGGAAGCCTGCAGAAGGCAGAAAGCAACTAAGTGACTCCAGAAACCAGCATCTCTACAGAAATGCCAGATGCTGAAATGGCATTACAGTAAACTTTAATTTCAATTTGAACAACTTCTTACAGTAAAGTTTCACAATAAAAAGAGATAACAGATGTCTGGCACGTGTGTTTAAGCACCGGGACATGCTTCACGCCAAAACAGTCATGGTGGGAGACATGATATTGGGCAGAAAGAGCACAGGAAGGAAGCTGGTGACATGGCAACAACCCAAGGCACAACAGAGCCTAACTCACACCACTGATGATATTGGGGCATGAGAAGAACCAAGTTCATAATCTAAGTATTTTTACTGTCAGGTATTTTTACACAAATGGCTGACAAATCTGGTTGTCAAAGCACTAACCTAAAAAACTTCTGAATGAAAACATAAGCACAAAATATAAGGTTCCCTGCCTGTTACATTTTTGGAATTGAACACACAAATAGCAGCAGTGGGACTAGAAACTAAGAAGTTGCAATGTGGTGAATATTTGATAGCAAACAAACAGAACTTGGTTCCTTTGCCAACACCATTGCTTCAGCACAGCACAGCTCGTATTAGTCGTGTTTCCTACATGAGAGCTTTCCCTCAACCACGCTATCTGTCTAATCTAAAACCCTCTCACTACAGCTATGGAATAAACAGGAGCCTGCTGCTTCCACTTCACTTTATTTCTTCTCCTCAGATCTCTGCAGACATCTTCCACCTAAAACCCCCTTCTGTCAGGCAAGGCAGGAGAGAGGCTCCCAGGTTGGGACAGCTGTGCACTCACAGCCAGGCTAAGCCATTTGTTCCCCACTGTCCCCTGGCACTTCCCTGCAGGTCCCAGAGCTCCCCCGGGAGCCCCACCAAGGGGCTGCCATTGCACAAACTGAGCAGAAGCCATGGCAAAAGCAGAGGGCTCACAGGCTGGCCCATCCCTCCTGAAACACCCCAGTTTTGTCTTCCTTGAGAGCTGGCGACCAGCAGGAAGTCCCCCACACAACTTCTTTTCTCTCTACAGCATCTTCCCAAGTTTCAGGAGGTTCTTCCTGCTCAGCAGCACTCTCTCCCTCTGGGGAAAGAGAAGTCCTGCTATGCACACAACTGCTCTTCCAAGCAGACTGTTAAAGGCAGAAATGAGTCAGGCTGCTCTCAGGCACATGGATGTGAACGTGAAAGGAACTGGCCGTGATCAGAACAGCCATCAGGAAACCACTGTGTGTCACCCCTGCGTGGTGCACACAGAAAGGCTGTGCTCAGTGGCCCAGCTCACACAGTCCCCACCTTTGCAGAATGCCAAGGCAAGGTGAGGAAGGTCTGATTTGATGTGAACAGAGGTGGTAGGATGCAAAAGGAAGTATTTAGAGAGTGAGTTACAGCCATGTATAAACCATGGTGTCCTGGGGTAGCACCCGCATGGAAAACTCAGCTTTCTGCCCCCACCTTACCTAAGGCCCCTTGGCAGATGTCCGTGCGGGTGGCTCCGCCGGCTATGAACTGGGGGTTGGAACACAGCTCCTGGGAACAAAACAAGCCTTTCATTACACGTAGCTGCAGCCAAGGCAAGGAACAAGGCCCCACTTGCAGCAAATTAACCAAACCATTGACCACAGCAGATGGACACCGCAGAGATGGAGCAGGGCAGGAACGGGTGCGGGCACCAGACACACCAAGCACAGTGAGAACGGGAGCTGGTGACCAAAGCTCGTGTGCAGCCATCTCACCTCACAGGACGTGTCAAGAGGTGCACTGCATTTTCACACACGTGCACACACCGCTCTGCCATTACCTCCCCACCACTGACTACGCCAAGGTCTTCCAGAAGCGCCTGGAGGCACCCCGGAGTCCACCTGACCCCACGGCTCCCATGGCTGGCAGGGCTGCTTCGGGAATAAACTGCTCGGCAGTAGACTCACGGCTCTGCTGAGGGAAAGAATTATCGGAAGAGACAGCCCCAAGCGCTACCCAAAGAGATTTATCCACACGGAGCGCTCTGGATGGAAAGGAAAACGGCTTTTCTGCTTTGTTTGTTTTCCAGGCAGAGCACGTCGCGCTGCCAACCTGTCCCCGGAGCAAAGGGGAGCCTCCGGCGCTCTGAGCATCCGCGGCTGCACGGAGCGGGCGCACCGCGATTCTGCAGCCGGGGAGGGCTCGCACCGCGCTCGGCAGCCGCGCCCCGACCCGCCGCCCCCGCGCGATTCCATCCACCCAAATTTACGGCGTGGGGGAAGGCGAACGGCCGGGTGGCACGGCGGAACGATGCCACCGGGGATCCCCGCCCCCTTCCCCCGCCGCCCTACCGTGGGTCTGCGCCAGACGACGCCCTGCGTCTTGTGCGAGCGCGGCCCCAGCTCCCGGTAGCCCAGGGCGGCGGGGCCGGCGGGGAAGGAGGGGTCCTGGAAGAGCCGCCCCTCCTGCAGGCACTCCTGGCGCAGCGCCCCGAAGTGCTGCCCCAGGTAGGGCACAGCGCGGTCGTGCCGCCCCGCGCCCAACGCCGCCGCCCGCTCCTTCGCCAGCGCCGCCGCCATCCCCGCCATCGCCGCCACCGCCCCGCCCCGGCACAGAACATCCCGGCACGGCACATCCCGGCCCCGCCTGTCATCCCTCCCCTCCACCGGGTGCCACGCCACTGCTCAGCCCCGCCGCTTGGCGCGAGTCGCGCTGTCCCGGCAGTCGCGCGTGGAGAAACTTCCCCTCCCGCTCTCTCCAGCTCGTTGTCCCGTGGAGAGGCATCTCTGCCTCACTGGGCGCCTCATCAGCTTCACACCTGCGCCATCCCTGGCTCCCGTATTGCCACATGTACGCATCAGTTTAAAAAAAAAGTTGGTATTTCCCGTGTGAAAACCAGAACTATCCATATCAATTCTCTAAGTTTAGACAAAAAAAAAAGACAAAGAGGAAAACCTAATATGGCTCAAATCTCACTATGGTACATCTGTACCCCGTGTTGTCACCTTGTTACATCTTCGAACATCGCAGGTAACAGATCGCTTACAGCTTGATTTGCTGGTGGTAACCACAGCACGTGTTTTGTCACTGCTGGCATGGACCCATCTGCGCCCTCCGCACAGCCCAAACCACAAACAATGAGTTATGAGTTCCCCCCGAGTTTCCCCGAAACACGCACACATGGTGTGGGGGAAGACAGCGTCTCTGTTTTGGCAGTGAGTTGCTGCCAAGAATGGCTGAAATGCTGCTGCTGGCACCCGTGTAGAACAGCAACCCTCCAAGAGAGAATTCAAACCATTTGTTTCATATTTTAGGTTTGACTCAGGACGTGCTGGTGCCAGGCAGTGTTCCCTGGGCAGCTCACAGACGCTGTGAGCCTTTCGTGCTGCACCCACCGCCCACAGTGGCTGCCCAGCTGCCTTGGAAGGACAGGCACCTCTTTTTGCACGTTGTTTTCCAAGCCCTGGATGCATGAAACAGTGGTTTGGAGCCATCATATCCAGCTAAAATGAACATTATTGTTTGACAAATGCTTAAAGAATCATAAATTAATGGTGGTACCGTTTGCTGAGATGTGGTGGGAAGTTTTCCTTCACTGCTGGTACATGGTGCTCCAAACCGTTGTATAGCACTGTCCATTTGGTCGGTAGTTTTGCCCTTCCATCATTTATGATTCCTCTTCCTAAGTTCAGCGCAGATCCTTGCTTGCACAGTTCACGAGAAGCCATTACCATTAAACAGGAAAAAAAGCTAAGCACTGCCCACTCAATTCCTAGTGTAGCAGAGGAGGCCCCCAAAATCTTTTTGAAGTTAGATATGAATGGTCTGAGCAGCACCAGTCTGTCTGTGTAGATCATGACAGTGCAAGGAAACAGCCCTGATACCACCTGGTTGTCCAAACCTGGCAAGGCACGGTCCAACTTTGCTGTGCTTTGAAGATGCCCCCTGTTCTCTGTGGGTCAGAAGGGCTCTCTTTATGAAGGGAATGATGGTATTTTTAGCAGCACGTGGGAAATCAATCACACATGGAGAGCTGGAAGCAGATCCAATAATGTTATGTGCTGCAAGCTGTGTGCACTCAACTGAGGGTGTGCCTTTGGCCGAGGTCTCCAGCATGGCTGTGCTGAAGCTCGAGCAGGACACAGAGTGGCACTGGAGGATGGTTTTGCTCAACTGTTTAGATTTGCTAAGCACTGCTGAGTTATCTCACAGGCAAGGCCATCTCCTGGACCAGGAGACAACAGCATCTCACCACCGGGGAGTTTAACTTCCAGTGGGTTGTGTTGCATCCTAACGTGACGGATCCGGGAGCTGTAGAGCTGCTCAAAAAGTGTTTCTTTGGCTCCACACAGTGGTTCGAATCTGTACAGCTGCCACAGGTCAGACTTCTCTGGTTTTACAAGAGTCGGGGTAAAAGGAAACCAGAGTCAGCTCAAAGCAATGGTTTTCACTGGCCCACAAAACCAGTTTTGGTTTGTGAACTCCTCTACTCTAGCTATGTACCAGCAGATGCAGAAGTTTAAGCTGGGCTGAAAATCTGTCCTGTAATTACTTTGCTTTTCTTAGCCCTCTCCCCTGTGCCTCATAGATGATACTCACAGACCACTCTGGGGTCTGCTGGCAGCCGACAGCCTCTGCTGGACAACGACCAAGAACAAGTGTGTGCAAGAATCTTATGATGTGGCTGCTCTGCTCTGCTCAGTCAGAGCTACCAGAGTTTTCTTAGAGTCTCCATGGTGCAATGAGGGTTGAGACTGAGCCAAACAGAAAAGGAGAGGAACAGAAGGGAGCAAAGCCAGAAAGAAATTGAACCAGCAAGGATTCAATTAAGCAGTGAGAGAGGTACCTCTGGCAAGGCAGGGTAGAGGTGTATTTGCCACCCAGGCTTGTTAGACTGGTCCCAAACTTATAGGGACCATACTGTCCCATGTGGTTTAATGACAGACAAGGATATATTGGTGTAATACAGAATTTATCTTATTATATGGGAAGTTGGCTGTCCCAGCAGCCATCTGAACAGCCTGCCCACAAAGTCCTCTGCAGCCAGGTAAGTCAACAAGTCAACTGCTTCCACTTCCAGCCCAGCAGCAGATGTGGATGGGAGTCCACAGTAAGAGGGAAAGAAGTTATTTTCAGCACTACCTGAGCCAGTTCCTTCATTTTCTACGTATTTACACAATATGCCCATTTTCTTTAAAGAAAGAGGTGATTTCCATTTGACTGTGAGACCAGTGTAATGCTCTTAGGTAAAAGCAGCAGTCCCATGAATAGTTGCCCACTTGTGTCTCCCTAAAACCAGTAAACTTCAGAAGGAAAGAGAAATCTTCTTCTTCATCTCCCTGCACATCTGCAGCTCTTCAAAGACGTCACCAACTCTCACATTTTGCAAGTGAGTGGTTTCAGCTGTTGCTGCAGCAGCTCATTCTGGTTCCTGATGAGGAGCATCCAGCTGCCATTCACAGCATGGAGTTTCTGGCAGGATGGGCTTGTCATTCCCTATGCCCACACTCAGCAATTGTGAGTAACTCGGAGCTGTTTGGCCTTGCACCATCCCTCCTCTCCCTTGCTCCTCTGCCCTTTCACTATACATGGATACTGAGAACAAATGGCCAACAGCTCAGGAAGGGAGGAATGGGTCTATGCACCTGCTGGGCTCCTGTTCTTCCTCCCAGGAACTGCCCTGTCCTCACTAGGATGAGGGTGGTTTCCCAGAGGAAGAGGCTTGCAGTAGCAGTAGTGATGTTTCATGAGGAAGGGAATTGCTTTGCTGTCTGAGGCTGGGATCTGGAGAGGTACTGAGCTTTCCCCAACATCACAAGGTGAGGTGTCAGAAAGACCTGGGTCATCCTGCAAAACCCAGCTATCCTTCCCAGCTTCCTTCCCATAGTGCTGAACTATCATTCTGGATCAGCCCAACTTGTGTTGTGGAGCTTCACACCTGGGGTGCAGATATTGCCTCTGCAGGATATCATCTTCCTTCTCCTCAGGCACCAACAGTTTTATGGCTTTTATAAAATAAACAAGCAGAATCAGAGCTAATTTCAGATGTGTTTCCCTATGGGGAACCTGCCAGGCTGCAGCCTGTAGCAACCCTTCCCTCCCCAAACACTCGGATAAAATATTGCAACCTCTAAAACAATAATTCTGGAGACAAACATTTAGGAACTTTCACAGCTCCCAATAGTCTTCCTATTGATAGTCACTCCATTTTCACAGCAGTAGGGTGGGTAGGAGCCCATACATCTAGAATAGGAGAAGGCAAGCTCTCAGAATCAAACAGATCTGTTTTCATGCTGCAGGGTCTACAGTACAGCAAAGCAGATGTAATCCTCATTAGCCAAGTGCTGCAGTACAGGAGAGCCCTCTCATTTCTCTCTAATGTACTATATCAGAAATGTATCTGGAACTGCTGGGTAATTGGCAGTTATTTTCTGCTAAAGATTTCCCCATATACAGAACAGTCCTGACTGCATGGAATTTTCAGTCTCTTCTTTGAAACCCAGGTGATGCATTTTCCTGGTTTAATTGGTTCTTCCCTATTCCCCTCATACTCTCGCTGTCATCAAGAAAAGGGGAGAGGGAAAGGAGAGCAGCAAAAGCCAGGCAAAAATATGCAAATCCCAGAGCAACAAAAGCCAAAATAATTGTTATAACTGTTAACCCTAGGGGTTAATGCCACTTCAGCAGCAGTTTTTGAGTCATGGGGAACCAGAAAACTTTTCCTCCTGTAATACAACTGTCAGCTGTTGCTGTAGTCAACTATACAGTCATCATCATCTCCTCTTCTTTATATCCTCTAGATGGTGCTTGTGTATTACTTGCTACACAAATCATGCTGCTGCTAATCAAGGAAAATGGATTTGAAGTGCTGTGCTACGGATCACTAAAATCAAATAGCTGTGGTGGACACACTGGGTGGTTACCTGGTCCAAGCCTCCCCCAGAGAAAAGAGGAGCCTCCCTCCTCAGCCTCTTTCCAAATGTGAAAACTGAAATTTATTATTAAAATCTGATTGTATTTCATAGAATCATAGAATGGTTTGTGTTGGAAGGGACCCTAAATACCATGTTGTTCCAATCCCCCTACCATGGGCATGGACACCTTTCACTAGAACAGGTTCCCCAAAGGCCCATCCAACCTGGCCTTGAACACTTCCAGGGATGGGACATCCATATCCTCTCTGGGAAACCTGTACCAGAGCTCACTGTTCTTATAGTGAAGAATTTCTACTTCATGTTTCATCTAAACCTCCTGTCTGTTAGTTTGAAGATACATCCCCACTTGTCTTATCACTACAAACCCTGTAAAAATTCCCTTTCCAGCTTTCTTGTAACCTCCTTTAGGAACTGGAAGGTGCTCTAAGGTCTTCCTGGAGGCTTTTCTTCTCCAGACTGAAATACCCCAGTTCTTTCAGCCTGTGTCCACAGGGGAGGTGCTCCTACCTTTTGTCTGTCTTTCCCTGTTACACTCTGGTGATGCACAAAGCTTCACTCCTGCCGTGCCTACTCACATCTAGTGGCAACTGGAGCTACAGAGCACACAGCATAACAAGTGTATGTCTGAAAAAGTGCATGGAGAACAAAATATTCAAAATGTTCAAAATTACCTTTTCCAATTTCTGGAGCACCATGCTTTTCCATGAACAATGTCACCAAACTTGCAGCTTACAGCAATCACAGCAAAGTGGGAGCATTCCTCTGGACCCCAGGAAGAGAGGGAATTTCAGCACAAGGCACTGGTGCAGGGTAGGAAAGAAAGCAGTATTCTGCTCCATGAGCAAAGAAAGTGGGTACCCCTGAGTAGGTCTATTGGACGGAAAAACAAATCCACCCTGGAAAGAAAAAACCTTCCCCTCAACCTTTTGTTATTCCACTCCTCACTCTGGTTCAATACGCAGACATACCTGGAAATACTGAAATGCAACAGGGATAAAATGCTGGCCATCCTTTTCCTTTACTCAATTTCAACAGTATTAGTTTAATTTTGGGGTAACTGATATATTAATTCCCTCAGCCCAGCCTCCACTACCTGGACCTGATCAAGTAATTTTGTTTCCTCCTTTGCATTCACTCTCTTCAAATATTTGCAGACAAACAACCCAGCTACGCTCTGTTTGGACTCCTTATCTCACCAGGTTTCAGTCCTTAAAAATTCTCTCTTCCCTTCCCCACACCTTCTGTCTAAATTTACCTAGAGGTAGTCATCAAACATGCTCCTTGGCCAACAAAGTTACTGTTTACCCAGCTTTCAGCTGGACATGCAGTGGCTTTCTGGGGAATCCCAGTCATTATACAGGATGACAGCAGAGAGCAGCTGTGCTTCGTGGAAAATAGTTCCGCCGTCAGTTTTTGAACCTCCAGACATCTGCAGGCGCCTTGCCAGGGACATGTGCACCCCTGTGTCAGTACAAAATGGGGTTGCCAGGGTGGAAATGGAGTTTTTCTCCTACCAGAACAGGAACCACTATTTCCTGAGGTCTATAAAGCCTTTTTCACCCAAGGCTTTCTTTGTTTTCAGCCTGTAAACATTTTATATGCAGGAAACAGCACCAGAAGACTGTAAATATGATGGGTAATCTCTCACTAGCTGAGACAAGACCCCGTTTTTATAGATGATGTTTTAGTGACTTCTGCCCAAGGTGACACTGGAGAGGGGTAGTGGGGCTTACCAGCTTCCCTCCTATCTAGTGAAACAATTTCCCATTTTTGGCCTAAGACATGCTCCTGGATCGTATCCTTGCCCTCTGCAAGTGGCCAGCTCTAGCTCTGTCAAGTTCACATCTCTTGTTGCTAATAAATTAAATTATAAATTCATACTGCTTTGAGAGTACCAAAGAGAGGGGTCTTTTTAAAAAAAACCTCGTCATTTAAGCCAGAAGTGGGTTCAGCTTTTCCCTAGCTTTAAAACTCCATGGCATCACCACAGCCATGTAAGCTGTAGCAATAGATAGCCAGCTCCAGGTTTTATGTGGCTGCACAGCTCTCCAACAGCACAGAGCCTGATCTCAGAAGGGGGAAAGGAGTTCTAAACCATCTTCACCTGGATTTTTAAAGGACTGATCCTTAAACCTGACTTTCAGCACATGGAATGAACACAGTTTCTTTCCACCTGTTAACAGGTGTGTCTGCAAAAAGTTCTCTGTGGCTTCTTGCTAAAAGAGTATTTTAAAAAGGGACAGCAAAAAAACCCAAATACCGTGGGAGTAGCAGCAGGCAGTGTCCATAATCCCAGCCATGATGGCTGAAGCTCCCGCCCGTCTCCCCAGTACGTATTTGCACTCCTGGTGCCTCCTCCCTCCAGGGCTGCTGGAGCACTTAGGGCAGTCCTTGGCTCCACCCGAGCTGGCTGCCTGCCCATACTCACCTCCTCTCCCCCAGGAGGCAAAGGCAGAGCTGCAGCACACACTGGGAGGGTGGGCAGCATGTCCAGGGTCACAGCAAGACTATGCCAAGAACGAGCAGCAGCGGACGGGCTGGGATCCAACAGGAATGCCATCAAGTATTTGAAGCAGGACTATGAAGCCCTGAAGCAGCAGTGCCTGCAGACTGGTACACTGTTCAAGGATGAAGAGTTCCCAGCCTGTCCTTCTGCTCTGGGCTACCGGGACCTGGGACCATACTCCTTCAAAACCCAGGGGATAGTCTGGAAGCGCCCCACGGTAAGAGTGCTCTGTAACTGCCTGTTTCACTGGGTGCAAGTCTAACCAAAGCCCAGCTGAACAGCCAGGCTAAATCAGTGGTGAGCCTGAATATCCACTGTTTCTGTATGTCTTGTTTCTTGTCTTGCTTTACTTCCAAGGTTGGCAGAAGCAAGTTTGGAAAGGGGGTGGGAAAAGAAATCATTATCTTCTAAGCCCATTATAAAGCAGGGAGTCCTATAATTGCTTCACGGCAACCTGGTTTCTTCCTGTCCATTCCAGCTCCAGAGAGCTACAGGTCCAATCTGGAGATGGATGCAAAAGCCCCACATATATCCAGCCAGTCTGTCGGCCACCCCAAGTGCCATCGACTGTCAGTTGTAACAGCACCCACACCCAGGACTTGCCACTGTGCCCCTCAGGAAATCAGGTTCATACCTAAATAAAATCCTCTGCCTCACGTCAAGCTGCCTGTAACAGTTAAATAGCAACTGACTGGAAATGCTATTACCTAAATAAATATATCCTAGAAATGGCCTCTGATTCTAGGAAAGTAATTTTCATCAGCAAAGATTAGATGATGATTTTTTTTTTTTTGAGTGACAAAATCAGGGCTTCAGAGATTTTTCTGCTCTCTCATTTTTCAGTCATTTATTTCCGTCCCTACTTACTTCTCCTTTGTCATCTTGCAACATCAAGGAATAGTAAAAAAAATTGGGACACCTCCCCCCCCCCCCCGCCCACCCAATTACTTACCTCCATCTGGTGGAGGAAAGGAGAATGAGAAAAACAGAAAATTTCAAGGCTTGGGGTTTTATTTTTTTTTCACCTGAAAAGTGAGAAACAGAAACTTGCAGGTGTAGTAACTCGAGGTTTAATACCCCTGGCAATCCCATTTTTCCATCAGCACCTCACTCTGGCACCTGGATGTTACC
Source organism: Corvus hawaiiensis (assembly GCF_020740725.1). Taxonomy (NCBI): domain Eukaryota; kingdom Metazoa; phylum Chordata; class Aves; order Passeriformes; family Corvidae; genus Corvus; species Corvus hawaiiensis. The sequence goes on from NC_063215.1 coordinate 105,629,020, forward strand.
TCAGCAAGCACCACGGATGTGTCTTGGCTTTGCCTATCCTTGGAGAAGATCAGCCTTAGAAAACTCATTAAATTAGACTTGGGTTTCTCATAAAAGAACAATGTTGAGCCTGCTGCAGGCATAGACACAGCCACAAGCATAGCAGGGTAAGAATAACTGAGGGCTGAGATCCAACAGGGTTAAATGTCCCAGCTCTGCCTGCCAGAGACCAACCCGTGTGGGACCCCTGAGGGGAAACTCAGCTGTGTGAAAGGTGCATGTGGCACTTGGGAGTGGCTCAGGAAGGACAGGTATCTGGGTGAGTAATAAGTCATATGCAGCTGACTGACACCAGGTGCACCACTTCGGAGGGAGGAGAGAAAAAAACTACACAAAACCTTCTTCGGTGTGATGGGTAACCTACTGCTGGACTCCTCTCCACTTGACAGAAGCAAAAGGATGTAGCTGAGATGATGCCTGTTGGAGAGGAAATTCACAAACTGGCTCTTCATCATACACAAGAAGTCGTGGGTTGTCTCTGTCTCTCCACAGGGTGCTGACAACTGCTGCTCTCGAGGAGAGCTGGTGACTGCCTAAACTGTCCTCAACCCTGTTTGCCAAGTTAGGCTTCCTATAAACCGCTCCTTGCTGCCATCCAGAAGCTCATGGAAAATTCTCAGAAAAACAGAAAAGGCTTTTGTCTCTAGAGAGACAATAATAACTTCCTAATATAGGCCATGAGTTGTTGGAGAGCTCAGGGTTGGGATAGGAGTGACAGTCGTTGCCATAACCTACTTGGCTGGATCCAAAGGGTCAGGAAGAAAGGGGGGTTGTTGCTAATAAAAGCATTTGTGTGGTTGGCCTCCCAGGAAGCAGGGTCAGGGTGGGGGAACATCCTCCACACTGTTGGCACTGGAAACTCAGCGCAGTTCCAGTGGCACAGGCAGCAGCCACAGTCACAAACTCATTTGTGTTGCTTGAACCAAAATCTCAGCAAGATAAAGTAAGATGTAAACACTGAGGTGAATTTTCATCTCTGTCTCCACAGTAGAAAAAATTCTCAGTAGTGTCACTGACAGTGGCTAGTAACAAAGGGTGTCAGGATTTGCCTCAAAAAAAAAGTATGCACTCCTCAATTTAATAAGGAGATGTTATCCTGGGACCCTGTTAATCAGACAGAGGAGAAAGGATATATTTTTAAAGAAATGCTGAAAGTGTTTAATAATTTTTGAATATTGAAACAAGGAAGAAGTAAAGGGAACTTTTCAGACCAGAGAGGATGATGCAAACTTTGAAATCGTGTCTTTTCAGGAGTTATGTGCCAACCCTCAGTTTATAGTTGGAGGAGCTACCCGAACAGATGTCTGCCAAGGAGAGCTGGGTACGTACAGTGCTTCTGAATTTTGTTTTGGAAGAAGAAAAAGAAATGAAGCTTCATTTAAAAACTCCTGATACATGGACTGTTTTATTGGCTGTCTCCCAGACATAGTATGGAGGGACAGATACCCAAGAAGAGGACTCACATAGCAGCACTGCTGCCCAAGACAGGGTACATATGGGCTTGTAAGAGCTGTGCAAAATTGGAAGACACCAAACTGTCTCCTGGAGAAGGGAAGTAATTATGTGGAACATAAAACTGGTTTGCTTTTGACCCCTTAATACAGAGGTGGATGCTAACCCAATAGTGAGAGCACTTGCCCTGAGGCAAGAGAGTGGGATTTGTGCCCATGCCAGCAAGAGCAGCTCCAAAGACTCGGGGGACAAGGGACACCAGGGAAGCTTTCTGCTGTAGCCTAGTCCTTAGGGATTTTTATTTGGGAGGCAGAGCAAGTTCCAGCCTCAGTTTCACACCAAACAAATACACAACAACCAAGGAACAGAGCAGGAATTGGTTTAGTAGAGGGGCTGGGTCTATGATGTGCCATTTTGTGTCAAGCAGGGTGGTCCAAGCATGAGTTAGAAACAAGGACCACATGATAAAAAGATGAACAGAGAATGTAAACTTTGTAATACCATCCACAACAAATAAATTGTTCCAAGCCCTTCATGCTGAACACTCCTTTCTGCTTGAACAGCATTTCATGTAGAGCTGTGAGCAGGAACAGGAGCAACCAGGCACTAGCCACATAGACAAAAAGGGCAGTGCTGCTCAGCTCCCCAAATCAGGGCCTGATGCAGAGGTGGTATCTCTCAGGCAGCACTCATCCTCTCCCAGACATCCGTCATAAAACAACTTCCTTACCTATTTTTCTGCAGTGCTTGCCTTTGGCTAAACAGAGCTGCTGTGCAAGTGGCCAGAAGGGAGCTGTAAGGGGACTTTATTCCCTCTTGGAGTAGCTGCTGCTTTCCCTGCCTGCCTCGCTGATAAGATCCAGCTGCAGAGGACAGCAGCAGCAAACCCTTGACTGCACTGAGAGGCGAGAAGGCTGAAACTCTTGTAATGAGAATTTGATAGATTAGACACAGAGAAATCAGCCTTTCTCCCTCCTGTGCTGCTAACTGCAGTACTCCTGACCTCACTGGTCTTCCAGCACATCCATTGTGCAAATGAGATTGAAACAATTTCTGCAAGTCGTTGGCGATAAATAACACCAGTGCTGCTCTTGTAAACACAGCACTATTAAAGCAATTGCTAAAAAATTCCCTGGTGTGTGGGCTTGTACTCCAAATGCTAAAAATAAGATGCCCAATCATATACTTGTTCCAAGATATTTATTTGGTGGATGCTGGAATAGGGTATGGGGAAATCACTTACTGTATTTCAGGAGAATGGCTCAAGTAAGTAGTAAAAGCGACATTTCTTGTCACCTCCTGTTTGGAAAGTTTCTATAATGGCATAAAAAAAAAAAAAAATTAAGAACATACATCTGAAGTAAAACCTCATTTTCCCTGACAGTTTACAAGTTATAGGACTGAAAAATATTATCTGTTCTTAAACTAGAAGAGGCCAGTGCGTTATTTGTGTTTAGCCTAGAAACTGAATACAAATACCCTGAGCACTTTTCTATTTCTGTCACCTGCTGAATGTTTCTGTAGAGTCCCAGTCCCTTGTGCTAAATGGGCTTTCATTAGAGATCAGGGCCAAAATCCGTCATGTAGTGGTAACAACAGAACTGGACCCCAAAACCTCCTGTGAATCTGTGGATGGTGCCTTGCTCTGGGTTTTCCCAAGACAGCTTTTGGTGGGCAGTAACCCAAGGGCTGGTCCCGAAAGCTACCCCAAACCTAGAAGAAAAACCCCAAAATCTGATTCTGCTTTTATTAGGAGCTTGATTTTCTCTCTCTCTCTCTCTCTCTCTCACACACACAAAAAAAAAAAAAAAAAAAAGAAGAAAAGGAGAAAATAATGAAAGATAATCCAATTTGTTTCTGCAAGGCTGCTTGCAATTACTTCTACACACACTGACCCTTCACAAAAATAAACTGCAGGCATGGGATTTCCCTTCTAGCCTTCAGGTATTTGCTTTACATCTCTGAGGCATACTAAGCTTTTTGGTATTTGATCCAATACCTTGAATATCAAAGTCCTTGTTACTAAAACACTTCTATTGAAACAGACCCTGATTACATATTTACATAAGCCACACATGTGACTGACTAACGTGTCCTTTAGGGAAATAGAGCCTATTTTTAATAATATTGTCTGACATGTTTCTTTTCTTTTAAGAATAGCACTGCAGGTCTGGGTTTATGGGAACAAAAGGAACAAGAAAACGCAGAGTTAGTCTCACTCCATTAAACTTATTTCTTTGACAACAGCGTAAGCTAGATGAATATCGGCTTGGGAAGTTTGATGGGGACTTGAAAGACTTGAAATGTTTTAAACGTTCTTTGAACCATATCTTTTTGATAGCCTAGTAACAACTTGAAATGTAGTCACATAGTCTTGGTTATTAAAGGTGACTTATGAAGTTTTCTTGCCGCTATCTGAATAAGTTAACCCGAGGATTGCTTGCAGAAGTTCTTAAGAAGTAAGTGGCATACATTTAATTTAAATAATATAAAACATACTGAAACTCCCTCCGTTTAATATTAGCTTTCTAGATCCACACAATTTATATTCATGAGTTGCCTTTTGTTCTGAACGCCCAGAGGCCACTCCAGGCACGGCAGCTCCCTGGGCCTGGGCTGGCAGCTGGAGGAGTTCCTTGAAGCCAAGGCAAATGCACCAAGTCACACCAGCCCAGGAGCCCACCCCACGTGTGCTTTGTGCATGCCTTATCCTACAGGCAGATTTGAGGGGAGTACAGGTGTCCTGGAGAACAAACCAAAGCCTGACAGCTCTGAGATAGATCTGATACCTGTTGAGGGAGCCTTTGAAGTGGCTGTAGGCAGGAGAGAACTTAATAGTTCTGGGTTTGTTCACTTATTTTGCTGTAGGTGTTAATATAGGGACCTTCTGACATTCAATCCCGTGGGCTCAGGGATATTGGATATCCTGGTTCTAGCAAATATAACCCACTGATGTCAAAAATACATTCACTAACAACTTTGAGACCCCAGGGAGAAGAAAGCCTGTTCCTTTGCTGGATTCTCCTTTGCCTCTCTGTTAAAAGCTGCAGAACAAAACTCATTTCCATAGAAAACCTCAGAAAGTCTTTAGAAATCTCAGAGCAGAGGCAACCTACACTACCATAAGTTATAAGCTAGTGGGTCAGTGCTTCCTTGATGTCTGGTATGATGCCCCAGGTACTATAAGCTCTGAAGGAGGGCTTCCAGCAGAGACTAAAGCTGAGAGTCAAAGCTGCTTGGTGATCCAGGAAGCAAGAGCCACAGCACTGTGTTTGGATCCTTTCTGAACACCAGACACTGCTGAAATAGCAACAAGCCAGAACAGAGTCAGGACAGAAATGCCTCTGTGCTGTCCAGTTGCATCCTGGAACCAGACACTCAGACTTTTGGCTGAAATTCACCATCTCTAGTTCAAAGGAGAGTTTAGATGCTCTGTGTCTAGACACTCTGATGGTAGCTAAACAGAAACTGAGCACAGCTCTGGAGCAACTGAAACTAATCAAATTTCTCATTTATTTTATGGCCTCTGCAAGTGGAGCATGCTTGGGTAAACATCATCAATACAGAGGAGTCGCTGGGCTCCCAGATCACCAAGGATTCATTATTTGCTGCAGCAATTTGATTATCTCTGTAAACCAGGAGCTGCCTGGGCAGCACTGAGAACATGAGCCAACTCAGGACATCTGTGAGCAGCAAGGGATTCTATTTCAAATGCACTAGCAGTCAAAGTAATTCTCCAAGATCACACATGGATATAGAGATATAGATATAGATACAGATATAGATACACACAGACACAGCCACAGGAGCTAGGCACAGCTAGGCTTCATGTTTACCCTTTCCACCACAATCTCAAGGTCAGAATTGCTTAAATTAAAAAAAAAAAATTAAAAAACCAAAATTTCACTTTACTGCCATTTCAAATGACTTCAGATCCAGGAATCAAGCTGGCTTCTTTTCAGGACATTCAGCAGCAGCAGTAAACACTAACTGGTACTTCTCTGAAACTTTTGTTCATGAAATATGAGACTGACCAGAAGCAGTGATATGTGTCCATAAGTGATTTAGCCTTGCAGGGCTGATATTGAGAAGGCTTTTTCAAAAAAATAGTTATTTTTATAAGCTAAAATGCTGCAACTTCACACCCATATGGTGAGCAGAAATGCTTTTTGATATTGTCATTTTTCCAACTATGAGCCTATTTGAAATAAATTCTAATTAATTGGTCAATTGGCCTCTTTTTCTCTCCCTCAAAAATATTCCCTTTTTAGGAATGGAATAAAATAGTTTCCTCACAGTGTGAAAGATTACTTACAACCTGCTGCTGAACCAGAACAAGTTTGAGTGGTCCTACATGAGGTGCCTTTCTGGGAAGACTGGGCTCTTGTGCTGTCCTGTAGGCACAACCACAAACTAAACTCTGAAACTTGCTGCTGGCAAAATGATGTTGAACTTTGAAAAAGGGAACAGGAACTGTCAATTTGTACTCTTTTAGAACTAGTCATATATTATCTAGTAGGGTTGAGAAAGCTTGTTAATAGGCCAGGATCCCATTGTGGTATAGAAGAAGGTAAGAGGCCAACTGCGCAGTTTAGGCCCCATCGTGGAAGCTCCTTGATATGGACAGATTCCTACATCCTCTGAAAGTAATCATCACAGGAGCTTGAATGTCATGCACCTCCACTACATAAAGATGCCCCCAAACCATCTACATTCAGACACACTTCCATTTTTATCAAGTTACTGTGCAGCAGCCAATTCCCAGCTGGTTCCTTTTGGTTGGCACAAGCTTAGTCAACGATATTAGGCCCCGGAAAGTGAGGTTTGGAGATAGGACTCTGCAGTGCTCAAGGCAGGCATGGCTGCTTTTAAGGCCAAGTTCACCACTGCAATTCTTCCAACACAATTCTTCCTGGGTGTGCTTTGAGCAGGCATGTCCTGAAATGCTTCCCTGGGGGGTCAGACTGCACTGGTGTGTTGGAGACAGGCAGCAGCACCCACGTCACTCACTCTCCCAGACGCTAAGAAGTTAATTCATGCTGTAAGAAAGGCGCCTTAAAGGATTTCACGCTGCATTTGGCATCCTCTGGGCTGAGATTCTGAAATTGTTTAGTTCTGAGGCAGGGAAGTAAACAGAGTATTTAAGGAAACCCCCCTCATTTCACTGAATCTTCTGCCTAATTGTGCATCCAACATCCACCACCCTCAGCAAAGCCTGGAGTAGTTTTGCATTCACTGGCTTCAAAATCCTGGCCAGGACCAGGAAGGGGAAACCCTTCCAGGTGTTGCACATTGGGAGAGCACCACCTTGTCACTGCTGCAGGCTTTCTCTGGTCTCACGGGGTGGAGGGACACAACAGGAGCACCAGGGACCCCCATCTTGCCACCTTCTCAGAAATAATCTCCTGCACTTCACAGTATGCCGGGGACAGCCAGAGCATCAGAAAAATGAGGATTTCAGTTCTAACTCGATAAGGCTTTTCATCTTCCTCTTCTGAAAATCCATTCCCCAGACTTATCACCATTATTTCTACCTCTTCAAGGAAAACAGAAATTGTAACAGCTTAAGGCATACGTCTGTACCAAGGAAAGCCTCAAAGAAATAGATACAAAGCAGATCTGAGTGTTCTCAGTCTCATTTTTTTCCTGCTTCTACGTTTCCTTGGGAGAGGAGGTTCTTAAAGCCTTTTTTCCCCCCACACCTTGTGCTTTTACAGTTTTGCTTATTTTTTACATAAGTACCTAAGGCTGGGAGGAAAATTCCAGGTCAGCAAGTTGATCCCTCCTTGAGAAGGTTTTTGCTCATGTTCTATAGTCTGTGGCTTCTGGACTTTCTATTCTATATGCAGAGTATAATCTTTTCCCTATTTCCACTTTAAACACGTCACAATCCCTTTATTTTATCTTCTCTGCAAAGGAGGTATCTTTCAACTAAGAGCTCTTGCCTCAAACAGCTTTTCTGCAAAGTAGCATTTAACCTGCCTCACACTTGCTCTTAAAACTTCACTTGTGTAGGATGAGCAGGACAAAATTTTTTAACCTCTTCTCATAAGAAATGCAGGTGGATGGGAAGAAGCAGGCAATCCAACCATTTGTCTGCCTCCTTCCAGCTTGAATGCTTTTTCTGAATGTGGTACCCAAGGTAAGGCAGAGAATTCTGGGGGAAGGCTCAAGCAGCACCTCACATACTAAGAATGGGGTTTCCCTCTTCTGTAGAAAGGCCTGGGCTGGCAAAATGGGTAGAAATATATCATATTACATATCCTGGGTTTGGACCCATAATGTGATCAGCCAGCTCAGGTGGTTAGAGGTCATCACACCAGGGACACTTCTTTACAGAGGTTTCCCAAAACAGCTCATAGGAGCCATGTGGGTACCTCCCCGTGGGGCACAGGCAGCAGAGAGCACCCAGCAAGTCCCTGTATCCTACTTTTACACTTGTGTTCACCATGGCAATAAATCATAAACCCCAAGTCAATATAAAGGGTTAACTGCTGCTCTAGGATGTTCAACCTTGCTGCAGATTAAACTCTTTCCTTGGTTTCTCAATTCACTTATTTCCTCTGAAGCAAGAGCTGCAATGCTAATTCCTTCTGCAGGATATGCACCCGCACAAAGGAACTACATCTTGGCACATATAATCCTCAGGGAACCAGGAAAATATTAGTACCTTCAGAGCAGTTTTGTTTTCTTAGGCTGTCTGCACACCTCAGAAATAAAACAGAATCACAGAAGTTCTTCCTGCTGTTTGCAGTGTGCAAACACCACGAGTCACTGAGTTTCCCAGGGGCACCACCTTTGGTGTGACAGAGGCTTCTGCTTACCCAGCCTCCAATCCTCAATAAACAGGTAACCAACCCAGCAAACAGCTCCAGCTGCAAGGCACAGAGCCTCCAGGGAGGGCTGAGCAAGCCCAGCCTTTCCAGGGTAAGGAATGGGCCAAAGACAGGACTTGCCTTCTCACAAAGGTCCTGGGAGACTTCAGCTGCCATTAGACTGCTGGGCAAATCTCTAGCAATAGCTCTAAGTTCAAGTTCAGACCTTCAAATAAAGGGCTGAGAAGGAGCAGGCCCACAAATGTTCCTGCTATCCAACGAATCTTCTCCAAAAGATAGGAATGGAAGTCCCACCATCCTTCTATCAAGCCAGAGCTTTTGCCCTCTTCTGGACTTCTTCTAAGCCCTTGTCTGCCGAAGGTGTGGTAGCTTGAGTCTAGTTAAAGTACCACAGATCATTAACTCTGTCCTGCCCAGCCATGCTTTGCAACTCACATACCTCAAATGCCTTCTCCTTCTGGCTATGTTCTTGGTCTCTTGAGGGCATTAACAAGCTTAGGTAAAGCAGCCTGTTTTCACAGCTTCATTAAAAATATCAAAGCACAAACTAGACCATTGAAATTACTACCATGGTCAGCCTCAGGAGCCCCAAGATACCTGTGTGTTTTGGGTGAGTGGCAAATGAGCAAAAGAGAGAAATAACAGAACAATAATGGATTGCTGAACCAGTACTGAGTCTGGCATAGTTCTTATTGCTGGCATTTTAGTCCAGGTGAGAGCATGACTTAATGGAGTTATTAATGAACTTTTCTTCCTTGTAATGTGTGTTTTTAGGTGATTGCTGGCTCCTAGCTGCCATTGCATCTCTCACTTTGAATCCAGATATTCTGTTCCGTGTTGTTCCCAAGGCTCAGAGTTTCCAGAAGGACTATGCTGGAATCTTTCATTTCCAGGTACCTGCATGATCAGGGGATTGAGAATGAAAGAGGAAAATGCTAGTATTTAACTAGAAGCAGCTTTTTTTGTTGTTGTTTGGAGCAAGTGAAATAATCAACAGCTACAGTGTGTACATGAAGTTGATGGGGGAGAGAGAAAGAAAATTAGAACAGAGTTAAATAATGTTAAATGAGACCTGCTCACTGCTGAGTTTCTGCTGTCTTACTTGCTGATGGGGCTCTGGGGAGTTATACAGATTTTGTAAACTGAGCTGAACCATTAGGTTGTGTGAGCCCAAACCAAGCTCTGTTGCTGCCAGCTGTTAAAAGTGAATTCAGGCTTGTGTGATTCCTTCTCTTTCCTCCCCTTCCCTCCCTGCTTTGCCTTTATTTCCTTGCCTGTGGACCCAGACTGTTGGGATTTAGCCAACCTGCTTTGACTGGAGGTTAGGCTCAGGTTGGAGCAGTGTGGAATTACCCTGCAAAGCTAAAGGAGCTGTTCCGGTGATGACAGAAATTTTCAAACACATACCTACCTATCCCTTGCACCAGCTCACCTGTGAGTGTTATGGTGTGAATTATCATCTCTCCTTTCAGGAATGCAGCAAATCCTGGAGTAAACATTTCTAGCTTTCAGGCCAAAATTTAGCACTAGGAATGTTTCACACATTTCCTAGTATTTTCAGAAGGGATTAGCTCTATTGAGTGTTTCCCCTTTAGATGACCTCTCCTTGCAGCATTTTTACAGGGGTATTGGTTTTTATTTCCCTAAGGATTGAGCCTTGAGATAGTTTAGAGTATCCGATCTCCATGCTGGCTTTCTGGGCTGTCCACCGTGTAAACTCAGTTTACATGTTCAGACAGTGGTTTTGATGTTTTGTGTAACAAGATGCTGTTAATATTTCCTATCAGCAAAATCAAAGATAGCATTAAGAAGCCTGCTGAATGCTCCCCACAGCTGGGAGGAGTTTGTCTCTATTACAAAGGAGAGGAATCCAGCATGGGAGTAAACCCTACAGTGTCTCATGCAAGGGAAGGTGATGACAGGTGAAGGGGTAGAAGGATGGTAGCGTGGAGCTATTATGGGCACACCAGCCCCCATCATCTTTTCCTTTCTTCTTTCCCTCAGTTCTGGCAGTACGGGGAGTGGGTGGACGTGGTGGTGGACGACAGGCTGCCCACCAAGAACGGGAAGCTGCTCTTTGTGCACTCGGAGGAAGGCAATGAGTTCTGGAGCGCGCTGCTGGAGAAGGCCTATGCCAAGTACGGGGCTGGGTGGGAGCTGTGCCCCTGGCTGTGCCCCTGGTGGAGGCGCAGGCCGGGGGTGTCAGTCACAACACACTTCACTCTAATGCAGCTTCCTCCCCACCCAGCATTTACAGTTCCCTCTAGGTCCATAAAGGGTGTTGGCAACTGTGTTTCAAGGGGCTTTAATTCTGTTGCCCCAAGTCACATTGATGACCAACCAAATTAAGAGATACTAAATGATAAAGCCTTCTTTCTGTGGTACCTTGTGCTTGCAGGTAGAGATGGACCCTTGTATCCTTCTTATCATCTCTCCCACAGATTGAATGGCTCTTATGAAGCTCTAGCAGGAGGGTCCACTGTGGAGGGCTTTGAGGATTTTACTGGAGGCATCTCTGAGTCCTATGAGCTGCAGAGGGCTCCTTCAAACCTGTACCAAATCATCCAGAAGGCTCTGAGATCTGGGTCGCTGCTTGGCTGCTCCATCGATGTAAGAGGCTGACAAAGCTTTACTCTCCTTGTTGTTCCTCTCAGGGCTCTGGTTCATACTGTGACAAAAGCCCAGACCAACGTTAGATATAGGCAGGAAGGTCTGATAGAAAAACAAACTGTGATTAATGTGAGACCTCTATTGATTTCAGTATCAAAAACTCTGGACAAGGTTCTTAATAACCAATTCTATCGTGTCTCCCTATTTACATGACAGCATGTGATAATGCTTAGAGCTATCCACTACCTACTGGTCTTCTGGAACTCCAATTTCATTCTCTGAGTATCTTTCCTCATTCAAATTTTGTGTAATTTCAGCTCCAGGCACTCGACTGCCAGAGACAAACTCGCTGAGACACTTTGTTGTAGCCTGTAGTCTGATTCTGGCTTTGGTTTTCAGTCCTAAAGATTACTGACACCTGTAATACAAACACTCTCAAGTTAGAGATGATGTTTGAACATGTTTTGGAAATGTCACACCTTTCACATCCTGTTTCATTATCTTGTTTGCCTTGTGGTGTATAGAATTACCAGAGTTCCAATTTTGACATACTGGATCTCGACTGAGACAGGCTAGAGCTAAGTTCATGTGAACATGTCTTTGCAAGGGACTGGGTCTGTCACCTGAGCTGGGCATTGGATTTAGATTTAGATTTCATTGTGCATTCTTGAATTTCTTCTGTGCTTGGACTGCATATTGAGGGGCATGAAACTGCAGCTTTTGCTGTGGATCTCACCTTAATTTAATATACTTTGCATCAAGAATATTGGTATTCATTTTGCACACCACTTTGGATATCTTCCCCCATATTAATTTGCTTATGAAAGCTGAGTTCATGCACAGTATATAATCATAAATGTGCATACTTTTATTGCTCCAGATAACTGCTACAGCTGAAATAGAAGCAGTCACAAGTCTGAAGCTGGTAAAAGGACATGCTTACTCTATCACTGGAGCAGAGGAGGTAAGCCACCTCTCTGGGGCCGACATGGAAAGCAGCTTGGGGTTGCAACACTGCAGTGCCTTCAACTTTCTGATGTCTTTCAGTGACTGACAGTAAAAATGTTCCTAACTTATGCACCCTCTTACAGAAAAAGGAAGTACCTGTCATACTCAGCCAGGGCAGAAGCTCTGTACAGGTAGTGGTGTGGAGCAGTCTGCCACTTGTATGGTACCAACAGGCTGGGGTACAAAGCATAAAGGTGGGCCAAGCTGTTAGCAAAATTCAGGATGCAGAAAGGAGAAGCAGGAGAGGAGGCAGCCACTCCCAAAATGTTTATACTGTGTGAGGTGGGAGCAAGTACTTTGCCAGTCAGAGCTGATGGGAAAGGAGTAAAAGCCTCTTTGATGAACTCTGCTGTGAGTCTCACCTTGAGAGTGAGCCCAGGTATTCCTGCTCCTCTGAAACTGGAATCGTTACAGAGATGTCCATGCCAGATAAACTCCTTCCAACCTTGCCATGTTGTGCAATGTTTCCTGCTTTTGAGGATGTAGATATTCTGCTGGTTTGTAGCTGATGCTTTTCCTTGCAGGTTGCTGTCATTACATGAAGTGGTGAGTGCTGCAGCTACTGGCTCACTTGGTGGCACAGGATAATGTAAAATAAGGGTGGAAGGCATCTAGGTGTCTTTTAACTATTGCAAATTGTAATGGACTGCATCATTCAAGTACAAATCATGTTTTATCCTATCTGAAAAGCAACTGCCCTCTGATGATTGGAATAATGGAAGTGCTCAGGCTCTGTTTGTTGTGGATCTTTTAGGTGTATTACCGAGGACGGCCAGAGAAACTAGTGAGGCTTAGGAATCCCTGGGGTGAAGTAGAATGGACTGGATCTTGGAGTGATAAGTAGGTTTTTATATGCCCCTGCTTCTCTCTCTTTGGTGTATTTTGGAATCTATTAAGAATTAAATTGGGACAATGCAGTTAATCCAATCACAAAGCGCATTTAGGAGAGATACTAAATCAGTTGGAATAAACCACTATTAATTTATTACCAAGGTTGGATATTGATCCACTCTGTCCAGCGGGCATTAATACCTGCCTCAGGCAGAGCTTTCTTGTCAGAGACAGCAACCCTTGGTTTAACTCCGAGCAGCCCAATGCAAGCTGTACACACGTCGTTTTGCAAGACAACTTTTCTCAAACTGATCCTACCAATGGTGCAGGACCTAAGTAAAATACACAAACCAGTCCTGTTCCTGGGAGTTATAGCAGGGATAAACCATTATACCTCTGCTTCAACTCTGAGGTTGCTCAGCTCTAAATCAGACCAGTATTTGGTACCTATCTGAGAATCTTGAAAAAGCAGGGACGCTGACTAAGCTAAGGACACAGAAGTTTGAAAATCTCTGTCAGAGATGAAACTGTCTAGGCTTCAACTGTCTTGGAATCTTGGGAGCATGGTAGTGACAACACCTCCTTTATTTTTATATTTAGAATGGCATAAATTTTACCGTCATTTGGGCCACAATATATTTTTTCACGCAACACTGTGAGATTTTCAGTTTCCTGTCCTGACTGACTGCAGCCTGGGTGCTGATGTATTAAGCAAAGAAAATAAAGATAACATTACAATTACTTTTACTTTTTTCAGACCTGCTTTGCTCAGCCTCAAGGTAAGGTGCCTCAGGCACACACACATGCCATATCCTGGTTTTGTCACACCTGTTTTGCCGTGGGGCACCCTTGCCGAGGCAGGTGCAGCACTGCATTGTCATGTGGAAGCAGATCAGAGCAGAATCCCTCCTGAGCACATTAATATCAGAATGGCAAGGGAGCAATGCTGTTTTCTGCAGTAAATTTTCTGATTCCACCTTTTTGCTTTCCTGTTCTTTCATGACCCCCAACAATGGAGGTTATATCATTTCCCTAGGGAGGATATCAGGCACCCCAATAGATCTTAAAATGGAGAAGCTCTGACTGACTTTCAGGCTGCAAATTTCCTAACCCAGCCAGTCTCTCTGTACCTTCTGGCACCTGGCAGGGGAGATTCAATTCAAGGCTTATTTGTTGCAAATACAGTAGCAGTATGATTCCAGCCCAGCATAGTCAGGTTGCAGGGTGTGCTGTCATTTGGAGGGGCACAAGGTCTATTTGTTGGAGAAATATATTCTCCTTTATCAGCCTGTGGTAGAATCTAACTCAGATCTCATTGTAGAGTAAAATGCAACAGCTGAACAGTGTGCTTTTGTGCTTTGTCTGCAGTGCTCCTGAGTGGAATTATGTTGATCCCAAACAAAAACAGGCTCTGGATAAGCAAGTAGATGATGGAGAATTTTGGTGAGAATTGTTCATTTAGCTTACTCTTTTGGACATTTTATGTGCCTTAAGCAATCCTTTCAGTTGGATGGAGAAACACTGCCAGCACCAAGGGGGTTAATAATGACATGCATGCATTGTTAGTCTCTTATTTATCCCCCTTCCTATTCAAATATTGCCTTTTATTAGAGCTTGCATAACTCAGTGCTTATCCAAAATATAGAGACCAGATGGTAATAAAATTAATGAGGTGGCAAGAATGAACCTCAGCTGCTCTACATTTCGAGGGGTTTTTTTTTGCCTAAAATGCTACACACCAATGAAAAAGTTCAGATTACCAGCTTGGGAAGAGTCTGTTTACTCAGACCTAATAGAAAGCCTGTCCTAACCCTGATCTGATTATATATGGATCAGTGCTGAACCGATGTCACTCTGTCCTAGCCCGGAAGGATAAACGGCCACCGTCCTCCGGTGCAATCAGCTGCATGGGCCATCAGGCACTGGGAAATGAGAGCAGACCTCTGTTTGCAGCATGAAGCAATCAAGGTCTGTCACTCATGCAAACCTACCAGGAATGGCAAAAACAAACATCAGTGATAGGACTGAAGCAAAACACCAAACAGAGACTGTTTTCCTACAGAGTGCTGCTTTCACAAGGGCCAACTTTTACTCCCTTTAAATGGAATCTCCCTGCACATAGTGTTTCACCAGTTCCAGTGGGTTTGCTTATGAATTATGATCCAGGAGGGATTGCCCACAGCTGGGGATAAGAGAAAATGGTTTGACTGAGCCCATAATGTGTAACAGCCATTGACAAAGACTGTCTCCAGAAGCTGCAGCTCATTCAGGCATTGGGCAATTTTGTTTCCCAAAAGCCAGTTCCATGTTTCAGAATTCAATTAAATGCAGCTTTGGGCAGCTCTGTAGTACCAATGTGTGCTGCCCTGTTGGGAGAGGTGTCCAGCTGCAGCCACCTCTGTTGCAGGCTGATGGACTGACCTGGTGTTTTTGTGTGCCAGGATGGCATTTTCGGATTTCCAAAGGCAGTTTAGCCGCCTTGAGATCTGCAACTTGACTCCCGACACACTCTTGAGCAACGAGGTCAACAAATGGGACCTGACCCTGTTTAATGGACAATGGAGACGGGGTTCGACTGCTGGGGGCTGCCAGAACTACCAAGGTAAGGACCCAACCAAATGGGCCTTTGGTGAAATCAAAAACATTCAAAACATAAGTGCTTGTGAACTGGAGGGGGCTGTGGTGGGAAGGAAGAGCAACAATATCTGTGGGGTTTAGACAGTAAGCAAAAGCCTGGGAGTTTAAATGAAGGTCTAATTCACACTTATTTCCTCCTGGGGGATTACCAGCCTACCAAGCAGTTAATTCGTGACAATATTATATATTTTTTTTTCTCTGTCTGCTTTTCCTGCTTACATGCCTTTTGCTACTGGCTGGAGTAATCCTCTGAAGGGCTGGGTAGGCCAGGAAAGTGTCACAGTTCAGTGGCACTGTTATTTCCAATTCATTTTCAGGTTAGACCTCTGGAGAGGCTGTCTGGCATTTGGTCCTCTTGCAACAGCAACAGCCTCAGCCAAGAACATTGCCTGGAGATAAATGTCTGGCTGGAATTAACAATACCAGCTCCTCCCCGTTGGTCATTAGTGCCCATGAAATACCCTGGTGCTTTGATTTCCCATGGCTCCAATTGATACTCAGCATGGCTGTGAAAACATAGACTCATATAACTCAATGGAAAGAACTGGAAAAACTCCAGGCAGAAGTCCTTCCACAGACACACTCTCTGTAGGTCTAGTGACAGCCATCTTGGCTGCAACGACAACAAAGTCTTCTCATTTTTGTCTCCCGTTGGGAATTCTTAGCAACATACTGGACCAATCCCCAGTTTAAAATCCGGCTGGAGGAACCAGATGATGACCATGAAGGGAGTTTGAACGAGCCATGCTGTACTGTTCTGGTGGGCTTGATGCAGAAGAACCGCAGGAGACAGAAGAGAATGGGAGAAGATCTGCTTAGTATTGGTTATTCACTCTATCAGGTAAAGTTTGTTCCTGATTTTAAAGGCTTTATTCCTTGTCCTGTTAAGCTGGAAAGAAGTTAGCAGTGTGTTCCATCTTGACATTCAGCACTACGCTTCAGTAAGAACTGGATTTTGCAAAATGATTCAATTACTTCCCTCATTTCTTCTTGACTCCCAAAATATGGGAAGACTCAGATAAATTGAGGCTCAGTTTTTGTCCCACTTCAGCAGTGTAAATTGGCAGTGTAAATTATCAAGCCAGTAATTTAGCAACGGTCTCATTGAGAATCTTCTCTTACAAAATCTGAATGGGGGCAGGCTCGGGGTGCCTGGCAATTCCAGATAAGTGTTTCTGATTACAGCCTATCATTAGTCCTCAGTAGTCACTTTCTTTTTTTTTATTATTTGTCCCTTGCATTTCAAACTTTTTTTGATCCATTGTCTGCCATATGCTACTGTTCTGGTTCAGTAAATTTGGGGTTTTGTTTACCCTGATTTTCCCCGTGTTGCTAAAAATATAATGTAGGGAAAAAACCCGCAGTGTAACCTCTCATTTCTGTGGTGTGAGGGTAGAGAAGCAAATGTAAAAATTTCCCCCCAGTCTCTTCATTACCAACATCATATGTGGAGAAAAGCAATCAAATGTTGTATAGACTCCACTGGATGAAGATCATTAGCCAGCACAGGTGGGAGCAGATGGGAATGGCTGACTTTTGCTAATAGATCTTGTGTGGGATGGCTTGAAATCAGGGAAGGTTTTCCCTATTTCCCAAGTGCCTGCATGCACACATGGCTCTCACTGAGCATGTTTCTGAGCTGCCTTCTCTGTGGTGCCAGGCACCCTCAGCTATCAGCATCCTGAATTTGTGCACTATGGATATCTGTCTGCTCCCATCACTGAGTACCACAGTGGAGAAGCTTTTGTGCTTTACATGTGATCTGTCTCATCTGCATCCTCTCTGGCCTTATCCACAGTACGATAGACTTGGTGACTCTTAAGTCACTTAAGTGACTCTTAAGATGTAAATTTTTTGGAAAAACCTGGCTGCTAAGTCCTCTCAGGTAGGCACCCAGCTATGATCCCAGCTCCTTGGATCATGCACCTTTGTAGGTTTACTTCATCACAGCTGATGCTGTGGCTGGGGAGCTCCAGTGAGGACAGCAGAGATGATGACCTTAGGCAGATCTCTCTGCAGGAGAAGGTGAAAAGACATGTGTTCATGTCTGTCTACCTGTCCTGCAGAGCTTTTGTAAGCCATGTAGCTGCCTGCTGACAACAACTGTGTGTCCATCACCCAGCTCCTGGCCTTCCAATATGCTGGTTATAGGGAACAACACCTGAGGTCTCACGCTCCAGAAACGTTGTATGGGTGATATTTTTAAAAGCTCTTCTGGGACTTGGGAGGACACTCTCTTTGGTTCTCACTGGAATCAGTGCTCTCAAGACAACTCATTGCTTTTGAGTTGAAAATTTGCCTTATATTTGGAGGTACAAGTTAACATAGCAATTCAGTTAATTTAGGAAGGGCCAAATCTTGAAACTTGCTACTTGTTATAGTTGCCTCACAACAATCTCATCATCCCCAGGCTGACTGCTAGTGACAGTAGCCTTATATTTCCATCATATTCAGTAGCAGTAGAGTGGTGGATTTTAGGTCTGCTGCAATAAACTCTCTGGTTTTGGTTAGCAAAGTGGGGCTAACTTGTTGACTTTCCTGACTGAGCATTTAGAGTCTTACTCAAATATTTCCAACCAACAGTATCATTCACAACACCACATCAGGAGAAAAGCAATTAAATGTGCTATTGATTTCTCTGGATGAAGATTCAGTTTTTCCTTTGGAACAGCTCTAGGACAGGACAGAATTTCATGGGTATCCAATACTATTATGTGTGGTTGTAAATGAAAATTTTTTTTAAAAGTGTCTAAAGGAGGTTTTATCTAAATTTTTTCCCCTCCTGGTAGGTGCAGGTATACAGCAGGCCTTTAACATTGTCTCTTTCCCTTCCTTTCAGATTCCTCAGGAGGTATGTAGTCTCTGCTGAAGACTTCCAGCCTCCACATGGGCACCTCCTCTTGCACTGGAGAATTTAGCTGCCAGGAAGACTTCTTCCTTACTAATGATATCTCTTCTGGAGAGCTTTGCCCTTGAATCACAGGACCAATATCTCAAGTTCTGAATAACCATTTTCAAGGGACTGGGGCACAAGGATTTATTACAGATGTGTGACTCCGAGTCTTGATCTCATTTATACTTGTTGAAATTTGACTTCCAGGAAGTTTGTACAACCGAGGTCAGAATTTGTTTAGTTCAGGTGAAGGCAGAACAGGATCTCGGTACTCTAAAACTGAGAAAATGTAGCTAATATTGTTTAGAAGAAATGTCAAGCTCTGTGGATCTGTTCCTTTTGCAGTTCTGAGCTGGGGCTCCTGGTAATGAACAAGCCCTGCTCAACCTTCCCTAATCCCCCCAGATGTCAATACTGAGGAAAAGAGACTTTTCATTGCTGAAGAAAGAGACCCCAGGGGTGTCTGGCAGTAGGAATAGCCTATACTCATTACTGAGGTCCAGCAGCCTATGCTGCCAAATTTTCCTTGTCTTTTCAGCCCTTTTTTCTCTCTCAGTAAATGAATGTGTGGCCATGTAGCAATTAACTATGTTCTTTTAGCAGCCTTGCAAATGCAAAGGGAAAATGAATTTTATATATTGGAGAAGATATGGATCTGTCTTCTTAACTTTTGCAGTTCCACTTAGCTTAATATTGAGTGAGGGGAAAGGATGGGGCGGTGAATAAACACCAAATTCAATCTTATCTCAGAACAAAAGAGGGAAAACCCCATATTTTTCTACATTTTACAACAGAAAAACAGAATGATTATACAACATTTGGTAAGATCTTTGTGTGCTCTGGTCTTAGACAGACAGAAACCTTATCCCTAAGCAATGCTTCCCATCCTGCATCAGCCACACAGCACTTTTTGTGTGTCACTGAATCACACTTTTTGAAAGACATCTTTGTGGAGCAAAAGTCATGAATAGGAGTTTTATAGCAGGGATGTTGTTCTTAGACCACTGTTCCTTTTATCAGTGTTTTATTTTATGAACTGTGCAATGTTTAACTTCCTAAAGAGTATATTACTATTAGGGAAAATTTAAGTACTGTTTTCCACAAAATCCAAATGAATCTCCCTAGTATTACTAATAGAAGTTGGGTGAATCACCTAATGGGACCCCAAAAGTCTCACCCTTGTGACTACTATTTTGTCCTATTTACTATTCCTTTCTGTCTGTTTAAAGAAACCAGAGACTACAGTTCCTATGCAATTAGGAGATTTATTCCATACCATAAATTGCTGAAAAATATTCTGAAAATTAAATTTGTCGTCAAGCAGCCCATGAAAGCAAAAAAAAGCTCAATGCACGGATAATTTACAGTGTAGTAATTTGATCAGATATGAGCACACATTATGATACTTTTATTTATTTTATGGTTATAAGTGTAAAAAGGCATGTAAAAAGATAATCTTTATAGAGGAAGATTCTTGCCCCTTCTAATTATCTGCCTTTTTCCCATGAAAGAACCCTGGTGGTTTTCTTTTGTGCCATCCCTGGCAGATTTATTAGCTTATGCAAAGAAAAGCTTGAGGTGGCTTCGAAGCACTGAAATTGAAATTGGGTGGCTGGCTTACCAGGGAGCTGCCAAAGGGTTTCTAAGGAGAACACATTCCCCACAGCTGGAGGACAGCACAGATGTGCATGCAGGCCGTGCTTTCTTTGCAAGGCACCAACCAGCAGCCCGGACCGACCCCTACATGAACCTGCGCGAGGTGTCCAGGCGCATGACGCTGCCCCGGGGACAGTATCTCATTGTGCCCTCCACCTTTGAGCCCTACAAGAATGGGGAGTTCTGCCTGCGAGTTTTTGCTGAGAAACAGGCTAAATCACAGTGAGTATCTTCCCTGAACCCCCCGCCCCGCCCTCTGCTGGGGAGGCACACAGAGGAGAAGGTCAGGTGTTGCACCCACACCCTGGGCTTGATCTTTTGTCTTAACCAGCAAAACAGGCCCATTTCCACAACCCTTTTTCTTCCATGGTCTACCAGGGTGGCCACACATCCACGGCAGACTCATGGCTCTTCAGAGCTGTCCACTAAGCACTCAGCTGGGAACAAGATCCCTCAGCTCTGTCAAGGAGAAGTTCCCACAATTAAGGAGTGCAGGATTTGAAAGCATGATGATGATGAGATGGTTTTAAAAAGAGTTGTATCAATAGCAGCCATTGGATGAAGAAACAGGAGTCTGGATGGAAGACAAGAATAGCAAGGCTGGATTTCCTGTGGGAAATACCTTCAAAGAGTTGGGGCAGGCAGAGGTGGGATGGGGAGCATGGGAAGCAGGAAACCCAGGGGCTTGTTCTGTACTTTTGTTAACACCTTGTAGTCAAACAGCTTTTTTTTTTTTCCAATTATTTTAAAGGCAAGACTTTAAAGTTGACTCATAATTTCTGGTTGTTTAATTTTTTTCTTATTTTCCTTAGGATGATGAGTGATGAGGTGTCTGCAAGACCATATGAGGTTAGATGCCCTAACTGGGCAGAGTTTTCCTTCATAATATGGGAGTAAAACAGGGGCAAGATTTTTATGTCTCACCTAGCTGGGATTACAGAATGTTTTTATGCTGAGGAGGAGTATTTTTTGCTCATGGAGATTTTTTACATATATCCATGTTTTAGTTTCATGTTCATTTTCATGTACCTAGGCCACATGGCACAGAAACCTCACCCTTGTAGACCTCACCCTTGGAACACATTCGATTGTCCTTACCTCCAGCATGGGTAGGAGAAGGTGGAGAGGGCACATTTCCATAGAAACAAATGGTCTTCCTGAAGCCTGCAAGAAGCTGCAAAAGGCTTCCAAGGAGCTGCTGAATTGCTCTGGCCAAGTGCAGCAACACTTTCACTGTGGCTATTCTCTAAAACTGTCTTGGTTACAGAACAAAACTTTCTCATCAGCCTTAGGAAGTATTTGCTGCCAAACTAAGCCAGTCCCTGGCTGATCATGACTTAAGTAGTGCCTCTGTTTTGCCATTGCTGCAGAGCAAGTGCTCATTTTCTGTTGATGTAAATAAGCCCCTGTAAAGCGTCTTTATAATATCCACTCTCTAAAGCTCACTTTCTAAAGCCAGCTTGTTAACCACACTCTTGGACATCCCTTTCCTCTAGCCTCATGTCGATAACAAAGATGTAGATGATGAGTTCAAGACTCTGTTCCAAAAGCTCTCTGGAGAGGTAAGTGGATTAAAGTGAACAAAAAAGACCGAGACCTCTCTGTTATGATTATACAAATATTTGACTTGCCGATTCCTTTTACTGTCTGTTCAAAAAACCCAAGTATTTCTCCCCTTTTATTAACTCACAGCTTCAGTTCAATTTATTTTACAATAGAGAAGATTTTTTTATATTGTTCCTCTTATTGGTGCAAAATGTGATTTTTTTTCCCCTTGGTAAGGCAAGGCAGGGAATAACTTTGAAAATAGGGGTGATAGGAGTGAGGACTGTGAAAATATTATCCCATGGTGAAATAAATTACCTGTGGAGTTATCATATAATTCTGACAATTGCTTGGCTGGCCAATTCCTTCCTTTTTGTTTAGCCACAGGAATCGGGAAACTGTTGGTTGGGCTTTTTCTCTACTTAATGTATTTGAAACACAGTATCTACAAAGCCCTGCTGCGTTATCCTGTGGCTGTCGTGTCAGTTTTCCTCTTAATGAGCAGGTAGCCTCTGCTATTGGAAAGGGAAAACATCTTTTTAGTTAGGAAGACCTTTCTAAGTTTTGAGAGAGCAATTTTAGAATTGTTTGGTTATTGTTTCCATAAGCTGTGAAAATCTCAGATGTTCTCCTGAACCTTTTTATTCAGCCAAACCTTTTAAAAAGTTGCCATTTACTGGGTCACGTCACCATAGCACCTAACAAACCACTTATTTCCCGGCTGAATGTCTAGGAAATATGGTTTTGAAGATTTTCTCCCTGTGATATCTGAGACTAAATGTGAAGGATTAGAAAAAAATTAAGGGTTTACATGCCTTAGATTTGGAAGGGAAATAGTTTCTGGATGTCTGGCAGCAAATTAATATAGCTTGTTTCAAATAATTTTTGTGTTAACACCTAAAGTATGTTTTGTTTTCTGTCCAGGACTGTGAAGTGACTGCAACTGAACTTCAAAGGATCCTAAACCGGGTTTTGGCAAAGAGTAAGTGATATTATGTACTTCCCATTGGATGGAGCTGAGAGTGGGATCTATGCTAACAAAACCCAGCTCTGTCAGCTAAGGCCGATGAAAAACTGAGTTTGTGTCTGGTCCCAGATGAGTTTCTCCTGGCTTGTTGAACATCTGAATATGGGATGGGGTGGAAATACTGCCTTCCCTTCCAAATGCTGCCAGCAGATGTTCTGCGGGGGATCAACATTCCCTGTACTTTTCTGGGAGGACCACCATGGGCAATATTATTATGCTGCTGCATGACTTCTGTGGACAGATAGAGGCTTGTCCCCACCAAAACCAGTAACATCCCCTTCCACTGTGAAAAAAAAAGCTGTATGGATCAACTGAAAGGACATAGTGGAAGAAATGGCAGAGCATTTACTTTGCTGCCAAGATTTTAAGGTGGTTGGTATCTCCCACCTTGTCTGCAGAAAAATATTTGTCTTAAAGTATTTCTGACTTGGACTTTTATATTTCCTTTTTGTACAGGAAAGGATGTTAAAAGTGATGGATTCAACATTAACACTTGCAGGGAGATGATCAGCCTTTTAGATGTATCCTTTGAATATCGTTTCGTCACCTTTAAAATTTCTGGATCTCTTTTGCAAAACTTCCTGACAAGCTGGGCTAAGTTTACACTTCAATTGTCCAGGCACATGGCTGGGGGCAAAAAATTCAGCCGAGTGTCTCTATCAGCTCAAGGTGGCAGAAACCTGAACCATTTAATCATCAACTGCTTCTCTCACCTGCTCTGCATCTCTCATTGCTTAAACATTTTCCTAAACATAGTGGGGAGAAGAAGCAGGGCCTTTCTGCCTGGCTGCACCCATGCAGTTCCAGGTGCATGCACAGCGTGCTTGGCAGGATGCAGCTTTTGAGCACATCCTCAGCTGCTGTCTTGGAGTCAGGTCCTGCTTACAGAGCACCGAGCTCACAGCAGCAGGGACAGGCTGAGCCTGTTCCCAGGGGGAAGCCTACGAGTACAGGCTGTGCCTGCCTCTCTTCTGCATAGCTGGGAGGACACTTGGGAGCTTGTAAGGTTTGAGTAACCAAGGGAAAAGGAGAGATCAACACCTCTGCCCAGGTTTGAGTAGCCAAAGGAAAAGGAGAGGTCAAGACCTCTGCCCAGTGCTCCTTTGGACTGGGAGGGTAAAGAGCCATGCTGCCAGCATCTCCCTGGTGTTGGTGTCATGGCATGGCCATATTGAGGCCAGCAGGGATTCACTGTGGATCTTGTGGATAACTGGCTGTCAGGAGAAGTGATGCCATTCCCCTGCACTCCCCAGGCTCCCAAGCCTAATGGGATAACTCAGTAAGTGCAAGGTCATGGCGTCCAAATCCCTGTTTTTGCATAATTTTCCATTGGAAGGGATGTCCAAGGCCCTGAAGGACATGGGAGAAGACTCTGTAGACTGCTACTGAGTCTCCACTTGCAGTTCCTGCCTCTGGTTTCTAACAATTGTCTGCTGCAAGGCCAGGCCCTTTTTCCCCTAAGGACTCTAACCTACTGTTAAGTGTACAAAATGTGAGTGGTTTTAATCATGCTTATGTATTAAGCAATCCCATATATCATTCCTTGAGAGTGAGGATAGCCTAGAAATTCTTGGCATGCCTTTAGCCAAGCAAATGTAAAGCTGGGGGCATGTCTGTGGGAGATGGAGATGCATTACAAACAAGAACTAAACTGGCATTAAGATGACACTGTGATGAGTGATTTGTTTTTACCAGAACTGATTGCTCCCCAGTTTTGTTAGGGATAAAGGAATCCTGATTTTTGAACCACGCCTTAACATGGTCCAGACCGATGGGACCGGCACCTTGGGACTCATAGAATTCAAGACACTTTGGATGAAGATTCAAAACTATTTGGTAACATAACATTTCTAACTCTATCCCCTTCCCTCCCCTCTCATGTCTGAAGTACAGATCCAGAACTGAGATAGAGTTAAACCCTCACAGGCACATACACTTGGAAGCCTTCCTTCTCAGGGCTGGAGTTTGTTCCAGGGCTCTGAAACACCTCTCACTCAACAGGGCACAAGCAAATCCTCTTTCACCTTGGCCCCATCACTCTTCATAATTTGCAATACCTTATGGAAAGACAGATGAACTCTCTTTGATTGTTGGCAAAGACAGTTCTCTCTGCTGCCCGCTCTACTAAAGCTCATATGAACATATCTCGGCTGTTGCAATATGTTGCATTGCTGGCTGAGCATAAGCAAACACAAGAAACATATTTTTAGGACCTACAAAAAACTGGCTTTGTATTTTTGAAATCTTATAGAAGTGCTGAATTATTTTTCTGGCAAAGGATTTAATATCCGAAGAAGTTCACCCAGCATCAAGCAGTCTAAAGGAAGGTCAGATTTGGACCTTCTTGGTGTGACCCCATCCCTTTCAGACAAGCCTGCTGCCACCATACTTGATGTTGTTCAGCACAGAGCATCTGCCCGGGAGTTCCATGAAGAAATGTTGGGTTCATGAAGACCCAGCTTGTCAGAAAAGCAAGCCCTGAGACCCAAATCCAGTATTAATTGTGGGTCTGGGTGGCTTCTAATGCTGGATAATAAACCTGCTGGCAGTAGGAAGCATCTGTCATCTTTTCTGAAATATTAAGCAAGATGGACTTGGTCTGTTGCAGTATTTGCCAAATGATAGGATGTTTTCCTCAATGGCCTGTCTGCCACCACGTAATAAGAAGGCAGGCAAGCTGCCAGCCCATGGGAATGTGTTTCCCACTCTCCCTGACTTGCCAGGAGCTGCTTGAAATGTTTCCCTTGCTCATTAATGTTTCGAAGAGTAGGAGCATGTGCTTTTAGGGGCAGTCCCTGTCCCAGCCATCAGTGGGCACAGCAGTGACAATATGAACATGGCAAAGGTAGGAATGATTAGCTGGCACTGATTAGCTACACGAGCAGGGAGCATGGCAGGGCATGGGCTGCAGGGTGGGCCTAGAGGAGCCCTCTGAGTAGCTCATTCTGGCTTGTAGCCCCTGATGAGACCTGTGTTACCACGTTTTCATGGCTGCTGTGAGCCAGCTGTGCAAGCCCAGCCTGCCTCCCTGTGCCCATGGCATTGCTGCGGGGGCACAGGCTGAAATGCCCTCTCCCATTCTCTCCTTCCCCTCTGCCACAGGCAATCTACAAGAAAGTGGACAGTGACTACTCTGGTACCATCGACTCCCATGAGATGCGAAATGCCCTCAGAGAGGCAGGTGAGTGTTCTGCTTGGGGACACCATCGGATCACCAAACATTGGGACTACAGTGGAGCATTTTAATGGCTTTTCCTCTCTCCTGCCACCTAGATCACAGCATTGCCAGTGCCATTCTCCCTTCCTGACAGTCACACACTGCTACATCCTTTTGCTGTTACATACATCAAACCCCATCCTCTGTTCTGCATTATGAACTACTGGTACTTTTGTCCATGCTGTGACCATTGCTTATCCACCTGATTATTACTTGCTCTATTTTTGGCCTCATTATTTCCTAATCTACTTTTCCTCTTTCAGAGCTATGCCTAAACCCTCTTTTTCCTTCATTTCCTCCCACCACCTTTCCCTCCTCTAGAGAAGGTGCAAGCCTGATCAAGGCATGCCCCAACGATGCCCTCTCTGATGTGTTCACTTTTGGAGCAGAGCTTGCCAGCTAAGGGGCATCTGGAGGAGCACTGCTTTTTTGATTTGTCTTGTGCTTAGAGGATTTTATGTGAATGATCCAGAGATAGAAATAGCATGAATATGGGCCTGAATAGAGCCCAATGTGTTATGTGAGCAATTGGCTCTGCTGCAATCACTGCTATTCAGCTGCAGTGCCAAGACTCGCTAATTAGGGGTTTATCTGGGGAACATAGGACTGGTTATGCTGTGAAACAATGTGAAATATGCAGTCTGACAAAATGCTGTGGGAGAACTCTATGCCTCTCTTCACGCAGCACAATGGGCTTTGGAAAGGACCCACAGAGGTGGGTGTGGGAGTCCAACAGACCTTCTGGGAGGAATGGTTCTGTCCTTCAACCTGCAGCTGCAGCAGTCCATGGATAAGTCACATCCAAGACAGCATATTAACCTGCTGTGTCACTGACTCCCATGCTCTCCTGGCCCTCAGGTTTCAGGCTCAACGATGAGGTGCAGCACAGCATCGTCACCCGCTACGCCTGCAGCACCAAGCTGACCATCGACTTCGATGGCTTTGTGGCCTGCATGATCCGCCTGGAGACCCTGTTCAGTGAGTGCCCAAGGGCAGTTCCTGAAAACTTCGGGGTTGCCTTAGGTGTTTGGTGTCTTTTAGCTGTGAACATAGCAAATTGCATGGAAAGGTCAGGGTGCCAGCAAAATTGTGTCTGTTGGAGAAAGCAGCAGAGAAATAGCAAAAGCCTTTCTGTCTGGATGACCATGGGGAATAGGGGACATGTTTCCATAACACACCATTCTCTTGTGCTTTAGAGTCATCAGCAACTTATGGTCAGTGCTCTGGCCCCCACATTGTCCTACCTCTGACAAATGGGACATTTATCACTTGCAATCCTTACTCAGACCTGATTTACAGGTTTGTCCCTGGATCATGCCAGATGCCACCGCATCAGATTTCAGAGTTGTCCTGCTGCCAGCTCCCATTTTGCTGCTGTAGATCTATTCCACCCCATGAAGCACCTTAGAAATTATTTGTAAGAAGAAAGAACAGCTGTAATATTGTCTTACAGAACCAGTCTAAATTTCCAGTAGATCATGGCAAGAATCCAGGCCTTTACATTTTGTCAGACAGTGATTCTCTACATGCCAAACTCCGTGGTTTATATCCAGTTTTTTTTCCCCACTCTTCTACATTTCAGAAGTGTTCCATCTCCTGGACAAAGACAAGAATGGAGTCATCCAGATCTCTCTGCCTGAGGTAAGGCTGGTCAGATTGAAATACCACCTGATCCAACTGCAGCAATAGACCACATTAAAATACATTTATTTAAAATCACTATTATAAGTCATTTAATCACTATTACAAGAGAAACACAGTAGTGATTCAAAGGGCAAGTTTGTTTACGTGAAAACGTTCTACAGCCCACAAGGCCAGTCTGAATCGTAGAATGAACTTTTACCTTTATACTAGCAAAAGAGTAAAGATACCTTCACAACTCCCAAGGCTGATTGCGAAGATGCTTACACAGTGCATTTCGCTGTCTCTTTTTAGAGGGCAGTGGTCAATTCATTAGAAAACACACAGCAGGGAACTCTTCTTGTCTGGCAGAGAATGTACCGATCAACCTGCCAGAATTAGAAGAAACCTTTTAAGATACCAGGTCTGTTCTTCCCCCCGCATTGTTTTTAATGCAAATTTTTCCTGTTGAAGCTGTTGTAAAAGCAATCAGCCTGAGCCTTCCCTTTGCAGAATACAAATATATCTCAGGAAACAGCTGGAAGGAGCCCCAAGAGGTCCATCCAATTAGTCCTCTCAGCTGAAGACTGGCTCGAAGGGAGGAGGATGGCTAGGAAGCCCTGTGACCCTCAGTCACAGTTGAATCTGGCTGAAACTGTACATTGTGTACTTCTACCCTAGAGTTTTTCAAGGTTGAAAGTTGAAGCTTTCTCCAGCTTGCCCTGTAGAACTCATCTTCCTTTGGAAGAGACCCCACTTGCAATGTTTGAGGCTGATCCTGGTAATAGATTTCCCTGAAGTCCCAGAGCAGATGGATCCTACACGTATAAGAGATTAAAATGCAGCTCCAGCCTTTCCCAGGTTGTTCTCCCAGAGGCATGGAAGAGTTCCCCAGTGGCATCTGGTAGACCTTCCAGATGCCCTGACTCCTTGTTCTGTTTCTCCCTCAGTGGCTGTGCTGCACACTGGTTTGAAACACGGTCAATCAATTCAGCAGAGACCTCTGAGGCTCTTCTGAGCATGAAACCGCTTGTTTGGCATCTCCTTGTTGTGAAAAACAGAAAGAGAAACTTGTTTTTATTCCTGGCAAGTTACTTTAAGCCAATAAAAATGATCTCCTGTCAGTTATAAAATAAATGCATTCTTAAACAAACAAATAAACAAACCCAAGACTGACCTCCTTCACTTTTCCTGCCCAAAGAGTATTTCTCTGTGCCATGCTGAAATCTCATCAATTTTGACTTTGCACAGATGGACCCAGGTGGCTTTGGTTTGACTTCTGACTGTGGAGCAAAGTTCAGCAGTGTTCAAAATCCTGGAAGGGATCTCCACTGCTGCAACATCCAGCATATGTTTTATTCCATGCCCAAGAGTGTGGGCAAAATTTACGTTGCTGCCCTGGCAACTTCCCTTCCCAGACAATTGTCCGCTTTGGCTGTTTCAAGTGTCTGCAGAAGTTGGGGGTGAGGAGTTCAGAGGCAGATGCGGAAGCACAGAGGATTTGGGCATAGACACAATCATGAGGATGAACTGGGAATCAGGAAAATGTGATGGCACTCCTCCACAAGTCTCGGCTCAGTCCTCCAGGAGGAGGAGAGAGGATGGAAGGTCATATGCAATTTTCTGCAGTTATTTCAGCTGAGATCTTCTCCTGTGAATGCTTGTCAATATGCATGCCCAAAGACGGGATTTGGAGCTTTAGTTTAGTGAGTGACTGGAGCTCAGAAGCTCATGAAGGCAAGAAACAAAAAATGCACATGTAGGGGGTCTAGGAGCCTGAGTATGCGAGGGATGTGCTAATGTGGATTGTGACTTAAATAAGAAACTGAAGCTAACTGGCTTCAGCTATCTTAAACTTTGCACTGGCTCACAGTGCTGTGCTTTTCTAGGAACATTCGTCCTCTTAAGAAAAGCTCCTCTCTACCTTAAATTTCACACCATTCTAAAGAGTAGTATTGTAGCAATGCAGGCAAGATAATCTTGCATTCTCTATTAGCAATCAGAAAATGTTTCTGGAACTTGCAGTAACGATCTGACAAGGCATGTCATGGTCAGTGACATGTCTTTGACACTTCTCCCCAGGAGCAGGAGTGCAGGCTGACATCTGTGTCCCCAAGACAGATGTGGGGCCAAGACTCTGTCCCTCTCTCTCTCTTCAGTGCTGTGTTTGAGAGAGGCCTTTCTCCACACCTGCTGGTTCAAAGCTCTTTCTTTGAGCAGGAAGAAAGCTGTTGTTTGGTTCCCATCTCTGAACACAGAATGCCTCGTGGCAAACCCCACACCTACACCTCACATCTCCCAGCATTTCTTCTTGCTGCTGGCCACAGCTGTCTGACTAAAAGGGATGCATGACCTGTGTCAATGTGCAACTCTGCCTTTCTAATTGGTGTCCTCTCCCAGTAAAAGAGAAATAAATATTTTGTTCGGGTTGCAGGATAAAAGCAGCTGGAGTAGGAACCACAGGCTTTCCCCCGCTGTCCCTCTGCACATATCACTGGCCATGACCTGTGTGCAGCTGTCGTAGATTGCCACCAGTTTCTCCTGCCGGATATTTGCCTGCTGACCAACAACAGACATCTGTGTACCTCCACTTGCCTGGAAGACAGAGCTACCTGGGGCAAGCTGAGCTCTCCAAAACCACCAGAAAATTCTGGTGAATGCTCTGCCTGTTCAGTAGGACGAACATGTCCTTCCCTGCCCTACATCTTGCATATGCAACACATCTCCTCGCTAACCATGCAGCAGGGTGAGCTGGCTGCTTGCAGCTTCAGATTTGCTTTCTGCTCACATGCGCTATTCATGAGTTTGTTCCAATTACGGTCAGAGAGGCCTCTCTCCGTAGGACTGGGAAAACTCAAACATATGCAGAAATCCATTGCATGCTCCCACTTCTTCTCCTTTTACATCAAGCCAGATGCCCCCATCACAATAATTCTCACAGTTATCTCAATGGCTCTCACCCTCCTGTACAGGATGGGCAGAGTGCTGCACTCCATCTTCCTTTATCTTTGGGAAGCAGGCAGCTCCAGAGGAGCCACCTCTTCTTTCATTTGTTCTTTAAGCACAGCACTTGGCTATCAGGTCTTAGAGAACAACTGCTCAAAAATAAGCCTTTTCATGGGATTGAATGTGCTTCTCCTTTTTACTTGACGCGTCTGCAAAAAGATGATTAATGTCCACCTGATTTTCCTTCCCTATGCTGCAAGCTGAGCAAATGTCTGTGCTCATCAGTTCTCCCAGTTAGTCCTGATGGGGCTAAAATAGCTTTTGACTAAAATGCCTGCAGCATCTCCTGTGGAATCAGTGGGGCATGGTGAGCTGAGCCAGGGCTTGGGCATCTGGACTCTCTGCACTTTTACAGTCTGCATGTTGGCTGTGCTTCGTTTTTGGAGCTGTGAAGTACTGCAGCTCTCCTTAGATTTGAGTAGCTCAGTCATGGGGAATTATAATGCAGGCAAGTCACAAAGGTTCATGAATTTGTGATCCGTTCCCTGTCACAATGAGAACTGTGCTGTGTGGCATTCTCAGCACATTATAGATATGGCAGGGCTAAAGAGACCCCCACAGAAACTCTGGCATAGCTCTTCAGATCTTTTTTTTTCTCTCTCCACTTGCCCATAAAAATGTTTTCCTCAGCACTGCACGCTTGTGAACTGGAAACTTGAACTCTGTACATTGCTCTGGTAAGATGAGATTCACATTAGGCCACATTTAGAGTTCCAAATGCCTTGTGCACTAATTGCTTTGTGGTTGCCTATAGAGGAACTTCCTGTGGGTATAAATCCTACCCCATCAGCATCTGACTCCAGCTTTGCACCAGGGTAAGCATCTGCATCGTGGACGAGACAATCACAGGTATTTGGGATTCTGTCTATGAGCTAGGAGAATAAAAAGAATTAACCTCATATGTGCAATTATCTGTCACCTGTTCATCCTCCCAGAATGGGAGATTTACAGGGGGATCTCTCCTTTCCCTCAGTGAAGGCTAATGATCAGATCCATGGCTTATGAGTAAGCACAGAAGGAGCAGTCCTTCACAAATTCCTTTTCAATCTTTATTTTAGACAATCCTGCTGAACCCAACTCAATGGTATGTTTCCATTCTTCCTTTCCATACAGGTCAGACAACCTGGCAGGCCTGGGTGCACTGAGATACTGTAGACACATTCTTCCTTTCCATGTTATTCAGGATGCATCCAACATCCCAGCCTGCTATTGTTGTTATCCCAGGCTTAGCTTATAGACTGGAGATTCAAATTCCATAAAAGCAGGTGAGATTCTGGGTGCACAAGGAACACAAATTCCAAAGCTTTTGAAGCTTCTCCACCACTAATGATGTCCCCAGCGATAGTTAATCTTAGAGTAGTGCCCTGCTTCTGCCTGACAAGCTTGTTGCCATGGTGTCTGTCTCTCTCTGTATAACTGGCACGTACAGCTTAAAATCCTCTCTTTCTTTAATAGAGCAAATTACTTCACTTGTTACTGTTGGCCACTCATTAACTCCTTCCTCAGTCTTTGAAATCTTCAATGCAGCTCTCACCTGAAATGCAGTCCCCCACCAGCACAGCATCACCTGCCTGTGTGGGCAGGAGGTGCCTGGGCGGGGGGGGGGGGGGATTATGTGCAAAAACAAAGAGCACACAGCAGAAAAGAATCCGTAGGAGCGTATCTGGGAGATGGACTCAAGAAGTACCTGGACAAACACTGGAATAACAGCCAGGAAGAAGCTGAATGAATCAGCTTTTTGTCCATTCAGGAGCTGAACAATGTCAGGAACTGGGGAAAACGTGTTCTTCTGTGACCCTGCAGCTTTCAGGGAAGAAGACACATGCACTCCCTTCAAAATACGTGGTGCTGACTTAGAGAAGAAATGCTCTTTTGCTATTTGGAAAACTCTGTAAAACATTGGTAGTTTTGCCTATTTGCTCACCTCTAAATGTGTAAAAACTACATTGTCAGCTCAAGGAGTGATTAAAGTATTTCTTCTAACCCACCTTTTATTCATTAAAAAAAACCCAACACACCAAATTCAAAGGTAGTTTCTTTAAGTTCAAGCTAGCTGGTCTGTTCCTCCATGTGATCCCTCACCAAATTAGGTTTTCCTAGGCTAGTTTAAGTGGTGTGGCTTGATCTCGCTCTTACAGAGAAGATAACAGTGAGGGCCTTCTTCCAATGTCTTAAAGCATTTCAGGCTTCCCTAAATTCCCATATCCTTTTTGATAGTCTCTCTCTTATTCTCCTAAATGCACAGACTGTCACATCTTTATCTCTCCTGTATGCTTCTTTTCAGCTGATACAGTCAAATGTTTCAGTGTTCCTTTGTTATATGTAAAAAACCACTGAGGCTGGTTTTGAAGGGGAACTTTCATTATCATCCTCAGTTGTTCACTCCCTGCCAGTCAAGACACAAACCATACCCAGATAACAGGGTCTGTACTGTGCTCCAGACCTGCCACATCACCACCAGTTTCTGAGGTGGAGCAGCAGGAATAGCTACAGGCACTGGCAAACATCACCTAGGTGCTCTACTGAGGCCACTTTCAAACAGCTCACAGAGCACAGGTATGTGGAGCACAGACTTCCCACAGAGTCCCCAAGAAAACTTTTAGTCTGTCCACGTAGAAAGCACCACAAATCTTCCCAAAGGTGTGTCTTCACTGCATGATAGATACATGGGTACAGTAAACACATTTCAATGTAAGTGGTGTTTTCTCTGTCTCTTTACTCAGCCCTGTGGCTCCAGGGGGACACCGCTGAACTTCCCACCACAAATGTCACTGCCCTGCCAGTGGCATCACAGACTATGAAGAGAAAATAAGCAACCAACCTCCTTGCTATTGAGGGCCTGTATTTAGACACAGAAACTGGTTTCTTACTCAACCAGTAGCTCTCATTGCCTTTAACAGCCCTGAAAGGAAGGAGTTGGGTTACTTGTTTGTCTGATGAAGCTTTCAAAGGAGAAGGGGAGTAGACCAAGGCAGTGTGACATTGCTTTAATGGTAAAGTCATCAGTGCTTTCTTTAGTAACGAAGGGCATCCTTTTGCCACAGCTTCGCTACAGATAGCACAGGATTTGGCATTTCCAGAGATTTTTCATTTCTCTGTCTTACTTTCTCTACACACCTTAACTACTTGATTAGCCAGCACTCCTAGGCCAGTTCTTGGGCGTAGCTCTCTGGATACCTGGACTTCAATGTTACCTGTCTTTAAGGTCATCCACGTAGGCTTTATCAGGAAAGAAAATATTTCTTTGTATTTAAAGAGCTTTACTTGGTAATTGATACGAGTAAGATATCTGGCGCAGTCACTAAGCCAGCCAGCTTAAAGCTGTGTGTGTTTTCCCAAGCTGTAATCACACTCTTAGACCACTGTGCAAATTTACCCAGTACACATACCAGAGCAGGTATGATCTTCTGGGAATTTAAAGGGGCTTTGTGACCAACACAGTTTATTTCAAATTGTGTTTTGCTACGTTTTAAAAGATCATCATATTTGCTTATTAATTTGCGTGGAGTTGGAGCTCAGGAAATGCGGTGCTCATCAAACATGGGATTGATGAGTGGTGGTGATTGCTGTTGTAGCAGGCAGTGGGGCATGCCACAGGGTCTCTGTGTTGGCATGCAGCAGCATTCCCAAGGGATATTCCAGTGTGCACGTTGTGTCACATGAAGGATGCTCCCATCTGCTTTGAGTTAGAGAATCTTTGCTGGGGAAGCTTTGCCTGGCAGATGTCAACTGTGAATACAGGAAACGAGGAAAATGTTTTCAGTTTCAGAAAGAATCACCATAGAATTAATTACATGGGAAAAAGAAAAGAGATTAAAGGAAAAATGAGAAAATTATAAAGTACCAATCTGACCTCTAATTTGTAAAGCACCTTTAGCCAAAACCCCGAGAGAAGGAGCTATCTGAAACAGCAGTAGTAAACTTCATAATAATGAAGTTGATTCCAGCAGAGAGTGCCAGCTTTCTACATGTTAATTTAATTTGAACTCATCTCAGTTTTGTGTTGGGATTTTTTTTGTGTGTGTGCCTTTATACATGCTGATAATGTTTGAATTTCAGACATGCTGGTCTGGTGCATGAAAGCTTGAATGAGAAATTATCTAACCAAATTTTAGTGTCCAAGCTGACTAGAGTACAAACAATGAACAAGCTTTATGGAGAGAGAAAATAACAATCAATTTCAGAGTTTACAGCTTGCACTCTACGGTGATACCAGTAACATGAGTAAGAAGAAAAAAATAATAATTTTTAAAATTATGTGGGTTATTATCATAGATTACCCTGGCATTGACAGATTTAATTTTGCCTGTCCTCATAAGAATCTCCTTTCAGTACCTGATGTCCTGTCACCATTCTATGATATAATGGAGCTATGTAATGATGATGTCCTACTGTCACCAGGGATGTACATTTCTTTTAACACAAGGTACATTTTGTGAACAACATATACATGAGCATGTCTTGAATAATCACGGTATTTGTCAAACCACGGTATTGCTTCTCTAGATTCCTACGCATACAGCAGATGAAATCTCCTCAGATACCAGGAGAATGATTTTTTATTTTGTTTCAACTTTCTTTTCCTCTGAATGAGCTCTTCTGGTTTGGGATTCCTGGGAGAAAAAGGTAAGTACAATACTGTTGGCCAGGTCTCATTCATTTCATTTAAAAGGAGCTGGTAACACAGTGCTAGATGGCTTGAGGATACTTGGTGTTTCCATCCCTAAGTACAAGATCATTTCATGGAGGGATGGAGACAGCTAAATCAGAACTCAGCTAGAGGAGGAGTGATTCTGGCTAGACTAAAGAGGTTCACTGCATTGAGCAAAAATTGCTCAGCATATTTTGATACTGGTTCTGATAGGCTGAAGTTTTCTGCTGTATGTAGTAGATTATGCCCCATGACATGGGAGTGGTCAACAGAGAAATCTGGGAATACAGCTCATTCAGACACTGTAAAACCAATTAGACCACCAGCAGATCTCAGAAGTACCACAGAGCTAGACAAGTTTGTGCTGCAACATGCCTTCAACCTGCACTCCCTACGTCTACATCTAATTAATTTTCTTAATTGCATAACAGTGCACTTCCTAATTACACTGGGGAACCACTCTTGGTTCTTTATCTATTGCTCAGATTATTCTGGCTGTCATTGTATCAGCACAGTCCCCAGACTAATTTTGTTCTAGCCCTCACAGACTGCTCAGGGAATGCTTGGCAGAGCCTTCATCTGCTGCAGCGACATCTCCCAGGCCCAGATGGATACCCTCACTCACACAGAGTTCCTGGATGAGCAGGGCCACTGAAGCCATGGGACTATTGTGGAGACACTTGCTGTGTGATGGAAGGGCATTGTTAAGATCTCCAGTAAACAAGAGCCAGAGGAAACCATTGGAAGTGCACATCCACAGTTTTGTTGGTCCTACAATACCCAGGAGCTAGGCTGCATGTTCTTCAGTATCATCTAATTTGGGGAATAATTAAGTCTTTATGGCATGCTCCTGAAACAAGGAGCACAATCGCCCCCAAATGATCTGACAGACAGGAGGAACCTGCACCTCCAGACACCCCCATTTATCCCACCACTGTAACTGGAATACACAGTGGCATAGGCAGGCATGCAATAAAACTGTGCAGGAGTAATTACAACCAGCAGTAAAAAGCCAGGTAACCCAAAATCCCAGCGTAAGGGGTCTGGTTGCCAGGGAACACACATCCTAGTGCTGCCAAATACATCTGCCAGGTAGTGGTGCACTTTCCCTTTCACTCATACTGAAGTTAAATATCTGAAGTGTATTCCACATCTTTCAATGGCACCAGTGTGCTTTAACACAGCATTGGTGCCTCTGGGTTTCCACCACTCCTGGTAAGTAGATGGAGTCTGAATCCTTTTGGTGCTATCCCCATATTTTGCTGAAACCAGCCAAAAATTTCATAGTAATAGTTGGTAGATTTTGTATCTCTTTTCCTCCTTTGTTTTCAAATTTTGTAAAACCTAACTTCTTAGCCAATGAGTTTGCTAGGAGCTCTCTCAAGAAAATATCTGCTGTACTCCTGGAGAAGAAGATGGTCAGTATAATATTGAAGTAACACACCTAAACCTGATCAAAGGAAATAGATTTTACAAATTCTAACTAAAATGCAAAGTTTGTTGTAACTGGATGTTGTTGGTCTGCAGTATTTGGCAAGATGAAAAGAGGGGTCAGACATTTGCATGGACAAAAGGGCAATCAGTGGTTTTGTTTTAATCTTCATTGCTAAACCACCTTTTGAAAAATTACCAAACTTCATGATTTCAGGCTTTGAGCTGACCACTAAAATTAGAGATTAAGAGAAAACCTGCTGTGAAGTTTAAAATAACTCTCTGTCTGTATGGCTACTCTGAAACACTCAATCTTGGACACTTTGAGACAGGATGGTCCACTGGATTGACCAGAGATCCCTTCCAGGAGGCCATTGCTTGTGCCATGTCACCTCAAATAGACTTGTACCCATCTGCTGTGCAGGTACCACCAGCGCTTTGAATTTCACCCCTCTGGGTTGTCAGGAGCCTCCTGCCAGCTTCTGCTTTGCTGAGCAGAGAGGACCTGACATGCCAGAGAGCAGAAGGAACTTGTGGCCTCTCAGAAAGATTTCACTTTTCCTCCTCCTTCCTTTGCTGCTTTTACTGCATCCTAAATAGTTGCTACAGAGTAATAAGTCATATGTTTATTCTTTGTTTATAGATTTATAAGGCAATCAAACTGTGAAAGGTATTTGCAAAGCCCAGTTCTGGACAATTATTGAATTAGCTGAAGTATTTTTGATTAGAAACAATTATTCTAAAGCAGAAGGCAACCTAGGAAAGCATAATTGGGTTTTTCTATAAAAATAACTTATCATGTGTGGGCTTGAGGGCACTAAGGCATGTATTAAATTTATGTCATATAATCCTGGTCTCTGCCAATTGAGAACAACCTCCCTGGGTCCCCAGGGCTCGCTCAGGAAGCACAGCATGGAGCTCTGATTTTCAGATCTGATGATAATGGTGACTATAGACCCCAGATCACCTGAAAGCATCCCTTCCTAACTCGTGATTTCTAACAGCTCTAGAAAATTACTTGTGGGATGGAATAAAAAGCCACTAGAATTTAAAAAGCTATCCTGACAGGGATCAGTCCCCAGAGGAGAAGCATCTGGGTGCCCAAAGGGACAAATATATCTGTCTGCAAACATGTTTCTTGGTGATGATAATATACAGCTGTAATGCTTCCTTTTCATCTAGCCCTTTTAACACACTCCCAGCAACACATGGCTTTGGCCCGAGATTTTCTCTGTCATCCATTCCAGCAACCAAGATCTGTGAGACAGATCTGCTTTGAAATTGGATACGACGGGTACCAGGTGCCACATCCATGAGCCCTGCACAAACAGTGAAATCCAAAAATTGCCTTTCAGCACAGCCTGATTAAAACCAGTATAAAACAGCAACAAGGGTCTGAGCCTCCAGACCCATCTGACTGCTTTGGGATCTCTCTTGATATGTGACAGTCTGTTATGCTGGGATTGCAGCACCATGCATCTCGGTGTTGAGTTTTAGAAGAGAGTCCTCTTTCAAAAAGGAAAAGTTCTTCTGCATGCAGGCTGGCAGAGCTCTGTGTCTTCTGTCACCCACAATATCCATATAAAATGATATGCTCAGTTCCCAAGTGAAAGAGTTCTTAGCTGTCTCAGTGCCACCCATCAGCCTGGGCAGATATCCCAGACCATTGTGTTGAATCCAGGTTCCACCAAACTAAACAGGCCCCGATAGCTTTTCCCAGCCTGGACCCTGAGCGGCATCTTTGATTTAAGTGAATTTGCAGCATATAAATGTTTGGGAACTCAGTACATGATCTCCCTGGTGATAAAGAAGGGAAATAAAATCTGGACCACACTTTTCAGGGTTTATAGGAGTAACAGGAATAAAAGGCAATAAACCATGAGTTATCACTGAAGTCACAAGCTTGACTCAAACACAAGCAAAGGTCAGATCAGCTAATAAAACAGTTCATTCTTTCCAGTTCAGATTAGGAGGGTGCTCTAATCCTCAAAATAACCTTGTTGAATATACTCACATATGCCAGTGCCAGTGGCTAGCTCTAAAAATAATAAACATGATTCATTTTAGTTTTGGACATGAGTTTTGGACTATGAGGATCATGACTCAATACACAGGGAAGAGGCAAGGGGATGTCACCAGTTCCTACTCAGATGAAGGAGTTAGTATCACTGGCTTTCAAAAGCAATTTCAAGGCTGGAAATGTTTAACTGCAGAGATCCAGTGAGTACTTGTGCATGACAGGACTAGTGAAATGATAACGTGCCAGCTCCTTTTGGCAGGGCCTGGATATTTTTAGGCAGAGCTTTTCTGGAATTTTTCTTTCCAGCTCAGTTGCTCCCAAGCAGAGGAAAGCTCCAGCTCCCCTCGGGCTCTGCTGTAATGGGCTCTCGTCTGGCTGGGGCATGGTGCTGCTGGAGAGATAAGGGCTGCCTGGGAGTTCAGAACAAGCTCTATCAGAGGAGAATCAAGGGGAAAGACCCTCACAGGGGTGTCCTCCCCATTTTAAAGGTCTTCTATGGAGAAACCTGGTTAAGAAACATGGCCAGATTGAGCTAAAGATGTATAAATGATGGAGAGGTGTTGCAAGCATCTCCTCTCCCAGAGAGACTTGAGTGACAGAGTCTGATCTGTCCTTGCTGTAATGGTCTCACTTTGATTGTTGAAACTCTAGTTAACACTTTTTTTTTTTTTTAAACGTGTGGGATTTCTAATGTCCATTTCTATCCTGGATGTAGCACCTTCTGTCTTTAAAGAAACATGGACAGATTGCAAAAGCTCCTAGGTATTGATTTTGTTGACACTAAACTTTAAATTTGAGCTGATTTCCGAGCAGGTACAAAGAATGTTGTGAATTTGTTTTCAAAAGAACTTCACTGAAACACACTAAAATCCATAGGCACCATTTAAAATGTAACATAAGCCTTATTTGGATTTTATAGAAATACATATCTTTTTCTCTTTAGGAAAAAATTGGAATATGACAGAGGGCTCCATGATGTCTGAAAAGTCAATTAGAATAAAGCATTGCCCCTGGCTTTCCAGGTGGCTGTATCCTTTATTGCCAGCCAGGAAGGGATGCCTCTTACTTTATATTCAATACAGCTGAGCTGGCAGTGACTTCCACCTGTGCTGGAGCTGCCTTACAGAGATGAGTGCAGAATCAAACTATCAGCACAGGATGGATCCCAAGCATGAGCCCAATCCCAACTCACATCCACTGCTTTGATGCAAACCTCTACCCAGGCACAGGCTTTGGGTGAGCCTTGGCATGGGGGAAATGAATCAAGGACTGACTCTATGTGTCCTCTCACAGAATCACAGAATTTTTTTTTCTTGTTTGTTAAACATTTTGTGAATGAGACCTGAACACTGCAAGATAAAGCTCAGTTGGGTAATTTTAATGAAATCTAGGGGGCTGGGAGAGAAAATTCAGTGTTTGAAGAAAGTGCTTCTATTTCACACTGTGTTGCAGCAGCTGAAATTAAATTCTGATTAATATTGTTCAAAAGCAGTAGTAAGTGACTGTACTGACCTTTGATTGTCAGTGGTTTTTTAATATATGCCAGAGGTCAAACAAGTAAAAGACCAAGGAGATATGGCCAGGGGGTATAACGGAGAGAAAGAAGGGAAGGGGTATTAATGTAATTTGTGTGACATGTACATGCCTGCTATTTAACTACAGTGTCTGCCTGCTGCATACCCTCAGGCGGCCTGAAGCTAACTAATA
This sequence comes from Corvus hawaiiensis, assembly GCF_020740725.1. Taxonomy (NCBI): domain Eukaryota; kingdom Metazoa; phylum Chordata; class Aves; order Passeriformes; family Corvidae; genus Corvus; species Corvus hawaiiensis. Next base: position 105,669,206 of record NC_063215.1, read on the forward strand.
ACCCTGTCATCTGGAGAAAAACCACAACACTGATCATCACAGTTTCACAAATAAGTAATTTTAAATTAATTGTATCACATCCTAATAAGACCAGATCTGATTGTCTCCTATCTTGTCTTGGATTACTTTATCAGGACTGAATATATTAATTTTGCAGATAAACCTGTGAGTGCTTGAGCAGCAGCTGATGCTGAGTGTCTCTCTGTGTCACTACCTGCACCTCCCTGACCTCCTGAAGTCCTGATGAACAAGGCTCACTGTGCAGGGAAAGCCCGGGAATTTTTCTCTTTTCATTTAGCACTGCCTGATGCCATCCCACAGCTGCACATGCCTCCCATTGGGGTTGTTACAGTCACCTCAGCTATTCCAGATTATCTACAAGTTCAACCCAAATGCAAACCTGGAGTTTCTGACTCAGCTCTCCTATATGCAGCTATGCTCCAAAGCAGCTCCCTCAACCATTTTGATAAGCCCAGAGTCTGCTGGATGATAAAGCAGCCCCTTTATTTTGATATTCCAGTGATAGGAATGGCACTGACATTGGAGAGAGGCGAGTTACAGTAATGGTGAAGTACCAGAGTGGGCAGAGGGAGATTTTGGGAAGCTCTCAGCCTGCCTCTGTAACAGTTCCTTGAGAAACAATCCTTCAAAATGCTCTTTTTGTGAGAAAGTGATTCTGTGTTGAAACAAATCAGGTTTACTGCATTTTCATTCTCAGAGGAGAGCTGAAGCAGAATGGGAATATCAATGAATTGATGCAATTTCTTTTTCCTCAAAATTTTAATTTACAGGAAAGGTGTTTGAAATCAAAACATTGACATGATTTTAATATAATCTTCAAGCAAAAACCCCTCATGGTTTTGCCTTTTAAACAATAAAGGAGAAGCAAGGATATTCAATGTAATGGTAACCGTCTTAGGCCAGCAAATTATTCCCCACCTCGCCTGGCATGCTACAAACTGGACACAAATTTCAATTTTGGAACAAATGGGGGCAAGTAACCCCTATCACAAACTGTGTAGGAGACACTACATTACAGCAATCCTTCAGGTCACCCTTTGGGCTCATGCAAGGATTTTCTCCCTTCTAGCTATAAATCACACTTACTGATGAGCTCCAAGAGAAGCACAAGGTTAGCTAATGTTCCCCCCTTTTGCAGACGTTTTTCTCTGAAGAGAGAGAGAGTGGCAAAGCTCAAGAGGCAGGAGTTCAGAAGGAGCTGCAGGAATCAGACCGATTAGTATCCTCCCAGCAGTCGTATTTTCACCCTAAGAAAATGAGACGTTGCCCAATTAGCAATATTTTATCACTTGTAGTATGAGATCTCCACTCTCAACAGCTGTTTGTAGTTTTTCCAGAAAAAGTTACTGATATATACTGATATATAAAGATAACTGAGCCTAATGACTTAATTGGCAAACGCTATTACATGTTTTCAAAAAGTTTGATCTGAATTCAAGGTTGTTGGGAGCAGGAGTGAATTATAGACTTGAGGCTCTAGTCAGAGTGAATAGTTTCCAGTGAGTGTTCAGATGGGCAGTTGTAGCAGGATGCTCTGCCTGGAGTGGGGGGGAAAACAACTTGATTAACACCCTATTTGCAACGCTATCAGCAGTGGATGGAGACGGGGGCTGCCATGCTGCTTTAGTTGTTGAATGATGCTGAAAACAGCCTGACTCATCATTCCCAAAGATAAACATTCTGACAGTGAGGTGAAGATGTGGCAGACCTGATAAAGTACCTGATATGAAGGGACAAACAAGTGATACTGCTGATAACTTATCTAAAGATGCTGAGCTGACACAGCTGGCCTGGAGACATACAACGACGGACAGAAAATCACTTTATATATAAAAACCCAGTCCCGCTTTTTAACAGCAGGGTCTTTATAGAATCATGGAATGGTTTGGGTTGGAAGGGACCTTAAAGACCATCCGGTTCCAACCCCCCTGCTGTGGGCAGGACACCTTCCACTAGGCCAGGTTGCTCGGAGCTCCATCCAACCTGACCTTGTACTCTCCAGGGACGGGGCATCCACAGCTTCTCTGGGCAACCTGCGCCAGTGCTCACACCTTTTAACATAATCTTTCTTGGAGTGTATTTGGAGATTCCTCCCTGGAGTGGCTACAGCCCTCAAGGTTATTCCTTGAGGCTGAGTGAAAGCAATTTGCCCACAGTGTTGGCACGAGTGAGTAATATCAATCTCTACTTAATAATTGGTTTTGCTTGCTGCAATATAATTGCTTCAATATTACTTCAAAATAGTGTACAATACTAATAGTTATAGCTTCCCATACTGTGTAGTAAATAATTTTGATTAAGATCTTTTAGTTTAGTCATTATAATTTATGTTTATGTAAATATATTTGGTTCGCCATCCTTTATCCTGTGGGACAAATTTGTATAAAGGTTATATTACACCTATGTTAATCCTTTAGCCATAAATCATTGACAAAGTCTGGGGCTAAGCTTGGATCCAGCAGCACCTGGATTACTCTCTGGGAAGGAGTTTAGAAAGCAAAGGGGTTCTTTCTGTCCCTCATGACTCAACAGGTGGGCTTCTCTAATAAACTTTGTCTGAAGCTCCCATTCTGCCCACAACAGCGGTATAACCAAAATTATGCAGATCAACAAACTCTCAGCACTTCTATCATACTGACTTTTGAGTTCATGGCAGGCCTGGACAGCCCAAATTGGGAACCAGAATGGTGCTGGGAGCTGCACTATCTGGGATCCCACTCATGTGATCCCACTGTCTTTCTGCATCAGGGATAGAACTGAAGCAGCGAGATGTCTTGACCCTCAGCTCTGACTCCTCTCTAGCTGCTGACATACGTTAGGGACGCTTGACAAATGGCTCCTCTACAGAGTGTGCTGAGCAACCACAGGGTCCAGGCAGATACTTTATGTCCTGTGCAGTAGGACTGAACAAGAGCCATACATTTGCCAGGGGACTAATTTAAAACATATGTTTTTACTCATCTGCTCCACACAGGCACAGTGGTCTTGTCTGTAGCATCACAGAGGGTCTTTCTCTTTATTCTCCTCCCTGGGCCACAGAGTTTTCATCTGCTTTTATAATTTTTTTTTCAGTATGGGATTCTTGTCATATCATTCTTGGCCAAGACAGATCTACACAAGGAAGCAGAGACAGTTTTATTCTTGCAGCTTGAATCTGGAGTCTGTATTCAAATCCCTGTGATCTTACGAAGAGTCTGAGGGCAAGATGTGCACCACTGCTGTCTCTGGACTGTCGCCGGTGGCGTAATGTGGTGCCTCTCAGGGGGACTCCGAGCACATCACAGTTGATGCCTGTGTCTCGGGTTCTTTTCAGCAAAATGGGTTTTCTTTCCCCTCTGTGTATCAGGCTGTTACACTGCAATGGTGCTGGCTGGCCCCAGGTGCTCCTGGGGAGGTCCTGTGCAGCTGGAGGGAACTGTGGTGTGTCACCTTGTGACTTCAAGCTACCCCCAAGCTGAACAACAGACAGGTCTATTTAAATGTTTTTCTACAAAATGCTGCATGTGACCCCTTAGGGTTCATGAACTTCCCAGAAAATAGTGACTATATTTGGATCTTCTTGTATTAGAGGGAGGTATTTGTGGTTAGGCTAAGGAAGAGGTCTGCTCCTAAGCCTCAGTGGAAAATACTTTGGGGGGATTGCTCACAGGAGACATCCTGGCAGCTCAGATGTGGGTAGTGTCATAAATAAATGGCAGTTAATTTGAGAAGGGGAAAGATGAGATGAGAAAGTGTAAGGAATAATAATCAGAAGTTAAAAATCCCTTAGGAAAATATCAAGTCAATGTTTAAGGTCAGAGTAATTCTATTTTTCAAGCCACATCATTGCCTTTATTAAGAATAAAAAGAAGTGATAATGTAAATAGTCTTGACACTGTGTTTTCATTTCAGGCTTGGTATAAATACTTGTATAAATCACTGTCATTCAAGTCCCTTCTGTATAGATCAGACCCATCTTTCCCACATTGCTTCTGTGCTTTTTCCATTTCTATCACACCAGCCCACTCTGACCTTGAGCAAGTCTCCCCCTGTATCTCCGTTCTCTTTCTGTAAAATGTGGGTGATCGTACAACAAGTCTGCAAGGAAAAAATGCTCTGGAAGCAGAATTTTATAGTGGGTGCTGTGAACGTAGCTCAAGGAAATAAGCTCTCAAACACAAGGTGAATTCAGGTTTCAAAACAGCTTTGATGACAAGTCAATCTAAAATTTCTGTTTCAGTTGCCCTTAGTTTTTTGGGGTATTTCAAAATCATATTCCAGTGAAGGACCCTGGGGCAATAGGCAATGCAATGTGGCTGAGGGTTCTCATGTGCTGGTTCACATCAGTGCTTTTAATATGTAGGGCTGTCTGCCAGTCAAAGGCTCCCCTCTTCCAAGCTCAAATTAACTTCATGTCGTTCAGCAATGCCTGCTCTGCATGCATCTGCTGCTTCGCCTCTCTTGTTTAGACTAATGAGGACAGAGCCCACACATCTTGTTAAATGTTTGCTGAAGTGTTCACTGTCACATTCTTGGAGAGGCTTAGGAAAAAAAAAACGAAACACAAAACATTAAGGCCAAGCTCACCAGGTACCTTGAACTTGTTATTAGATTTGGTAAGTAAAGGGGATCCCATGGTTGTGGAGATGCTGGGAAAGCCATAGCACATCCTGGAGGCATGAAGGACACGAAGGTGATTGGAGGTAGGAGACAGCATGAATTCAGCAAGAGAAACCTGATAATCATCTGTGGTGAAATGACTGGGCTGGGACATGAGGGGAGTGCAGTGGCCACTGTCCACTTCAGGAGGACAGAATAGTCTCATGGAGAAGCTGAAGAAGTGTGGGTAGGCTGAGCAGAATGGGAGGTGGGTTGAAAACTGGCTCAGTGGCTGGGCCCGAAGGCTGGTGGCCCAAAGTGGCATCAGAGGCCAGGACAAACAGTGAAGCCCAAGGCAAGGGGAAATGAAGCCCAACAGATGGAGAGAGGTGATCCTTCCCCTCAGCTGTGTCCTGATTTCCCCCTTGTGTGTCTGCCATCCATAACATTCCTTGAGAAAAAGATGAGCTGCAACCATGCTGTGTGTCCCTCTAGTCTGAGCTCTGCCCTGAGAACTGTGGGTGCTGAGTGAAGGAAAGAAGGCAGTGGGGGAGGAAGAAGAAGGGGAGGATGGCAGCAGCAAGGACGCCTTTCAGCTGCCTCTGGCTGTGCCGAGGTGATATGTGGCCAGTGGGGTGAGCTTGTGTGGGAAGAAGGGAGAGAGGGTCCTGCCGTGCCACTCAGGGAACATAGAGGGTTGGAAAGCCACCAGGAACACCGGCACAGCCTTGGTGGTGATGGTGGGAGGAAATCTGCCATGTGGGTGAGAGAGTCCCAGAGGGCAGAGGGTTCCAGCTCTGCCACACTCAGGCTGCTGGTGCTGGGTGGCAGCTTGCCAGAGACCCTTTCTGCTGTGGGGCTGCTCTCTAAGCACAGCCTGGTTCCTGCAGGATGATTCCAAGCAAAGGGCTCTGACAGCCTCGTCTGAAAATGGTGGGAGTCTCTGCTGCTCACCAGGTGAATTTTGGAAAAAAAGGCAGGCTGGGTCTTCTTTTCTCCTGAACCAACACATCTGCAGAACTGAGGATGGGGCTGCTGCTGCCCTTTGCCTAGAGGAAGTTGGTGCCCATTATGCTGCAGCAGGAGAGACAGAAATCCCTGGGACCCTTCAAGAGTGATGAGCACTCCAGGTGCTGCCTGCCCCAGCTCTGTCCCCAGAGCAGGGCACATGGGTCCCTGTTCCCCAGCTGAAGCTGGGAGGAGCTGTGTTCACTTGTGCCCTGAGTGTTGCCATGCAGGGGTGGATGGATGGAGGACATCTGGAAGAACAAGAGCATCCACTGGACATGGTTCTCTGGGGACACAGCTTGGAGGAGGGCAGACAAGGATTGGGCTAGGCTGTCCTGGTCATGTGCCAGCTCTCAGGAGACTCCAGGCCACAGCCATGGTTCCAGCTGCTGGCTCCCTGCCCATCCTGCTGCATGGTGCAGCCCTGGGCAGGGCAGAGCTGGGAGCACTGCCTGGTTGTCTCCACGGATGGGCTCTTGCTCTCCTTTCTTTTGCAGTAGGAGGGATTAGCAGCAGAAGGAGGAGAAGGGGGCTGCCCTGGCCCTTTGCTCTGTGGTGGAGTCTGGCCACTACCCAGGCTGCCAGAGATGCACTTCCACATGGGATGGTTTAAAATATTGCCCTCAGAGGATGCACCCCCTATTGATCACACAGAACTGCAACTGGAAGATTTCATTCAGTTTGCACGGAATGACTCAACTCAGTGGTTTGCTGTCTGCAGAAATGTAATTTTAGAAAAGAGTTTAAAGCACCTGAGCTCGTGAACTGCTCTAGGTTCTTTGCCCTTGATGAGAATGGTAATGCTCCACACTTGAAATGAACCATTGTCAGGGTGCACTGACTTGTTAATATTCCCAGACACTGGCAGTGAGAACTGGAGCACTGTAAATATCACTTTTTCCTGCTTTGTGACCCCAATTCAGACAAGACAAAAGGGAATAAAGTCTTTAACAGAAGCAGAGATATGGGGGTGATGAGAGAGGGGGACCTCAAAACCCCAGGTTTGTTTTTTGTGCAGCCACTCAAGCCATTGCTGGAGGAATACAAAATGCAGATGCTCTGATTTTCTGTCATTTCTTACACACTGTGCGTTTCGTATGAGGGGCTTTGAAAACAAGAAGCAAGGGAGAGAGACTCTGGCATGAAGGTGGAGAATTGATGTATGAATGCAGCTTTCCCTTGAGAAAGGAAAAATGACTGTTGCCCATGGCAAGCAATCAGGAAGATGCATCTGGTACAGTATTAGGAGACAGGTGCACTGCATAAAGTGAGACAGGATATCTATGAGACTTTGAATAAGATGCAGAAGACAATGATGGGTGGAGGAGTTGCAGAGGGAGACCTTTTGGAGCATTTTGGACAATATTATGTGTTAAGATGAGGAGGAAAAGGGGAACAGGATTGTTTTTCTTTCAGAGCCAAGATTTTCGGGTTCCTTTTGGTCTTCCCATCTGGGGGCCTACTGAAACCTCTGTGTCTGAATATAGAGAGATTTTCACTGAAATGCTGCACCTTTTAGGCAGCCTTATACTTACAGGTCTGGTACAAAGCACAGACATAGCAGACTTTGAGAATGGCCATAGTAACCAGGCAAGATACAAAGAGTTTTTAAATCCCAGTAGTCCAATGGATAATAATGCTGGAGGCAGGTTCACGCTATAATTTGTATTCAAAGCCTGAACACTAAAGAGAGGCCATTTCTAGCACCTGGAATTCAGAACAGGTCCACTATTCACAGCTGGAAGTTAACAAATAGGTGTGATCTCTTATCAGTTTATTATTTGAGATGAGACACCTGAAGGTTTAATTTTCTCCAAATAACACAAAGCAATCTATGGGAGGAAGAGCAAATTGCAAAAATGAGTAAGAAAAGATTGTTTACTCTTTATTATAACTCAGGAATTAGTGAGAAAAACATGAAAGTATTAATCACGATAAATGAAACTAAGAACATCTGCACACAACATATAATTAAACTGTACACCTCCTTGCCATGGGATGTTCTGGATAGAAGCAAGAATGGGCAGAAGAAGCAATTAGACAGAATCAGTAAGAAAGGTCTCTCATGGCCCATTAAGCTCTGGGAAGCAGGAACAGCCTGCAGAAAACTGAACTAGTGACTGTCAGCAGAGAGAGAGTACACCAGGGGAAGGAGCATGCTATGCTTATCCCATTTCTCCTGCTTTTTTCCTGCACACCTTTCACTGTTCAGCCTCAGAGACAGGATGCTGAGCTAAATGAACCTTTGGTATGACCCCGTGTGGCTATTCTCATGAATTATCCAAGGCACAGTTCATACATGCTAGGGATGCAATTCACATTCACGCAGAGCTTACGGCTCTGCAAATTCTGCTGGGTATTTACAGGGAGAATTTAAGCAGAACCTAAGTGGCGGAGTTCGTGCATTCATGTGATCCCATTTCACCCTATCTGAAATTGCACACTGCCTCTTCTGTGGCTGCTTTTTTGGCTCGGGTGCAATTTGATATGCAATTAGTCAAACATCCTCTCCTTCCATATCTGCCCTGTTGTGAACAATTAGTGCTGCACAAGGGAATACATTCCGAGGCTTGGATCCCGGGGATTCCTGTCAATTTACATTGACAGTATGCTTACAAGGAAGGAGCTGACAGTCCAACTGGAATTAAGTGTAGCAGCCACAGAGGCAGCCACACACCAGCCCACAGATGGTCCAATTCTTGCTCACATTTTTAGCTCTGCCCGCCTTGAGCATCCTTTTGTTTTTATATACGTTATGCAAGATACTGAATATGTTTGAATGTCCAGGAATACATTTCTTAATGTTTCAGCTGTGGGTCACAAAGAGAGTTAGTATATATTTTAATTTCCAACCCATGGGAAGAAAATCATCAGGTCATTTGTTACATACAGGACATTTTCATCTTGCCAGAGAAGAGGGGACCAGCTGTTAGGAGGCTGACCTGGTGAAGTTCCCAGGGTGGCCAAGTTGCCTGAGTGCCAACTCCACTTAAAGAAAGGACAACTTGACTTTGCAAGTGAGATCAATTTGCTCTTAACAGTGGTTCTCCAAAAAAATCATGCTTTGCGGTGATGAGTTTTTCTGCACGTGAAAGCCTGCTCAGGAGTAGCTGGGTATCTTACAAACCTTTGTAGAAATTACTTAAGAAAAAAAAAGAAAAGAAAACTGTCTCCCAAGTCTGCCCTCATCCAGAACTAAATTTTCTGGGGAAGGGCAAGAAGAGGTCGTTTTTTTAGTGATCAGAGCTCATGTGTTAGAAAAGCTATCAGATGCTGTCTTTTTTTAGCTTTGTAAAGCCATTTAGCTGTGTTCTGGAAGTAATTGGCTTTTAGTACTCTGGCTAATCAGATCCCTTCTTGGTTTATCCTGGACTAATTAACTCTCATCTCTTCAAATTATTCCCAGTGCAGCTGATCACCTAAAGACCTCCCATCCCCATGCAGCAGCTGCTGTCCATCCGTGATAAGGTGAGACATTCTTCATCACAAGCTGTCTTCCCAAGCAAAAATAGAACAAAATGCTAAGCAGTGCCAGAATAATGTACCAAATAGCAGCCTTTTCTCTAGCTGCAAATTTTTCCTCTCTGGGGAACGTTGCCCACAGTTCTGGATGCTGTTTTTCTATTATATGGGTTGTAACATGTTACCAGGAAACAAGAGTTGGTGCACAGGGGACAGCTCAGCTTGATCAAGCGTCTTTGCCCCTCCGTGGCTGATGATCTGTGTGTGCTAAAAGACTGCAGCCCTACACGGGTTATAGGGTAAGGTGTGCAGCACCTTTTTCCAAGCATGAACAGCATTCCTGGGTTATGTGTCACTGTGGTCCTCTGCACCTCTTAGACCAGGGTTGAGGTCATAAGAGGAACACAAAGCCACACACCGATATTCAAACTCAGGATTTGTTACTTTGGAGACCTTTACAAATGCCAAGCAGAAGCAAACACCAGTTATTTAATGCTAAAAGAGAGAATGAGGTGGGATGTTCTTTGGGAAAGAGAGAGCTGAGACCATTGAAGGAGTTTGCGTTTAACACGCTTAGGAATGCCATCCCAGGGGGTTTGTGTTTCCAGAGCCATAGCTGGGAGTGTATCACCAACAATTCCCCCAAAACACTCAAAAGAGTCACAGAGAAGCTATGAAAGTCCACTGTTCAGGAAGCTTTTGCTAATCTTCCTCTCTCTGGTGCTAAAAGAGAAGATGTAACCTGTCTGTGTTATTACTTGCCCCTGAATTCCAGCCCTGAGGCTCAATGTCGTGTAAGGGAAAGTCGCACCAGAACTGGCTGAAGATGTTTGCTTGTCAAAGTAGCCCCAGACTGTGACTCAGTTTCTCCCTCCACCCAGAGGGCCACAAGGAATCCCTTGTTATCTTTTCACATGACCATTTCTCATAATTTACATGCCCAGCACTCGAGTCATCAACATTGCCATCTCCAGCACTGGAATGGGACCCCGTGAAAGCCTTGACACTGAGCCCAAACTTTCAGAAGGGCCCTTCCTTTGTGAACCACCCAAAACACAGTTCTGAACAGCTGCTGCAATTGGTGGTGTCTGAAATCCATCTCTGGATCCGAGCATTGCAGCACGGCCTGGGAATCTGTGCGTTATTAACCTTCCAGATGGCGAGCTGAGGAGACATCCCTTGAAAGATGGATGTACAATGAAATTTTAATTAACGGTCAATGACCTTTAGGAGTGAGACATAGTGATCTGTGTGCTATGCAAGACATCATAGATATCTTAGGAAACTGCTGAAATGATGAAATCCTTTTTTTTTTTGAGGTGGGACATATTTCTAATTAGATTTCAGCAATCTACTTCAGATTGAAAATGTTATTTATTTGCTTTTCTCTCAAGGATCTTAACACCTTTTTGGACCTTCAGCAGACCACAACAGGATGATTGGATGGTTCCCCAATGTAGATTTATCAGTATCCAAATCCATCCTCTAGCTTTACTTGTCCCGGGACATCCATGAGGAGTTAATCAACTAAGTGTGTCTTCTTGAGTAGGTTCAGGGGGTGCTTTGTTTCATTCTATTCCCTCACTCTATTCAAACCTGCCTCGTACCCCATGTCTTCCAGATACCTCAACCACAGGGTCTGAAGTTTCTTGAGAAGTTTCAGTGATTCTTTTTCTTAGAGCTTTGCTTGTAGAAGTGTCCAGACCACCAGGAAAGCATTGGGAATATGTTGGTGTTACTCTCAGTGCTGGGCTGCATGCCAGGTCCGGGGATCATCATCGAAGGGAGAGGAGAGGATTTCTGCAAAGGAGCCTGATCCCACCTGCTGAACAGCCACAAGGAGGCACCAGCACTTCAAAGTGTTTGGTTTGCAGGGAACTGCTCTGCTGGCGTTACCTGCCCTGCCTGTTAGCCACACCTCCCCTGAAGAGCCAGCCACACTACATTGATAGTATTAAGTACATGATTCCTCTTGGCTGCAATTTTTGTGGATAAAGCAGGCATAATTTGCACAGTGCCATCTAAAAAGGATACAGATTCATCTGTATCTTCAGATTACATCTGGCCGCTTTGAAATTGCAGGAGGCAATGTGAAAAACAGAGTTTGAGACTGTTACTTGATCCCTAGTGCAATAACTAGCTAGAAGGAGCTGAATGGATAAGATTTCCACTGTCATTTAGTCATACTCACCAACCTTTGCCCAGAGAGACTTGATCTGTGGTGAGGGTTGTGGGATAATTAGATTTCTGTCTGCTCAACTTCTGAATTGTTATGACTCAGCATGACCAGTTCAGCTGAACAGAGTTCCCCTGATGTTTAGGGATTCAACTAAAGAAAACTCAAGCTCATTTTATCAAGGCAAAGAAAAATACATTATCACTAGGTTTTTCCACAATGAAAAGGAATTAATAACATGCAAGCTCATCCACTTACCTTTCTATTGCAAAGGTTGCAGCAAACAATGCTCCTGTTATAAAAAGAAATCATACCACTGTGGCATTCCCTGTTTGCTCTATTTAAATATAAAAGATTTGGTTTGTGCCATATAACTCAGCCATACAGATTTTGAAAGTAAATAAATGGTCTGAGTATGGAGATATTCAAATTCCTACAAAACAGAAAACCATTTATGTACACAGTGAGTATCCTCATAGCAGTGGGAGCACTGATACACCCCCCATGAAACTGCGCACTTATCTCCCTGTCCAGCAGATCTGCAGGGTATTATCTAGAAGACCAAGATCTTGGCACTAGGGAGTATGAGAACTTCACCATCTACTGCAAACAAAACACTAAAGAGGGAAAATATTAAAATTTTTGATAATGCCTAATGACCCTCTCTGGATTTAAATTTTGAGTATCCTGTCCAAGATACTTAGAAAACACCTAATTCTCTTCAAGCCCAACTAGATGAGACTGTTGAAATGCATATGAAGTAACTTTTTTACTCTTTGTTCTGGGATTTGCAGTAGCATGTGGGGCAGTGTTTTCAGAAGTTATTTGAACAAGGCTCAGTGAACTGCACAGGGAGAGCATCATCCTTTTGTACCTGGATGTGAGTTATGATTGCTTTTTTATGTGTTTTCTGCTTTAGGCTTTTTAGTGTTGCTGGATATGAAGACTTACAAGGTTTCAAACAAATGCTTATTTAAATAAAATGTAGAAATACATCCGTGTTTTGTTTAGTTCAGGGACTTGGGTTGGGGTTTTTTGCTATTATGTGTTTTAGCCAGTGAAGAAATAGTAAAGTGAGAGAAGGAGCAGCTCGCTGGCTTCTCTCTCAAAATGAATGCATATCTGACTGCTTTGTAGAGGGTGATATATCCACTTTGCTCTCATAGATCAGCTTCCTCAGCAACTGCACCCTAAACAAAACATAAACCCAAATATTGCCACAAAAGGAAGTTTTTTCCATAGCTTTTGAGTTTTCAGTATCAAACTTATAATTTCACAATTGAGTATGTTCATTTTTGTCTAAAAGACTAAAGAACTTTCAGATTTATCTCAAGACTTTGGTGTTTGTAGAAGTGTCATGGTTTAGCATAGTTTGTTTTTTCGGTAAAAAGGGCTCCATCAGCCACGGAAGTGATTCTCTTGCAAAGAGGTGCTTACAGCTTCCTCTATGACTTTACAGAACCTATCAGCTGGCCAGTTTGAATAGTGGCCACTTTTTAAGCCACTTAAGAAGCTTGACACGCCTCTGTGACCCACATTTAAGAACGAACAGAGCCTGGGTAAGTGCCCTTGCCTTCTGGCTTTTGGACAGGTAATGGGAGGGCTGCAGGCGGCCCAGGGGGGCCGGGCCGGGTCAGCCGTGGCGCGGCTCTGTTCCACCCGCGGCCGCCCCGAGCCCCGCTCCGCGCAGGCGGCACGGCCCGGCTCCCCACCATCCCCTCCGCCACAGCGGCCGAACATTCATCTGAGGCCGCTGCCCGGCAAAGATGGGACCGACAGCGAGAGGCGAATACCAGCTGCGGGGCCGGCTGAGGTGAACCCTTTCAGTGCTGTGAGTTTCCTCCAGGACAGATGGAGCCTGCAGACATCAATCCTCTCCCGAGTCAGAGGAAGAGGAAAGGTGGAAGCAAGTGAAGAAAACACCATAGAGACACCAAAGTCAGTGAAGAAGGAAGAGCTGAAACCCTGAGGGAGGAGAAAGAGGAGATGCTTCAAGCCTAGAAGCTGAAATTCTGTTGTAAAGCTATGGTGGTGATGGACTATGATACATCAGAGTGCCCACTGTAATTTCATGAGAGCATGGGGGGTGGAGCGTTCAAACTGCAATTGTGAGCAAAAGTATCTGTGCTGAAATAAGCAAATGACTGTAGCTGTAATTTGATGAGGACCCTTGCTCCCAAGGAAGGAGAAGACCTCTGTTCCTAGAGATGAAAGCGATGAGGACCCTTGTTCCCAGGGAAGGAGAAGGGCCTCTATTCCTAGAGATGAAGATGCCGGGTGCCTGTCTGGTTGTGATACTGAAGCCATGAGAGAACTGTTTCTTGTGGAGATGTCTCCATAGCATGAGCAAGAGAGACTCCTCTCCCTAAATGGACTGAACAAGGTTATTATAGAGGTGGTAAACTGACTGAACATCTCAAGGGCTGTCTTTTTACATTGTCAGTGGGAGAAGGGAGAAAGGTGGGGGGAGGAGAAGTGTTCTGAAGGTTTAATCTGATTTTTTTTCTTTCTTTTAGGTCTGTTAATAAACTTCTTTATATTCTTTTAAGTTTTGTGCCTGCTTTGCTTTCTCCTAATTCTTATCTCACAGAAGGAAAATAAGTAAGTAATGGATATTTTGAACCTAACCACTACACTAAATTGGTGTTTCCGCCTGGTTATGAACTGAACCTGCTACAAGAAGAAAATGAGTGTAGCAACATGATGTCAGAGCTGGTATCTTTCATGCAGGTTTTTCTGTTGTTTTCTTCAGAAATTGGTGGATCATTTCTATGAAAATAAGCACATAATCATTCCTAACACAGCTTTCCTTCTCATCAGAGTCAAACTTTATAGAGAGCAAGAAATTTATGCAAGACGTAAGCATAAACATTATAATGTGATTGGTTTTAACAGATTTCCTCCTTTTGCAGTTAGAATGGTATTGCAGATTATTTCTCCTACAAATACTGCAGAGTGGTCAGGTATTTCTTCCATTGTGCATAAAAAACTTTTATTGTATTGGTGTCAATGCACAGCCTTTAACTTTCCAATCTGTAATTCTAGGCAATTGAGCATGGTGTGAAGCACTTTACATGGAAATGCTTGCTTGGGGATTCTCTGAGCAGGCAGCAGACTCTCAGACTTCCTTGGCGCCTGCAATGGCAATGCCCACTGTGGTTGTGCTTTTCACAGCTGGAGTCTTCCCTCAGATCCTTGAAAAGGTTAATCCATCATCACAGGAAAGTAATAGGAAATTAATTATTGCAGCCCCTGATAAGCAAAGCTGGCAGCAAACTTTTCAGTGGGGAGCTGGCAGGGCCAGTCTAAACACCAAGAGAATTCAGCCAGGGGAGACTCAGTCTCAGGGCACTAAGTAGTGTACCTTCTCAGAGTGCAGGAACTCTTCTATTTTAGAATTACTGACAACAATTGCACCTGAACACCAAGAAATAAGAGCTTAAAATGACTCCAGAATGATTATCATAGATGGATATGTAATGTAACAGCCAGAGGCCAAAAAGAAAGTGGCTCAGATCAGAGGACCTAGGAAGCTGACTTGCTTTGCTACTAGAAAGAACAGAAGCCACTTTGCATTTCTCCTTTTCCAAAGCCATTCAAGATGTTGCTTCATCAGAGTTGAAGGAAGGCAGTGCCGGTACGAGTTAGAAGCACTTTGGATGATGATTAGGAAAAATGTTAGGGCTATGAATATCTTCTTTTCCTAAAAGAACTGAAGTAGAAGCCCAAGTCAGCAGCAGCTAAAACCTGGTGGTTGTACAGTTGGAGTTACAGATCTGTGGGCAATGTTAAATGAAGGTATCATTCCTCAATAGTTTTAACAGTATAGTGCAACCATGACAATGATGAGATAAGAGGCAGATATGAGTTACAGTCTAGGAACTAAATCTGCTCTAATCTACTTGAGTTTAAATCCACTTACTTCAGCTGCGTAGCTCCTGGGATTGATTCCAGGGTGAGAAAACAGAATTTCACCCCACTGTACTCTTTTGTTGTCGTGTCTTTTTCTTTACTATTTGTTACCTTATAGTCACAGCAGATAAGGTGAAGCTGTAAATTGTATATTCTCAGAATTGTATATTCCCAAGGACTTTCCTGCTTGTAATGCTGGAATGTGTATTTACCTGTGATCAAGCATAGGAAGTACAGTGAAGATAACCCGTGCTAGTGCAAACAGGAGCAAACAGAGTGCTGAAAGATTTCAATAACGATCCTCTAACTACTGGGGCCAAAGGCAAATTTCCGTGATTTACAAAGGACTTGTGACCTCGGTTTCCAGCAGGTGCCTAAAGCTGTTGTGGCAATCCTGCCTTTGCTTGGATAGCAATGAGAATAAACAGAATTGTGAAGGTACCAGGAAAGGAAAGTCTCTTTCTACCAGGATTATTAAACAGTTGTTCCTGCTTTTGTGCATGCTGGTTTTAGGTGTAGAATCAACCCACTGCAGGTTTTGTCTGGCCCCAGCAGCAATGGCTGGGATGTTTGCAGCTCTGCCCCAGCCACAGCCAGTGGCTGCTGAAGGAAGCAGAGTTGGGATGCCTGGAATGGGAAGAAGCTTGAAGGACATGGATGCAACATCAGGCCCCCTCCTCACAGAACAGTTCGTCAGATAATTGTAATCATGCTTTAGGATATATTCTGAATAGCCCATAAATTCCTATGAATCAAATTGCCTTAGTCAGCACTGCAGCTTGTTAGCATTAAATTACCATGGTATATAATCCAGAAGGTAAAACCTCTAAATCTTTTGAAAGGTTTGTTCTTCTGACTAGTAATTTAACAATCTTGTAAGAAGTTGAGATATAAGAGCTTTCTGGCAGAGAAAGCCAAGAGGCAATGAAAAAAGTGTCATGTACTCATCTGAATCAAATGTAGTGTCTAACTTACATTTCTAATGAATTATGGAAGGTGAGATGATTTCTCTCATTTTCCTTTAAGCTAAGCTGGGATCAGACATTTTGATTAAATCTGTATTGAGCCTTGTTCCCTTACATGCAATTCTTGTGTGTGTGTGAGATATCCATTTTCTTTTGGCAGGATAAAAAAATATATATATAAAATCAGGATTTTAATGTACTGCAGCTGCATGTCCTGTCCATGCTTATGGAGATGACTGAATGATTATCAGTATTTGATGAATGTCTTCATTTCAGCGCTCCCTTACATATCTCTTGGGCTTTGCTCTGTTTGGGTTTCCCACTGTTTTTGGAAATCATAACCTAAAAGCTTGACACAAAGCCCAAAGAGATAAATAAGTGTATTTGTCTAGCCTTGAATGAGTGAAGAAGTAGACAACATGCCAACTCAGTACAGGGGCTGGGTCAGGCAGCTTTTAGTTTTGCTTTTCCTATGCTGATATTTTTCCTCGGGGAATTCTCTAAATGTTGCCTAGAAACACCTGTGCCTCAGAAACATCTGAAGCACAGCAAAATAGCCACAAAATCAGGTACGTGAAAAAGCCCATCTGTTCCCACCAAACTAAATTTGAGGAGACAATTCCCACATATTTGTACTAATCAAAATGCTGTTTGACCATTTTTCTCCTCAAAGGTGTTTAACTATGTCTTGCATCACCCCTAAACCTACCAGTCAACCTTAAAAATTTAATAAGTGCAGTACACTAATATAATATTCTGCTCATTCCTGAATAGGTATAAGTAAAGGTTTTAATTACTAAAATTATGCAGTTACAAAAATGATTTAATGAAATTATTCTTCCCATTTGAATTCAGGGACTGTCTGTATGACGAGGCGTGGTAAATGGCCCTGAACTGTGGTGCAATAATTCCCAGTGCTGTAACTCTGCCAGAGGACTGAGCACCTCAGTGGCTTCAGCTCCCAGCAAAATCAAACCACGGGGAAGTGCTCTGAGTATATTGTAAGGAGAGCTAAACATAATGTATGGCTTTTGAAATCACTCTCCTTTCAGTTTTACTGATGGACTTCTGATCTTGGCATGGATAGAATGACTTCACAGTCATAATCCAAAGGGAAATGTCTCTGCTTTCAGTGAAGTCCTGTCTGTAACGTCTTTAGCCATGGTTGGTGCAGAACGTGTGCCTTGCAGGAAAAGGGTTCTGGATGATGCCTTAATTAATGTGCATCCTCTCTAATCTGCAATGATGTCTGTTTATTTCAAAGCTAATTACTTCATTATGCTTTCCTCTGCTAAAAAATCTTCAGTGCCTGAATGAGACTGCAAACTCTTTGGGGCAAAGACCACATATAATGAGATAATGTTATGTTTGCTAAATAATGTAAAAGGAAGGAAGCTTGTGAATAAAATATATGCTGAAGCTTTGTAACTCTGGTTACAGGTAAAATTTTACAATTTATCCTGCATTTGCAGTCATAAATAATCCTTTTCCTCAGATTTATAAATAAATCATCAGCTGAAATACAACCTGCTACCCAAACAGTCTCCAATATTAGAAAAATGATTCTTGACTTGACCGTGATGGACTGAACAAGAACTCCTGGATTCAAATCAGTTACAACTAAAATTTCACAGTCCCCCATTTCTTCATACTCTTTGTGTAAGGAAAGAGCTGCAATATCCTTCAAGACTACTCCAAAGGCACTATTTTTCTAGAAGTTACAAGGGTAACTTCCTAACCTCAAAGACCCACTCCAACTCTAGTCTGGGCCCTTCTGTTACAGGTAAATCTAAGTGGTCAACCATGGAATGGTAATCACTGCTTGCCAGTATTTACAGTGGGCAAAAAGAAAACAGACTTTTACACATTTTTAGTGTTTCAGAAGGACTAGTTTCCCAAAGATGAAGAGAGTGACAGTGAGGAAAAAAAAAAACTCAGAAGGAGAAAATGTGATGGAGAACTGTGAGCTCTTTCAAGAAGAGCTCATTAAACAGCCAAAACGCCGTGATTCCAGTGCCAAGAAAGATGACAGCATTTCCTGAAAGCCAGATTCTGAAAAAAAAAAAAAAAAAAAAATGAAAGCAGCAATTAGGAATAAGCAGTGATATACAATCAATAAGCAAGGACAACATATAACGATCAATTATAGATGAGAATTTATGAAGTGTGGGGAATGGAGGAGGGACAAAAAGACATGACAGCAAACATTTTCAGTTCCTTTCAGGCTGGGTACAAGGCAGTTTGGGCTTTTCTTTAGGGACTTTTTAGGGAGGAACCACTGGGCAGGACAGCTCAGCGTTGGGGCTGGTGGCTGCCATCACTCAGCATGGAGAAATCCCTTTGAAAAAGGGGCTGCTAGGAATATTCTCAATAGTGAAACCAAGCCTGAAGTTTATAGCTCCAAAGAAGAGAAGGAACCACCTCTTTAGAGAGAAATGTCCATTTTTTCCTGCCCTTTCCCATCAGGATGGAGCAAAGCCTTTTCCACCCTGGCACAGACTTCTGCCTCCCTGCACAGGAGTTCAGCAGAGCCAAGCTGGTGCCAGTGGCTAGCAAAGGTGGGGACTCAAAACCCCCCTCTTCTTGCTTCCCACGATGCAGGAGCAAGCTCAGCCAAGGCATTCTCTGCCCAGCAGTACTTTTCCTTTAGTGCCACAGTAGTGGTGAGCACAGAGGTGGCTGGAACAGGTCCAGATCACATGGGCCACCAGCTCAGGCTTGCCCCTGTCACAGAATCGAATCACAGAATCATAGAATGATCATCTAGACCATCTAGAGGTCCTGCCCCTGCTCAGCCTCCCCTGTGCCAGGTGGCCCTGGAGCTGCTCAAAAAAGCTCCCTCTTAACACTCTCAGTGTGAGAAATTTGAAGACCTCGCTCTTACCTTTAAGAATCTTGTGAAGTGCTTCAAATGTGCTACTGAAGTATTTTCGTGAGAAAAAGTACAGTTATGAAGGGACTCCAAATGAGGGCAAGGGGAAATCTAAGTGAAAAAAACTCTGAGAAATCATTGTTTGGGAGCTGAAGTTGACAAATTCAATTTGGATAGTTGGAGATCTTATTCTCACATGGAAAGTAACCGAGTATTTGAACAAACCAACACATGAAAACTGGATGTCCTGGAAACTTTGGTTTAACCAGACACTAATGTGCTTCAGCATACAGAATATACTGGGGCAACTGAGAAAAATAGAGAGGTCAGGGACACATGGAAGGTCTGAGCAGATGAAGATCTAATTAGCATTAGATTTTGAAAGCTTGTCATGTGAAGTTCTTACCGTCTCACCACCACACATAGTCCCACCCATGTATTTAATACCAAATGTTTTATACACCAAAAATATGTTGGCATTGCCAGAAAAGTTAGTTTATGTTTCAGTTTGTGTTCTACACTTTAAACAAAACAATCACATATAAATAATATAACCTTAACACCTAAGTACAAAGAAGGGCAAAGCTTTAAATGGCACTAAACTTAATAAAAAGGAATAATTAATATTATGATAATTAGTCTGTTGAGGAAGACTACACCTGGCTGGATTTGCTTTTCATTAGCAAGCATGAAGAATTAGATGACTCCCATGGGGAGCTAACTATCTGAAAGTCATCTTATGCATGACAAAAAAAGGCAGAACTCCTTTTTCTGTGCAGCTAGGCTGGGTTTCAGCCCTTGCTCTGGGGAGCTGTTGTCGCTCCCCAGAGGGTGCAGTAGACCTTGTGCAGAAAAGGCAGGGACATGAAGAAAAGAGGAAGGCAGCACCCTTTCCAATCCATGCTGTTGCCTCATGCAAAGTGTCCCTGGCAGGCTGCTGCCCTCTCCTTCTCCAGACCGTGGAGGGTTTACTCTCACTCCCATGTTTTCTGTTCCCAAACAGATTATCACAGGGTAACTCACCCCAATTCCAACAATTCCCTTTTTCCTCACCCTCTTCTCCTGCCTTCAGTTGCTCTCCACCCACAGCTTTGCCTCTATGGATCAGAGAGGGCAGGGACAGCCACCAAATTCACAACCCCGATGCATAACCTTCAGGGCTGGCTGGACTTCTCCTGACCTACTTGCACCCCTCCTTTTAGGAACTGCTGATGTTATTTGTTATTTTTGGTTTTTTGGAGGGAGTTTTGTTTTGTTTAGAGTTTCTTTTGCTAAAGGAGAATAGCTGATCGAACCTAATCTAGTTTAGTCTTCAATTCAAGCTAATCCTCTTGTTGCTATGAATTTCAGGGTGGCAACAGCAAGCAGTAATGGTGATCATGTATTTTCCAGACAGCTTTAGATTTGTTATTATTTCACCTGATAAGAGCGGACAGATATTTAACTACAAAAATGCATCAGCAGAAAGGAAGAAAAGGATCACATGCAGGGAGGAACCTGAACAAACCTGAACTGTTGCCTGTACTGAGAGCCAGATGAACAGCTGATACAATTGGCACAATTCAGTGGTAATGTGGCTACAGCAGGAGAGAGTTATTTTTGTGTCTGTGTGCAAAAGGTAGAAAATAATAATGGAAATTAAAGATGAGAACAGCTCAAATCCAAATCTCTGCTTCTTCAAGGTCTGTTCATATCGAGTTCTGTCTAGGATCTTTCTTTCTGCTCCCTTTCTTCTGTCTGCACTAGTCCACACTATATGGATGTTACTTCACATTGTGGAATTTTGGAAAAGTTTTGGAGCCTGATACTGTGGTTTTTAGTATATGCATCAGAACAGATGCCAAAGGAAGTTACAAAAATTCTACTGTAACACTGGTAGAACCACCCTCTTGCAGCTTTTCCATGGTTTTGCTATGAAATGAAGTTAATGCAAATTGCTGTATGCCTATCAAGAAACATAAAAATGTGTAGACATGGAATACATAAGATGCATGTAAATTAATTCTTAATTCTCTGAATTCGTATTTGACCATATGTTATGAAGCTAAGGTTTTGCATGGCATTTAGTTAGGACTCAATATGAAAAATCTCAACATCTTAGGAAGTCATTATGCAGTGCTATAAAATTGTGACATTTTAATTTTTTCTCTTATTCTACCTTTAGGATTGTAAAGGTACAGATATTTGCACTGGAAGGGTTCTCAACCAGCTGCTCTATTTTTGTCACAGCCTTTCAAAGAATATGTTTGAACACATCTGCTTCAGCTCTCTCATTCTCCTCTCTCATGGGGACTCTACTGCAATTCCTTTTTCTTCTTTCCTTGTGTCCTCAAGGAATACATAAAGCTGCTCTCCATGCAAGGAAAAAGGTAGTGCACAAATTTTTACATTTCTACATGGTTTAGTTAAATGCTTCTTGGCAAACACACTCTGTCTACACCAACTCTGCAGAGACATGAGATGCAAGGGCCAGAATCCAAGGGCCGTGGAAGCCGATTTCTCCTGCACCTGAGTGGATTGCTCAGCTGCTCTGTTTGGACAAAGGAAGGCGCAACCCCTCTGGTTTGAAAGACATTTTTCTTATCAGAAGCATTGTGAAAGCTTCTGTGAAAGCCAGCACACAGAGGTACAACCCTACCTAGACAAGCCACAAGATCCCTGCAGCCAGGGCTGAGCCCACAGCCACGACTGCAAACTCCTGGGAATTTTTGCTAAGGAAGAGTGAAGTGCCTTTGACTTAAACTGCAGCTGAGTTGGGGTCTGGAGGTTGCAATTTTGAATGTGGATTTCTTTGGGGGGTATATATACCTTTGGGGCAAGTCGGGAGGACTTGCTTGTAGCTGTAAGTTCAGACAGTGGTGGGAAGGAATTTATGTCTTGCGGTCCCTGTGCAGTTCCCTGTGCCAGGGGCCGTGCTGCCCACCCCAAAGGCACTGTGGCAGTCAGGTGTGTGTCTCCTCAGTCTGCCTCTTCCAGACTGATGAAAAGATCAGAAAGTAGGATTTGGGGACTTTTCCAGGATGTAAATGGATGGGGCTGAGCGCTTTAATTTAAACAGACCAGCGAGTAATGAACTTGTGAGCTGGAGGTGAAAGACACTGGGGTCCCCTTATGCAGAACTTCAGGTATCATAATGCACAGGAAATCAACTGTGCCAAGTGTACTGTGGGCATAGGGAAATTCATCATGAGTTTGTACTTAGGGGTGATGAATACCATTCAGGGCTTAGAATGGTGTTTCAAATCAAACACTACATATTGCATTTTGTGTTTTCGAGCCTCTTCTGGTCTGAGGGGATGAAATGAAAAGCACTCATAACCGATTTAAATTGTTTCAGCTCCTGGAATTGTTTCATTTTATATTCTTCTGCTGGAAATTACTGTTTACTGGAAAGCAAGGGCCAAATGTAGTCACAGGACTAGTGGCAAGTTCAATTTGGCTGTAATCAGAAGAGTACAAAAACCCCCATGTGTTCAGCTGAAGAATTGGCCTCCCAGTAAATGTGATTTGGTCCAGTTCTCCAATTAGCCAGGTATCATTTATTTCTGTGATGTCCTCTAAACCGTGTTGATGGAAATAAAAATAAAGCATGGTTGTCTGTTAAATAAAACTTTTCATTAGTTATGTAGGTCAGTGGGAAACAAAAAAGTAGTTCAAACTCCACCCTCCCTATGCTGCCAGTTTTTCTAATGAAATGTAATTAGCACTAATTGGTAAAACTACACTGATGGCTGGTTATTAATGTTTGTGTATTGGTCCCAGATGTGAGTTTATGGCTGTCAGTACTAAAGGCTCAGTGAAGGAAAAAGAATTCTCCTTTCATATTCCTGTCATTTTCTTCAGGGTGCCCCCATCTCCCTTCAAACAAGAGTGATTATGTTTAGGGAAGAGAAAGGTTTTTCTTAAATCCTGACTTTGTGAGAAAATGAATGCCTTCAGCTCTCCTTTGAATTTGGCAGCAGTCGAAAGGAGCCAGCACTATTTAGCATCTGCAGAATCAGGACTCTACAATTTTAGGGCTGCTTTTCTTGAGCCATCATAACTGTTAGTGGCTGAGAATTCATCAAAATAATTATCCTCCTAATTGCTTACCTGTTTTTGAAAGCATACTTGTGAGGGGAAGCCTCTCTTATAAGCAATCACCTTAAAGTATCCTGTTCAGAATAATTGCTTTCCTGCGATCCCTGCAATTACTGCGTGTCCAGCAACCACCCTCTTCAGGCTGAGGTAGGTGAGAGAGCTGGCCTTTTTAGACATGGATGGAGGGAAATTATGAAATCAAGGTTTCCAGTGCAAATCTACCCAGAGACGTGTAGAGGGTCAGTCTCCTGCAGAATCAAGCAAAGGCAATGCCATGGTGAAGAAGAAGGTCTGCAGGAGTACCCTTCTGGGAACCAGAGCACACTTGGCAATAGATTGGAAAGCACTCAGGAACTCATTAATTCCTGAATATTAACAGTAAGACAACACCACTAACACCTAAGAAGACAAAACCTTTCTTTGCAAAGCATCTATTTATTGCCTACATGGTTTAATAATGTGTATCTGCCCAGGTCACCCATGCACACCCTATTTTTGTGAAATATCAGCTCATTAATATTTCTGAGTTCGAAGGGAAATACAGTGTACTCTGGGTGTGAAGGAAGTGACTGAATGCCTTATCTGATATATAAGGGAGTTCAACAAACAAGTTTTTACTTGAAAATGCTTGAAAGCTTGAGCCTGTTAAGAATACAAGTAATACAGCATATCTCAGGCTATTATCTTTCATAAGGACACAACAAGGTCATAATAAAATCTTAGCCCTGAATAGTTTTGTGCCTTCCAAGGCATTCAGAACTCCCTTTAGCAACTCCTGGCATTTTGTTAGATGATGCTTGAGTTCTTCTTTTTAATTTTGCATGCAGAATTTTGTTTACAGCATGATACCTGTGAGCTCGAGGCAACAGCTCTTCCTTGTGGCCGATGAAATGGGAAGCTGGTCTGTGGCCAGGAGGTCTGGAGGATGTTTTGCAACAATATGTACTTTCAGCCTGGAATGATGCTCTGCAGCCAACTCTCAATGCCAGTCATTGCCATTTTATATTTTAAAATTGTTACTTGCAGTCTTCTGTGTTAAGCTGTTCTTTTCCCCAAGGACTGACCACCCCTTTACTCATTTGACTGTCACTAACATGCCTTGGGGTCTTTTTTTTTTACAGTCTCACACTGCCACAGAAAAATTCTCTCATGACCCTCAGCTACAATCCTCACCACTTCATTTTTACCCTTTCTGGAGTCCAGTTTAAGGATGAAACTTGCCTACCCAGCAGCCACATCATCAGGACAATCCCTTCTGGCCTTGTTTTCGAGCAGGTAAATCATGGAGAATGATTATCTTAATGTGATAATTAAAACCCCCAACCGATTAATCCAATACCCAATATTTTGGGTTACATTTTGCTAGAAAATTAAAGATGCCCATGACCACTCATGCACTGAGGCGGACCAGAATGTTAGGTAGCCCAAGAATTTGGACCTCAAAGCTTCCTTTCCAGCAGACTCTTACCACAGTGTCCTGGTTTTGGCTGGGATAGAGCTGATTTTCTTTGTAGTGGCTGGTAAGTGCAGTGTTCTGGGTTCAGTATGAGAACAGTGTTGACAACACACTGATGTTTTAGTTGTTGCTGAGTAGTGCTTACTCTAAATCAAGACTTTTCTGTCTCCCATACTTTGCCAGCGAGGAGCTGCACAAGAAGCCATGAGGGAGCATAGGCAGGACAGCTGACCTGAACTGGACAAAGGGATATTGCACACCACAGAGACTCATGCTCAGGGCATAAACTGGGGGGAATTGGCCAGGAGGGACCAATTCTTACTGGGCATCAGTCAGAGTGTGGTGAGCAACTGTGTTGTGCATCACTTGTTTCTCTTGGGGCTTTTTCCTCTCTCTCTGTGTCCATCCTTTTAATTCTAATTACTATTATCATTAGTATTCTTGCTATATTTTACTTTGTTTCAATTATTAAACTGTTCTTATCTCAATTATTAAACTGTTCTGATCTCAACCCATGAACATCTTCTCTTTTCTCCCCAATTCTCCTCCCTTTCCTGTCAGGATGGTGGAGGACTGAGTGAGCTCATTCATTCCCTAGCTCTTTTTTGGAGTGAATGAATTTGTTCCCTTTTGAAACAATACCTGTTGGCAGTTCTGGAAATAATTTAGTCCACACACCTTCCCAGTGAGCAGTGTCAATGAGACTACAGCAGATTTGGCTGCTCCTGTCGTCCCACTTTTGTCCTGGTTTCTGAGCATTCTCAAGCACTTTCATGTGCCATGGCAGTAGCTGTGCAACACAGGTTCATGTTGCAAGGGCACCACTTGGACTGGTGATGCCATGGACTCTCACATTGCCTTGGATGTTTCAAAAGACACTTCCTCACCTTCACACTGAGAGAAAATTATTATTTTGTATTAAGGATTCAGGGTAAATGCTGTGTAGGGTGGGCATGGCCTTCATATTCCTAGTCCTGAGCAGAGTCAATGTTACTGCTCTTGGAGTGAGGGGCCACTTTTTGGGTTGGATGCATTTAACCGAATTTTTCAATCTAGCTTTTTACCCAGTACAGGCCTTGGAATAAGATTATCAAATAAAAGAGTGCACATGAGAAGATAAAAATAAGAGAATGAAGCAGATGAATGTGTATGGCAAGACTAAACTAAAATCCTGCAACTACAGGAGTTATACACACAATTGTTTATTCATGAAGGTGATTACAAAACCCCAGGAGAAGATAAGCTGTAAGCCCACAGCCAGCCAGAATCTGGCTGGGATGCCCACCCTGCACTTGCTACAAGCAGCCAGGAGCCGACCGTGTGCACCAGCTGGAGCAGAGCTGAAGCCTCTCCCTCCAAGGAGAGCGAAGCTGGCCAGGAACACCTCTCACCACATGGCAGCACCCACAACCTGCCATGAGGAAGACATGATCTCTCCCCGCTCCCAGCACCACCTCGATGTTCCTGGGCCCAAACAACAGGAACCTGAGTCTGGAGGGTGCAGATGAGCACTGGCACTTTTCATCCTCATTCTGAGGGGTGGCATTTTTAGCTGCAGAAGCAGTGCAGGGAGATGGAAGCAACTTTGTGAGTACATATGAAGCAAAACAATGTCACATAATCTCTCTGACTTGTTTCCAGCCCGCCTGCACCAGCACCAGGGAGGGTTTATCCCCACCAGATGCAATTCAGGGTTAGTCCCCACAGGTCTGAGGCTCATCTGGAACTTGCCTAAAAAAAGTAGTGGAGGGGCAGCCAAGTGTAGGAAGGCACAGAAATCATGACATCTGTGGCCTTGAAACACTGGTGGGATAACCAGGGGACAAATCCTCCCATATTTTGCAGCCTGTGCTATGTAGCAGCAGCTCAGAGCTTCAGGTCCAGCCCACTGATCACTGCTCTGGCCCCACTTCAGCTCAGGAGGATGCACTAAAATTGATTACAGATGTCAGATTTGGTCACAGAGCGGTTGTAGCCCTTCAGGCAATCCATCCATCCATCTCTTCCAGAAACAAAGCCCAAGCCAAAGCGAAGCAGCTCCTTCCCCTCTGCCACTCTGTGGTCGGGGTTGCCTCAGGCTTCATCCTTCTCCAGCTTTTGCTGCTCCTCACTCAGTTTAGCCCAGCTTTCCTGGGCTGCAGGAGCCCTTCCCTGCTCTTGGCTAATAGGAATCCCCGCTAAATTAATTCCTTCATCAAATGGGGGGGGTGGGGGGGGGGGCATCCCCCCAGCCCCTTCAGCCACTGCCACCACCTTGCATCCTACATACATGCCCTGCTCAGTAAGAGGTGAATTGTTACAGTTCATTAAGATTTTGAAGAAGAGCTGCTGCACAAGCAAACCTTGATTTCCTGGTGCTGTTTGAAGTGGTGGTGCTCCTACTCACGTGAGGTGGCTGACAGGTGCCTGGAGTACTCACTTGTCCTTCCTCAGGCTGGATGGTGTCCGAGGTGCAGCTGCACACGTGGGGATAGGAGTAAATGGCAGAAACAAGGGATAAGTAGTTCCTATCAACACTGACAGACGTTAGTTCATTTGCCTCTTCCTCCTCAGAAGGGTGTATCTGGGTGCTCCATCCACACTGAAAGTAGACATTGCATCCAGCACTTTGCATTTTAATTGATGGAGAACAGGAATAATGTCAGATTGCTCAGGACATTATCTTTTGCTATTTTGATTTCAAAAATCAAAGCTACCAAACCAGTAACATAAAGATCCTCTTACTACAGACAACAGGAATCGCTGCATTATTGCTCTGTCCTGCCACTTGTTAATAGTCAATGGCTTACTGCCTCTGAAGAACATCTCTATAATGTAACTGTGCCTGTGCTGTATTTGCACAGCTTAAGAGGGCTGTTACTGACCTGAACTCCCTCTTTGGGCTGGCTGGGGACGTGAAAACTTACCTGATCAGGAAATGATGCTCGGTGAAAAAGTTCTATAGCTTCCAAATTTCCCTGTTTAAAAGGAGCAGCAAAGGTATTTCAGAAATAATACATTCTCTTCGCTGAAAATTGGCCACATACTTCCCCATTCTTAGCAAAATACCTGCATTTCGCTGTGAGATGCCCATTTTCTCCAGGGTAGATAAAGAGCTATGCTTCTTACACTGGCCTTTGAACTGGTACATGATTTGAACTAAAATCCCTCCTGAAGAGCCTTAAGTTTTAACTTGGAGGAGACAGCATCAGGTAGCTGAGACACTTGAAAAGAACTCCAACTTTACCAGTGTTTACTATTAACTTCAAAGCATCGGAATGTGCTATTTCCACGTGATGTTAATAGGATCCCACGTACCTTTGGGTCTGTGTTTGCATTGAGCCTAGGTATGTTTCATTACAAATGTGTCATCCCTTGTCCCTGGTTTTGTTCCCCTTGCTGCATCCCAGGAGTGCGCCAAATACCTTAATCTGCTTAACAGAGTCCTCTTCAGCTCGAGGACACCCTCTGCTACCTCTGAGCAAGGGAAGAGCTGCAGTGCCTAGTTGTGGGCAAAGGGGCAATACCCCTAACAGCACACTGGAAATGGCACCAGGAAACACGGAGCTACCACAGCTGCGGGAGCCAGGAGACAGTGTCTCTGATTCAGTGATTCGTGGTAGTGAATTTCACAGATTCACTAAATAGAGCTGGATGCTGATTCCTAACAGCAAATTGCTCCAGTCGGCAGGCCCAGGCGTCCTGCCTTTCCCCAATGGCAGCTGACGGGAGCGAGCGCTCAGGAATACACCTTCCCACTCCCAAAACCTGTGAAAGATGTGGCACTGCCACCAGCGCTGCTGAACTGTGTCTCATGTCTAACGTTCTGCCTACGTGACGAAGCACAGGACATTCCAAAGATGCTCCGTCAGAGCTGCGCACCACGAAACCCCGTTTGAGGTGAAAACGAGCAGAAACTACCGGGAGCGAAGCCTTAACTTCGCCTTCCCCTGCCCTTGGCAGTGTTGGGGCGCCCCCCGGCGCGGGGCATCGGGTGCCCCTCCGGGCCGGGCTGCCGCGGGGTGCCCGGGCGGGACAGCGCGGAGCGGCGGCGCAGCCGTGCCCGCGGCTGCCATGCGTGCTCGGCGCGCCGGGGCTGCCCGCGCTCCCGCCGCGCACGGCTCCCCGCGCCTCCGCTCCGCGCCGGCCGGGCGGGCGGGCCGGGCAGGTGCGCGCTGCGGCTGCCGCTGCCCCGCTCCCAGGTAGGGCCGGCCGGCTGCGGTGTGCGCGTCCCTGTGTGCGCGTGTGGTGTGCGAGTGTGTGCGAGTGTGTGCGTGTGCGCTCCGCCCGGCCCCGGCAGGCTGCCGAGCCGCAGCGGCGGAGGCGGCGGCAGCAGCCGCGGAGGTACCGCCGGCTCTGGCGGGGGGGCCCCCGCAGGTAGCGGCGGCGGGGGGCACGGCCGGGGGAGCCGCGGGGTCGGGAGGGCGGCGGGGCGGGCGGGAGCGCGTCCCGGGGCTGGCGGGGGGCGGCGCGGGGGGCAGCCGCGCCGCGGGTGGCGGGGGCGGCGGGGGCGACCCGCGGAGCCGGCGCGGAGCCCCGGGCAGCGGCGAGGCGGAGCGGCTCTCTCGTTGCAGGTGGCGGCGAACCGGATGCCTTTGGCGGGCAGAAGATGTGTCATGGGAAGCAGGCGAGCGGCGGCGGTGCCCTCCCGGCGGCGCGGCGGCGGGCGCTGGCCGCGGCGCTGTGGCTGCAGTTGGCGCTGAGCCTCGGCC
This sequence comes from Corvus hawaiiensis, assembly GCF_020740725.1. Classification (NCBI taxonomy): domain Eukaryota; kingdom Metazoa; phylum Chordata; class Aves; order Passeriformes; family Corvidae; genus Corvus; species Corvus hawaiiensis. The sequence continues at coordinate 105,698,427 of NC_063215.1, forward strand.
CGGGGCTGGCGGCGGGCGGTGAGTGAGTGAGGGGCCCCGGCCCCGTCCCCGGTCCCCTCCTCCGCCCGGCCCGCGCCACCCCCTCCCCAGCCGCCCCCGCAGCCCCGACCCGGGGGGAGCGGGGAAAGTTCCCCCCCTGCGCTCCCCACCGCACCCCTGCGCGGGGGCGCGCAGCCTTTGGCACCCTGCGCGGGGACCCCCGGCAGGAGGGAGCCTCACCCCGGCCCCGGCTAGGGAGCACTGGCTCTCTCTAAGTACAGCTTCATTTTGAAACAGCGTAATTTTTAAAATTAGAAAACAAAAAAGCCTTGCCCCGCCGCGGTCCGCTCAGACATCTCTTGGATGACTCTTAGTGCGAAATCCCCATGCAGCTGGGAAAAGCAGGAATTTGGGGAGGAAGCTGGCGATTCGGGTCTGCAAATGCAACGTCCTTCAGCACTCTCCTAGTGGAGGAGCGACCCAGCCTCATTTGGCCTTTTTAATTTTAATTACATTTTTAACACTATCATTTAAATTACTGAGCCTGTGAGATATTTTCAGCAGGTACTTTTAATTACAAAATTGTTTTAAATTGATTCCGTAATTAGACTTGGATTACTGGAAAAGTCTTAAAGTAAACTGCTTTGCTGTAAAATGAACTTAGCTGTGATAATGAGAGCAGCTTCATGTTCCTACTCTGGCATGGTATTACATATTTGTGTTGGGGGAATAAGCCATTTTATGATTGAATCGCATCACTAATGGCAGACAGAGCCCAATATAAAAATTGCTTGGGCTTCTTCTCATGCCAAAGACTTATGCCAAAATTTTCTGACTTGAATGCCTAAGCCCCAGCAGCTCCAATCCAGATGTGTTTTCTGACACTGAATATGGATTTACAGGAATACGGCTGAAGAAGACTTCAAAAGGTCATCTTGTCCATCCTCCTCCTGATGTGATTCAGTCCTAGTTTTCTCTCTGGAGACAATAATGCCATTTTCCAATAGAAATCCTGTGACTGCAAATGTGATTCCAGCTAAACAAGCTTTTAAACTGTTGCAGTCAGTACATATCCCTCTTTAGAAATTAATGGCTTTAAAAAAAAAATTATTTTATTCCAACTGTGTAACCCTTGATTTCCTGGCCAGTTCATGTTTCAGTGTGGTGGTGCTATTCAGCCTGTCCTGTGCCTTTCTTGGGATTGGAGTTGTGTGTGCTCCTGTCCTTCTCTAACCTCCTTCTTATGGCTCCATTCATAAAAATGAAGCTGTTCCAAGGCCCCCTCCTCCCCGAGGCTCCGCATATCCCACAGTTTGATTGTCAGCATTTATTTAGCTGATTAGTGCAAGAGGTTCTTCAAAATATGGCTTATATCTCCCTCAAATGGAATAGTTTTCATCATAGCCTGCAATAAATTGTTGTGCGATGTTGATCATTATTAATGCTGCTGCCTTTCACCTTGGTAGTGTAACTAATTCTGTATCAAATTTCATTTGTAAGGCATTTTAATATCTTTCAATAATTTGGGGTTTTTTTTGGTCCAGTGTCTAGGAAAAGGCAATGCACTGAACGATTGTGCATGGGCATAATCAGCGGTGAAAAGCATTCATTGCTGTTCTGACTATTGCTATTATTTTCCAGTGTGGCTGTGCTCAGAAGGTAGGCACTGTGTAAATCCCAGCAAATGTACAGTCCTTTCATGTGGTAGAATATTGTGGTTATTGGGTTCCCTTCACCCTGAGTCATTCGAGTGGTAAAAATAATGAGCTTTGTAATTAGAACAGAGGACTGTGAATTAGCATCCCTATTTTAGGCTCTGTTGTATATGTGAGCAAGCTCACTGTGCTTACACAGCTTGCTGTGTTTGCTGTGAGGGCTCAGCTTTTGGCTCCCCAGCCTGTGACCCAGAGTCTGGGAACTTGTAAGCAGCTGTTGACCAAAGTTGTGATTTCTTAGGACTTTGAAAATATTGTTTCTGTAGGACTCTCATTTTATGGATTTGTGTATTTAGACACAAGGCACGCGGCATTACTGACTAGTTTGGAAAATGTAGCCCCAGCCTCTTTCTATCTTCTCATTATCTGTTAAATAAGGATAATCATACTTCTCTCAGAGATTTGAAAAGAGCTTTGATGACATTTAATGAAAATACTATGGAGGTGGAAAGAATTCGTTTCAAAAGCTTTAGAAAAACAACACTGACAATATGCAGAAATAAAAACTACCTCCCATATTAAAACATTAAAATAAATAGTTTAGGGTTATTTTTCTATAAAGTAATCCACAGTTTACATTTTGGATCCCATTTACAGCTTCTTCCCTTCCTTGGCTGATACCAGGATTTGTCTCCTGTAATAATCCTGTCATGACTTGTGTGACTCCTTCTATTTTATATCTGACTAAGCTCTATTGATTGTCACGTTCTACCATTTCACCCCAAATCAATACTACTTATAACTCTTTTTTTTCCTGTCAATAACTCTACAGAGAGTAACTTTGTTTATTACACTTTGACTTTCGCAAAAGTGGATCTAGCGAAAAAATGTGCTGTAGAAGTCAACTCAAATGAACAAACCTTTCAGCTATCAATATCCCTCAGTCCTCCCTGATGTATTTAAAACTGTGCTGATAGGGAGGATAAAGTGTATCTCTCATACTTCAGCTTGTGGCTTTCATCTAAACATTTTTGTTTTCAGAATCACAGAATCATTTAGGTTGGAAAAGACCTTTAAGATCATCGAGCTGAAGTGTTAACCCAGCACTGCCAAGCCCACCACTGAACCATGGGCCCAAGTGCCACATCTACATGTCTTTTAAATACCCCAAGGGTGGCTGACTCATCCACCTCCCTGGGCAGCCTGTTCCAGTGCTTGACCTCCCTTCTGGTGAAGAAATTTTTTCTGCTATCCAATCGAAACCTCCTCTGGTGCAACTTGAGGCCATTTCCTCCTGTCCTATTGGTTGTTACCAGGGGAAGGAGACCATCCCCTACCTGGCTACATCCTCCTTTCAGGTGGTTGTAATGAATGATAAGGTCCTTCCTCAGCCTCCTTTTCTCCAGGCTGAGCCTCCCCAGCTCCCTCAGCTGGTCCTCATAAGAGGGGACAGAAAAAAGAGATGAAGTAGGAGCATGCTGGGAAGGTTGGTGTGAGGAGAAATGAAATGCATAGTGGATGGAGCTGATGACAACTTCCTTTGGAGTTTTAAGGTATTGTACAGAGTTCACTGTGAAATCAGTAGTATGGAGATAATAGCTGTAACAATAAATTTTTAAATCTATTTCAAATTCTTGAAACTATATTAAAATAGTGGAGGATGATGAAATCTAGAAGGAGAGGCAGAAAAAGAGTTCAGTAAGCTTCTGATTTTGAGGTTTGTTATGTGGTCTTCTATTCAGACATGACTTGGGCGTGTGTCTGCTTTGTTGTCATGGGTCAGTTGGGTGAACTGTGTTCTTCTGCTGGGCCCATTGGGGAATCTCAGGGCTGCAGCACACATCACCACAGGCTTGGAGGGGGCCATGACGTTGTCTTGCCTCCTGGCCTCGAGCAGGGTCAGCTTTCTGGCTGGTTTTCTTGTTCTGTTCCATCTCTTTGATCTTCCTCTGCAGAAATGCACACTCCAGTTCCTCCAAAGCCTGGATGGCTCCAGTTTCTCTGAACTTTTCCCAAGATTTTGTCGTGCTTTCTGGATTGCTGGTTATTCAGACCATGAGCTTGCTCTCATGGAACCACTTCCCTGTGGAATGCACCTCACTGGCACTGAAACAGAGCTGAGGAATATTTGCCTGTGCCTTAGAGCTCTGCTCCTGCTCAGACATCCAGGGTACCTGTGTTGTCATGTGGGATGCTGCTGGGTTATATTCAGCTTCTGGTTCCCTGTAGCTCCCAGGCGTGGTCCTGCAGGGTTGTTACCTGGCCAGATGTTCCTATTCCGTGTTGCTGCTTTTTTTGGCATTGCAGTCAATTTGTGGTGTTTCCCTGGCTGCGTGTTCTGCAGGCAACATCCCTGCACATTGCTGGTGCTTTTAAACTGGGAAGTACATCGTGTATGATGGTAAGGAAATCTGGCATGTTGTGAAACCTTCAAATATATTGAATTTTAGTGATTCCATGGAGATTAGTGGTGGGCTTCTTTTTCTGTACCAAGGCTGAATTGTTACTGCTCTGTGATTGTATTGCATTTGATTGAAATTTTGGTTATGCCTTGGTTATGGTAACCACTGACTTTGGATGCAGTGGCCATTAAAAACACATTCCTCAGGGTTCTGAGGATGGTGGACTTGTTTCCCTGGAGTAATACAAGTTTTTGTGTGTGCTGATGATGCAGGCCTACCGATAGGGCTGACTTTTTGGTAACCTGCAGTTGTTTCTGGCAAGAAAAGCCAGCCAAAGATTTGCCATAACTGCCTTACATGTGATTTTGGGATTATAAAGAAGGCTTTCTGAAAACTCAGAATGTTTTCTGATACCCTCTCACTAAGTCTGTAGTTAATGTATTTTACTGTCTCCGTCTCAGTGCGTCTGCTTCGCTTGTCAAGCAAAATAGACATTTCAGCCTCGAGTTCCCTCTACATTTGATTAAATCATCAGTTATTTTGCAGGATTGTTTCTAACCTCCAGTTTATTGGAGAAGCTCAGTGTTTTGGAAGGAAGAGATTCTTCCCACTGTGACAGGATCTCAGTGCCAGATGTGCCTCGTGCAACCTCTGTTCTCAGGAGTTAAGTACCGTTCCGGTGCTGTTCTGATTGCAAAGTGGCAAGGCCGGTGACATCAGAGGATGGCAGTTCATCATTTGTCTTAGTGGCACATCCATCTGCCTACAGCCTTGAGAGAGGTGGGCATATTTGATAGATTAATATTAAATCAGTTTCTTAGCACTCTGCAAGAAGGAGCTTTATCACTGATGTGCTGTGCCATTTGGAGACTGAGGTTAACTTTGCCTCTCTGCTTTGCTCCCTTACTCCCAGGATTGCAATAGAATATCTTTGATCTCTATATTAGGGATGATTACAACTTTAGGAGAATTAATTAATTAATTATGCTTTGCTTGATTTTCTAATCTGTAAAGTAGATAAGCGATGTATTTTGTGGGCATGTTATGAGGGAGTTTGAGAACCTCCCAAAGAAAATGTTACTGGAATGAGAAATAGGAATTTTAGCAAAGTATAAACTGAGCTTTACCAAAGTAGAAGGTTCTTTAATATTCATGATTTTTGTTGTTGGTATTTGTGGGGTTTAATAATTAAATATTCTTACCAGAACAAGAAGGATGCTATCTTTTTTAACTTTTACAGATTCTTATAGATTTTTTTCTACAGCATTGATCATGTACTCAATTTTTTTCCCAAATATTGTCTACCTATGATTGCAGTTAATTTATTTTTATAACAAAATACACATTATTGGAAGTAGGAAACCTTGCACTTGTACTGTGCATTTTCATGAGGTTTTAGGCAGGAGAAGGACAACAAAATGTGGCCTGAATTCGTATTTGCTGTGTGCTGGTGCAAATGTGAATGAAGCCTGGGCTACACTTACTGGTGAGCGTTGCTTAGAATGAGAAAATGAGCTCGAGGGATAAAGCGGTGTAGTGTGTACAATTTGATTCACTAAGTGGAAAATTTTGCTTTGCTAACATATTAAGAGGACTGAAGGTACAAGTATCTTACCAAATTCAGCAGTTTAACTGTGAAACGGGCATCTCCTCACTTGGTTTTTGTATCTCCACAGCCGCTTCCTTCGAGGTGGCACGAGCAGAGCATTATGAAGCCAATTATGGGCGTTACATCTATTAATTCTCCCAGTGGTGTGGTTTATAACACCAGTTTTTGGTGTCCACATTCACCTTCTATCTGACTGTGTTACCCCATTGCTTCTGTTGACACCAAGTTTGGCCTCGTGCTTCTGAGAAGGGGTTCCCAATGGCTTTTCCTGAACAGCTGGGCTGCTGATAGGATTTATCCGAGTCGGGATGTTTCTTTCTCCATGTACTGTAAACAGTGGAAGGGTTTGGTGGTGCCATCTGTGCTCCCTGAGATCCTGTGGGGCAAATGTGTTTCCACATTTGTTACCCTAGAATCTTTTATGAGTAGTGTCCATCCTGGGCTGCTCTTGTGCTTGTTCTTAAGAGATTGTACCAACCTTTTTTTAGCTAGGGTGGTTCCAGAATTTATCAGGAACATTTCTGTATTAATTTATTTTGTCAGTTTGACCAACTTTAGAAAGGAGTATAGGAGGTTTTCTGCCAGCGTCCGTACTTACTTTTGATAAACATATCTCATTAAACTCACAATTTTGACAAATATTCTTGCTTGTGGTAGCTTAATAGTAATAAAAATGTCACTTTTTTTTCATTTAGCTCTTCTCATCCATAGTGTTTAAAGCACTTTATAAAGGAACATAAGTTTTATTATGTCCCTTTGTAGATGGAGAAATGACTTTAGAAAGATTAAATGTCTTGAAGACACATTTCACGTAAGAAACAAATGTTGCCATAGACAGGGAAGAGATCCTTTGGATCTTCATCCGGCACTTTCTTCTGTAAATAGAATTTAGGGAAATTCCTAACCCACATTTTTATAATATGGCCTCTATAATAGGATTTTTTGGCTGTGACTGTCATCTAATTGAGATGAGCAGCTGATTTCCTATTCACTTAAATTGCTACTTAAGCAAATCACAGAGAGAGTTTTTCCAGTGTAGTTTATTTGCCTGACTCCTTTATGTCTGAGATAGCACATGGCATTTTTCCAGACACCAAAAACATCTTCAGAATAACAGCAAAAAAAAGTGTTATGAGTTAGGGTAGAGCCCCCAAAAATGGTATTATGCAGGTTTCTCATGGTGTAAAGCCCATATTAACAGGAAGGGTATTTCTGCCTTGCTCAGTCGTTTGGTTCATCATCACAGTTTGCACGAAAGGGCAACATTAGAGAAATATTGTGTGTGATTTTAAATTAATTCTAGCATACTTGAACAGTTAGAGAGGAGAAGATCATTGCATGACCAGGCAGCTCCGTGCAGGCTGTGGCACGAGTGCCGTTGCCTTATACTCCCATCCCACTTTAGAAATCAGTGGATGTGTAATGTGCTCCCATAAAAATATGGGTTCATCTTGCAAATGTTTGCTCATGAAAACCTAAGATGTAATGCAGAGGACACAGAAGGATGAAACAGGTCTGGTCGCTTGATTCTTTCTGCGCATGGTGAAGCAGGGCTAAGGATGCAGCAGAGTTTCTGTGTAAAGCCAAATTCTGCAAGTAGTAGAAATTTACAAAATCTGGAAACTGAAAAGAGGAAAAAGAGCTTACAACAGCCTGAGGAAGAATACAGGTTATGTTACCAAGGGTTAGATTATGTAGAAGTTGGGTTATTGAGGATATCATGAGATAATAGCCTGAAAATAAACTGTCTTGTACATTGTTAAAGAAAAAATGGGATATGGCATGCATATGAACCAGAGGAATCGTTATATCACTGGACTCCCATTCTGGAGACCAAGAGAACATGCTAAAAAGAGGAGGTTGTCTTGAAAATGCAAAGCCTTCAGATCTTTTTTGGTACTGCAGAAAGGCAGCAGAACTCATAGCTGTTTTATCTGTCAAGAGGCTGGAGAACACCATACAGATTCAAGGGAAAAGCTGCCATACCTGCTGGGGGGGAGAAGATGCTCAGAAAAAGAAGCCTGTGAACATGGGGTCCTGTTCTCACTTCTGTCATTAGCACCAGTGAGTGTGTACAGTAAAAAAACTATGGAACAGAAATTTCATTTCCATCTTTCAAAGCATGGGACAACACACTTGAGAGCAGGGTCACAGAAATAGGAGTGAAAAAGCTCAGAAGCACCTCTAGTTTATCCTCCTGCCCAGAACACAGGAGTCACACATTTACCTCAGGCATGTTACCATCTGAGACTTTAGATTGGAAACACTACAGTCTATCCCAGTGCTTCATTGTCTTAACCATTAAAAATGTTTTTGTCAAGTCCAACTCAAATCATCATTTCTGTAACACAGGACTCAGAGCATTTCTGTCTCTGGTGTCGGCTTCCCAAGCGTTACTTCCTCCACTGTGCTGCCTGTCAGTGCAAATCAACCAGTGCTGTGTCTTGGGCCATCCTGGCTGCTCCTGTCACTTTCCTGGGTCAGGCTGGAAGAATCCAGACTGCCCCAGTCCAGCAAAGTGTCTTTGAAAAGTTTTGGATGAATTAACAGCCGGGGAGCTGAGGTTTAGCTGTAACGGCCTGATGTTCATGTGTCGCTGCCAGCGCGGAAGGAGCTGTTGTGATTCTTGATGGTGGAACTTCCATTTTTCTGGTTTAGTGTAGCTAAGTTTGTATTTAACACGAGATCTGATATCTTACCAGCAGCTATCAGAAAGGTCAGGTTTGCTTTGCTAGTTCGGGAGGGCTTGCAAGGATTTTCCAAAGTCACAATTGGAAAGCATCAGGAATAAATCTGAGAGCCCTCCCATAAAAGATGCTTATTTACACAGTCTGTTCTCCTTGGGGATATTAGACCAACTCTTTGTACTTGATCATGATGTAAACAGTATGGTTATTGCCACAGTAAATTGCACCCAAGTGAATTTGTATTTTACTTCTGTAGACTGAGTGAAGTTGTATATACTGAACAGCCCCGTGGTAATAGATTAGATCCACACAAAAGCCAGTCAATAGCTTAAGACTTCCATGTGTGTTTGCAAACAAACAATTTTAACTGGAATTTTTATAAGCAGCTGCTTAACAGCTGTCACCCCCAGTGCCTGAGTTCCCATTTCCAGTGAAATGGTTGCTAATTGTGGGTATCCAGAAAGATTGTGTCATTCAGGAATGGCAGGGGGAGAGGTGGGGGATATTAGAGAGAGTGTGGGGCGGAGTTGCTTGGTTAAACTAGAATGGAAGTTAGATTTGGAGCAGCACTAAGAGCTGAATTAGTAAGAGGAGGTCTGTGATGGTGTGGGAACTGAAGTCAACAGCACTACTTGGCTTGGGTAAATCTTTTAGCTGTAAGAACTTAATGGCATGCAGTGTGGTTTTTTTATGTATTTCTAATACTCTGTGGAAGCCTACCATGCTATTGCTGTGTTTGTGTAAGAATGATTTGTATTCTGAAAGCCATGGGTACTTATGAGACAGAGAGGCATTTTTTCTGTATCTCTCCACTTAGTTGACATTTTTAGGGATATTTTGTACACATCATCTTACTCAGAGAAAACACAAATGATCCACTTAGAACTGCAAATAAATAATAAATAATTTGGTCTCCTATAAATTGGACTTATAAAATAGCTTGATTGCAATTACCAGCTTTGCAGTAATCTTGAAGGAATTAAGATAAAATGGTGTTATTATGAGCAATAGTAAAAATGAAAATACACAGACATTTGTCTTGATCTTGTAAAGTGCAGAACATTCTTCTCCCCTCTGAAGGGGCAACATACGCCCAAAAAGTACAGTCGCAGCCGTTCTGAGGGAGCACCACACTGCTGCATCCACAATCCTGCCCTACCTCTCCTTGGGTTCACAGATGATCATCCTGGGCAGTTCTTCCCATTGCTGACTCATACAATCACATGCTCTCTTCTCTGCACTCCTTTCTGTTCTCCAAGGCCTGAGGTTCTTCTCTGGGGACAGTGAAGAAGTATGGGGGATGCAGCCTCTCTTTTCATTAGACATAATTCCAAATTAATACCATCTGGAGTTGCACGGGTGAGCTGGAGGGGTGACATGGTTGTGACAGCACAGTACTCACATTTTAAACCTCCCCCTTTCTCTGTGCTATGGGATTCATGTCCCTGAAAGCAAGGCTGTTGTTTCAGGCCTTGCCCCCTTCTCTTTTGACGCTCAGAAATGTTTGCCCAGATGGAAGAATCCAGCTTTCAAGTCTAGCAGAGTCCTTCCCTGCTGGTAGCTTGTGCATCATCTGTCACTGCTGCCCTTCTCCACTGTGTCTGTCTTGGAGACCAGCACAAGAAAGGTACAGTCTAGACTGATTTTTTTGAAGAACTAGGCTGGTCATTTTAGTACAAAGGGAAAATCCCAGTGAAAATATTCACCAGATAAAATATATGAATGATTGCACAATGTGCATTTATGAAGCCCAACTCCATTATACCCATGATCTCTTGGAAATTAGGTCATGATGGGACACACCTCTGCACAGTGACCATAAGAGGTGCCAGTGGAAGAAATTGTAGGAAGGGGCATCTGGTTATAAAGGAGGGATGAAGGAAGGGGTACGTAGCTGTCTTTGCATGCAGCCATGCACTGATGCACTTAGCATGCCCCTTATTAATCTTAAGGATAGCTGCATGGGTAGGGAGGAGGATAAGTAGATATATGCATATATGCTGAATAAGAGTAAGAAACTAAAAAAACCCAACCACCCAGCAGTGAAACGGCGAAAAATACGCTCCTCTCATTGACAGACATTCCAAGGTTCTTACGCTTGCTCTTAACATTTACAAGGTTGCCTTTTACACTGAAAAATGGATGAGTGCTGCCTCTAATGCTTTGTTTAGGCACAAGAGTGATACTGGAGTCATGTGAGGGATGGAGAGCGGGATAGAGTTGGGTATATTTAGATTCTATTTCATTTTTATTTCATATTCAGTAACGTTACAGAGACGGACTTCATTCCTCATTTCAAAGAAGTCCGTCAGATAAATTGCATTCGCTGTGGAGAGAGGAATTTTGTCAAAACCAAGATGAAAGATGCCTTTCTGCAGTAGCCTTGATGTACTAGGAGGCGTGTTCTTGGATGCTGCTAATAGGTGTGCTTTTTAACCCTGGGTTCTGCATGTGGAAGAGTTTTCTTGGTTCTTCCAACAGGCTGTCTGAGAAACCTCTGAGCAGGTAGATCTGTGCAGCTCAAGAAGTCAGTATGTGAGCAGGCCAAGGTTACAGGGCTGAAAAAAAGAGTACTTTAAACTTTTTTTTAGAATGCCAGTGTTATTAGAATATTAATAAATGTAAGGGGGCTCTCATTTAGAATAGCTCAGAAGTATGTCAACTAGAGGTTTTGCTGCAGTGCATTAGTATCACAGGTAAATGATTCATGACATTTGCCATCCTGGCCTGTTTAAAGCTGTGATTTAAAAATGCAGACTTTCAGGGAAAACAGTTATAAATCTGAGTTTTTATATATTTTATAAATCTGATCTGAAAATTATTTTTTTCCAGAGGAACAATGTGGCAGCTCCCAGTTGTGACTCTGTAGTCATCTTAGCATTTGCTGTTTAGGACCCCTTTTTGCCATACTTAATCTCAGTTTAATTCTTTGGTTTTATTGGAGAGGAAAAAGTCCTTTGGTAGTGCGTATATAGATACATTGTTAGAAAAAATATTTTCCATATGCTGATATTTTCTGTCCTTGCTTTCAAGTGGTTCTGTTATCGTAAAATCTCCTCTGAAGTACAAACCCAAGGCAGTGCAGGGAGCTGCAGCAGGGTTTCAGGAGCCAATGGGACTGGCAGCTTACTGTGAATGTTAACATGAGACTGCTGTTTGTTAGCTTGGAAATCCATTTGCTGGTTTTTCCCTGATCTGAACGTGTTTGGAAATAGGATGATGTAGGGATTTTCCTATTCATCAGCTTTCCATTTCTCCTCTGACTTTCCTATCTTGCTCAAGGCAGTCATTCAGGCCATGGGGACTCTGGTCACCAGGAGCACTGCCAAATTTCCTACAAGAGCAAATCTGGATCCTCTGTATTACCTCCTACACTTGACCTTGGGAATGGAGGACATAGGGGTGAGAAGAGTTTTTATGTGATGAAGAGATTTGGCCTCATGAAACGGTTCTAAAACAATGCCCCCCTCAATTTACATGCAGGGATGAGGAAAATCTGCTTTTTCTGGAACACAAGATGATGCTGATCCTTCTGGTTTGATGTGCAGCCTCTCCTCTCAGCGTCTGAAGACCACTCATTCTTTCTCCTTTACATCCTTGCCAGTCCATACTTATCTCTTCCTCTGACCTATTTTTAAAAGTACTTACCTGAAAATAAAATGAACAGGTGGACTAGTGCCTTTTCTGGGAGATTCTCTGGGAAGCTACAAGGCAATTTAAAAATGTTTAATATGTCTCTTTTTATAATTTGGCTCCCATTCAGCCTTCTCCAGATCATCTGGTCTCTCTGCTGTCTAGATCAGCTAGCTTTTAAAAAATGTCTTCACGCACACTTTTTAACCATTTGCCTTGATCAGAAATACAAAAAAATAAGAGACAGAAAAATGAGACAGGGATGTGCTGGATGGGGAAAAAGGTAGTTGAGGGATGTATTATTCAGAGCTTTATTTAAAGCTTCCCTTTTCTTCCTAGTTGTAATGGTAGTTTCAGTCTTGACTCTCTTATTGAACTGGACTGTATTCATTTGGTTTGTTCTATGCTGTTTTTGTGGGTTTTGAAAGCAAGGGCTGGTCAGTGCTCAGTCCTGAGTGTTCCTTACTATCAGTTCATGTGATCTGTGTTTGGAAGGGAGTGATTCTGTACATCCAAGCCTAATGACCTGAATTTGTAAAGCTAAATAGCAACACTGCTACTGGCATGACTCACTATTATTTTTAGCTCTGAAGGGGAGACAGTGGAGCAAAGGTTCATCTTTCCATACCAGCTGTGCCTTTTGTTGAACAATCTGATATTGCTGAGAGGTTTAATGTTCATCTTTCTGTCTTTAACCAGACTTCTCCAAGATGCCATGCATCTCTTTGGTTTCTATTCATGATAGGTTCATTCCTTGAGAGAATGGCTCTCTGCTCTTCTGGTTCTGTACAAGCCGTGGCATAGGACAGAGACTTTGCAACTTGAATTTTTGCTGGAAACAGCCAAAGTAGAAAATGTGACTGATTTAACTGAAACAGCAACACAGAAGTCTGTGAATTTGGTTTGTGCTATTCAAAGTATAAATATTTCCTCCATTTTCCTTTAGAGTGCTAATTATTGTATGTTAATAATTTTTGGAGGTGAGACATTTGGTAGTACTGGTATAATAAAGGAAAAATCACATTTTCCCATGGAATAACTGATCCAGATTCAGTTTGCAAAAGTGCTCTGATTTCTGAAAGCTTTTGTTCCTAATCTCATGGAGTGCTGCAAAGCCTACCAGGCTGCATGGCCTCTGTGCTCCTGCCAGGGTTGCCTGGGGAATACCTGGTCATTAAAATCCTCTGTTGCACCCAAGCAGTTCCAGTTTCTAGCATTGAATTTCTAACTAAAGCTGAGTGGTGATACTGTCAGATTTGAAGGAAAATGTTTACACCTTAAAAAAGCAGTGAAGTGACTTTGGAGTTTAAGAACTGCTTTAGAAATAGCTTAAGCATTGAAATAATCTTAAAGTCCATAAACTTTTGGTGAAACATAGGGCCTGACCTACTGTTAAGGTGCAGGGTAAACAGAGAGGTGCTACTGCCTTTGGGACACTTGCTAAGACTGTGACCAAAGCAAAATCCTGCATTCAGGTTACTGAATAGTGGGGTTTGGGTCCTAATCTGTGGCTCATAACGATGATGGAGCATACTTGACAAGGAGATTACTGGTTTTATGGTAAGTTGAAGAAAAAAGAATGTACTTTGGGAAACTGCACATACAGCAACCTTTTAATGGAAATAAACCACGTTATCAGGATTTAAATCTAATTTGAATTATGTCTTAAGGAGGACATATGGTGAATATCAACTGAGTGACGTTTGTACGTTCTCTGTAGTGAAGTCTCGGTCTGCTACGTGCGGAAGACTTATCTGAGCCAAAAAGGGAAGTTAGGGCAGAGAATAAGGAGTACAGGGGAAGAATGTGCCTTGCATTATCAGGGGATTGCAAATTCAGATAAAGTAAGACACAGACATTTTGTCAAAGAAGTTGGGTATGTAAGTTTAAAGCTTGCTCTAGGCAGTTTAACTTAGCCAGCACTTCCAACAGCTGATAACCTAAAGTGACACTGACCTTGGCAGACTTACAAGGGTAAGATTTGCACAGGGATGAATTATTTCTTGATCAGTTGCTCAAGTATATGAGGCACAGTCCAGCATTCCTTCAGTATTGATTATGGATGTTTGTTTTATCCCAGAACAAACATACTGATTGCAGATAGTGGAAGTAGAACAGTCTCTGTATATTTGAGCTCTTCTCTATCCATTTTATTGTGTCCTGGGGCACAGTGATGCTACTGAGTTTGTGCTGTCCTGCTCTCTCCACTTGCCTTCTTGACTCATTTGTTTTTAAAGCTGTAATGCATAGAGTAGGAAGTAGTGGTTTTGTTCAGTAACTATCTGTACAATCAGGTTTTTTGGCCAGATTTTTCTTTTTTCTGGCCTCATTGCCTCCCCTGTCCAGGAGATGCTTCATGACCTTGGTGTGTGGACACACAATTCCAATAGCACAGGTCGTTTTCAAGTGTCAAAAGTGGCTGCTTTGAGGCTGTCAGTGTTTAGAGACACAGTGGAGGCAACTTAGCCACAACGTCACTATTTTTAATCCACCCTCTGTGTACTGAATCACTGTATCTCTTGCTAAATCTGTCAGGGTCTGTGGGTGGTAAATGCTGCTGGGATGTAAATCCTTTTTCTTGTGAGGAGCTACCCAGACTCAGGAAATAAAATGCCATGGTGGGAACAGAACTCAGCTGTACCCTCCCCGTGCTCATTGTAGTGATTTCTGTGTAGCAGAATTGGGCAGCTCTGGAGTCCTAGCCCTTTCCTGGAAGGTCTTAATTTGCAGCCCAGTGGATAGAGCCTTTTGGTTGCTTGGACTAACTGAATGCTGTTAGTACCAAAAGTCCCACAGATATTCTCATTTTCAGCTTAACATATTAAAATGCCTGTGATTAAAAAAAAAAAAAACCCAAAAAAAACGAAAACAAAAGCCCAGCCTCAAAAATGTTGTGTGATACCTCTGGGAAAGTGACAGCTGAAGGGTCCCTTCTAGATCTTCTGTTGAGTGACTTGCTGGGTTCAGAGATGATTTTGCACGTGCTACTTTGCCCATCTGTTCTCCCTGCTTCCTCAGATCCCCTGAGCAGAGAAGCACAACTCAGAAGACTTCTGTTCTCTCTGCTCTTCAGAGAGAAGAAATTGTGTCAACTGCAATACACTGTTTGGATGCAAAAAACCCTGAGCTGGCAGGTAAAAAAAACCCGGATAGTATCCCTGACGTGTGTAAGGCGAGTTGCCCAAAGAATCCCAGTCCCCTTGGTTTTAGCAGTGGTCACTGAATTACAGACCTGACATTTTTGGACAGCCGTGTTTTTTGTTTGCTTGTTCCTCTGTTAGATGTTTAAATAAAGGATGTAATACTGTGGTGAGAAACGGCTTAATTTATACCATTTTCTTTATCAGCATGGCCTTTAAGTCAATAACATGTTGTAAGACTCAAGCTTTTGTGAGCTAAATCTCTGCTGACAGCACATGATTGACTCAATTTTGCAGATGGGACAGATTTCCGTGTTGTGTCTCAACCTGTCTTATGATTACTTGCACACAGACCTATCCACTGACAACCCAAAAGTGTTAATGTGGGTGAATGCTCACACATATGCCCTACACATATGTGAACACCCACTCCTTTATGCGTTGCTGGAGGAAAAAATATACTTGTACACAAGAATCCTGTTCTTTATACATGGGGAACACAGGATGCAAAGTTATGCAGCCAGAAATAGGAGCAGGGGGTTGAAATGTCAGCTTGTAAAAAAAGGGCAAATTAATATTGAATGGTTGTATATTCAAGGGGGCTGAGTACGACAGAGATTTGTACTTGATCATCAATCCTTCTTCCTTCAGTAGGTCAGCACTTGTTAGCTCCAAATCTGAGGCTTCTTTCACCTGGAGGTTCTCTTAACCATGCTCTTATGGGATACCTGTCTGTCTCACAGCCCTAGGCCGCTTGACACTAATTCCCAGTAATTGCTGTCAGTATTGAAGGAAAAGTTGGTGCTGAATCAGCAAGGAGAGGGAATTGTTCTGCTGTCCCTGGAAGTTTTACATTTAGCACCAGTTGTCACACAAGGCTGCTGTGGCCTCCCTGTGTATTTTATGAATGTTTCCTGGTTCAGTGAGGACCACAGGAGTTCTGCATCAGAAGTAAAATGTCACAATTAAGTAGAGACATTCAGTTTCTAAACTTTCAGGGAACAATTTCTTATTGTAGAATATCCTGAGTTGGAAGGGGCCCACAAGGATTGTGGAAGTCCAACTCCAAGCTCTGCACAGACTGTCCCATGGATGAACCATTTAGGATCATACTTCTAGAGATATATTGAAAGCATTTGAAAATACAAAATTTAGCTGACTTTCCAATTTTCTTTACCTTAATGCCAGTTTAGAAATTGTTACTTCTGTTCAAGAGACTTCAGCTGTAGCAGGCTGATGCCTCCACAAAAAAAATTTTCTGCTCTACTTGATGCTGTAACTTATAAAACTGAACAGGGGAGACCCTGGGTCTCTCTGAAGGCTTGATTATGACTCCAGTTGATTTGCACAGCTGATGGCTTGAATTTCTTTTAGGTTCCAGAGTTTGTCCTCTAAGCATTTATTTTCCCATTTAATGAAAAATCTTTGCTTGGGGCTGAGCCCTGACACATGAGGTGGCATTTCAAGATCAAATGTTATTAATGTAAAAATAAAAGGCACTGGAGACCACTGATTTAATTGAAGGACTTCATTTTCAGAGGTGATTTATCCCAAATTTCTAGTAAGAGTCCATGGAAGTTGTGATTTTGTACCATTTTTTGAAACTGGACCCTGGCCTAAGACACCTCAGTCACATGGCACCATTAGTGGGGACTTCTGGCCGCTGTACTGAAATCTCTTTAAAACATGACCATCTGCCCAGTGTTCTGCAAAGGCAGGAAATACTAATTATAGGATATTCTGACAGCTCTGGACGTAGGACACAGCTGAATCTGACCCAGTATATTCACAAAATTGCAGTTGATGTATATTGAAAACTGCACAGCTCAATAATACTTTGTTTTCTGAACTCTTTTACCTTTGTGTAAGTATATTAGACAAAAGGAGTATTTTTAAAAGGCATTCAGTACAAATTTGTATGAAAATGGTAGTGTTGCTACAGGATTTATTATGAACTGTTACATAAATAATCTGCTTTTAAACAGCCTCTAAATACCTATTTATGCAATGGAGCAGTTGAAGAGTTAGTATGTATTTTAAGACTGACAGTAGCTTACTGTGTGCAGCATCTTTGGCTTGTACAGCAGAACATTTTTCACTTAACAACATTTTTAAAAAACCAAAGCAAATACCAAGAGACATACTGTACACACACACACTGGATTTAAATATAAAGTTCAAGTCACATAGTGAATCAGCTGCAAGCAGGAAAAATATTAAATCTGATGGGTTTTTAGTAGATGTTCTCCTGTGCTTAGATGTTGTAAAGGTTATTGGTCAGTAGATAATGCTGTATACGCTACGAGTTGGATGACCTAAGCTGAAGAGGTTTCTAGCTGGATATATGTTAAGAACTGGAACTACAGAGCCTGATGCCCTTAGCTGAGCCCATGAGAGGACTCCTCTTCAGCCACACTGTTCAGTTCTGCTTTACTCTGTCTGCAGCCCTGCTCACAGACCTGGGGCCTGCTCAACAAGGGCAGCGCCTGCATCCTCTTGCCCTTTGAACAGCAGTGGCCCTTAGTGTTGTCTCCCTGCTTTTGAATCTGGCTTCTGACTCTGAATTGAGAACCTCTCCCACGGCCTCTGGGTAAGGTCATGTGTCCCTTGCTACCAAAACCAACTGTGTTCTGTGAGTGGTTTCACCTCTTGTTAGACCATTAATGAATCTTGCTCCAGACATCAAGCTTAACAGCAAAATTGCAGGTTTTTAGTAGGCAGTGAAATAATGTTGACATTGCTCCAGGCTTGTATTTGTGGGATTTTTATGCAACGTGCTTCTGGAATTGAGTGAAATATTGTATTCTGCCTACTCATTCTTCTGTTCTTCAAGTAAATATATACTTAAGTGTTTGCTGGAGGCAGTGGTTTTTTAAATCAAACAGGTTATATTTATTTAAGCGTGGATCTTCTATCCACTCCACCCAAGCAGGTGACAGTTCCTATGACTGATTATCCAGGATGAGCACCTCTCCCTTATTCATGAATATGTCTTCTGTATGTGCAGGAGGGCACTCGTCCCATTCTGAAGTGGTCACCACTTCTGCTCACAGATGCGTCCCTGCTCTGGCCTTGCCATGGTTCTCCAGGGGAATCAGTTATAGGGTTGGATTTGTCTTGTTCTCAGGTTTGTATGGCCACACCAAACAGCTGCTGTGTGAAATGAAGGCAGTGCCTGTCCCTGGTCTGCCTCAAATGGGCTGATCCACTGTGATTCCACTGCCTGTGGGACTTGTCGTGCAAGACCAGCGGAGATGTCCTTGTGCACTTTGGTTCACTGGGACACAGTGGTGAGAATCCCACCCATATCCTGCCTGCAGGGTGAGTTTGTTTCAGGGGTGCAGAGCTGTGGCTTTATGTTTGAAATCTGGAGGAGTAAGTAGTTGAAGTAATTGCTAGCAAATTGTGTTTCTATTCAATTTTGAAAGGAATATATGATTTTTTCAGGGTTGTTTTAGCCATGTGGGAAGACTCCTTAGGCAAACGATCTGACTGTTTAGAAATTAAAAAAAAAAAACAAACCAGAATACATACAATATCTAGAAGATGATAGTTTTATCCTTTGGGCATATGTCTGTGTAGGCTGAAGAAATTAGTGGAGCTGGTCTCCCACCTCAGTTTCCTTAGTGCCCTGTATGTGTTTTATACAACATTTTGGTTTTATAAGCAATCATGCACACATGCTTTCTGATTGCTCTGTTTCAGACTCTGGAAAGTTCTGCCTTATATAATGGGTCTGGAGTCATAAAGATTTAAATTGTGAAGTATGTTAAATAAATCACATATTTCTTTAGCATCAACCTCAGAACAGAAGACTCAAGATATTCTTTGTTTTGAATGCCTCTTGAAGACTAACAGTTACTAAATCACTGTCTTCTCAATCTCCTGGAAGGAGGATATGATCACTTGTGGCTTACAGTCTGTCCTTGTATTAGGTACAGTCCTTTGAGATGCAGGGACCATAGGTGATCAACCCTGCATTCATTTTTCAACAAAAGAATTAATCTGACTGATACTCAGTAGAATTTTGCATTGAGAGAGAACTGCAGAAATACTGTGAACCATGCACTTACACTTTAAATTTTTTAACCTGTTAGCCTTTGTGCATCTGTCTAATCTGTAAAGATGTCGTAAGACTAGAGCTGTCTGGGGAAAAAAAGAGGTCAGAAAAGGAACCACTGACCATATATATTCCCCCTTTCCTCTGCAGTGCAGTAAGCAAGAGTGCAATGTAGCTAAATTTTTATTGATGCTTTTTCCATTTATTCTCATTGAGAAAATTCCCATAGGATCATGAGCTATTGTGACATGAGCCTTTTGTTTCATTCTGGTAATAGGAAGTTTTGAGATCACAGTCATATTCCATATGTGAGATCTCAGCAGAAGAGGTGGAATTCTGACACCCTTTGTCACCTGCATCTGTTGTATCGCTGGTCTTGTCTTTGGAATCTTGGTCCTAAGAACACTGCTAGGGCCATGAAGGGGCAGTTGCAGGACAGGATGCAACCTTCTCACTACTTGATTTGGAAGATCAGATTTTGGCTTCTGGCATACTGGGTCATTGGGAATGTGTTCTTCTTTCCTTTAGTTGTGAACTCTGTGGCTTCCCTGTTCGCCTTTGTGTACAGTGTGGTAGGGTAGTCGATCCAGAAGATCCAGAGTTGATCCAGAGAAAGATGTGGTGGGCTTTGGCTTCAAGTCATGGAAGAAGCCTTTAACAGTGGAAGGAGTCTTTATAGTTACAGAAGCCATGTGGCTATTGGATTAAGAATCTGGAGGACACTTCAGACTGCAACAGGCTACTGACCACTTGCCTTTGATTGGAAGCAATCTTCACGATGTAGCAAATTCTGTAGACTATTTTCCTTTTCAAGGATTCTCTTTTTCCTTGGATAGACCTGGGAATTGACATAGCCCAGTGAAAGTTTCATCTCTTGTGTTTGAAGTGACGGATATATAAAGTTGCAGATGAGTTGTGTTTCATAGGAGGCATTAAACTGGTATTCATGCGTATTTATGTTCTTTTGTTGTATGGGGAGAGTTGAATCTTATCAAACTACACCAGGGAGATGTTTTCAAAGCAGAAGACTGTAGCTGTCTGTTCTGGTCCTATGTGAATGTCTGAGAGGAATATTTTAAGTCAGGGTAGCTGCAAGCTGAGCACTCCACTTTAAGCCTCATGTTTGACTCATCAACACTTCACAGTTGGCTGTAACAAATTGCACTGCCTGGTCTAGTCTAAAGGATGTCTTTTTTCTTTGCCATTTATGCATCAACATCCAAGTCTGGTGTTATGCAGGCACTCATTTTAAAGGGGATTTCATTTTTAGACACTTACAAATCATATTAGTCAGTCTGGGGCTGAGAAGATAGAAAGCAGCTCAGGAGAGAGGGAGCTTGGGGTCCTGGTCGACAAGAAGGTGACCATGAGCCAGCAATGTGCCCTTGCAGCAAAGGCAGCCAACAGCATCCTGGGCGGCACTGGGAAGAGAGAGGCACTGGGGCTTGTTTCCGGTGAGAAGAGGTCAAGAGAGCTGGGACTGCTCAGCCTGGAAGAGAGAAAGCTCAGGGAAGCTCTTACTGATGTGTAAAAATAACCTGAATTCGGGAGGACAAAGAGGACAGAGCCAGGTTTTCGTGGTGTCCAGTGGCGGCACAGGAGGTAACAGGCACAAACTGAAACACAGGAGGTTTCCTCTGAGCATCAGGAAACAGTTTTTCCATTGTGAGGGTGACCAAGCACTGGTTAAGGATCTGTAGTGCAATGTAAGTGAAGGGAATGACAGAAAATTAAAACTATGAAGACATTAGGCACAGCAGTGCTATTGTGGTTTGCTGTTGCTGTTACCATCCTTGTTATTGCTGTTATGAGTGGCATAGTTGTTTTTAGCTTAGCCTGGCTACCATCCTCAGCTGAAATTAGGAAGTTTGTTGCATTGGTGTCTTGATGAACACGCAACATGACCGTATGGTGCCTTGGCTCAAGTAGGACCAAACTGCTAAGGCACAGCTCATCTTCCTCAGTGTCCTTGTGTTGCTGCTTCCGTGATAGGAACAGATGGCATAGCAGGAGTGTTCTCGGCTGGGTTAAAACAAGATGCAGAAGGTCAAATGAGCTGGCTTTCATTGGAATATACTGGCTGTTACAGCTAGGTGTTGTCTGGCAGTCAGTCCTAGATGTAATTCTCCATTGCACAGATAAAATCAAACATCTCTCAAATATGGCAAGAACATACCACACAGAAATGAAGATTTTCTGAAGTTGCAAGGTGACTGATTTCATAGACATACGTGCATTTTGAGACATTCTTCCCATATCTGGTTCTGAACGTGTGGATACATTTTCGCTGTGTAGCAGTGAAATGGTTGCTCTGTTGGCAGCATCTCGTAGTGGGTTGCATAAAAGCTATGATGGCCTTGAAACCTTGAATCTGGACAGAGGGTTGAAGAATACTATATTTTAAGCTCATGATTCAGTGACCTTAGTTCAACAGTGACAAGAGATTCCTGCCATCTGAGTAGATAATTAAATGAACTCACACGTGTAAAATGCATTTTCTGGTTGCTCAGATGTCTTTATCCCACATGGTCTCCTCATGACCTCCATGGTCTCATCGGAGGTGCCAGTTTTGTATGAGATTGTGGAAGTTGAACTGTGCTTGGTTGTAGAATTTTAACTCCTTGGGATTGGAGAGTGCTGCTGGGGTGATGGGAGAAATTTTCAATCACCTTCTACTAAGTGTTCTGTTATTTTACTTCATAGCAGTTTACACCCATGCCAAAAGGAAAACATTTTTTATGCTTTTTAGACTATATTCAGTGATGTTTGCTCACTGTATTTTGGTTTTCTGTGTATGCTGTTAGAGGTAGGCTAATTTATGATGGCATGTGATTGCTTGTTGTACTCATTCTTCCTGAAACTGGGGATGGAAAATGCTAGGAACAGAGCTGCAAAGTGATTTTACCTCATTTTCTCCTTGATTGCTTTAGCATTAGGTTGATCTACATTCTCTTCTTTGTCTGGCTTGCATTTCTTGGCCTCTTAATTTTCAGCATGAAATGTAAATAGTTACTCACTGATCCGCATGTATATGAAAAGGTGGAAGAGGTCAGTGAAGAGTCTAATGATGAGAGGCAGAGGAAAAGTGCTTTTGAAAATATGTTTCTAGTTTGATTAGATTTTGCCCCGGTTCTAAATATAAAATCTTTGCAAACTTACAACTCCTGTAACAAGGTTAGGTTATATTCCCAGTCAATTCTGGCCAGCACACCATTAAGCAGGCATTTTCTAGTTCATAACTGCAGGAGAGACAATACAGCAGACTTTGTGAGGAAGGCTTTGTGTGACTGCGAGATGGTCTGGTTTTTGTAATTATCTTAATTGATCTAGTAAAATATATTTCTTTTCCTGACAAGTGTTGCCTTGGTGTATCCTGGAGGCAATCACAGCTACATCAGTATTACTGCTGCTCTGAAAGTCACAGCTGAATATGTCAGTGGGAGTCAAAGTAAAAGGTGCAATAGAAATGTTATGAATTATTATTAAGATACATGAGAAAGCTCTGCAGGGAAGAACTGGAACATCTTGGGAAATGGTCTGCAGTCAGCCAGCTGGGAAGGCTGAAGACAGAATGTTAATAGAAATGTTGTTTTTAAAAATCACCATGACATCAACATTTATATCAAGTGCCGTGTGCTGGAGCTGCTTATATAACTGGGATTATATTAGGTGTGATGAGCAGATGTGTAGTTGAGAGGGGTCGTGCTGTGTTGGGGAAGGTGGAGTTGGCAGTGAGGCTTGTAGCTAAAGCTGCTTCAGTAGGAATCCTTGTTTTCAGTGCCCTGTAACTTTGTACTGAAGCATTTAACTGAAATTTTCCATTCTTGTTTTATCTCTGGCTTAATAGCTACAGATTTCAAGAGATATTAGGACAAGATGTTTTAAATACCTAATTGTGCTCAATGTGTTACTTCTTGGGTTGCCTGTGCAGAGTTATTTTGGATATGAGAAAGAAAGATAGCTTCAACTGACCAGTGTAACTGGTGTGGGTTCCAGTAGCATGTTTGTGTCAGTTATGGGAAAGAAAAATCCAGAACTGAGTCGCCTAGCGTGCACGAGAAGCATCTTGAGGGAGTGTGGTAAGTACCATACATCATAGAAATCAGTCTGGTATTTCCCTGGCAGTATTTTCCTCCAATTGTAGGAAGAAAAAGGGGAAGTGTCACAGTTCAGACCAAGGAAACTGAAACATAAGTTTTTGTAATTGTGAAGTAAAGCCCCTCTGGCAAAATTTCTTGGTTAGAAGGATGATAGTTAAGAAATATCAACATAAAAAGTCTTTTTGTGGTGAGTATCTTCTAAAAAATGACATAAGCAATTCAGAAGTAGTTCAGGGACTAGAACAAGTGATGAATATTTCACTAAATGTACTGTTGGAGATACTAGTTGCAAACATACTGTATCCTTTTTTTATCCTCTAAGCAAAATATGCTTTAAGGCAGATTTCTTCTGAAGAGCCATGGCAGGAATAGGATATAAAGTGCAGATGCTACTCTGTAGAAGTGTACTTTTAATACTGCCTATTTTTATGGCATTTTGAAGGTCAGCTGTCTAGGGAACATGATAGGGTTATGCAAGATTTTGAGAGGTCTGAGAAAGCTCTGCTGTCTTTTTTGGAGAACTCTGGTTTCATCCCCCTTCTTGCTAAGGCAGCCGTGACATATGTAAAACCTGTGTTCACACAGACTTCCCACACAGGAAAGAAGCTGCATGTTTTCTTTTGCAAAATCCCCAAAAAAGTTTATGTCTAGATAAGGAAAATTTGGTACTATTCTACTACCCTCCCGCATTTATGTATTAATATCTACTTGCAAAGGGCTGGCTCTCTTGTAGTAACTTGAATTGCTTCTGCTACTCACCGGGGCTGAAGAGTT
Organism: Corvus hawaiiensis; assembly: GCF_020740725.1. Taxonomy (NCBI): domain Eukaryota; kingdom Metazoa; phylum Chordata; class Aves; order Passeriformes; family Corvidae; genus Corvus; species Corvus hawaiiensis. The sequence continues at coordinate 105,722,466 of NC_063215.1, forward strand.
GCTGCATTTTTAGATTAAGTTAATCGAAGTTGTTCTCATCCTAGTCAGATTTTTGTCCTTCCTCTGAATACTTTCCATACTGAAAGGAGGCAGTTATGCCATAAATTACATCTTTTCACAAAACCTGACACTGAAATAGAATTTGGTCTTCAGGCAAAGACACTACTTCTTGGAATTCAATTTCTCAACTATAATTATTTTCATTAATTTCTCTGTCACTGTCAATAGCTTTTTCTTCTCTACAAAGACATCAGTGGCTCCCTCTCGTGGCTGCATTAATTTCATTTGGATTTGTTGGTATTTTTTTTTTTAAAGCAGAAAAAAGCAGAGCACCCTCTAAGATTGAAAGCCCAAACCAAAAGAAAAAGTAGTAGTAGTAATAATAAGAATAATAGCTGTTGTTGTACAGAAGCAGCAATGTAAATTCATAGTGAAGAGGGAAAAGGGAATTTCTTGCAGGCAGAGCTGAAGAATTTGCAACACAACATGAGCTTTACTTTAACACATTTGCACACCATTGCTAATGAACAGGGTGCTTAGATAGGAAAAGGATTCAGGATTTCTACTGAGTGAAAAATAGACCTGTTACCTCACTTAGAGTGGGAAACTACTTTGGTTTTTGACCTTTTTTTTTAATAGAATTGTAACACACAAGAGGTTTTTTTAAATAATGATGGGGTCTGTTGTGCTCAAAAATGCATCACTCAATTCCCGTTAGTTATTTATTTTGTGTTTATTTTCCTCCGAGGCTTTCCAAGCATATGTAAAATAATTCAGCAGTTGGGTTCTGCTGTTTGTAAAGAATCCATCTGGTAAATGGTGTGGCTGCAGGAAGTTGAAGCTAATGCATTTCATCTCACGGGCAAAGAGTGTACACAGGCTGTTGCTGCAGCTCAGCTGTCACACACTACCTGTGCAAGGGGGATGGGACAGACACCAGCTCCAGGCAGCGTCTGCCAGCCCTGGAAGTGGCACTGACTCCCCCATTTCCCAAAGCAAGGACTGGTTTTAAGTACTGCCGTCGCCGTTTGCACACTGGGAGCTTGTGCTGTCCAGTTCATTCATTTTCTGAAGGTCATGCACAAGCTGCGCTCCCCCATCATCGTGTTCTGCCTCTCCCCTTCCACTCTGAAAGCTGCCCACAAACATAGCAGCCATAATTTACAGCAAAAGCCCTTTAAATGGCCCAGTGGGTTATAAAACTGGCAAATTTTCCATGGAAGTTTGATGGAGCCTAGAATCTACAACAAAAAACCACAACCAAAATGCTGAGAAGCTTGTGGGTTATTACTGGATTTTTATACAGTCGTGGTTCTCGTGAGGATTTCACAGTTTCGCTGGAGTCTGTAGCAGTAGATGAGACAGATTAAAACACTTCAGAAGCTTTCTCCCCAAAGAGAAAATGTATCACACAATGTCATTACCAAAAAGAATATAATTCTTCATCGCCGTTATAAATCACTCTAAAGCAATTTCCTCCCTCATTTGGGTATGCTGGATTTCAAAAGTAAGTGTAACCATGTGGGTTTTTGGCATCAGATTAAGTTTACCTGATTGCTTATTAAATGAACTGTAAAAAAAAATGCTGAACTCATCCCAATTTGGAGTATCTGTTCTGGTATTTTCTCCATACCATGTAGAACAGCTGATAACGCTGAGAGAGCATCCCTTGCCTCCTGAGGGAAAGCTGAGATGTTTCAGCCAGAATTGCATACAGGGACTTTGAGAAGTAGCAGTTTCCTCAGTTTTTCCATGGGATACAGTTATTTTACCTCAGTCTTCACTCAATTTCCTGTTGGACTTGTGCATGTGGTGTGCTGTGTACATAATTGTATCTATGACACAGGAAATGTGCTGAGCTTTAAGATGCACAAGGACATATAGCTATACAGTTTTTTCACTGAGATAGTGGAAAATTGAAAACAATACAGAGTTATCATTCCCATATCCATGCCTAGTTTCAGCAGGTTGCTGATAAGGCACAAGACGTTGCATTTTACAAGAGCAGTAGGTCTAAATGCTTGGAGGACAGGCCTGCTTTGTGAGTGGGAAACATCTTTAGGGCAAGCCATGTGTGATATCTCAGTGAGGGAACTTGTAACTACCTGTGGAGATCACTCCTGCCTGATGTGTGATGATTGATATGTCTTTGGTGAGCAGCATGTGGGCTACCAAGTGGCTTGAGTCAGAACTCAGGAGCAGAGAGACTTCTTTTCATCCCAGGAATGAGTATTTCTTAACAGTAAGCCAGGTCAGATCAATGGGAGTCTCTCTGTTTATAGGTACAGCAACATATTCACAGAAAATTAATCAAGTGTTAAGAAAGGTGGCTTTTTCCCAGGAATGAATCGTTAAAAGATGAACATTTTCAGTCCAAGGTTAGGGCAGACTATGTCAGAGACCACCAAGTGAGGCAAGATGCTTTCTTGTCTGTGGATTTTATTGCCTAAACTCAAAGACCTGATGGAGAACAATCCTCAAAGGGGAAAGCAGCTTGGTCTGGCAAAGGATAGATGAATTAGGTGTGGTTTTGAGATGGGGTTTAAAAGACAGCTAGACTTGAAGGGGGAAAAATGGGGATATAGGAAGGTGTCGTAAAAAGATAAATTCAAGCTTGAGAAAAACCAAAGCTGCCAAAATGATATCCTGGGGAGAATGTGGAAGAAGATTAGGACACAGAAAAAATGGAGAATGTGTTGAGGAAGAACAGGCTAATGGGCTTGAACTTCGCAAAGAAAAGAAAGGAAAGCAGAGCCACAGAAAAAAGCTGGGTGAGGATAGAGGAGATACGGAAACAAAGGGGCATATTGCTCTCAGGAGGACAGTAAGACAGGTAATGATGAAGAGAAAAGGGTCAACATAATGTGGTGGTCAGGGAACTGGTTCAGGGACCATATCAATATTTTTCGTTCACTGGCATTATCAACAACCAAGCTCAGAGTTTTATGTGAAACTGGTTTTGAGTTATTGGAGGCAAAAAAATACCCATGTATTTCATGTGTAGCAAAGATAAGTAGTCTTGCCTAATCCAGCAAGACCTCCAAGAATTTTGCAAGAATTGGGTGGTGAGACACTGACACAGTTGCCCAGAGAAGCTGTGGATGCCCCATCCCTGGAAGTGTTCAAGGCCAGGAGCAACCTGGGCTAGTGGAACAGTGTCCCTGCCCGTGGTTCCATGGGGCTGGAACTAGATTGTCTTTAAAATTCCTTCCAACCCAAACCATTGTATGATTCGATAATTTCTGACCTTCCTAAAACTCTGGTCTCAAACAAGGTGTCAGATGATGGAAAAAAAAAAAAAATCTCTAAGGTGGTCAGAAACTGGAAGTGGGAGTATATTTAGGCATGTTCAGCTTGCTTTTAGCCATTCTGTCATGTGACACATTGGACTAGGCACTGACTTACTGGGGTTTGGCTTTCTGCTCACCACTGTCCCATTAGCCCCTGCCACTTACGACCTCTGTTTGTCTCAGTGCCCCTCATGGAAACTGGTAGTCTATAAGCCTGTCTTCAAGGTAATCTGCAGCCTGGTTACAGGAATTAAAAAATTGATATGTAACCATTAGTTGAGGGCTAGCATGCTGTAGTCACAATAGCTGCTGAAAGGCCATGCCTACTTACTAAGCTGCTCAACTATCTCAGTTATTCAGGATAAATTTGTAGAAAGAGGTTGTAAATGTAAAGTGTAGATATAATAATTAAGAAGAACGAGATTGTCTAAATAACCCAACTGCTCTTGCAAGTCAGGAATCTTGATGTGCTGCTCCTATCAGGGAGACTGCAATTCACCAAACGCTGGAAGGCGGGCTCGGAAAGCTGTGCACGGAAAGAAACGGCTGAGACAAATACTTTGTAAAAACAAAGTAAGATTTGAAGAGAGAGACCCTGAATTAAATCAGGCAACCTATTATGTGTGTGGCTGGAGTCTGATGTAAGGAAGGAGCCAGACTCCTGCATTTATTTAAGCCTGCTTACTATATAATTCAGGGTAGTGAGGTGAACTAAGGATGAAGCATTAGCTTCAGCATAGAATTTTTATTCTGATCACTGGAGCCTAAAGTTATTAAAAGAACAAACACAATTACAATATCCTAGGGGACTGGCACACATATAAATCTGGACATGCTGCCTGTTTCTCGCAAAGCATATGTATGGATCTGTGTGCTGCCTGCTCTTTATTTTAACTAGGTTTGCTGCAGCTGTTCCTCTGAAAAGAACCATCTAACACTCTGGGGAAAGAGAGGCTGCAGAAATCCTCAAATGAATATCTATTAAGAAAAATAAGTTTTAAATAAATTGCTTATGTATGTGGTTAAAACTCCTGTCCCTTGAATAAGAACAAAGAACTATCACTTTACTATCTCTAGACCTTTCCTAGTTCCCAGTTAATCAACTTACAGTACCATAAAAATTTAATAACAGCTTGTTCTTCCTCTATATCCTCAAAATGATGAGAACCTATTTTCGTGAAAGGTATGGATGTGAATGCTTTCTGAAGAACAAAAGCCCATAATCTTTAAATTTAACTAGCATATGTGATTTTCAGATTGGCTCTGATGAAAATATTTTGAGCATCAGGTAGCTCAGCAATACCTATTATCTGTGCAGGAGAATACTCTTAACTCTCACTCTTTCAGCTGACTAATAGTGATGTGTGTATGTTACATAAATTGTATTAGACTTGATCTGACAGTCTTGACTTTAGTGTTGTCAATGCCGAGTACATTATGGAGTCTGTAGTTTTTAGAGGTGTCATCAAAAAAAAAATCAGGTTTTTCTGGTTCTCTCACTTCAGTAATTTGAGATTTTGGAGCTTTAAGGTAGTGAGGTTAAAAATCTTGGAGGCATGATATAAAATAAAACATAGTTGTATTAAAAGAAAGGTTGTTTGAGATTAATCTGTTAATCTCCTGAGAAAACAGCTCATTTCCAAGGATAGAAAATATAGCAGATATTGTCCACCTTGACTTTTGTAAACTGTCACCAGGGAATGTATTTGTGAAGATTTGGATTTGTAGAAGAATTGGAGAATTGATAGAAAACTGACTAGAAAACTAGAAATCACATTGCATTGAAATAGGAAATATTGGACCAGAGGGGACTTTGTGCACTAAGGACTTTTGGCTGATGCCACAGAAATGAAGTGTGCCAGTGGTATTTGTCATTGACATTTTTCTGGATTTTTTTTTTAGGGGGTTAAGCATGATGGCTGTGTAGTTGCACTGTGTTTTAATTATAAATGTTTCCATCTTGCTCACTGGCTCTTCTGGGACTTTGCTCTGAGTTGCTTGTTTCGATGCTGTGAGCAGCCTCCCATCACTTTCTATCCATTGGGAATTCCTTGGAAGGACTTTACGAAGAAAATGGGCACATGAGGATTAAGTTGAATGCAATTATGAATCAAAAAGAAAGGGGAAAAAAAGCCTCTGCATCATCTTAGCCTCCCACTAATTTTTCCAGTCTTCTCAGTATGGGCAGAATAACTCACAGGACAGAGCACTTTAAATGAGTAATTTAAGTTAAAAGTGTTTGGATATGATGGCAATACGTCATTATTGTGCCCAACTGGACTCCTGCTGCCTTTCTATACAATTTTGGGGTTTATCACATACTTGGAAAATAGCAACATGATTATGTGTCATTTTTCTTCAGAAAATGCGTTCTCATGAAGGGAGACAACAAACTAAAATCTGTGCTTGATGCTGACAGTACAAGCAGAGCACAGAAACATACAGGCACTTTTCAATATAGAAGGTCCAATCCTTAGGTCCAGATTATGACCAAAGTCAATAAGGGTATTGTTTTTTCCCAGTGGATATTACCTGCTTGCTTTCTAAAAGATTTACTTGAGTAGAAATGCTTTGCAGGGTGATCTGAAGCAAATGTGGAAGGTGCAATGTCAGTCCTCATGTAGGAAATACCCGGTGAACCCACAAAGCCACCTCGTCTTCCTTTACACCTTCTACACCTGTAGGTAAGTAATGTCCCAGCTGTGCAAGGCTAAGCAAATAAGTACCTGCAAGTAAAACACACAGAGAGGAAAAGGTGAATAAGAAATGGCTGGCTGTGACGAGGTCCCCATTTAAGAGGAAAGGCCGTGGGTAGGTGCATATAGGGAAAAATCACTGTAGGGCATAAGAGCTATCAGAGTATCCAGAAGCATCAGAGGATCTGTGATAAGGAATCAGTGCAAAAGCTGGAAACAGAGTCTGTCTGCTCTCCTGTTTTAGTATGTACCAGCTTTTTAAATCCCTTGTCTCTCAGTCTTCTCTAGTGTGCACTCCATTTAAAAGTTTAATATTACAATATTCTTGCATTAATCCTGATTGTCCCCATATCCAGTTCTGCCTGGTCTTGGGAAAGTATAAAATCAATTTATACAGCACAGCTGAAAAGCAAAAAATTGTTGGATTACCATACTGTGGCATACAATAAAAATATAGTGTTATCTAGGGAAGTCTGTAGCTGATGAGAGCATAAATATCAACCCCCCAACTCTTACCCCTGAGTATTTGATTCCTGCATCTTATAGAAACAAGGATCTCTGCTGAACAGTGTGACATTTCATCACTTTGGATTTGCTGTGGTGAATAATATTATATGCTATTGGCCTAGAAGAAGTATTACTATAGTAACTAGCTCATGATTCATTTTTTACGGGTTTTTTTTTTTTGCTATATTTCTGAAGGGTTGCCTGTCTAGACTAAGATTGTTTAAACTAACTCATGGTAATTAATTTTTTCCAGAGTGCTAAAAATATGGGACAGATAAACAACAGTACTTAGATACTGCTTTTTGAAAAACACAGCAGGCCCATAACATTCTTGAAATTATGGGAATATTGTTTTATTCTATTTGTCACATTTTTATTAGTAGCTTTCTATGTTGTTATTAATCCAGTTTAGTGACCTAAGGCTGGATTCCCACACTGACAGTATTGCAACTCTAATGAAATCCTTAGACACCTAATATATAAAATGTTACATCTGAGGATGAAAACAGAAATGGGGTTGGGTGGTTTAAATCCAAGTAATGAGCTCACTTATTCATTTAAATCAGTAAAAAGGAACTCTTGGCATAAGTGATGTATTAATATTTTATATTCTGGATTTGTACAGATTTAATTCCTTATGATGATGCTTAATGGGTCAGCAGTCCACAAGCACACATTGGCAAATATAATCTTTATTACAGTGCCTTATCAGCAAAATGAATAGGAGGACGTGTTAGGTATTTGCCCATTTTCTGAAGCATATAGGGAACTTAGTGTGCATTTACTGCATTCTTGTTTTTATTATGGTAAAAGGTGGTGTTTGGTTATTTTTTAAAACTGGATTGTTTCAAAAATTAGTCATCCTTGTCAAACCATGTTTAGAATTTATAGATATAAATTAGAGTAAGTAAATTAAATAGAAATTAGAATAAACAAAATAGATAGAAATTAGAATTCATAGATGTTCAAGGCTCAAGTAAGAAATGTGGACCTACCATTTCCAAGAAGAATCATTTTGAAGTATTTTAAATTACCTTAAGGACAATAAATATGCACACAGATAAGCTTATTTAAGCACATTTTTTATTTTAAATTAGCTTAGAAACATCAAATATTATTGGAAATTGAAGAAGTAATTTATTCTCACATACTTCTTTTTCACAGAATGGGAAAAAGCCTCTCTGGTTTTATACTTTTTAAAATTTCTGGTGGAGTTTGCAGCTTGAATAGAGCTAATCATTAAACTGAACCAGCTGAATAAATGGAGATTCAGAAAATATTCACCTTATATTTGCAGAAAGCTGACCAAACTTTGTCTTCAGGTTTTTAATTATTTCTGCCTACTACTTGATTTGAACTCATCCCAGTCTAGGCCTCAGAGTACCAGTTTTATCATTTTCAATGGCTGTGTTAGAAAAATAAATATCCAGTTTAAAAGTTTAGGAGCTGGGAGGAGGTTGAGGGATTTATTGTGTGGTAAATTGGCTTTTATTCACCCTGAATCATATCCCAAGATAGCCATGGTAACTTTCTGTAACAACAACACAGAAGAAGTGAGCTCTGTCAGCAAATTTGCTTTCTGCCTTTTGTTTTTCATTTAAGTGATGGCAAGTTCAGAGGATCACAGAGCAGCATATGACATTTCATAAGGGTTCATAAATTATGCAGTCAGACTTGCTGGATTACAAAAGCCTGGGAGTAACAAATGCTTCTTGCATTATAAATGAAATGGCTTATTTACAAAGATGACATAGCTGTATTAATTGTGAGAAGTTACGATTAACGGGATAGGCCTGTACTGTTTAAGATGTTAATTAGAAGAAACTTCTTTTCCAGAAGAAACAAATGCATCTTTTTAGTTTGCTGTGGGTTTACTGAAGTGCTTTGTGATTGTATTCTGAACTGCCTTCCTTTTCCACCAATTTCAAGTGGTTTTTCCTCATGCATTAGCATAATGTCAAGGCAATAAAAGAATCCTGGATCAAGGTTCACGTTCAAAATTAAAACTGGTGATGGTTTCTGTGGGTAGGAAATTCAGCTTGTTCCCTGCTGCATGACACTGGTCAGGCATTAGCTGGGGTGTGCTGTCAGCCGTGAGTGTTGAGTGGTAATTGGAGTAACTAATTGGAGGCGTGACCCCTGAAATAGAGATGCTGTTATTACATCTGCAGTCATCTATGCAGGGCCCAGGAACCTGCCCTGCTGATGCTGCAGCTTGTGCCCCTTTCTCCCTGGTGGTATTCCCAGGCAAAAGCAGTCCCTGGGTGGTTCCTAGAAGACCCATTTTGTTCTCTGAGGACACTTTGTGCTGCTTACGGCTTCTCACATTCCTTCCCCTGCGCCTGCTCTGGAGAGAGCAGTGATTCTCGGGCTTTCTAGGGGAGATGTTGGTTTGTTTTAGCACAAAAATGCCCAGGGACTTGTCATACCTGAGTAGGGATTTTAAGGTTGAGCTGATTGTCACCCTTAGGAGCATCTGAATGACTGCCCCTTTCCGAGTGCCCATTGAGAAGAGGAGAAAGGGAGGTGGTGAGCATGGCGGTGGGCAAGATTTAGGAGCATGGCAGTCTTAGAGGAGAGTGCAAGGGCAGGTGGTGGGTTGGCTTAGGGTGGGTTGTGGTGAAGGATGATAGAGAACACAGGTGGGAGGCCAGGGTTGTGGGAGAAGATGAAAGATCAGAAAAATTAGGAATTGCAAGTGAGTCAACCTTTCAACCTTTTGAATGACCGATTTCCTCTCTTGGAGTCTGTTGCCCTTCATGCAGGGCTTGCATGTTCATTTTTTCCTGCAGATGGGTCAGTTTGGTGCTCATAAGCTGCATTACACACTGATTTTCTTTTTTCTGCTATGATGCTCTTGTGTTATTTGAAGGATAAAGAAGCTTAATGGTATTCTTGATTTGATAGATCAGCTTGTGACTTAAGCAAAATACCTGTCCTTGGAGGTCTTTTTTGCTGTTCCATTTCTCCTACAAAGTAATTTGAACTTCTCTGTTTCTTCCAAAGGCTTGTTGGGCTGCCCTGGGTAAGGCTTAGCCAAATGAGGAGGGATATCCAGCCGTGCTGGGAGTTGGGAGCATGTTCTGGAAGGATAGCAAGAGTGATTCACATCTTAAACAGGGCAGGGTTTTACAAAGCTGCTGAAGTCTCAGGGAAGCTTAAGCGTTAGTGACCCTTCAGGGATTAAGGAGAGTTTAGATTTTAGCGGGCATTTCACTAATGAAATCATAGCCTTATAATTGAATTACACTTCCAAGTCTAGATACTAATCGAAGCACATCCTTCCTTTTCTTGTTCCTGGGGTACATGGATAGTTCAATTAACAGCAGCAGCAGCAAGGAAGCATAAACAGCCAGAGGCACACAGCGCTGTGCCTGCCTGGCTTCCACAGAAACGGGGCAGAAACTCCTAAAGGGACAAAAACGACTTTTCCTTTGTACAAGCAAGCCCTTGGCATGTTTGCACTTATGGCCCTTCTGTTTTAGTCCCAGAATGGTTTTTTACTGAGAGCTGGCCTAAGATAACCTGCTCCTGCAGTGCTTACAGACTCCTTATAAGATGTGCATGCAGGCAGTCTGGTCCTGCCACAGTCTGTGAAGCCTCTGCCTCCCTCTGCTTCTGACTGAGACAGATTTAGTGAACTCAAATGCAGGGGTTGATGTACAAGAAGCCCATTCTCCATCCTACTGAAGACAAACACTGAAAATACTCTGTATCTTGAATATTATTGCACATTGTATGTCACTTCTCATTCACTGGCTGTATGTAACAAACTGAAATGAGAGTGATGCTTCTGTTCAAGAATGAGTGCAGCCAGTTCTGAGCTCACATGCATCATCAGCGTGTCAGTGAAATGTTTTACAGCAGCTTTAGAGGCAAAGAAGTCCATCAAATCTAGATTAGAAATCATCTTGCCAGCACCATGAATTTATAAGGAGTGGTAAGATACGGAGGCAAGGGAAGAGGGAAACAAGGAAAACAAAACATGAAATTGAGGAAAAGAAGCAGAGAAAAACAGGTTTATAGGATGAACTGAGGGATTCTTCCTCCTGCCTTTTTAGGCATGTCTGAAGCTCAGTTGTGGCTATCATGATTTCTTGTCATCATACATACGTAATTTTTCCCTTGGCTTTCAGCATTTCAGGCTTTTCATTGGGGAGGAGATGAATCATTTTATGTTTGAGAATGTGCAATGCAGAATTCTAGGAGCAATCTGATCAAGATATTTGCAGTGGTTCATTTTACACCCCAAGGAGGGCATTGCTTATTTTTCAATCTTCTCATTAATTTTACATTATGTTACCTGACTGACAGTACCGAGTAATTTAGGTAAAACAGGCACCCATATAATCTGCTTGAGCGTTATCCAAATTAAGAGCATTGCTATTTTCTGGTTGGTTCAACAGTAGAAATATGGGAAATTGGTAAATACCAAACCCAAAATATATTCTGTATCAACTTCATGCTTTGCTGGTGATGACCTTATGTGCTCATTACCCTTGCCAAGAAGGCATTAGTGTCCATGATATTTTACACAATATCCCTTAAGGTGCCATGATACAGAAAGTCTGCAACTTGGACCAAATATTAACCTGTTTTGATTACTGAAATAGTCAGTTCCAGCAGTAATTGTGTTGTCTTCACTTTAGGGATTTAAAGCCATGCAATAGCATCCCATAAAGTTGCTGCTAATGATGTAGTATTGATTATGATGGCTGTATAGGTAACATAGTAAACACGAAAGTTTACTACTTTATTTGACAAGTGTGTTGTATAGTTTTTACTGGTAGGTGGTGATGATGATTTCCCCTTCCTTCCTTTTAACCAAGAGAAAAAGTCCAGTAATCTTCTTTTCCCCAAAGACTTGCTGAAGGGTTTGTAAAGAAACAGAATCCATTGTATTTTTAAGTTACTTTTTATCTTATTTGATATACTTTTCCTGAAGGATAGCACCTTTTTATTAGAGCCAAAAGACTGGCTTTCCCTTCCAAAGACTTATATTGTGGCTGTGGCTGAGAAGTTTTTTGGCTGTTTTCATCAGGTTCTGAAGGGATTAAAACATAAGATGTCTGTCTATGGCATCTCATCTGTAATGTAGGATTACTCCTACCATTAGAAAGTTACTGTATCACAACTTGGAGTAGCTGCTCTTAAATGCATAGCTTTGAAAAGTAAAATAAACCAAGGATTGTGAGGAAAAAAATAAATTACCAAGCTGTTTCTCATTGAAGATGTATATTTACAGATTTTTGACGGAGTGGAGCTTAATTAGCTGAGATTATATGGAAAGGATGTCTCGGTTTTGAAAGACAGGTGTCTGCTAAGGAAGGCAGAGGCCCCCCTTGAAGTGGCAGATATAACCCCTTTTCCCTCCAAGTTATTATATTTTGAAATCAAGGGCCTTTAGGCAAAGATGTGGGAAATAGGAATAACAGTTCTTTACTCTATATATATATGTATATAACCAGTCAAACAAAACAACAACAACTATGGCAGTAACAGCAATCACAAACCCAGTCCCAGCCTTCTCGGCTGTCAGGCCCTTTCCCCTCGGGTGCAGTTCCGCTCGCAGCCGGCAGGGGCGCTGGCGGCTCCCGGTGAGCAGGGCAGGTGCGATGGTTCCCCCGCGGCTGCAGGGGGCGCTCCGGAGCGAGCTCGGGAAACCCGCGGCACCGGTGCCCTGGGATCCCGGGAAGGGATGGAACAAAGGCTTCACAAACCGCTGGGCAGCTGATCCCGGACTCTCAGGAACAGCAGGCTGGAATGGCAGGGACGAACGCAAATCCCGGGTGGCAGGCGAGATGTATCCAGATGGGAAAAACCACGGAGGCCCAGGCAGGCAGGGCGAGCAGGGCTACAGCGTAGCGAAAGCTCGAAGCAGCAGCGGAGCAGGGCAGCCACAGCTCGGTCTCCAGCAGGGCAGGGAAAGCGGCTTTTGGGGTCCCGGCGTTGCTTCCAGCAGGAAGAAAGAACGGCCAAAAAGAAAGCAGCAGCAGCTCCTTTCTCTGCAGCTTCTTTCTCCGGACGCTCAGAGCGAACTGTCCCCACACCCAGGTGTAGACAAAGGAGTAGCCAGGCCCGCCCCACTCCCCTTTTTGTCTTTCTTAAGTACAGCTATTTGTCCCCTAGCAACATGCATATGGGAGAAAATTCCTTTAACAGGAAAACCTAAGACTAAACTAAAACCCCAACAAAGGATTATTGTGTAAAGGGTCCAAGTCTGCTATCATTAAGAACAACTGGAAGATGGCAATTCTCAGGAATGTCTCAGCACTATTGTTCTTGAATATTGTAGCAGAAGTTTCATCCTTAAACTGGAAAACACTGATGCACTTAGCTGTCAGCTAAATAAGCTGTTGAAACTTCAGCACAGCTCTCGTGCAAGAGAGGAGCAGCCCTGGTGAAAATCAGAGCAGCTCCTGGCTTCTCTGGATGGTGGCAATTGCCCCTTTGGAACACCTGCAGTGCCTGTTGTGCCTGGAGATCCTCAGCACAGGGGCAGCCTCTCCACACCTCCCTCATACATGTCCTTCCTCCTTCCCAGCCAGAGCACAGCCCTGGCTTCACTGCTTTGTGCCCGGGTCATCTACCCCTTCATGAAGAAGCTTGACTTACATGTGCCTTCCACTGATTCCAGTAGGACTTGGGTTTGGGCCAAGTCTACTGTTGGTATCTATGGAGCAAAGATGGGGTTAGGGTTTTGTTTGCTTTGCCTTCTTGGCTTTACTATGAGATGTTACCATATTGCATGTGTAATCTGCCTGACTGGCTCTTCCCTAAGGCTTTTTCCTTCTTCCTTGCTTCAGGAACAAGCAAGGAAGCAGTGATCCTGTGCCGAGTCCGTGTTTCATCTCTTATGCAGTAGCTAAATAACAGCTGGCTACTGGCTCTATAGAAACTACAGGGTGCATAATTCAATTTTCCCATTCGTGTTCCAGTTTCTACTTGGAAATTCCCCTTGGGGATAGATTTGTCTGCTCACTAACTGCACTCGAGAAGAAGAGAGACCAACACACTGCAAAAGTATCCCTAGGAGGAATGGAAATCTTTGCTTGTGAAAGGTCACCAGAAAAGTGGCAGTAGGGTCACAGAATTAGCCTGCACCAGGGAGGAAAACATTCTTGCCTCCCATGTTGGGTTTTGTGCTGACAGGCACAAAATCTCTAACTTTGCATATTTGACTTAATAAAAACTGAGAAATGAGCTTGGCTCATTTTTTTTTTTTTTACCAGGCAAATTGTGTGTGACCTCAGCACCTTTCCTTTTTTTATGTTGTTGCAGAGGCAAAGTAGTAGGCAGTAGTATACTTTTTCCCTGATGCAGCTAGTGAGAAAGGACACATATCTCAAGGTGGGTTACAATATTCCTCGCCTGACTGCAAATTCCGAGATTACTGAAGTAACAAAATTGATCTAAATGTCATGTTATCCCTTGGTTTAATGGGAAATAATTAAGATCTTCACTGACATTATTAAAGAACACGGGTTTGCTGTCTGAAGCATAAGAAACTTCTTTTTAATCTCCAGTAAAAATGGACAGCCCTTCTCTGTTAATAAGTATTGCCTACAGCATGTGATCCCATGATCATAATGACTGTGCTTCTCCTTGTTCATCCCACTGGCAAATGACAGAGAGTCCGGGGTGATTTGCACTGGAGGACTTGAGCTGTGTGGCAGATGAGCGGGCGTGGAGGTCAGGGATGTGTTTGACTTGGGCACTGCACTGACCCTTCAGTTCCCAGGATAAACTGCACTGGATGGAGGAGTGAAGCTGCACAGGAGCAGATACTCTGCTGCTCTTGTGCTGTTTCAGCCAAGAGAGGGAATGCTGGTGGAGAGGGAGGTCCATGGATATTGGAGCACTGCAGAGGGGCAGAGACTGGCTGTTGGTCATGGAATTCGGGTTGGGTTCTGTCCATCATGTCACCTGCTGGGAATTGTAGCCTGGTTGGGGAGTTCAGTGCAGGATCTGGAAATCAGAAATGTGTAATCCACCCTGATGACCCCACAGTGTGTCCTGCCCCTGCTCGCAGGAGCAGGTAATGGGACATAGGACACAGTGGCTTGGTGTGGGCCTCCTGTATTCCTCACTAGCAGCTGTCAGCCAGGGGACTGAGCAGAGACATTCAGTGCTCAAATGCAAGAGCCCTTCATCACCTTCAGAGCTCTCCATTTGGCTGCCACAGCATCACAACGAGCCCTTGGCGGAGGGAATGATTTAGCCTCGGGAAATGGAGATTTATTTCAAAAAGTCCTTTACTGTAATATCTTCCTTCTCTCTGACTGCACCATGGAGGCATCTCATTCTTATCATGCAGGAAGTAGCTGAGGCTCCCTGATACTATTCTTTTTAAATCAAAACATTAAAACTACCATGCAATGATTTTCACATTTTCCAGGCATCCCTCCTGCTGGCATTAATTGCCCCCCTGCTGTTCCTGTTCCAAGGCTATTTGCTCTTTCTGTATGCAGCGCTTGTTCAGTGCTGCACGAAACCTTTGCTGCTTTGCAGTAAAAAAAAGCTTCCGCTTATGCAAATGGCATTGAAATGAGTTTGATAAAGTGATAAACAGTCACATTTAATGATTGAAACTGTTGGGGTTTAGTTTGTTATTTTACAGTTAATTTTGTGAAGGTAAAGGGCTTTTCAAACTCTCTTCTGGTGTCAGTGCAGTAATACAGCATTCCTAGAACAGTGTTTGCAAAGTGTGGTAGGGCCACCAAGCCAAAGTGATAAGGGGGCCACATTCATCCAACGTCACAGTGTCCCTTTCCCCTGTGGCAGATCTCCCTTCCATCTTGAAATCTCCCTATACTTAGCAGTTCTCCTATTTCAATTACTGTGTCTTTGGATGGCAGTTAAGTTTCATGCCCCTTTATTTCCTCTTTCTCTCTGCTTCTGACACATTATTATTCTTACTAGTGACTGCACGAGACCTCCAAAATCCCACAGTCCCCAAAAGTAATTACAGATACATTACTGAACAATCCCCACTGGTAGGCTGGGTCAAGTGCTTTATTTTTATCCAGGGCAGCTGCCAAGGAGTGTGGTCGACTTTTGCTTCCCCAGTAGCTGCATGAAAGGACAGGAGTATTTCTGTCTCCTGAGCATTTCAGCTGTAGCTGGGGGGGGGTCCTCTCCCAAGTCTGGAGTACCTGGTACCCAAGCAAGGTTGCTCGTGGTCAATATGGAAGATACAAGGTCCCCATGAAGATAATGGATAAAGATAGAAAAAACATGAGGAGTAAATGAGCACAGTTTGATTGTGTCCTTGTCTGATGCAGGGTTTGATGACCTGCAAGCGTGTGCTGATCCTGGAGCTCCTGAACATGGCTACAAGACACCCAGCGCAGGTGTTTTCTTTGAAAGCGTGGTAGTCCGGTTCCATTGCCAAGAAGGATACAGGCTCAATGGTACTTCCAAAAAACTTTGTGTGAGACACTTTAATGGCTCCCTGAGCTGGAAACCCAGTGATAAACCTGTGTGCCTACAAGAAGGTAAGTCAGTTTTCTTCAAGCTGTTCGCCATGTCAGTTCTTCTCACTTGTCCACGTACCATGTCTGTGTATCTCTGGACAAAACACAAAAGGCTGGAGTTCATTTCATTGTGTCTTATTGGATACATACTTTTAATTTTTCATCCATAATCCTTGTTTGTCAGTTAAATTTGTACCGTGAGAGGCTGTGTGTGTTGAAAGGGACATAAAGAAATGTGAAAACAGAAGATAACGTCCCCTTTTAACTAGTTACAAATTGATGCAGAGAGGAAAACAACCTCCACTGTAAGTTAACTGTTTATTAAAGCTGCCCACTTAATATTCCTTTCTGCAATATTATACTAGGAAAATACAATCAAATTCCAGTGCTACTGCTCCTGCTAATCAGGAATTTTAAACAATTGTATTTTATGACATGTGCATGAGTCAGTAGGAAAATCAAATACACATAGACTGCAGGAGTTTAAAGCCAGGGTAGAAGTTTACTCTGAGATAATTCAGACTATTATGGCATAAACCAATTTATTTTCATTGTATATTTGACATTGTATTTGGTTTTAAATAATTAGGATGTTACATTGCTTTCTTCTTCTAGGTCTTAGAGGCAGGATTAATTTGAATTTCATAACTGTAAATTTTGGCCAAAGTACACCCAAGCAGCACAAGTTATTTATTTCACCAGGTATATTAAAGATATAACCTGTCCTTGTTGTTGATTTATTTTTGGTCAACAGAGCTATTAAAGTCAACAGACATGAAAAGTATTAGTTAAATAAAGTGTTTACATTTTAGTGTTGTAACTTCTCCACTGAAGACATTAGCCATTGGCCTCATTGTCTTCATGGTGGAGCAAGATAAATTCTATTTTGGGTTGCCTTTCAGCATTTAAAATTTGATAAATACATGCACTTTATTCAGAGGTAGTTGGAGACTTACGTGGCTCACAAACACACTGCATAGGATCATGCATCACTCAGTGTGTACAAAAACTGCAGGAACTTGTTTGTGCTCCTGGGGGCTGGGTGTGAGAACCCTGTGAGAAGCCAGGACAGGGGTGAGCCACAATAGGGACAAGCAGGGCCTGGGACGACCGTGCTCAGGAGGTGCATCTGAAGGGAACCACCCTAAACAGTGGCCAGTGTGAATGTGGTGGGTGAGGTATTGGAGAGGGTAGCCAGAGGCAGCTGCTAAGGAGTCCATGGCTTTCAGGCAGCTGGCTTGTTGGCAGGAGAAATTTAGGTAAAATATGTTCTCCTGGACATGTATGAGGCCACGGGCTACAGAGCTGTGAGGGGCACAGTTGTGAGCTGTCCCATGAGGTGATAGCTGATGTCTAGAAATAAAGGCAAGGGGATGCCAGTACCACCTCATCATATGGGCCATGTGGGTCAGGTTCAAGGGAACAACCTGATGCCTTTAAAAATAACTGTGTATGAACGTCGTGCCCTCTCCGGTGGCAGCCACTTCTCATAAATTACTTTGTCTCTCATGGTTATTTAAGAAAAAATGCATGTAGAGTGACAGCGGCCTGTGTCTAAACTGGCTATTGGAAGTACCAGAAAAAGCTTTAATGCTTGGAAATTCTGTTTCCTTAAGCACAGCAGGGAGCTGCTAGGAATCTTGATGTGCATCTTTGAAATGTTGCCTGTATCATCCACTGCAGTTGTTAAAATAAACATTAGTATATTTTTTTAAATATTCAAACCTCTTCGAAGGCCCTCCAGCCCAGTGGAAATCTGTGGAGGAAGTTTCTGATCACAATGCCATCAGCAACAAAACTGCCACCAATGTCAGTGTGATCAACACTTGAGCCAGGTGGTTTCAAAAAAGAAAGAAATTGGAAGATGAGGATGTGATGGATGATGTGACAACAGTTGCTTTAGAGATAATGATTACTTTCCAGCACAGAATGCTTAAAAAGGATTGCTAGCCAATGCTCTGATCAAGCAAAGCACTTAAGCTGAAGCACAACTGTAATTATGTGATTAGTCTTGTTAAAGTTCTGTGCTCAAAATTAGGCAGATGCAAAAATGCTTCTTATTATTTGGACCAAAGAGTAGGACCCTGGTTTAGGATTTAGTGAAGCAAGTGCTTAAGTACTTTCCTGATTAACATTATAATAATACCTCAGGTATTAGATTACAGCATTAATTCTTAGTTCCAATGCACAATAACACCACTGATTCAGAAGAAATACTAAGCAAAGGCTCAGTGGCAGTCCATGAGGCTTAAGCATTGGCTTAAGTGATTTTTAGACTGATCCTTTTGCATACTGGGAGCAGAGTTGTGAGAGAGGGCCATGGTAGGGAGGTGGACAGTATAGGAACATGGCACATCTGGAGACCAGTTAAGGGAGAATTACAACAGGGTTTGTGATTCTCAGCTGCCTAATGACATACATAAAACTCTTCATTGCAGAAGTTCTGTAATGATATAGAAAGAAATTTGAAATTTCTACCAACTGCTGGAGAAGGGAGAATTTTATGTTTCCCATTCATCATTACCTATCACAAGGTGGAATAAACTTTACGCTGCATTTACCATTTACGGCGGGGGCTGGCTGCTCTGTGGGCTATGGTATGCTCTACACGCCTCTCATCCCAGCATATATAAATGTCAGGCAGTGCCAGCTGAGCTTGAACAGTAAAAACACTCCATAGTTTGGAGTTCATTTATTCTCAGGAGTTTGGATTTGGCGAAGGATAATTTTATGTCTATATGTTATGTACGTTAATTGTTGTTATGTGTTTACTAGCACAATCTCTAATCACAAATGGATGCTATTTACCAAAGGAAGCAGAGCAACCTGTTTCAGAATGTAATTGATTTTAGAACTAATACATTTGCCTGGAGCTCTTCACCCAATCAATTTGATTTTATAGGTCTGTCATTTCTCATTAAGAGGTAGGAGATTTTAAGTGTCAGGACGAGAATGAAGTTGCATGACTCAGTGTCCAATAAATGCCCTGTCAAAAATCTGTGTGCTTAGAGTTATGTTCTTATGTTGATGTACAGCATGTTGTGACTGTACCTTTCATCAGCTCTAATACGGTTATGCACATAAATACCAAACCTCTGAGGTAGGAATTTTGTATTTACTGTTTAAGAGCAGTATGTCATGTTGTTCACACTTTAATCTAATCTTCTCCCACTGTGATAATGTGGCTGCTGAGGCTGTTGCCCTACTTGGAACAAATGCTAGCTCTTTCCTATGAGATTGAATCTAAATTTACAGTCTGCATGGAGATGGCAATGAAGCGAAGAGCTGTGCCCACCTCTCCCTGTGCTTCTGCAGGCAGACACCTTGGAGATGTTCTCAGTGCCTCATTCTCCCACTGACAGGGATGATAAACCTGCAGTGAAAGTAGTGGACTAGTACATGGTTTGGCTACGGCTCTCCTGTAGGACATTTAGCCCTCCATTTGCTTTGCCTTTGTCCCTGAGTCTGTGAGATGACAGAATTATTTTTATTTCCCCATCTCTTATCTGTCTTGCCCAGTGTTTTCTGATTCTTAAGCCTGGTTACCAGCACTCTATGATACTTGTAACCCGGCCACAGGTCAATGGCCACAGGTCTTAGGTGAAGTCTCTCTGCACTGTTTTAATACAAGCAAAGACAGTAAAGAGAAAGTGTTATTCAATATGCACTAAAATACTGTGTTTTCCATCCATGGAACAATCCTAATAACACAGTACTGTGGATTTAGCACTAGTAAAAAAAAACCAAGAGACAATATTGCTCTTAAATGTTCAATTTCAGGAGCACAGGGTGTAGATGAGCTGTCCCTGCATTAACCCAATTCTTCATTATATTCCTTTCATCCCTCCTCCCTGTTTCTCTCTGTTCCAGCCTGTCAGTGGTGTGATTCGATGTAGTCAAGACTAATTCAAAGACCTGTCCACAGTGAGATACACAGGAGCACCAGGCCTCTGCATTTGAATTTACATACAGATCGTAAACAAAACAGTGCCAGAGCAGAGATTGGGACACTGTTCTTCAATTGTACACACTCTTACAGTGTTGGAAAGGTCCTTGACGTGGTTTTGGGCAACATCCAGTAGTACTCCCAAGTAAATCCTACAAGCACTTTCTTGCGTTAGTGTGGAACCAGGAACAATTTTTGGATGGTAAGGGCTCACCTGCAATATACACAAGCCATCCCAAGCCAGCTGGTACCCGTGGATAGTGTGGCTGTCTCCATGGTGTCTAGGTCATGCCTTCTTTCTGAGTAGCCATTGTGGTCCAAGTGCTCTTGGGAGGAGGTAGGGTGGTCCTCCTTCCCCATGGGCTGCAAGAAACCATTCTGAGAGGTTCTGCACTTGAGCAAAACACTCTAACTGTACTGTTTAATGAATTTTGTTCTTCAGACCAATCTTCCTGTGATGGGGCACACACTTGGTTTGCTAAAGCCAAGAACTTCTAATGTACAAATCTTCATGAAAGTTAGGTCAAGGTGAGCCCTCCTGCCTGTCAGGCTGTTGAGCCTGCTGGCTGTACCCCACCTCTTTCTGCTGCTGCAAGATGAGAAATATGTCCTTTTGCCTGGATGATGTTAATACTCACGCAGTAGATATAAGCAGATCATGTAAAACTGCCAGAAAGGAGTGTAAGTCATAGCTTTTGCTGTTCGATGCTGGTTAAAGACCGTGTATTCCCTTAAATGGTTTAGCAGCTTCCACGGATTTGCTGAGAAGGACTTAGAATAAAGTAGTTTATTTTCTAGGACAGGACATTTTAAAATTCAGTCACCTCCTTCCAGCTTTTCCAAGCAGAATTGGTGCCAGCTAATCCAGTTGTTTGTGGAGAAGCGGCTACTGCAGTTTATGCCTGACTGAGTGCTAAACAATATGAATTCAGCCAGTGGGAAAGCATTTGCTTGCAAGGCATCAGGCAAAAGAGCTGTAATATTGTGGCCCATTGGTCTGGCATTTAGCTGGGGGTTGTAATAAGCCTGTTATCAAAGTCAGCCAGGATGCGGCAGGTGGAGGACGGTGCAGTGAGCAACTTATCGCTGCTCTCTGCCAGCATCTACCCGATTAAAATGATCCCATCTACAGCTGCTCCTTGGAATAATGGGGATGGAGTCGCTGTGATAGATCATTGTTACAGAATCAATTTCCCCCACTTTGAAAGTGAGATCTCATGTTTTACTGTGCTGTGTGTATACACACCTCCTCTATTTGTATAGCAACAGAAAGATGTTGTATCAAGAGAGGGAGCTGTTTGTTCATTGACGTTATCTTCTGGCATCCATCTCCAGCCTCCTGCTGCGTGGCTGCCAAGCAGGTTCTCCATCTATCTCATCCCATCCTCATGGGGAGCCCAGGACAGCCTCTTCATGACAGCATTTATGGCTTAGTGTAAGGCATTACTTAGGGGCATCCTCTGCTGTCTTCTCTGCTGATTAACTTGCTAGAGAGGAAACTGTTCCATCTTTGAAAGTGATGTCTGCACCCTCGCCAGTGTATTTTACAACCTCCTGTTAGGGTATGGATCCTCCCAGACTTGTGCATTTATAAATGAATAAGAAAACTTAGAAATTCTAAGAAAACTTCTTGGCTGCAGTTTCTCAGCCCACCTGGCAGGCTGCCAGACCTTCACACTACCAGCAGCAGAAGGCACCTGCAGCAGCTGCCAAGAAGCTAAAAAGTAACAAGAGAAATAGGAGAATTTTTAACTAATGCAATGCTGAGGCCCCATACCAAAAAGTTAGCTAATTACAAAGTATTTTAGAAAATATCCCTAGGTACAAAGTATGTTTTAACTGGGGAGCAACACTGTCCCCCTTTACATTAGTAAAATTTAGTGATGAAGTCTCAGAGTAATAGATCCCCCCTAGTTTGCCTAACTAAATAAAAACATACTGAAATACATTAGCTCTTAGTAGTTTGTGAGTGCTGTGCTAAATGACAGTTTATCTTCCTTCTACTTGTGCTTCTAAACAAACAAGCTGTCGCTACCACTTTACTTAGTGCATACTAGCAATTAATTGCTAAATACAAATTTAGCTTTGCCTCTTCCTCTTTAGCAAGAATTACTCATGGAAATGGCAGAAACTTTCTCTTCTATGCAAGTCTCAAGGGATCTCTCTTTTTTTTTTTCTTAATAAATACAGTATTCCTAAATGAAGATAATTGTTTCTCATGGTGGAAGTGTTGAGAGAATAAAACAGCATAACACAGGGTTGTAATACTTTTTCTGTCTTTCTTTTGTTTGAAATGTCTTGGGTTTTGATGCCTGGAAACTTTTATTACCATCTCTGTCATGGATTGACTGCTGGCAGACAAACAAAATTTTTCCCCCAGTATTTAATCTTTCCCTCTCTTCTGTTTCATCTCACGTTGCCTTTATGATGAGAATGAACTTTGAGTCACCCGGCCTATTCCCTCATACCCTCATGGCTTGTTTCTCAATTGTTCGGTATTACTAGGGGATTTTTCCCCTGCTTCACCCTTCCACTTTGCACATCTTTCAGTGTTCTGAGTATTATTCTGTATTTTGGTGTCTTTAAAGGGCAGTGGTACATAGAGTGAGATATGTGACTGACTGATGCATGTGTCGCAGACAGGTACTAGAGCCCATTCCTGTATATCACTACAGGTTTGCAGTCCCTTCTTCAGAGTCTTCTACAATCACTTGGGATACTGCTCAGGACCCTAAAAATCATGTCCACTAAAGGCATATGAATGCAGGCACATAAAACTATCTGGTTTATGACATAATCAAGGAGTTTAAAGTGAAGGCATTCTTGTAATGAACTCTGTGGAATGGAGCTGGATAAACCCTTATAAATGTACCAGATTTTCATCTGTCTCTCTGCTAAAACTGCAGTTTTTCTGTGTTCCTTGTGCCATATCTGTATTTTATCTTTTCTTTTGTCCTGTCCTTAGTGCTGTCAGAGTCTGCCTTCACATGGAACCTTGGGATAGTCAGACTTTGTGGTCTGATTTGCAAAGATGATGCATGGATGGCCAAAATTAACCACAGTCTTCCTAACAGCTCCTAATTTTGTTGGTTTAAAAAAGGCTGGGGGAGCAATCCATTATTGTAGCACCTCAGCTTCTCCTGCAGTGCTATAGAATTTGTAAATGGTGGTTTACTAGGGAAGGGGCACCTTTACTGAAATGCATGTATTTTCCAAACAGTTTAAGCAGAGCACTTACATTAAATGCTAACTTTTGTTTAAGAGCTTGATTACTGAATAGCCAGCCATGCTTTTTTAATTAAGTTACTATTTCTTTTTCTCGTGAAGTCACAGATTGCCTTGTTCCACATGTTGAAGATGCAGAGGTTCATAACAAGACATACAGGACTGGCGATAAGTTAATAATCAGCTGTCATGAAGGATTCCAGATCCGTTACCCTGACTTAGACAACATGGTTTCCATATGTCAAGACGATGGAACATGGGATAATCTACCCATATGTCAAGGTTTAGTACTCCAGCACGTCCTGTTTTATAGCTCATGCATCTTGTGATAGTTTGCCAATATTTTTTCCTACAGTTGTAAGAATGTCAGTGATCTGATAAGCTCCACAATGCAGTGTTTGAATAGTGCTGCTGCTAAGATTCTTTTGATTTCTCTCCCCCTTTGCTCACTGCAGGAAACGTGTTGCTTCCTAAACATTCCCATGCTTATACTACTACTGTAAATACTGCTTTTTTGTTTGCAGAGCTAAAATCTGACACAGATACACTGCATTAAAAAGTAAAAAACAACCAAGGTAATCAGTCAGAAGTTCTGATGGGCATCTCACATTTTTTCACCAATTAATTTTTGAAAAGATTAACTGCACTTTATCTTTCTTTGCCTTGTGCACAAGGCAGGGGTAGAGGAGAGAAGCTGGAACCTGTTATTCTGTCAGAGTTTTCAGCAAGAGCTGTTGATTAGATTCACAGTCCATTAAACCTTTATGTATTGACTGAAAATTCAAGGTGTGCACAGGAATGATTTTGGCCAGAAAAGCCATTAGCTGTAGAGCTAGAAATATCAACAGCATGGGATCCCAGCTCAGCTTGGACTGGGGGTAAGCCAGCTTTAGTGAATGGAAATTCAATAACCCTGGGCTCCTTTTCCACATTTCTAATAAGCACATCTGAGTACCACTGACTCTGTTTTAACCAAGTCACATCTTGGTAACAAGCTTGGCCCACTGAACAGCAGCGAGAGATTTTAACTGAGGAGCAGACAGGATTAGTCCCAACTTTCCTCAAACCCATCTGTCGCCTCCTAGAGCTAACACTGCTCTGTAGGCACTTAATTACACCGTCACACCAATTTGCAGAGTCGGGGCAGGCAGACAGAGGAGCTGGGACACTTCTCAGGAGCAATAGCACGTCAGACTGTCCCCCAAGATCTTGCCTTAGACTATGGCAGAAACTTAGCCATGTTACCAGGCTAGCTCAGCATTTTAGATGCACACATTGTCTCTGAACAGGCCTAACAGCAAAGGGGAGGTTTTGCAAAACCATAGCAAAGTGGATGGCAGTTTTGGAGTGTCTTATGAGCGATGGCATCACGTGTGGCAGTATGAAGTGTACAGCCCCTTTCTGTGGGGGTGCACCTCACATCAAATTAAGGTAGATTAAGACTGTTGCAGTAGGGGGAGATTAATGCTCAAAAGATGGATTTGCAGATGCTGTATTTGCCAAAGATCCAGGTGAATAAATTAGGACCGACAATATTTACTGGGTAAGCAGAAGTAACCCAAGTACCCCTTGGCTTGTTACTTCTGTTGCTGTGTTTATACTGTAAAACACAATCAATTGCTCCTACTCAATAGTCAGTATTAACTGCTTTTCAAAAGAAAAGCAGTGCTAATAAAAGTTAAGAAATCAATTGCACAAGACCCACGTGCTGTGATTACCAGACAGGCAGAGAATAGGCAATTCAGATTCAAGACTGCCATATTTTGCCAAATTCTTTAAAGTTACTACAGAATTGTCTCCAGAATTTTCTTTTTGCCTTGTCAAGCACTTGTAAGACCAAAGCCACTTGTCTACTTGCTCTAGGTAGGCTGTCAGTTACATTTCTACGGCCCTTTCATTACAACAGGCAGGGGAGTCTTATGACACTAAGATGCCTTTTTTTCCCTGCCAGAGCAGTGGGAAATGATTGTAGAGTGTATAAGAATCTAACCTCAATTTTTGCCATGAGCTAATAATATTAATTACTGATCTGGAATGATGTGAGTTACTTAGCAAAAAAATGTCAAAATGAAGTTTTTCAAGCAGCTTGAGTTGTTTGGAGACCTAGGAATTTTCACGAATGCTTGGCTGTCATACAGATTCAAATAAATCTCTCTCCTGCATGACCAGGAACATAATGAGCATTAAAATTCTGAGGCAGCAGGACCAAATTTTCCCTGATACAGTTCAGAGACGAGTAAGCTTGGTCTCGCTTGGGCAGTCTGTGCTCTTTCTGTCCCACTGGGGGCTGCTTATGTTGTCTTGCTTGATGGGCTGCTCAGTTTGTAGGAGTTAGTGTGTTGTGTGTGGGGCATTCTTGATCAGGGTACAAGCAGCAGCCAGCAGATAGGATGCTTGAAGCTTTATTTGAGCAGGGACATAACCAGCTGCTTAAACAGCTATCAGAATCATTGCTCTGGTGGTACAGCATGTTGCAAAAATCATTCAGGCTTTTTCTCATGTTTTCTTTTGGTTTTGTTCCTCTCCCTCAAAAGACCTTTGCAAGGAAATGGCCACTTGAAATGCTGCTGAGGCTTTTATTTTAAATGCCAGTACCTTACAAGAAGTTCTCAGACTGATTTTTGTTTCCTCCTCAGGTTTAAAATTATGGGAGTCCTATGAACATCCTTTACAAATTCCTAGTAGTGGCAAGAAACCTATTTATGGACTGCCATAATTCAGCTTCCATTAGTCACATAATTCTAAAATATTATTTTTCATTCCCTGATTACTAGTCATCTTTTCTCCACATTATTGCAAATTAAAAAATTAAACAGTATCAAGTATTACCCAGAGGGTCATTTATAGGGCCATGAGGAATGACATGTTACAAAGACATGCCATCTGTTAAATTCACTGCTCTCTGTTGCCCCAAATTTGGTTGGCAACCATTTAGCTGTCACTGCTCAGTACCATCCATGATACAAATCCCTCAGGAGTAATTCCAGAAGTAGAACTGGAACATAGTCTCTGATTCTGACTACATTTACAATTTCTGTTGATAAGAGGTACCTTAACTTTTTGATAACCTAGTCTGAGACCTCGCTTAATGTTTATCATGGGGCTCTCTTAGGAAGTCATGTCCCTTTAGACTTTCTCAAACTGGAATTTCAAAGTCATTAATTCTGCCTGCAAAGCTTTTACAATTGCATGCACTTTGTCACAGGAATGGTTTTAATATTTTAGAGGGTTTACATGCTTGTCATTTTTAAGAGGAGGAATAAAACTCACTGTTTCTATAAATGACAGTCTTTCTTTAATAAAGATTCTACCTCAAAAAGAAATTGCCATCTGCTGAACCGGTGAATGTTTGTTAAACAAAATACTGTCAGTTTCAGAAAACCTTTCTTGTATTTGTTGGGAGTGAAGCCCATGCTAGCAAAGCGTGTGGGCTAAACCACAAAAGGGTTTGAAACAGAATAATGAGGCAGATATATCTGAGGGAGATCATGCAGACATGCCATTCATAGTGGAGAGGATGAAAAATATCACACTCTTCAGTTTAGAAACTGCAACTGCGATGTGTGAAGATGACTGAGATAAGCACTTGATAATAAAAGAAACCTCCCTCTTCTTAATTTGCAGGTTGCCTGAGGCCATTGGTTCTTCCTCATAGTTACATTAACATATCTGAGTTCGGGGCCTCCTTCCCCGTAGGAACAGTGGTGTATTATCAGTGCTTTCCTGGATATAAACTAGAAGGGGCAGAGATCCTTGAGTGCATGTATAACCTTATCTGGTCAGATAGCCCACCTAGGTGCCTTGATGTGGAAGGTAAATGTCTTACTGTTTGTTTATCTTTCCATTTTGCAAGATCTGCATGCTCTCTGTGATTTTAACTCAGGGCAGTGGCTATGGTTCCACTCGCTGGGATGTTTCCAGTGGCTGTGCAGAGCCTGTCAGGGCTCTGCTGTGTGCAGCCTGCTGAGCTTCACTGAACCCTCAGCTCTTGGTGTTCCCTGAGTAATGTTTGCTCTCGCAGTGTCCCAAGTGCAAGAGGCAATGCTCCTAATGATTGCTTTGCCCTTAAAATGCAAACTCTCTGCTGCCTTTTTGATCAGAACACTGAAGTTACATAACTCAGCTCCCTGTGCACCTGGTCAGAGCTCCTACACATATGTACAGATTTCTGTGGTAAGCTAAAAAATACTCCACAGAAGATCTTAGTTAGGGCTGTGCCAGCTGCAGTCATTATTTAGCACCACATGGTGCTGCACACCTGAGTATTTGCTCTCTCATGGTAGTTAACCTTAAAGAAGGATTGACAGCTAAAACGACTGAGCTAATTTATTGATGAGGAACATAAAAACAATTCAGTGTGAAACAGAGGTAAATCCTACTGAGCCAAAAGGCTCAGTGACTAGAGCCTGTGACTAGAGCTGGGATGGAGGGTGTTGTAGTGCATTTATATTTGCATCCCAGATATTTAAAACAGAGATACTGGATAGATTGCTCCATACTTTGCCAGAACTGCATAAACTACCCTCCTCCATCTTGGCATCTTGAATGAAACATCCTAGGGAGTCAATGAGAATCCAGGTAACATCCTCTGCATTTCATTCCCCTAAAAGAACTACATTTTTGTTCTATTTCAAGCCTGTAAGGAAGCTATCTCTATGTAGAATTTAGCTAAAAGCAGTTATAGGAATTCATATGTGATGCTTATGTCACTGAACTAAGTGCTAAGCATTCTGGAAGTGCAAAAATTTGCCAAAAGCATCAACAAAGTGATAAACTACACAAAAATAATTAAATGAGCCTTATTTTTAGCTGGCAATTCAAGTTCCAAAATTCAAAAAATGCCTTTTGAATTTTGGAATGACAAAACAAGATGATTTTTTGTTTGTTTGTTTAGCTCACCATGAAAGATTAATCCTCATTCAGCTAAGCCATTTTTGGAAGGCTTATTTGTTGTTGTTTATAGCTTGGAAAACACATTAAAAAATCAGAAGGGCCCTGTTAGGCTTAATCCAAACAATATAACTGATTTCATAAAAATGACAATTCTTCATTTAGAAAGATAAGAGCATGAAACTCAAGCGTGTGAAGCAGAAAAAGTTGTCTTACTGTCACTTAACACAGGTGAGCATTCCAGCTGCTATCAAAATACCTGGGAAAGCTCATGTGCTCGTTTCTTGCTTGTATTATAAAGTCATAGAGAGGCTCTTTTTCTTGATAGTTTAAAACATGAGCCAAGAACTTCTGCCCTGACAGTTCTACACTTTAAATAACATGTCAAAAGTTATCATCCCCACTCAGCTATGATGATCTGTGATGGGGGCATCAGTGTGTGCCAGACGCTGGGCCAAGGCCATCGGGGAGGCCTCCCGAGTTCGGATTTTGCTTCGGCCTCCCTTTGAATCACTTTCTTACTGCTCTCTTTAAATGCCAGACCTCTCCATGGTGATTTCACGTGGGCATCCCATCAATGCATGCATTGAGTGAACCACAGGAGACCGAAGTCTGGAGCACAACACTAGCAAGAGCTGGTTTGGCTCAGTTTCGGGGCAGAAGAGAGAGCTTCCAGCAGCACTGAAAGGTCACCCCTGACAGCTCCCCTTGTGAACTCGGCCACAGGGCTGCTTCAGCAGGTGTGCAGTGATGTTCAAAATGAATCCAGATAGGGTAAATCAACTCAAGATGCCCTTGTTTGAAGGTGCTTGTTCAAGTGATTTATGCAAGGAGTGCCAGTCTCCAGGAATCTTGTTACAATTCACTACTCTTAATTAGTGGACGAAACTCTTTCCCCTGTGTATTTTTTTATTCTCCACCTTGCATTCCAATGTCAAGCTCATTTTTCAGCGTTCCTTTTATGTGTGCGGTGTAATCTCGCCAAGCAGTATTTTTCACAGAGGAAGTCGGCAAATAACAAATTAATTCCATTTATTTCTTTCCATGTTCAATTAAAAATGTATTGTAATGACATTTCCTGCTCAGTATTTTAATATGGTAATGATTAAAAGCAAATGACTGCTAGGAAGCTATAGCAAACCATTTGAGAGCTTTTATTCTCCTATAAACAATGCTGCTTACAGCATCCTCATTTAGATGTATGTTCTTGTTGAAGCCTCCACAGAAGGGATTTCCTAAATTTGTTTGTAGTCACAGAAATACTACATGTCAATCTGGTGAATTTTCCCCTCTTTGTTAGGGCAAAATAAATTCTGAATGAAGGGTTTGTAGCTCTATTTAAATAGAAGGTCACACCAGGGACCACTCAGCTCCTATTGCACATCAGGCTTTTTAGTGCTTCCCAGCCTTACCCTCAATATTGCTGAGTGTGGAGCTTCCACCAGCTCGGGTGAGAGACTCATTTTTGCTGTTAGGGAAGGAGTTTTTTTTCTGATAAGTGAAATCAGTGCTGCTTTAGTCAGAGCAGTGCATAGAAACTGTGTCACCTGGCACTGAAGGGCAGCCAGCAGTGCAGAGCTGAGCAGTGACTGCTCAGAAACAGCTGTTTGCATCTGGCCAGGGCAGTGGTTATGGCTCCGGCAAAAAAGGACGCCTCTAGCTCCGATTGCCAAGTGTTAGCTGGTGCAGGACCCTCTTCTTAAATGGTTGTACTTTGCCAGATTTAAAACATTTGGATTGATTTTTGAGTGCCTGCCTCAAGCTGAATCATGTGGGAGGCTTCAGTTGAAATGGTTGAGCGATATCAGAGAAGGACAGTAAAAGAAACAGTGGTGTTTTACCAGTGCTGGAAGATTTTACAGTCATTTAGAGGATAAGATGAGGCATCTTCACACTGAATTTTCTTCTTTAACTTTCTTAATTTCCTTTTTTTCTAGTGGACTTCTACAATTATGCAGAAACTTTTTAAACCTTCTTTTGTACTGAAACTCAATAGACACTTCCAAGAAAATTGAAGGAAAATGGGCTTTGGGTTTTTTTATATGATTTTTAAATTACCTATTTGGGGTTAATTATCCATCTGTAGAAACTGATGTTAGTGATTGCCTTCTGTAAAATCTGGTATGTAAAACATGGGTGCAGAATTAATGAGAGTGAAGAATATCACATGGGGTATAAACATCAATTGTAAAATAAATCAAATGGCTTCCAAAAACATTGGAGGAGAGCAAACACTTGAAAACATACCTGTATGGAGCTCTGTGAAATGAAACACTTAAAACCAGGATATGTTCATAATATGGTACTTTAAGGTGAATAAAGATATTACACAGGATTTGGAGAAACAAGAAAAAAACAACAAAAAACCCCAAACCAAACTGAAAAAAATCCCTTGGCCATGAGTACTTTGGGAATGTGACCTGTGTATGATTACACTCCTTGCCATCTGGACTCTGTATTTTAATTTTTCATGCCCTCTGGAAGTCTTCCAGGAAGATGTAAGGAATAGTTCTTATGAAGAACTGGGTGGAGAGTGGCAAGGGAGGCAGATGAGGAGAGGAAAGGCTGGGAGAATTTGATTATAATGCTAAAAAATAAGGCAGTTGTAGGGATAGTGTCATTGGGAATTCCCAGCTTTGTATTTAAGAGTAAAAGGGAAAACAGGTTGATTCAATTTGCAAACAGTAGACATGATCCTATTACTTAGAATTTCTTGTTTCAGCATCATCCCAGCTGAACAGAAAAGCTGGTCTTGCAAGGAATCAAATATATTGCAATATCAAAAACTTCATTCTGCTTTCTGGGACCAGCAGATCCTCTAGCTGAGGTTAAGCTTGAAAGAACGTAAAACAAAAAATATTTCAAATTTGTGTCGGTAGATTCGAAATTAAAATGAAATAAACATGAGAAATAGACTTCAAAGGGGAGATTCAATAAGCAGAAGAGAGTAAAAACACAGAAAAAAAAAAAAAGAAGGTATTTCCAAACTCTGGAATATAAAGCCCACCTGATTGTGAGGGTAGATGAAAAGATACAAAGCTAAGCAACCATAAAGGTGCCGAAAGGATTCTGAAAATCATAGAAACTATGGAAGAAAGGTAGGAGAAGGAAGGAGTTAAGAAATTTGTACAACAAAGGCAGAAGTGCAGGGGAACCCAAACCCCCCTTACCTGGGCACCAGGAGATTTCTGGAGAATAAAAAGGGGTTAGTCAGATGAGAATCAAAGCCAACAAAGTATGCTGCAGAGAAAAAAATACTGCAGAAAGACAGGTAAGAATACAGAACAGAGCTTTAAAACTTTTCTGCTCATAAGCCTGGGGACAGACACATAGGGGCTGATAATTCTTATTTAGAACCTAGAAAGTAAAGAGTATGAAAGAGGAGGGTGATATTACAGATGAAATTCTGTACAGTTCAAATAGTTCAAAACAAAATAGCTGAAACTTTGTAACCAGTTATGTGCGAAATACTTTGAAGGAAAACTTCGCAAATCTGCATTCTTCTATAACAGTTCCTAATGCCACGAACAGTGATTGACACCGAGCTATCTATTTGATAAACTAGGCACTTAAAATCTTTTAAGTTCTTGAAGGAACATAGAGCAGCACTCTGAGAAAAAAGGATAGAAGTCAGCCTGTAATCAGTTATGCTCAGGAGATGGGATGAAGTAAGCAATCCTAAGCCTGAGGTGTTGTACATCGGTACAAACGCATTTTTCTCTCTGTGTTTCTTTGCTGACGTTGAGAAGGCTTTAGATAAATTCCAACATGACAGACTGATGTGTATCCTCAGGGAAGATAATGTTGATGCAGCACATCTGCAACAGATAGAAGTCCTGTAGAGGGAGCAGAGGGCAGCAATACAAGCAAGTCATGAAACACTGTGGTATTGAGAAATTAAGTGAGGTAGATATCAGGATTCTGTTTTAGGTTTGCACCTACTCAGCTTGCAGGCAGGAGGGAGAATAAATTAAATACTGCTCAGCTGCTGAAGAGGTCATCCAGGTTAACTGAGTTAATGTTAACATAGGACATATTGATAGCCTGGTTTCTAATAGCTGTGACTACAGTGGTATTTCACTGCCTACAGCAATACTTGTGACTCAGAAACTACAACCAGCAGTAAATGCTCAAATAGCACCAGACAACCATATATCTAAGGACCTTTATTAGGGCAACACCTTTCTGTCAGTGACACCTTTAGTCTGATACCCAAAACATTAAATAGGCAGACAGTGTCTCACCCTGGGGGTGCTTGTAGCAGAAAGCAAGTCTGATGAAGAAGTTTAAGAGGATAGTTTTCTTTAGAAAAAGTCATTCAGTAATTCTCCTTGCTTCTGCCCTGTCAACAGTTCATTCATGCATCACCCAGGAGTGCAGAAATTATATGCATCCATGTATGAATGTGGAAGGTGAGCACTTTAACTTGGAGTATCTGGATTTTTGTGCTGTTGGAAAATGCTGAACTTGATCTGTCCACTTTTACCCACAGCTGAACAGGTGTAGAAAAGAATTGAATTCAAAAGGAGCACGGAGAGACATGAAATGCTAGACAGATAAGTCATGTTCTTCTGTGGACATGCTGCTAAATAGTCATCCAATCTCTTAACTCCAGCAGCTGTGTTGCAAAGTGAAACACAAAGAAAAACAGACCAAATTCAAGGCAGAACGGATACGCACCAAAGTGGGCTTTTTGCAGCTCTTGTTGTAAGGGATGGAGGGTTTAGAGAACAGGCTCCAAGTTGAAGACATTGTCCAAAGAACATAAATAGCATTATATTTCTACGTGACTGCTCCTTTTTTGCATTGCAGAAATCTTCCTTCATCTTGGCTGGGATTGAAACAGATGCCTTCTCTACTGTTCATACTTCTTCAAGAAAGCAACAGAATAACATCTTGTAATCTGTTTCTTTCATGTCTTTGGTATTGCTTGTCGCACAGGACTGCCACAGTAAATCATTGTTTTACACCTGCTCTATCACCTCTGTACCTTTCAGAAATTCCTTAGCATTTCCAGAATCAGCCAGACATCCCAACGTTTTCATGGAGCCATAATTTCTGCCCTGAAGTTGCACATGAGCAGCCAGATGCATGTAGTGTTTTATCCACACAGCTTTAAATATACTGTAGATTAGGTGGGAGACAGCAGGCAAAAATTCTTCCTGGGGGCTGTTTTATAATACTAATCTCTAACTGTATCTGACAAGGCTGCTTGGAAGGGAAAGTAACACATTGCCTACCTTTATGGACATGTTCATTAAATTTGGCCACATAGTGCACTCACAGAACATCTTCCACAAATGGAGGGAACTGTAGCTACGGACTCTGTGCATCAGGAACTCTACTCGCTTGTTCGTT
Source organism: Corvus hawaiiensis (assembly GCF_020740725.1). Lineage (NCBI taxonomy): Eukaryota > Metazoa > Chordata > Aves > Passeriformes > Corvidae > Corvus > Corvus hawaiiensis. The sequence goes on from NC_063215.1 coordinate 105,755,854, forward strand.
TCCAGAGATAAAAACCAGTATTTAAAGGGTGGCACTTTCACCAATCAGTGTAGGCAGGCACTTGGGAACTGAACATAAATAACAGAAAACAGCACTCCTCCATGCCTTCCTGGGCTTGTAAGATGGCTTGTGAAATTACAGTGGTAAGATCACCTGCTGGTTTTCCTCCCCATTTTTTTTTAACTTGTAGCTCTCCAATGGGCTCTTGTGCTTTTTCGTACCTAATGTGGTCTACCTTGATTTCCTCAGCCTTCAGCTAAGCCCTGGAATACAGCTTGTCTATTCCAGCCTTCTTGTCTCCATCAATTCCTGATGACTGGTGTAGGTAACTCCACACAAGCTCAAGGGATTCTTGCTTATAACAAAGAAGAAAAAGCTATTCAAAACAGAGGGATTAAAGTAACATAAAAACCCACCGATACAGCCAGCTCACAGTGAGCACTGGCTTCTGCAGACATCCCTCACTGGAGCCTTTGGCTGTCTGGCTTTCTTAGGCAGCTTCCAGACTGCTCTCTCTCTCCCCTCTATCTCCATTATACTTGTAAGCATTTTGGTCTTTTCCAGTCCTGAGGTTATCCTGGGATGCCTGTCAAATACCCAAGCCTTGACTTCCATTGGAATTTTCTAATTCCTTCCTGCAAAGTGTCTGTGTAGTCCCCAGCATCTGCTTCTCAAAGTCCTAAAAAGACCATTACTGGTCATAAAGTCAACCACTCATTAGGGAACGAAGAAACAAAACTGGAAGCAAGTGATTGAAGAAAGCCAAAATGATCTGCTGTAAATGAGACCACAGTGCTCAAAGCACTCACATGTGAATAATGAATATAAATATTTCCTTAAAATTGTGGGCCTCTTGCTGAAAGAAGTCCTAACTCTCTAGCTGCAAACTTGTCATCAATGTTTTGTAGTTTAAATGGAACTTTCACTGTTTAACTTAACAGTTTATAGGAAAAAGATCACTTGGGGTGTGGTTCATCCTGTGTTTGTTGTGAAATGCATTTGAAACTAAAGACTTCAGCATTGATATCAGTGTTTCACAGGACACTGTGCTGGGAAGGGGCAGACTTGTTGAGGTTGAGTGTGAATTTGGCATGATGCTCCTGTTGGAGCTCAACTGACTGGACCTGCAAAAGCTGCTCTGTAATTTGGAATTCCAGGAAGGAATAAGTGATTGTAAATCACTGTCTGTTTCCATTTTGGAATCAGCTATTACTAAATTATTTTTAAAATATGTTTGAAACTAGTTTTATGCTGTTTCATTCAGGCTCATACAGCTGCTTTCAGTGACTGCAGTTCTCAGCAAGATGCTGTTTGTCAAAGCTAGACCAGAGAAGCAGCTTTTCTTTAAAAACTTAATTATTCAATTCATTTCACACTCTGTAGAAGGTGAGAAGTTCTTCTCACTGTGTGCACATTGAAAGGCTTACCTCACAGTCATAGCTGGTTCAGAATTACCCAGGGGTGATTGCCTAGGGGTACAGCCAGCAGCCTGGAGCCAGGAGACCTGGGGTGTGTTCCTGGCTGCTTGAACATTGACTTGCTGAGTGGTTGAGAAGAAATTGCTTATCTGTCACGTGTCTTTTCAGAAGAAAACATGTAAGTGGCATTGTGATGGTTAAGTAATCAAGGAAGGTTAAGACTGAAAAGAATTTGGATACTATTGGCTAAGAATAAAATATTAATAATAACTCTTGCTCTAGGCTTTCAAGATATAAATTCTCTGGCAACTTGAGAGTTCAAGTAAGCATCTTGTATCTTTATTACATATTCAGTCAGGCTTAAATAGGATTTACTCTATATATGAGTGCTCAGTTATTTCCATCAAACTTTCTATTCTTTTACTACTCTTGGTGCTGCTGTTTTGCTGTGGGAATGAGTAATCAGAAAAGTTCCTCAAAGCATGGCATCACTTTCAGAACACAAATTCAACGGCCTCCAAGTTTGTTCCACTACAGCTGTAACATGCACCAAGTCTCCCTTCACAGTGCAAGCAGCATTTGTTGTAGGAATGTTTCATTAGGATATTGTTAGGCTAATGTTCACAATAAATGAAAAGTTGCTCCAGTAATGCTTCCTGTTCTGCTTACATTCCTGAAGAGTCTAATTTTAAAAAATCTCATTAAGTAGGTGTTCTTAGAATGAGGTGTTTTGACAGGGCTTATTTTAAAGCAGCTGGTTTTTGTATTTCCCTCCTTTTACAAACCTCTAAATTTCTTCTTCAAGCTTTTGATTGGATATGAGCAGTTGAGTCCAGTAGTTTTTCTTCCATCCTACTTAGAATACTTGAAATTTTAACGAGAATTTTTGTTTTGCTATTTTAGAATTAAAATAGTTTGGGTTTCGTACACCTCTGTAAATTGAAATCTAAATATAGAATAGAAAAATCCCTTTTTTAGTATTCAAAGTGCAGAATTAATTTCCTCAGGCTCTGTCCTGTGCAGTGCAGGTGTGATTCACTTGCTGGTAATACCTGTGGAAATGGACTGGTCTGTCAGGTGAACTGGACAGGAATTCTTATGAATGTGAAAGATAAACTTCTTGGTTGATGATTTGTTTTATTCTGAAGGTATGAAGGGTGATGACACCGAGGGAACCAAGAAACAAGTTTTGTTAGCACAGTGTTCATAAAGAAGCAGGAAAAGGAACAAACATAATCTTCATCTTCTATGTTCCTGTAAAAAAATACAATCTTCAGATCTTGCATCCCCAAGCATGTGTTTGTACAAAGGCAGTATATGGAAGAGCATCCCTCCTTTAGGCCTCAGAAACCAGCCAGTAAAGCTTCAGATGGGGACCTGGCCACCCTGGATGGGAGGGGTCAGACCTGCTGGGACATGCACAGCTGTGGTCTCATGGAGCTTGGGTTAAACATTGGTTGGGATGCAGTAGCCAGATGATAGGTGTCCAGATTTCTGGTGATCATTAGCGTCCTGATGTGTACAAGAATGTCAAGTGAGGGTCAGGAGAAGCTCTTGTTGTTTCCTAGTTTGTGAGCAAAGCAGACGGTGTGTCCCCTTCTGAGCGAGACACACCAGCGTTTTCCCGCGCAGTGGAATTTATAAGTTTTTATTTGTGTCTTTCTCATCTGGCAGTTTCATCTTAATATGTTCTCACTCCTTGCATAATGAGCAGGCATTCACGATGTGTTTGGAAGAATTTATTCTTTATTTTTTATTTTATTAAGAGTTTATTAGGTGCTGATGTCTCTAATCCTGTCAATCCCTGTGTCAAACAGGAATGGCTGGCCTTACACTGGGTTTTCTGCTAACTAAGCAATTAATGTCCTACACAAAAGGTGGACTACTAGCTTGAGAGAAATAAACACAGGTGAAAAATAAATTTGCTTGTTCCTACCCCTTATTTTGTTTTATAAGTGAGTGTCCTGTACTGCAAGGCATTTTTGCTTTTATTTTTTGGCCCACATAAAAAACACTGGGCAAAACCTGAATGATTACCATCTGTCTGCTTTGACCACAGACTAAACCCACTAGCCTTTGAACACTGACTGAAAAACAGGTTTTGAGCAGTGTAAATATCTGTAACTCCACTGTTATCTCTCTACCAATGGCTTTTAAAAAGTCAGGCAATGTCTTTATTCTGTGCCATCGATGTTAATTGAGAATATGCTAATGCCAAAAAATTTTCCCTCCCTCCTCCAGTTCCAGTGCCAACATTGCAGAACTACTGCAGCATCCTCTGGGCAGAGTTTAAAAAGCTTCTTGACCATAATGGGTAGGAAAAATCACTGGGTGAACCACATTAATTCCTCAAGTGCCCGCAGCCTGTGCCACCCTTCCCTGGCCCTACTCCAAGGGATGCAGCTCTTGCACTGCCAGGCTGTGATGGAGAGGGCACTCTGTGGGGCAGACCAGCCCTTGCCTCTGCTCCAGGCCACAGTGTCACACTGCTGGTAACACAAAGCTCAACTCCCCAGGTTTTAAGCTCTTCTTGATAGTGCTAGTCCTTCATTAAAATCAGCCAGAGCAGAAAGCTGGTCTCAGTGGAGAGCCCTCAGCTCCAGCAGCTCCTAGGAGCAGGCAGGGAAGTCCACCAAATCAAATCAGGAATTCTTCCCTTCAACTTCCTTGAGTAACAGGACTCTTGAGCATCCAGGAAGGGATTTGTTTGCCATATAAACACAATTGCTCTTTCTTTTTGATGAACGATTCAACTTTTCAGCTGAGAATGCTGAGCTATAAAGTTCCTGTAAATCCCCATACAGTCTGTGGGCAATTGCTGTACAAAGACAGATCCAGAGACCTGGGATCACCTGCTGCAGAACCACCAGCAGACTCTGTTTGAATTATGTCCGTCCCTCTGCCAAGCTCCAAAGTTAAGGACACAGGCATGTGGTCTTTTAATGCTGGTTGTCAGAAAATACTACTGGATTATCCATGCTGGATGTTGTAATTAGAGCATTAAAGTCTCCAAAGCCTTATAAAGTGAAGATGCTGAAAGCTATTGGTAGTAAAAATTTAGTGTCATTTTTAAGAAAAACACTTAGGACTTTTTTTTTGAGCTGTGAAAACTTCCTGAAGTAGAATTCCCTTATTTCTACGATTAGTGTGCATACTGCTATTTGGCAGTGAAAATGTACTTGTCAGATACACTTCCATTGTAATCAGTGGCTGTTTTCATTCTGCGAGTTTGATGCATTTGCCTGAAGTCCATGGCCTGTAATTTCCAAACACAATTAGGGTTCATCACTGGGAATGCTAGAATTTTAATTTTCCTAAAAAACTTCAGTGGCCTTAGGTTTGGCACCTGAGTTTTCCTCCATATTTGATCTGGCACATTCCTTTAATCCGTGTAACCAGTGTCATACACTGGCATCAGACCCTATAAGGTGACCGGCTCTGCACTAAAAATTTTCTGTCACTGGGAGCCAAGAGAGTTCAGCAGCCTTCCAGACTTTCATAATCTTTATTTTCTATGATCAAAACTAAGGCCCACTTGCTGGCTGTCCTTCCACTGGCTTTAAAGGATTTTGGATCAGGATGACCATGGGAATGAAGTGAGTTGAGAAAGGGACTGAGTGTACGACTGACTGCCCAGAGCTCAAAGTGAGTTCTTTTGGAGTTGTTTGTGATGTATCTTTCACGTGATTTGTGAAAAGAGGCTTTGAACCTGAGTGCTGCAGACGGTGCATGGGGGCCAGTTTGCCCGTGGAAGTGTTAAAGGGATCCTGAAACTGGTTGAACGTAAAGTTCACAGGAGGCGGTGAGTGATACTCTAAGAGAGTTAGAATCCCTGACCCTTGCAGTCCAGTTGACATAAGAATGAAGCACTGTTTCAGCTGAGCTAAAAGCCCTCATTTTCAAACCTGTTCCATTACATCTGCTGGTTGCATTTTCCTGCAGGAGCTGTTGGCAGGTATGACCCCTTAAACCTCGACTCTAATTCATGACTAATACTTGGCAGGGCAATAAAAAATTGTTTGCAGAAGTTTCCAGGCAGCACCAGTAGACAAGCATTTCCCTTGAAATATAGATGTGTCTGTGGAAGGGGTGGCACTCTTTTTAGTACTGGGGATATATCCTACACAAGGAGTGATACTCTTGGTTTTGGGTGTTATAAAATACACCTCCATTTGTAAACAGACTGACAGCTCCGTATCTGGGTTGTCCCCACAGTGTATTGCTTTAAATCTGCCTAGAAACGTGTCATTCTTGAGCTGACCCACATTGCTGGGACGCCAGCTTTGAGGGATTTTTTATTCAGCAGGCTGCTTTGGTTCTCAATGACTTTAAGAGGTTAGGGATGATGTAGAGGCTACATTGCTGGAGGGGAAAATTAGTTTCTCTGAGTGTTGCTCTTTGTGAAAAGGTGTGCTCTACTTGCTCATTGCTAGAAAGGTTGTGGGCATCTACACATCTCTTGCACACTGCCAGAGCCTGGAAAAACTCAGTTCCAGAGGAGCTTAAATTGTTCTCTTCCTTTGTTCTCATGCTCTAAGCAGAGGTAATAAAAATACACCAGGTTTCCTTATGGTAGGCCAGGATAATGGCTTTCACTGATCATTTTCTTTTTAACACAAGAATGATTAATAGGTGCTTTCCTACTATTTCAGTCTGACAACCTTGCCCTAATCTCAAGAAAATTGTTTTCAGTATTGAGTTGACTTCCCAGTAAAGTATTCCTCTTTGTTGTGGGCCCAGAGACTTTGGAAAGTGTGCAGAGCATTGAGGATGTGAATTTTTATGTGATTACTCTGATTTCAAGTTATTATTAAGCCTTGCCAGTGAAAATGCAAACAAAACCGTGTCTCCGGAGGATGGGGAATAGACATTGCTGCACATTGTAATCAGCCTCTCTTGAAGATTCATTTAATATCTTGTGTATTTTTTTATGAAATGCATTATTCATGTAACAAGATTCACAGGAAGAAGCAGCTGAATTGTAATTTCTGGGAAGATTCTTCTTCCAAGAGATGTCATTTTCATTATTTAAATCAATGCAGTAGGTCTTGCCTGCATGAGAGAGGCGTGAAGTGAAGGGAAGAGCCTGTAGATGAGGTACTGAGCCAGCTGGGAACTGCCTCTGAAGGGAAATAAAAGCAGCCATCCAGTAACTGAAGCCCCCTTTTGGGTCAGTATGTAGTCATTTGAAACATCATTACACTTTGTAGAGTTTTTTTGCTCTGTGCTAGAAGCACTTAAGAAAACAGTAATCAACTAACACTTAGACAGTGGAAAAGTTTCCTCTCTTGTAAAAATACTGCTTGCGAGCTGCTTTCCCCACTGCTGTTTTCCAGAGAGTGCTCCCTCAGTTCTCCATGGAGTTCATCTGCCTGGGATGTTGTTCCGGGGCCTACAGGAAAAGTCCCACATGTTTATATTGCAATTCTCTCTTATTTACCTAACCCTAAGTAAACCACTCTACTTAATTAACGCAGGCTCAGCCTCTGCTATATTTAAGACCTCACTCCACCAGTGGTCCCACTGAGATCAGTCAGGCTGTTCAGAAATAACAAATCACAAACACCACCAGTAGAGTTTAAGCTCAATTTAATAAAATTACAGTGATACAGACTGCACATGCTTAAGCAACACTAGGTGCTTTGCATCTCTTGCAGCACTGCTGATGGCAAACTTATTTTTAAAAGGTATTTAATTAATGCATATAACCATTTAATTATGTTAATGTAACAGAAACCAGCATGTTACAGCCCAATTATAAATGCTTCGTGAGGAGCGTGAGTCTCCTTGTTTGGACTGCCCCGCTCCATCGCCAAGCAGCCACCTGATGGGCATGTGTCCCTTTTTGTCTTCCTCTCACCCTCCTCTTCCCACAGAGGATTGGAAGCTTCCCAGATCCCACCTCAGTGACCGCCTGGCATGTGCATCCCTCCACTGGTATGGATGGGCACCTGGCCTCCCTGGGCAGTGGTCTGGTACCACTGAGATAAACCCAGAACCACAGGGAGCTGAGAGGGAGCCTGAAGTGTGCCTGCTGCATTTTGACACTCTGAAGCTTCACTGAAGCTGCCCAGTGGTGGGTTGCTGGCATTAATGTCTTTCTCCTTTTCCCTTTGTTTGTTTGCCCAAGTTTGTCCACTACCTCCAATGGTGAGTCATGGAGACTACATCTGCCACCCGCGGCCTTGCGAGCGCTACAACCACGGGACGGTGGTGGAGTTCTACTGTGATCCTGGTTACACCCTCACCAACGACTACAAGTACATCACCTGCCAGTATGGAGAGTGGTTCCCCTCCTACCAAGTGTACTGTGTCAAAACAGGTAAGGGATAGTCCTATGCTAATAGTCCTGTCTTCCTACAGTCCCTCATTTTGGAGCAGATTTGTAGGTCGGTAATGCCTGCTGAACTTCATCTATTTCATGGTTAAATGATGAGCATTGATTTTAAGATGCTACTAAATATAATGTGTTCCCAAGATCCTGAATGATTCTAAACCATTTTGATCATTACCTCTTGAAATGTGTTTTTTAACATCTGGGTATTTTTATGTGTATGCAAGTTAGGGTCATGATTGCATGTATAAAAAAGCCAGTCAAGGGGAAAAAGCAAGATCTAGCTTCTCTCTCAGCTTAATGTTAAGGCTGCTTTTGGTACATGGCATTGGGTTTATGTGTGGTTTTTACAAGTTGCCTATAAAAAATGTCTGGTCCTAACTGGCACTTCTAAGTAGTGTTGAAGTATTCATATAAAATAACAACAGGAATATACAAGCACAACTCTTGTATTGTCTTTCTGTTACAGAACAAACCTGGCCAAATACACAGGAGACCCTCCTGACCACATGGAAAATAGTGGCATTTACTGCTACCAGTGTTCTGTTAGTACTGCTACTGGTTATTTTAGCCAGGATGTTCCAGACCAAATTTAAGACACATTTCCTTCCACGGTTTGTACTGCTTTCTTTTTTATTTTAAAAAGGGCCTTGGTTCAGTTTTCACACTCAGCACTCCTTGCTGGAGAGATGGAGCAGCTCACAAGCCTTGCAGATACTTTGTTCTGCTCTGAGCAGGAGTCCCTGAACCACTGGTGTGGAAGGGCACCCGCAAAAACCTGCAGTAGTCCTTCATGAAGCTAAGATAAAAGGCAAAGTTTGCCAGATTCACTCTGGGAGTAATTACTGACCTTCTACTGAGAATTGCTGCTTCTGCCTGTAAAAATAGCTGACAGTGTTTTTAAATACTCGTTTGCAGGTGCTGGGGGAATTAATTTTTTAACTACTGTAGACTTAGTAATGGAAGTTTTAAGAAAGAATTTCTTTTTTCTCTATGGACAATTTTATATTAAAGGTTTGCTTTACCTTCATTAGTGTTATTTTCATCACAATTCATAAACATCTCCTGCATCCTCGTTTATTTCCATAAAATACCATGCAGCTGTGAGCATTTGTCATTAATTCACACAGTGCTCTTCATGAGGGAGCCCTACAGCCTGGACTTGTCTAGCTTACTGAAATGGCTTTCAATCCTCCCCTTTTCAGATGCTTTCATGTCTTAAAGGTACCTGAGACCAATTCCCTCCTGCCAGGACTATACTGTGTTTAGTAGGCTACTAAACACATACTTTTAGGGTTTAACAGACCTTCCCAATTAATTGCTTAAAAAAGAAACCAGCTTAATACTGATTAAGGAAGCCTCCATCCTTTGAAAGAAAGGCCTGAAGGAGGCCACAAATCTTGCCACCAAAGCCTTGTCATCCAGCAGTAGTGATCTCAGTGCCTGTTTACTTGGGCTGTAAACACTTTTGTGCTCTAGCACACGTTATTCCAGGGGTTCAGACACTTTTGGCTGGTGAAGTACGTCTGCGATCTTATATATGATACCTACTGTGCACAGCACAGAAAGTGGGGCTCCTTATCTTTTCCACATACCTGTTGACCTTCCCTTGTTGGAATTGTTCTTCACATTACTGGTTTCATTTTTTCCGATTGTAACAGATTCCACCTGCCAACCCAAGCAGAGTTCGGCAGACATTTCTGTGAATGTTAATGACCCTGTAGCTCCATTGGGCATGACTAGAAAGTGCTGTGTTTACTGAAGTTCAGCAGTTGCTCCGAGGTGCTGCTGACATGCTCTTGCTCTCTGTGATAACCCGTCTGTGTTTGACATAGAGGCAACCAGGAGGGCTCCATGGGTGACCCCGACTTCGTGGTGGTGGATGGTGTTCCTGTCATGCTGCCTTCCTACGATGAAGCTGTCAGCAGTGGCTTGAATGCCCTGGCACCCGGATACTCAGCTGCCGCAGACCAGGGGCATATTTTGCAGACAGAAGATCAGAATCCTCCCGCTTACCCCGGTCCCAGGATTCCAGACACGCTGCCCAGCGAATTCGAGACCTGTGGCAGTAGGTCGGGTTCCTCTGAACTGCTCCAAAGTTTGTACCCATCCCTGACGTGCCAAGGGGCAGCGCTTCCCGGCTCAGATCAAACTGATATATCCCAGAGCACTGACGGGGACACTGCATCCACGAGTCCCCGGATCGATATCACAGATGGTGAGTCTTGCGTAGGTGCAATAGGTGAGTCCGTGAACAGGGAACATCATTTGTTTGTACTGGCAGAGCAGGAGTTCACCCAGACAACTTGCTTGTACTTTCTCCATGGTTTTGTCCACACCTTAATTTGGAATTTTTTTTTAATCTGACAACTCCATGGTTATAGAGTTTCATGTCTGCCATATATCCTTGCTAGCTGTGGTGCATGTGATTTGAATGCCAGGCCAGAAGGCTCCTGTCCAGACCCCAGCCTCATCAACAGGGATGTCAGCAAGCACCTGTATACAGCAGCAAAGCCAACCCTCATCTTGCCTGTGCTGGTCTGTTCATCTGCTCCTCAACTCCTACGCTCACAACTCCCTCACATACCCTGGCTTTCACAGCCAATAACAGGATTTTCTCCTTAAAAGAGAAAAGAAATCATATTTTCATACTGGGCCAAAATTAGCAGCCTTTATGAACAAACTCATCATGTCTGTGCATCCAGCAAAAGTGTTCCTTCCATCTAAGGCAAATGAGCCTTAAGCCATGGACATGGAAGTCACAGCATAAGGGGAATGTACCCACAGGTCCAGGTGCCAGAAGGGAGCTTGCCCTGTATTACTGCCTGCCTTTAAGTCAAACATGGGCATGTACTGACGAGATTTCATGGAGTTCTGAGTGGTGCTGCTCAGCCTATTAAGGAAACTAGATGGCTTTCCTTGAGACATTTAGAGGGAGAGGCTCATATCCCACTCTCCACAGTCACTGAGCTGAAGCGCAGTGTCCTAAATTCAGTGTGGGTGGAGGTCTGGGTGGAGGAAGTCTTCCTGCTTCAGAGGGGTTTGGATAGTTTTACTGGTATCACAAGGGGAACAGGACATCCAGGAGGAGAGGAAGAAATTACGGTAGTGCCAGTAAAAGTGCCTGCCACTTCTGAATGCTGTTTCAGTGATTAATGTAGTAGCAAGGATGTTTGCATTTAGGTTTTTGTGGCCCTAATTTGTTGGAGAAAATCTGTGTAGTTTTAGTTATCTAATTTTCATAGAAGTGTTAGAGCCTGAGTGGGTCTAGAATTGTCAATACCCCACGTCTTGTTCAGATATTTGCAATGTCCATTTCTGGTTTTGTAGAATTGCTAACCATAATACTCTGCAAAAGCATAAAGGGAAATTGCAATCAGCAGTCAATGCTATTTCTTTGTTTCTCCTAGAGATTCCTTTGATGGAAGAAGACCCTTAGCCTGCACTGAGTTGTGTCTTCGTCACATTGCACTGTGGGGTGACATGAATCATGAGGATTCAGAGATAGAGAAGACTCTCTGTGGAATTGGGGAGGGTGTTTTCCTACTTATCAATCTTCCACGCAGTGATGTCACCAGGTTGGGTGTATGTCTTAATCCACAGCGGGGATAACAGCATCAGCATTTGGAACAGCAGCAGTTTTATGAATGAATCCTGGGGATTTGATGAGAGCAGATGTAGAAAAAGAACTGTGGCTTTTTAGAAATGAAATGTGTATCTGCATCGCAGAAAGTCATATGGCTCTGTAAGAAATGCTATTGGATTTTGATACTAACTGCCTCACAAAAGCATGTCAAAATATGTAAATTTGCTTATAAAGACTGCTTTAAGTGATCTATGGACCTCTAGTTTATGAAGAATCCTTTCAAGTTTAAAAAAATACCAGTACTGAAACACACACAAAAAATAGGAAAGATCCTCTTTGGCTTTCCTATGATAACCAGGAAGTTTTTGATTTAGTTGTTGGTGATTTTGCTTCAGACCATGTCTGCAGAAAATATAACAGAAATGATGGGATTCATATATACTTTGATGTATGATAGCAAATATATATAAATATATATATATATATATTTAAAAACTCTTAAAGAGAAAGAAAAGGAAAGACTCCCAGGTCACATAATGATCTGGAGATTTTTTTTTAAAGGTAAGGCAGAATTTATATCATAGACAATATTCAAAGTAAAGTATCAATATTTGTATTTATGCAAGACTTCTGTGACTACATTGCATTTGATAAATCCTGCTGTAATATGAGAGATCTAGAAGATGTTAAAATTATGAAATACATGCTTAAGAAATGTTGAACTGCCGTGCTTCAACCTTTCTTAAGCTCTTAAATATATATATATATGAGAGTAATCTACAGTCATAGCCCAGAGCACTGCCTTGTCCCTGTACATTGTGGTAGTATTCTGAGCCATTATTGTAGATACTTTTTAAAAAAAAGAACAATAAAGCTGAGTTTCAGTTCTTTTGACTATTGTGTAGTTGGCCTTTTTTTCCCCTTCCTCACTTCTTTCACCAGCTCGTACCTGAAGGCTGAGAAGGCAGCAGAACACCTGCCCTGTGGCATTTTCAGCTTTACATCCATTATACAGCTGGAAATGAGAGAGTGGTTTTGGTTAAGCAGGGCACACGGAATGGCTGCAGCTTCTGCAGATGCAGTGTGGGTTTTGTTGAGGGCTTTCTCTGCTCTGCAGGCTGTGCCAGAGCATTGTGCTAAAACCTGTATGAGGGGTTCACTCTGTGGTGTTACAGGCTATTTGTTTTTTGTCAGGAAAATTCCTGGCTGTTTCACGTACTTACTGAAATCCAAGCAGGTTTTCTTGTGTTATTTTTCGTATTATGCAGATGAAACATGTTAAACTGGCAGTGTTTGAAGGAATAACTCACTGTGTGTTAATGACAGAGACTGCCATCGTGTGGGCTAATCCAAACCGAAGGGAAAAATATGACTGAATTCTGATTTTATGTACAAAGTAGATTAATAATATCTCTATTGCCCTAAGTAGAGGATCAGTGAAAGCTGCTCTGTTATTTTTTCATGATTGTTTAATGATTTATTTGTATTGTGGTAGCATTTAGTGGCCCCACTCATGAATCAGGCTAATGGAATAATAGATGTGCTGCAGCCATTCAAGGAAAGTGTTTATTAGCATCCTGTCAGCAACTGTACATGACAGCAAGAAGCAATAGCAGACCAAAAACTGTTTCAAGCAGAAGTAATTATGTCAATTATCCTATGGTAAGATTGATGAGAACACAGCGATTGGTATTGAAAGATAAGACATATTCCATATTATCCTCCATTCTTGCTTACACAATATTTGCGTTATTTTTTTCTGCTGAATTGTCCCAGTTGCAGCTATATCTTCAGGTTTATCCCAGAGATGTATCTATCAGGTGTTAGTACTTTCTTGGCTACTTCTTCCTTTTTAGATACCAAGCTTTCCAGAGGTGTTTGCACGACCAACTGATGTTTGGAATTATCGCTCCATCAAACAAGACAGGAGTGCTGTAAAACCAACCCTGAACTGAAGCACATCCCAAGGCCCCAGTCAGTTACGTGATTTCTGTTTCATAATGCCATTGAAAAGTATTGAATTTACTTTAAATGCCTTATAAAAATGTTATGAAATCCATCTTTGCTAGTCTTTTAGCGGATTGTGAAATTTCATTCCTTATTAAATTTTTTTGGTTCCAATTATTAATTCCTGTTATGAAAGCTTCTTGATTAATATTTGGAGCTCTGAGGTTTTACGGATTTACACTGTTGTGTGTACTGTATTGCAGTCATTTCATTAAGGGAGCCAGACGGGGTAACTTAAGAAATGTAAATTTATGACTTATTAGACCATTTTTTTTAAGAAGTGCAGAACTGCAAATACACCAGAAAATGGAATGTATTAATTTTGCTTGGTAGCCTTTTGATAACACTGTGCTAAATACAGTTTGTAAAGGGAAAAGAGTTTTACCATTTTTTGCTTATGTTGGATAAGACTTCCTGAAAGGTTGTTTTGGAGGGATGATTTGTGTGGTTGAGTTTGGGGGTTTTGCATGCTTGAATATTTGGGGAGAAAGAGAGGATTTTTCTCATGCTATTTTTTTTTCCACATAGGGCTTGAATTCTCATGAGAAGACTGCCTCCCCCTGGATCCACACCTGTGTCCCGACCCACAAGGTGACACCCTGGGCTGGGGGCTGCCCCCAGGTGCCCCCAGCCTGCCCAGCAACCTGGACATCCCGGAGAACTCCACAGCTCCCTGGCCTAAGACCTCAGGATGTTTTTAGGGCCTCAAGAGACAAGAGGGGTGCTATGATCATGGCAGGATGTTCACTGTGTAAATGAGACCAGATGGGAGGATGAGCACATCTTACACAGATCATAAGCTATTTTCCCTTGAGCTAACTGGATGTGAATTAAAACAGATCCAGGAAAACCCTTGTTGGTGAGGGGAGAAGCAGCATGTTAGTGAAGATGGACAACCCTTGTGCCTTCAGCAGAGAGAAGAAGGGTGTGTACTGAGAACTCCAGGAAAGAAAAACAATAACTGGATTCACCCTGCCAGTACTTCTAAAAATGAGAAAGAAGAGCAGAAGTGAGCAACGTGTCAGCATTCAACACTGACTGATGAATGGGGGCTCGACCTGCAGAGTGCTGGGTGAAGGGTGGGGATCCAAGGTCTGCTGATCCAAGGAGCTCTGCAGGGAGTGAATCACAACCTGAGCATGAGTCAACAGAACCTGACTGTTGTGAAAATGTTAAATGTCAACCCAGGGGTGTTTACACAGAACTGTAACTTATTAAATGCATGAAGCAATCCTTCAGCTGCACTCAGCACTAGTAAGGCCTCAGCTAGAGCAGTGTGTCAAATGTTGAGCAATTTTTTTCGTCTTCAAGGGAAAAGTGGTGTAGCTGGAGGGCAGCCAAGCAGAGAGAATCAAGCAAAGAGAATGGGAAAAACTTGTCCTGTCCCCACAGGTCACAGATTATGTAGCGTTCAGTGTGAACAACAGAAGACCAAAGGGAACACAGAAATTCAGTTTTCTGTAAGAAGCATATTTTGCAAAAAAGAAGGAATTTATCCATATAAGTAGGACAAGAATAATAGACTTAATTGAAGCTTGAGAGATTTAGGTTAGATATTAGGAAAAACATTCTAGTCACAGGGATGGTTACAAGGAGAAGGATAGTCTGAAGATGCTGTAAAAGCCACTGAGAGATTTTTTAAGACTGTTTTAAATAAACAGAGGCCAGTAAAACATTGGGGGGAGATGCACAATGTGAGCTTTGGGGCCCTTTCTCATTCTGTTTCTATGTGATTCCCAGCTTGTAAAAACTAAACTTGGCTGATGCCCAGTTTTGCCCATAGACTAATTCCAAACTGATGGTACTGGGCACACTGGTCAGCGCTCATCGAAAGCACAGCCAGAAAGACTCTCTATTCCACCAACAGAAGCTTTCATGTAGCGTGGGATGAACTCCAGTAAAATCCTGTGAATTAAACCCTGTTGCATTAAAGTGACATTGATTTCAGAATTTTGTTCTGTGACAAATCCAAACTTGGGATTTTCTGGTCTTCATGTCTATCTTAGGCAGCTAAATGAATGCAGCCCTTCTAATACTCCCTGTGCATTAGGTGAAGTAAATCCTCTCTTGGCAATTATCTGAAGACACCTATTGAGTTCAATGAGAAACAGCAGCTCAGGCAGTTGGAGCGCAGAGTCCATTGTTGTGTTTATGCAAAACTTGCTTCCCATACCCAAAAGCTGTTTGTTCCTCCCTGCTCTGTGCTGCGGATGGCAGCACAGCTTAGCACATCAGCTGTCAGAGGGGGAGTAGCACAGATGAGAGAAGCACGTCTCAAGCTCCTGTTCTTGATCTCCTGTGGGTGCCCAGGCAGGACTTGGGGGGCAGAAAGAATCAGAAGGCAAGTAAACATCTTCCCCAAACCCAGGGGGATCTCCTGTAGTCAAGGACACATCCAGTCCCTTCGACACAGTTCCCAAAGGAATTCTGGAGGGGAAGCCCTGTGGTGGAGGGGAGATGGGCCCTGCTTTGCCTATTGCTCCCAGGCCAGGGTGTGCAATCAGAATAGGCAGACTAATCCTTCTCTCCCCATATAATGTATATGACCTACTTCATGCATTAGAGATTTCTCTCCTCACTACTATTATATAGCGGCACACAGCCTGTTCTTCCAGCCCTACATTTTCTAGGACGGGAAGATAGTTTATTTAACAGCAACAGAAAAGGCTGAGATTGACTTATCTTCTGTCCAGGTGTCAGAGCAGACTTTCAATAATTCACAGAGACCCCATAAAGAAGTTGGATGGATGAGGCTGTCTGGGATTCTTGAGGCACCTTTCCTCATCAAGGCAAAGGGGCTGCCCTGCAGGGCAGAGGCAGCTGCTGTGTGAGGACATTTTATAACCCAGGAAAATTGCATTCACCTCCTAAAATATATTAAGCAGAAACTTGGAGAAGGACGAAAAGATTTAAATTTTAATAAAGTCCAGGGGACATGGATGAATTCCCCATGTTCTCCAATAAGAACAGAGGGGGCTGTTCGTTTAATACAGCTGGTTCAAAAGAAAGTCAAGAGGTAAGGACAAGCTTCCTGGTTTTGGGGCTCTAGCAGCTCTTTTCCTTCCCCTCTGCATTTCTGTCATCAGACTGATTCTGCTTAAAATAAGGGCCTTGGTTTTGGTTTGGATCCACTTTTTCCATTTTACTGTGTTTGCCTTCATTTCTCTTCTGCTTATCCTTCTACTCTCTCAGGGTTTTTTGGAAACTAAGTGTAGTGGTTTGGTTCAAAATATCCATTACTTACTTATTTTCCTTCTATGAGATAAGAATTAGGAGAAAGCAAAGCAGGCACAAAACTTAAAAGAATATAATGAAGTTTATTAATAGACCTAAAAGAAAGAAAAAGTCAGACTAAACCTTCAGAACACTTCTCCCTCCCCCACCTTTCTCCCTTCTTCCACTGACAACGTAAAAAAGAC
This sequence comes from Corvus hawaiiensis, assembly GCF_020740725.1. NCBI lineage: Eukaryota > Metazoa > Chordata > Aves > Passeriformes > Corvidae > Corvus > Corvus hawaiiensis. The sequence goes on from NC_063215.1 coordinate 105,772,618, forward strand.
AACCCTTGAGATTTTCAGTCAGTTTACCACCTCTATAATAATCTTTTTCAGTTCACTTAGGGAGAGGAGTCTCTCTTGCTCATGCTATGGAGACATCTCCACATGAAACAGTTCTCTCATGGCTTCAATGTCATAGTGAGCCAGCTGCCCGGGTTGGTTCTCTGCTCGCATGTGAGAGTCCCTTCCCCTGACTTACAGCTTTCCCCACAACTGTTTTCAAGGGTCCAATCATGTTAATGGGGTACCATTTTAAGGTTGAGCTGTTCAGAAGCAAAGGTTCTCTTCACCTATCTCTGGGAGCATCTTCATCTCTAGGAACAGAGGTCTTCCCTGGGAGCAAGAGTCCTCCTCACTTTCATCTCTCTCTGTTGATGCTTCTCATCAAATCACAGCTACTTCAACATTTGCTTATTTCAGCACAGGTACTTTTGCTCACAATTGCAGTTTGAACGCTCCACCCCCCATGCTCTCATGAAATTACAGTGGGCACTCTGATGTATCATAGTCCATCACCACCATAGCTTTACAACAGAATTTCAGCTTCTAAGCTTGAAGCACCTCCTCTTTCTCCTCCCTCAGGGTTTCAGCTCTTCCTTCTTCACTGACTTTGGTGTCTCTATGGTGTTTTCTTCACTTGCTTCCACCTTTCCTCTTCCTCTGACTCGGGAGAGGATTGATGTCTGCAGGCTCCATCTGTCCTGGAGGAAACTCACAGCACTGAAAGGGTTCACCTCAGCCGGCCCCGCAGCCGGCATTCGCCTCTCGCTGTCGGTCCCATCTTTGCCGGGCAGCGGCCTCAGATGAGTCCTTGGCCGCTGCGGGGCCGGGCCGGGCCGCGCTGCCTCGCGGAGCGGGGCTCTGGCTGCCCGCGCTGAGGGGCCGCGGGTGGAACAGCGCCCCCCGGCTCCAGCACGGCCGCCTCCCGGCCCGGCCCCGCTGCGCCGCGCGGGCCCCAGGGACCTGCCCGAAGGCCGGAAGCGACTGAGCTTTCCCGGGCTCTGGTCGTTCTTAAACGGGGGGCACAGAGCCGTGTCAAGCTTCTTAAGGGGCTTAAAAAGTGGCCAATATTCAAACTGGCCAGTTGATTGGTTCTGTCAGCTCATAGAGGAAGCTGTAAGCACCTCTTTGCAATAGAATCACTTCCGTGGCTGATGGAGCCTTCTTTACCTATACTAAACCATGACACTAATACTGTTGTTCCAGTTTCATTCTGCCACCCCAGTCATGCTGGGAAGCAAAACAAGTTGCTTAATTGCAGTGCAGTACCCAGCAGGACACTTTCCCTCCCTCGTAAGAGGTTGCTCTTATTTGCCTTGCTCATTTAAGTTCTCAGCAGAGAGGATAAGAAGGGATATGGAGCTCCTCACTCTGCTGGCAAATGGTCCATGAAAATGGTTGGAGGGGGGCAGTGAGGGGAGTCCACACTGCTCCATGAGTGCTGTGTCTATGCCTTGGTCCCAGGACTGTCAGCTCACCAGCTTTCACAGTCCCTGTATTCGCAGGTGCATGAGAACGCTCCTATACAAACACACTAGCCAAGGGTTTTAAGGATCTGCTAATATTTTAGGGTGTTTCAAGGTAAGACCTTTATAAAGACCGCCTCCTTTCTGAAACTGGTGAGCTCACAGCTTCAGAAAATTGGCACTGATACGGTCCAGTTCGGGAGCACAGGCTGCACAGCAGGTCACTTCATCTGTCTGCTTCCTGGTGCTCCAGTATGAATTTCTTGTCCCCTGGATAACTGCTTGAACTAAAGAGTTACCAGTTGCTGAGCTGTCAGGTTCAGATACTTTCTTTTTTCCTTTTTTTTTTTTTTAACTTAATGAGGCTGGATTTATTTTTAACGTTCCTTATTACCATAGTCTTCTGACTTCCATCCATCTACTGCTGAGTACATGCTGCTCTTGCCAAAGCAAGTATCTTTGAGCAGCTCTGTGAACCCCTGGAACTGTACTGCCCTGCAGGGGATCACATTTGCCACCATTGTCCCTTCTATTAATTCCATGGCAGCACATGCTGCTTGCCTGCCTTGTTCAGTGCTCTCGTGCTAATAACTGTGCAACCAGTTGTTATTTCTTTCATAACCATTACCATAGCTGCCTGTTGTTAATAATTCAGGGTTAATTACTTACTGAAAAGTTTAGCAGAACAATTTAGCTTCACTTAGCCTGTTCATTGATGAAGACTATAACTGTCTGCAGTCTATCACTGATAGAGCCATTACTGGAGTTCGGTGTAATTGGCTTTTACTGAAGTGCTGCAGCAAAAATGAGGGTTAGTCCAACTGGCAAAGGGAGCTGTCTGCTTGTACACCTCCTGCTTGGTTTTCCATTGGATTTTGGGCAACCACTTGGGAAGAGAACTGCCACAATAACTTAGCAGGTTTTCTTACTTAACCATTCCCATTGTAGCAGCATGCAAGTGTAGACAGAGCTACAGAAGTGCTGAAGCCTGGCATTAAAAAAGACATCGTAACAGCTGTAAAGAGTCCAGCTTTTCAATTAGGCTTAGGGTGCTGGACTGATCTATCACAAATACATCTTACTGGGGATAGGCATACCTACAATAAGGCTTAGATGATAGCCTTCTCTCTGGTTTATGGAAAAAGTGGGGGGAAAAAATTTCCAAGAAGCATCATTAAAGGTAATGATGCCTCTTTAGTCAGTTTTCTCTGGTCTGGGAGGCTCTTGTTCCCTGAATTTTTGAATCTAGGAGCTGTTCAGACAGAAGGCTCTGAATATACACACTGCTCTCAGTTTCCAGTGAAGTGGATGAGAACTGGGGCCCCTTTTAGCAATGAGCTCTTTCTGACTGTGCAGTCAGGAGTCCCCATCTCATTCCCAGAAGAAGAAGAAAGGCCATGTGCTGCCTTCCAAGTGAAGGTGGGGTTTATCATTACACTTCTTTAGAGCAAAACTGGACTCTGGAAAATCTACCCAGACTTCTGATTTTACTTTCATTACAGTATTTGCAGTGACTCGAGGCTGACTGGGTGCACTGTGGTAGTGTGGATTCACTTGAGTCTTCACAACACAGGGCTGTGCAACAGATCATCGACAGCCTTTGGCTGCACTAGGCAAACACAAGCAAGTGAAACTAAGACAGTTTCCCTCTGAGATACTTATAAATCCAGTATGGCACTGCCTTCACTTTTGGGTGCCTAAGTGTCCTAGATATGCCTACATATCTTCATATTAAATTATGGGCAAGAATGTGATTAATTGTCCCCTGACCTTCAGTTTCTTCATTGAAGCTGTGTCACCAAACCATATTTTATGTCACTAGGAGACAGTAGACATAAATCATATATCTGCCTCCTCTAGAATATATAAAAAGGGAGGAAATGAAATGAGAATTCAAGGAATGAAGTGAAATGAAAAGACAGGAGATGAAATAGAACAAAATGAAATTAAATACATGTTAAAAAAAATGAAAATACTGAATTGAAGAGGAAATCATGGAATGGAATAAACTGTAGTGAAATGAATTAAAACATAATGAAGTGATACTCATTCAAATCTTGAGATTTCATTTCATGAAAGGAAATGAAATGAGAAATCAAGAAATGAAGTGAAATGAAAAGATGGGAAAGGAAATACAATTAATGTAATGAAATGCAAAAAAAAGAAAATTGTGAAATTACGTGAAAACAATGAAAGGGAATGGAATGAACAGAAGTGCAGTGAAATGTACTGAAATGATACTCATTGAAATCTTGATATTTCATTTCCTTGCATGAAATGAAGAATTTTCATTTCACTAAAGGAAATGAAATGAGAAATCAAGAAACGAAGCATAATGGATAGAAAGGGAAGGAAATAGAATTAAATGAAATTAAATGTAATTGATAAAATATAACATTCTGAAATTAATTGAAAACAATGAAATGAATTGGAATGGAATGAAATGAAGTGCAATGTAATTGTATTGGTTTAGTATTGCCTGGTTTTGGTAGCTGGTGGGACTACAGGAATGGCTTCTGTGAGAAGTTGCTAGAAGCTTTTTCCATGAATAGCAGAGCCAATTCCTGGTGACTCCAAAGATGGACATACTGCTGGCCAAGGCTGGACCTATTAGAAATAGTTGCAAGTCCTCTTAGTTTTTGCCTCAGCAGCATTCAGCACTGTCAGATCTTTGCATCAGGATGTACTTCAGGCCCAGCTCTGTGAAGTAGTGAATATTTTCAACTCCTATCAGCTCCAAAGTGAGTGCCATTGAAAACTAAACAAAAGTTTTAATAAATAAATAAGTAAGTAAATCAAGCTTAGGAGTAGCCTTGTTGTTGTGTTGTCCCCATGCATTCATTTTTCTCTTCAGATTAGTCATGCACTTGAGGAACAGGAAGTTCACAATAGGGAAGCCAAATCTCATGCTCATAATTAAGACCCTGGAAAGAAATCCAGCCTGTAAACCAGAAAAATGTTAGCCCGTGATTGCACTGAAATCTCAACACTTAGTGCAAGATGTGTTCATAAGTGCTTTTCTTAGAAAGCAACAGCCTCTGCCCTGCAATTACATATTTGAGCTCTGTGGAAATGATTTGTTTACTGAGTGAGAAAGGCACAAATCCTAAGCTGCTGGTCAGAAAGAGTCCTCTGTAATCATCAGGATTACACCAACACAACAATTCAAATACCTTTGACATTTGATAAGTATTTGTCTCTTTTACAGAGTGAAGAGAGTTTGGACCTTAAAAGGAAAGTGAGCTGAGGCTTTGATTAGCAGAGCCACAGAAAAAGAAATAAAGAATGGCTGTGGAGAGCCGTAAGTATGTGCTGAAAGCTTACAGGGAAACTGGTGCCAAGCAGGTCGTGATACATTTTAAATTCCAAATCTAGATGGACTCACATGTGCAGATGCCAAACACAACTATTTCTATATAACTTGAAGAAGGTAGGAAATGCAAGAAACCCTGAAATGCACAAATTTGTGATAACTGGGAAATGCTCCAGTTAAGCAGCTGCTTTACCCCTTGGCGTGGTCATAGAGAATTGATTCTGGTCTCTTAAAAACAACAGGTGTTCACCGCTGAAGGCTATTTCCCGATTTGAGCCATTTGCATTAGGGCAAAAGAGACACAAGTTTATCTGTTGTAGCCCATCTGTACTGGGCCTTCACCCACACAGCTCCATCAGTACTGGTACACTGGCCAGGAAAGCCAGGGGCAAAGGGGACCAGACACCAAATTCTCTCAAATGTACAAAGAAAACAGTATCAGCAATGTTACTGAAAATGGCAAGCATGCTGTTTTCAGGCAAAAAAGATTTGTGAGGTGATGTTTGCTTCACAGGCAATGAGTCACAGAAGCTTCTTGGCATCTGCAGCATCTCTCTTTTCTTTAGGCAGCAACATTCCATGGCAGGAACAGGTGTAGATAAGAGCAGTGTTTTAGGGCTTGTGCTGATAGCACAAAATGAGCAGAAACTGCTGTCACATCAGAACAGGCAGAAAAAACACAGGAAGAGGCCATACAAAAGTGAAACACATTTCATGCCTGAAAGGTTGGACTTTCAGGTGTGGACGAAACCAGAAGTGATGTGGCATCCTGCTCCAAGCACTTTTTTCAGTTACTCCTGACTGGCAGGTGCTGTTGGCACAAGAGCAGGAGGGCAAAGCACCACTTAGTGGAGTTTGGCTAAACCGAGCACTGGGTGAGGTGGAAGGCACTGCAGCACAATTGCTGTATTTTTCTATTCTGTATTCACCCATCAATGTGATTCCCTGCTGTGGGGCAGGAGCTGGAGTGGATGGGCTCTGGAGAGGGCTATGGTGGCCATGGGAAGCACAGCCTCCGGCACAGCTCTCTGGTGAGCCAGAGGCAGCAGCAGCAAAGGGGCTGTGTGTTAGTTTAACACAACCTGGACTTGTAGTGGGGGCAGAGGAAGACACGGAGGCTACTTCGGAGAGAGAAGCTCCTCGAAACTTCCACTATGTCCAGCAGAGCCAATCCCTGAAAGCTCTAACGATGGACATATTGGCTGGCCCAATTAGAGAAGTTGGTAACGCCTCTGTGATGACAAATTTAAGAAAGGAAAAAGTGTAGGAAGTTCTCTGTCTTGCTACCCTCCGAGGGGTGGCGAGGGGGCCGCTGGGCCATCGAGCGCCGCAAGCAGCCACGCGGCCGAGACCAGTGCCGGGGCGGCGTGGCCGCTGCCATCTCAGCAAGGCTCTCAATGAACTGTACTCAGCTGTTTTTAACCAGCTGTGCTGCAGGCAGAAGGGCAGGGGCGGCAGCAGCTTTTCCTTTTCAGCACCCCGCATGAGAAGAGGCACTGAGTGGAGCCAGTGGCCAGTGCAGCCTGTGCGGTGCCAGTAGGGACCACATGGCCAGCAACGAAAACATGGTGAACAATTGCCCGACACAGAACACAGACGAGATCAACCTTTTCAGTGCAGTGAAGCTCTATTAGGACTTTTCAATTAACAGAACTTGAGAACAATAATACCTATGGACAACAATTTTCTTCCGAGTCAGAGAAATGGAAAAAAAGGGAGGACACGTGAGGAGAACCAACATAGCAGCACTGAGGTCAGAAAAGAAGGAGAGGGAGGAGGTGCTCCAAGCATCGGAGTGGAGATCTCTCTGCAAGCTGTGGTGAGGACTATAACACAACGAATTCTTTCCCTGTAATTCATGAGGTGCGTGGGGGGATGCAGAGATCACTCACAGCCCATGAGAAAGAGTGCTCACGCTGGAGCAGGTGGATGCTGAAAAGCTGAAATCTAATGAGGAACTCAGAGAGAGAAGAGCCTTGCTTCCAGAGACAGAGAAAGAGAACCCTTGCTTCCAAGCTAGAACAGCTTATCCTTAAGAGACTAAACCTCATGAACTAAAATGACCCAGGCTAGGCAGTTTTGGGAAGACTGCACCGTTCATGGGAGGAACTCACGTTACAGCAGGTCGGGTGGGCTGCTGTTTGTGAAAGTTAAAATCACTCCGGAAAAGTTTGCAGAGAACTATCTCCTGTGGGAAGGATCCCACAGAATAGCAGAAAAAATAAACTCTTTTCCCTAAGTGAACTGAAGAAAGATTTTTAGAAGTGACAAACTTGACTAAAAACTCCATGGTTTGTCTCCTTGTGTGGTTGGTGGAAAAAGAGACAGGGGCTGGGAAGAAAATAGGTGTTCTAAAGTTTTATTTTAGTTCTCATTACCCTTTTTACTTTTAATTTTGTTAATAATAAATTTTCTTTATACTGTTTAAATTTTGAGCCTGTTTTTCCCTTAAAATGTTTTTCCTCCAATCCTTATCTCAACTCATGAAGCTTTCATTTTAATTTCCCCTCCTCTGCTTAGCTATAGCAGAGGAAAATGAGTGAATAGCATCAAACCCTGACAGGTTGCCTCCCAGCTTGGGAATTCACGTGGCCACCCAGCAGTCCTTCCTCTTGAACAGAAGATTACTTCCACCTGCTTCTTGGCAAAAATGTGATCTGGTGTTGAGACTTCAGGTTATTATTCTAATGCTTGCAGGAGTCTTTCCATGTGAAAAAATGTTAAGGACTTTTTCTCTAGGATGTTACGTGCTTTGCTACTGAAGCACTCTGAAGATCCTTAAAAGAATAATGTTCTGGGAGTGCAAGAAGTGATGTGCTGGTTTTACGCTCCCCTCATCTGTTGTGTTTTTGAGTGGCACAACATGACATGTCGCAATTCATGTGTCATTTTTACATTTGGAGAAGTGGCCAGGATGGAGCAAGGCCGCTATCCTGGGTGAGTATGCAATTAACTGACAGATGTCTCGAGTGCCACTGGAGTCACAAGGACACAAGGCTGTCATGGATGTGCTAGCTTTTATATCCCACCTGCATGCACAATTCTGGCATATTGTCAGCATGTACAGTTTTCAATTTCATGGGACATTCCTTACGGTGTTACCAGTGGATTTTGTTTTGCCTTTATCTCCCCTTTTTGTTAACACTGCACAAACTTATGTCTTGAGGCTCTCTCCTGTCTTTCCCGATCCCACATGCACTGTGTGATTCCCAGGGGGTTTCCATGGCAGAACCTGAGCTTGCAAAAATGCTTCATGTGTACACTCACATCCCGATGCCAGACAACTCAGTAACACAAAAGCTGTCACAGGTCATTTTGCTACAGCCCCAACATTTGAAAGGTATTTATGTTAGAGTAAAACCAGGTTTCAGCTCCAGTCAGCCTTTTTTTGCAGGATATAGGGAACAGCTGGCTGGTGGATGCTGCCTGAACAAAGGTCTCCTTCTACTCCAAGTGGCCTCGGGGAGAAGCTGCTGCTGCATCTGGCTAGCTTGATAGCAAGGCCCAAAACAGGGATTTGTCCTGTACAGCTGTGGAGGTCAGACAACCCAGGGCTGTATTTTATCCATATTAAACTGTGGGAGTACATTTTTCTCCTACAGCCTACTCAGATCTGAGAGAGAAGCAGAGCAAGCTGAATCAGTTCTCCATCACAATCCTTTTGCTTATTTTTACTTTGGGTTTAAGAATCTAAAGCAGGGTAAGCACAGCTCTGAGGGTTTCTTTTTGCCAAGATCTGACTGTGTTAATTTCAACAGAGAAACTTCGGTTTCAGTGTGTGCTAAAATGAAAGTATCATAATTTTCAAGCTAAAATGTAATATGTTGAATTATTCTTATGTTGAGATGGATAGAGCACTTTATTCAGTTGATCAGGCTTTTCTCAGTTAGCCTTTACTGATCTTGCTTTTCTATCCTTTGCTCAAATTAACACAGTCGTATTTGTAACTGAGCTCAGTGGTAGCCAAGGCTATAAAGGCAGATGAATGCAAAAACCTGCCTCTCCAAAGTCTTTAGTCTCACTAAGAAAAAAGCTCACAGAAGCAGATTGAGGTCAAAATCAATGCTACCTAACCCAGGAAAAAATTCATTTGCAGAGGCTCATTTTGGATTCTTCTATGGTCATAAAGAGAGAATAATTAACTTTGTACATGTAGAATTTTATCCTTTCTTATTCTCTCCATTATATGGACAAACTGCTGAGTTCACTGCTTTGATAAAAATCTTTCTCTAGAACACTTTAATTATTCCCCAAATACTGGGTTTTTTTTCCCCCGTCCTTTTTTTTTTAAAGTTAGAGGTTTATTAAAGAGATCATAGATTTTCCTATGTTAGTTGTGAAATCCATAGGGGAAAAAAAATCAAATCATTCTTGGCATTTATTATGATAATTTTAACTGGGACTCATAAGGTAAAGGAACTTAATGGCATTACCTATGCAAGATCTGAGAATGTGTGTCTCCAGAAATAATGACCTTATTACAGAGTTGATCTTGTGTGGGTGGAAGTCTGGTTTAGAAGGAGCCTGGGGGAAATGCTCATGTATTTCACCTGCCTATTGTACATTATAGGTGATCTCAGAGGTACAATAAGATGCACATTTGGTAAGTGTCGTACATATAAGAAATGGGTAATTTAATGCATTAATCACTGGAGTGCAATTACAGGCCTTAATTTAGAAGGTATTAGTCACTCGCCATAGATAACCTTCTGTGGCTATTAGAATTTCACAGGCTGAGTACATTACAACTGGCAAATGTCATTTGCACAAGCAGCACACACAGGGGGCTGGTTTTGGCTGGAAGCATAATTTTTTCTGTATTAAATCCACTCCATTAAATACAAGAGAGAGCACCTATTTGGGTCTTATTTCAATAAAGACTATATCCTGGCTGCATTTTTTGAGGGGGCTTATAAAGATTGCATGTTATTAATGTATTTTATTAACATGCTTAAAATGGTGTGGGATACACTGGAAATGTTACAAGTATGTCAGTAGAAGACATCATAGCTGGTGATAAACCATGGCAATAAACAGCCTATTAACCTGTTGCAGTCTTTATCAAAATGTGAGACAAATGACTATAAAACCTGTTAGAGCATTTAGTGATCTTTTATAAATGAACCTTCATATATGATATTTTCTTGAAATTAGTAACGTGCTTAAAATTAGGTCTCTCAGTTCTTAATTTCAAGAAGCTGCATAAATCTAGGAGACAGTAAAATTCTGTAAGTAATTGTTCCTAATTTTTGGTGTTTTCCTGTGCATATTAGAGAGGACATATTTTCTTTTCCCCCTCCGTCCTAATCCCTTTTGGTGCCTGCTAGGTGTCTAGCTCACCGTGTGTATGTGACTTGCATAAGACAAGGGAGGAGCAAGAAACATGGCTGTGCTTACACACAGACACCTTGGCAGGAAGACAACTTTTGTTTTAGTTTCCATCGTTTCTTTCAAGTGACAGAACAGCATGAGAGGGCTGTGTAGGTGTGCCTTTTGTCATCAAAATGTAACATGCAGGACATGCTCATCTGCATCATTTGGAACTGCATTACTTCCTCTGTGCTAGAAGGCACTGATAGGTGTCAGCACACTGCTAGAGAAAATACAGCTGCATTAACAAACAACTTGGCTGTTTCTTTTCTCTCTGAGAGAGAGAACAACCACAGTGGCTGAATACTTTGGCATCTTTATTATGGACTCCTGTGATTTATGCATGTGAAGCCTGGAGGTTTTTAATAACTGGGTCAAAGAGATTTAATCCAGAAGTAAGTCTTCAGTTGTAATAATGGTGTGCAAGCCTTGTTCAGTGACAAATCAGCCAAAGCACCAACCCCCAAAAAGTTACAGGTTGGATTTGCAACTGTAACTTAGCAAGAGATTTTGCAAAGAAACATTCCTGTAAATTCATGACCACTTGTTAGCAGCAGGTGAGTGTAGAGCAAGCAGCAGTGAATACATTGCTTCCATGCTGAAATGTACCTTATGTATTAAACAAAAAGATTCTCAAAAAACTGTAGCCATGAAAGGATAAAAGTCCTGCTTATCTGCTGCTTCAGCCACATCTGAAGTTTTTGATTCACAAACTGAAACTGGCTTAGCTGGCACCTAAACAGTCACAGCATTCCAGACCTTGTTTTAGTAACTTCAATATAAAATATATCAGCCTTTTAGGTATATGGGCAAACAGTTGAAGGCCCAAGGTGACAGGATCCACAAAAACTGAGGTGCTTCCCATCTGCATCAACAAGCTGCAACAACAGGATTATAAATATCTACATCAAACAGATGTTTGTGGCGTGTGAACTGGGGGCAAACATGGTTAAATGTTGATGCTGGTTCTTACCGTTAGCACAGAAAAAGAGGTGCTGTGGTGGTAGACTCAGAGACTTACTCTTAGAAAAGGGACTTACTACAGGCTTACTGTCTTTTCCTATTATTTACAACTACGAGTAATCCTGAAAATATTCAGAACTTAAGGTATCCAGTTCCATCTATTCAACTATAAAAGGGAGAACCAGGACCAAAAAGAAAATAAGTTATATTTTTGAGCACAAGTACCACAACCATTTCCTCACACTGTAAATTTGCACAAAACAATGGATGCTTCCAGATACTTCTCTTAATATCCCATGTGTCCTCAAAGAATTGTATAGGACTTTTCCTATATTTGGCTCTCTTCAGTTCCCTGTGTTTTGTTTAAACATACTATTCCAAATTTAGCAAAATTACTTGTCTTCAAGGTCCCATTTTCTGTGGCCTTAGAACTGTTTCAGTGCTAGATCTCTCACCTCATTTAATCTAAGTATAATATTTCCCAGGCAACCAGAGAGGTGCATTAACACATTTTCATTTCCTCAATTACTACTCCTGCCTCTTCACTTCATTCCTTGATTTCAATGAGTATAACTTTTGCAAAGTTCTATGCTTTTCACTGCACCTCATTTCATCCCAATCCATGCCATCAGAGGTGTTTTCAAAAGGGACTGAGCAGGCGGTTCTCATCCTCTTGTTAGCCACTCAGGCACAGGGAGGTGCTTTAAAGAAGGCTCTGGGGAGTGCAGTGACCAGGAGTGGGCATATAGGGTTGTGGCATGGCAGTTTACACAGCCAGGGTAAGCAGGCTGGGTTACAGTCATTCTCCTGGTTGTGAGGTTTTTATTTTGTGATGGGGGTTTGTTTGTTTGTTTTTGGGGTTTTTTTCAGCAGTGGTCTCCAAGTGATCAAAAGCTATAGCTAGTAAAACAGAACCCCCCAAGAAGGTGTGTCTGTCTGGATCCCTGCCTGTAAGGAGTGTTTGAGGCTGACAGTAGTACCAGGGGATGGTGCAAAAGATGCCTGCGTGTGGTGCGGACAGGTGAATGATCTCCTCTGTCTGGTGGAAAGCTTAAGGAGAAAGTAGAAAGACTAAGGAATATTAGGGAAAGTGAAAGGGAAATAGACTGGTGGAGTTTCACCTTTCCATCCCTGAGAGAAGCCCACCAGGAGTCAGAGGACTCCCATGCCTCCTACCATCAGGCAGAAGGATGAGACCTTCCTACCATCCAGTAGATGAAGGTGGGGGGGGGGGGGAGGGGGCAGAAATGGGTACCTACTTGGGGAGTTAATAAAAAATTCCTCCTAACCCCCATCACCTACCTTCAGAATAGGTATGAGGCCCTGGATCCAGAGGGTCAGCCAGATGACATAGAAGAAAACAATCTGCCCATAGAGCCTCCCAATTACACTTTGTCAGACAGGTCACTACCTCTAGCATTAAAAAGAAAAGGAGGGTAGTTGTAGTAGGTGACTCCCTTCTGAGGGAAACAGAGGGGCCCATATGTCAACTAAACCCATCCCATAGGGAAGTCTACTGCCTCCCTGGAGCCTGGGTATGGGATATCACCAGGAGACTCCCTGAGCTGATTCAGCCCTCTGATGATTACCCACTGCTGATACACCAGGCTGGCAGTGATGGGATTGAAAAGAAGAGTACCAGGGCAATTAAAAGGGATTTCAGAGCTCTGGGTTGATTGGTTGATGGGGCAGGAGCACAGGTGCTGTTCTGCTCAGTCTCTTCAGTAGCAGGGATAAATGATGAAAGGAACAGGAGAACCCACATTATTGACAAGTGGATTATGGGCTGGTGCCATTGACAGAACTTTGGGTTCTTTGATGATGGGGCAATTTTCGTGGCACCTGGCTTGCTGGAGCCAGACAGGCTCCATCTAACTAGTAAGGGCATAAAGGATTCTAGCCCATGTGTGAGCTGATTGAGAGGGCTTTAAATTTGGTTTGAAGGGGGTGCAGGTAGGCTCTCCAGAAACAAGCCCAAGGGGGTTAAGCCAGAGTCAGGGGTGAAATCTGTAGCCCTGCTGAAGTGCATGTACACTAATGCACACAGCATGGGTAACAAACAAGAGCTGGAAGCTATGGTACAGCAAGAAAGCAATGACGTAGTTGCCATTGTGGAAAGGAGGTGGGATAACTCACAGAACTGGATGGCTACAAACTCTTCAGAAGAGACAGGTGAGGGAGAAAAGGTGGAGGGGTGGCTGTGTATGTTAGGGAGGCTGTTCATGCCATGGAAATTGAGATTAATGATGATAAGGTCGATTGCCTAGGGGTAAGAATCAGGAGGAAGGCCAACAAGGCTGACACCCTGATGGAAGTCTGTTATAGACCACCCAATCAGGATAAAGAGGTGGATGACTTATTCTACAAGCAGCTGGAGGATGTTTCAAGATCAACAGCCCTTGTTCTTGTAGGTGACTTTAACCTGCCAGATACCCTCTGGGTACCCTCAGCACAGCAGAGAAGAGGCAGTCTAGGAGGTTCTTAGAGTGTATGGAGGACAGCTTCTTGTCACAGCTGGTGAGTGAGCCTACCAGGGGAGGGATTATGCTAGACCTGCTGTTTGCAAACAGAGAAGGGCTGGTGGGAGATGTGGTGGTTGGAGGCTGGCTGGGGCACAGTGATAATGAAATTACAGAGTTTTCAATATTTGATGAAACAAGGAGGAGCATCAATAAAACTTCCACACTGGATTTCCGGAGGGCAGACTCTGGCCTATTGAAGAGACTAATTCGGAGACTACCTTGGGAAGCAGGCCTTAAAAACAAAGGAGTCCAGGAAGGATGGGCTTGCTTCAAAACAGAAATCTTGAAGGCACAGACACAGACTGTCCCTATGTGCTGAAAGATGAGCTGAGGAGGAAAATGACCGGGTAGGCAAGGAACTTTTGAAGCAACTAAGGAAAAAAAAGAGGGTGTATTACCTTTGGAAGCAGGGTCAGGTATCTCAGGAAATGTTTAAGGGAGTTACTAGGGCACGTAGGAAAAAAAATAGAGAAGAAAAAGCCCAATTAGAACTCAATCTGGACACTTCTGTGAAGGATAATAAATATTTTTATAAATACGTTAATGGCATTCTCTATTAGATGCAGGAGGGAATTCAGTAACTGAAGATGAGGAAAAGGCAGAGGTACTTAACACCTTCTTTGCCTCAATTTTCAACAGAAAGACAGGTTGTCCTCAGGACAACTGGCCTCCTGGGCTGGTAGATGGTGCCATGGAGCAGAATAGCCCCCGTTATCCAGGAGGAAGCAGTCAGAGACCTGCTGAGCCACTTAGATGCTCACAAGTCTATGGTACCAGATGGAGTCCATCCTAGGGTGATGAGGGAGCTGGCAGATGAGCTTGCAAATCTGCTGTACCTCATTTCATCAGTCTTGGCTCACTGGGGAGGTCCAAGATGACTGGAAGCTGGCCAATGTGACACCCATCCACAAGAAGGGCCGGAAAGAGGATCTGGGAAACTACAGGCCTGTCAGCCTGACCTCAGTGCCCGGTAAGATTATGGAACAGATCATATTGAGTGCCATCACACGGCACCTACAGGATGGCCAGGGGATCAGACCCAGGCAGCATGGGTTTAGGAGAGGCAAGTCATGCCTGACCAACCTGATCTCCTTTTATGACTAAGTGACCCACCTGGTGACTTCAGGGAAGGCTGTGGATATTGCCTACCTGAACTTCAGCAAAGCCTTTGACATGGTCTCCCACAGCATCCTCCTGGAAGAGCTGTCAGCCCACAGCTTGGACAGGGGCACTCTTTGCTGGGTTAAGAACTGGCTGGATGGCTGGGCCCAGGGAGTGGTGGCGAATGGTGCTGCATCCAGTTGGTGGCCAGTCACTAGTGATGTCCCCCAGGGATCTGTGCTGGGGCCAGTCCTGTTTAACATCTTTATTGATGATCTGGATAAGGGGACTGAGTCCCCCATCAGTAAATTTGCAGATAACACCAAGCTGGGAGCGTGTGTCCATCTGCTGGAGGGTAGGAGGCCTCTGCACAGGGACCTGGACAGGCTAGGTGGGCCGAGTCCAACAATATGAGGTTCAACAAATTCAAGTGTGGAGTCCTACACTTCAGCCACAACAACCCCCTGCAGTGCAACAGGCTGGGGACAGAGTGGCTGGACAGTGGCCAGGCAGAAAGGGAGGCACTTGGGGGCACTGGTTGACAGCTGACTGAACATGAGCCAGCAGTGTGCCCAGGTGACCAAGAAGGCCAATGGCATGCTGGCCTGTATCAGAAATAGTGTGACCAGCAGGACCAGGCAAATCATTCTTCCCCTGTGCTCAGCACTGGTGAGGCAGCACCACAAGTACTGTGTCCAGTTCTGAGCCCCTCAATTTAGGAAGGACGTTGAGATGCTTGAACACATCCAGAGGACGGCAACAAGACTGGTGAAGGGCCTGGAACACAAGCCCTATGAAGAACAGTTGAGGGAACTGGGGTTGTTTAGCCTGGAAAAAAGGAGGCTCAGGGGAGACCTCATCATTCACTGCAACTACCTGAAATGAGGTTGTGGTCAGGTGGGGATCCATTTCTTCTCCCAGGCAACCACTGACAGAAGAAGAGGACACAGTCTTAAGCTGTGCCAGGGGAAGTTTAGGTTAGACATCAGGAAAAAATTGTTCACTGAAAGAGTGATTGGTCACTGGAATCGTCTGCCTGATAGCCAATAGTATAATTGTTAATAAGCTTGCTACCAATAATATTTATGATCAATTCTCTAAACAGCAATATCAGACTTTCCTCTCATAGATAAATGCTTATATAATAGTTTTTTCTACAAACTAGTATGCACCTGCTACTTGTTACATTTTTAAAAACTTTGTTGCATCTCTCCTGCCCCAACTAAAAAGTCTTTTCTTTCTAACTAAATACTCTTTGTTCTATCAATTACAAGATCCCTTTGTTTTCTTTCCCTACATCTCCCCCTTTCTTTTTTACTAAGCATTGCAAAGCGAGTACAGTGTGTGTCTGTGCAAGCATTACCTGCTTTATATTCAGATTGATAAGCCGTTGAATACAAGAAAATACACATAGTAGATATAACATAATCATTAAAAGTGCTATGAATCCTACTACAGCGAAACCAACTATGTGTTTGACCCAATGTCCAAAATTAAATCTTCCCAGCCAGGAGAACAGGCTGAAAGGATCCCATCCCTGGTTTTGCTGCAGTTTTCCAAACAGATCCTTCAGTTCCTGGATGCTTTTGTGAATGGATTTGGAGTGGTCACTCAGGTTCATATAGCATATTCCGTCAAAGTCTTCACATCCATGTCCTTGGGCTAACAGTAAAAAGTCTATTGCTGCTCTATTTTGCAGTGTTGCATGACGTACTGAGTTGACATCTGTTAACAATCCTGTTAACACATTACTAGTAGCATTACTTTCTTTTGCAAGCCAACAACCTAGTTCATTAATTGTGTTCAAGGAGTGTGCAGTACCAGTAGAGGCAACTAAGGAACTAAAAAATCTTTGCAGAATTCCAGAAATCAACCTCTGAATTGCAGTCAGGACCAAATGACTTAGCATCACGTTTATTTTGCCTATGACATAATGTCATTAGTTAAAGTTTCGAGACTGGGATGAAACACAGTTAAACAACCAAAACTACATGGACGTCCCACTGCGTTACTTGGAATGCCTTTCCATGCTCTGTTGCCACATATTAAAAATATGTTATCAGGCAGGCTTATTGCATTGATCTCTGTTGTGATTTGTGAGGGAGTAGTAAAATTGCGTCAGGCAGAAGCATTACAATAAATGCCAGTGCCACTTACATCAACTCCTGTGTTGACTGCCTTGGGATCATTAGCATAACTAAAGTAAAAACACACAGAAGCTTTTATAGAGCCTAAAATGTCCAACTCTTGAGGCTGCAGTGAGAGAGCAGGGAAGTTACTTACTTTTTTCGTGCTTCCATCAGTATTGCCCATATACCATCCCACAGATTGGCCAGCATTAGATTGCTGTGATCCCAAACATGACCACGGCGATCTACACTTACCTAAAATTGTACAATCTTGTACAACAGTATTGTATAATTTGTTCCATTCATCCTCCGACAAAGGAATGCTGACCAGACGTCTGAAATGGATCACTGGGACTGGTCATGGATAGACAAAGGGTAGATTGGTTAATTGCTTTGGCCAATGTGAGCCAAGCATTGATCTTTGGTCGTGGGACCCATACTTTGTTCATATGCATCGAGAATACGCTGAGGATGACAAAAAGTTGTGCCCGAACCCATTGCAACTGATTACCAAACTAAAATTGTGATGCCTTCAAGTCTTCATCCCTTCTGTGGTGGGCTTGATGTTCTTCGCAGGTAACCAATAGGGTCCTGTGGATAGAGAAACACAGCCATAACCATGTCCCCATGTTAGCAAAGGCATAGGGCCTAGCCATTGTCCACTCTGCAAGTCTTTATAATAGACAGGTGGCTGAGAATCTGTTAAGATATAATGAGAAAGCCTTTTTCTCTTGCTGTTTTGTTATCAAATCTGGGAATATTTAAAAAATTTAAAACAAATGTTGCCTTGTCCAATTGTTCCGGAGGTGTTATAGCAAGGGGATTCCCCCTCTTTTGTTTAAGATGCATATTCTTTAAAAGGGCATGTGTTTGTTCCACAACAGCTTGAGCTGTTGAGGAATGAGGTATACCAGTTAAGTGACGTATACCTCAAGAATGAAAAAAGGTTTCATTGGTTGTGAAACATACGCTGGACCATTATCAGTTTTCACTACTTTTGGGACACCTAAGATAGCGATAGCTCGCAACATGTGTTTAATGACATGTATTGTCTTTTCCCCTTTATGAGCAGAGGCAACAAAAAAATTGGAATATGTGTCAACTGATACATGCACATATTTTAAAGTGCCAAAAGAGAAAATGTGTGTAACATCCATCTGCCAGACTTCATTGACACCCAAACCTCTTGGGTTTGTACCTACTGTAGTAGGTAAGGGCGTTAAACGAGCACAAAAGGGTGTTAATCTTGCACAAGGGCAAGAATGAACAATTCTTCTGGCTTGAGAAAGGGTAAGATCAAATTGTTTACTCAAAGCTTTCGCATTCTGGTGATAAAAATAGTGTGACAATTTTGCTTGTGTAATTTGATTTGGAACTGTTGACATCACTGTCAGAGCATCAGCATTGCCTTCCACCAGAGGTCCAGGCAAAGATGACTGAGACCTGAGATGCATAACATAAAAACAGTGAGATCGGCATTGACCATAATCATAGAGAGTAGATAACAGCATAAACAAATCCTTGTTGTGTACTTGCTTTAAAAATGAATGTTCTATACGATTTAAAATAACTACTACATACAAAGAATCTGATATTAAGTTGAAATGTGTCTCCCTTAAGTAAATTAAACAAGGATGACAATTCCTCAGTGGAAATACCAAGGGTAGGTCTGAGCCAATTAATAGTTCCTAATAATTTTTGCAAATCATTTAGTGTTTTAATAGAAGTCTTCAGCACAATGGGCTGAGGAATAATTTCAAATAATAGAAACCCTAGGTATTTCCATGGTGGGACAGTTTGAACCTTGTCTGCTGCAATACAAAGACCAAATCTGTCAAGAGAAAGGCACAAAAAGGCAAACCAGTTTTGCAATACAACAGGATCATCTGCTGCTAGCAGTATCTCATCCGTGTAATGATAGAACAAAACCTTTGAAAATTGTAGCCACACCGGTTGTAAAGCACATGCTACCACAAATTGGCATATTGTAGGACTGTTTTTCATCCCTTGTGGTAACACAACCCAGTGATACCTTTGCATGGGTTCACTGTTGCTCAAGTATGGTAATGAAAAAGCAAAATGAGGTTCATCATCAGGGTGTAATGCAATTGTGAGAAAAAACAATCTTTTAAGTCAATGATTAACAATTCCCGTGTTTCAGGAATCATTGCTGGATTAGGAATTCTGGGTTGCTGAGCGCCCATCGGGGCTATTAGTGCATTGGTGGCTCTCAGATCTTGTGAGAGTCTTCATTTTGGCAATCTTTTTTGGAATCACAAATATTGGGGTGTTCCACGGGCTTGTAGAAGGAACTACATTTCTCAGATCTAATTGTTCTTTGAGCTGCTTTTGTGCTTGTTGCAGCCGTTCCCCTCTGAGGGGCAACTGATCCACCCACACAGGAGTATTTGTGTTCCATGTGGGTTTAAGTCTCAGCTGCACATCAGTGACCCCTTTTAAAAATTTGTTGTCAGTGTCAGTCCCCACTGTGATAACAGATCTCTTCCCCTCAGTGTGAATGCAGTAGAAAGTACATATGGTTTAAGACATGTTTGTTTCCCTTCTGGCCTGTATACCGTGAGTTCTTTAGCTGACTGCTGTGGCATCTGCTGACCTCCAATGCCTGTGACAATCGCTGATAGAGTTGTCAAGAGCCAAGTAGATGGCCATTCACATTCACTGATGATGGTCAGCTCTGGTATCTGTCAATCCTCTAAAAGACTTGCCATCTATAACACAAGTTAGAAAGGGTGCCGTAAGGAAATAAGTTTAGACCAATAAATGTTAGGAGTGCCTGTGATCCCAAAACCTCCAATTTCTCTGTCAGCACTGACAGATGGTATCAACTGCGTGTCCAGTAATATAGGGAGTGGTATTAGTTGAGCAAAGCATGATCGTGCTGGAATAGTACAAGGTGGATTAGGAGTCCAAGACATGATTTTTATTTCACCCCTAGAATCAGAGTCAATGATTCCTGGTAAAATAAAAACTCCGCTTTTAGATGATGATGATCGCCAGAGGAACAATACATGACATTTAAAAGGAAGGGATCCATTTAAACCTGTAGAGATTAGATGAGCCGATGTGTCATTTATTGTTGTTGTGGTGGAAACTGCCAAATCCATCCCGGCACTGCCTGGGGTCCCCCGATGCACCTTGAGCTTGAGCTGTGTGGGTTTGCTGTGGCTGGATCCTGTTTTGTTGTGGGGCACAGGATCCAGAGCCCCTCTTCGAGTTTCCCTGCTGTGGCAGAGGTTTACCATCTTTGTCATATTTAGAATGACATTCATTACTCCAATGGTACCCTTTCTGGCATCTGGGATACGGTTTACTAGTTTTTTTCTTCCCTTGTTTATTCTTTGAGCATTGCTTTCTCATATGACCTTCCTCTCCTGTCCAAATTTGACTGTTGCCTTAGCAACCTGTAGCTGTTGAGCTAAGGCAGTTGCTAATAAATCGGCTTTGTACTGTTCTGTACCAACATGTGCACAAGCTTTGATAAAATCATTTAAGGAAACAACAGGTTTGTTTCTGTCTTGATCAAGTGCCTTACAACAGTCAGGATGAGCATTTTCATAAGCTAAGGATTTCAGTAAAACTTCTGTTGCAGCTGATAAATCAATTTGCCTTGTCACAGCTTTTGCAGACAATCAATAGAAGTAATGTAGGGCCCTTGAGGTCCCTGCCTTATAGCAGAGAAGCCAGGTTAAGTTTTATTAACATCGGGTACTCTTTTCAGAGCTCTTATGGCCAGCTCCCTTGCTTGGTTAAAAGCTTCTGGGGGCATCCTTAACTGTTCTCTTATCATTGTCTGAGCTCTGTCAAATGATCCCTTGTTATCACAGCATTAGCAGTATTTATGTTAGCCTGTGCTTGATTTTCACAAAGCCCACCATACTCTATCCACCATATAGAATATTGTGCTGCTGTCATATTTGATTTACATAAAGCTTTCCAGTCAGCAGGTAACATAACATAGCTTTCTGAGATAGCTTCTATGAGTCTCAATGTATAGGAAGATTTCAAACCATTCTCTTTCATAGATTTTCTTAATTCTTTAGCCATTTCATAAGAAATTTGCTCATGATGAGGCTGATTGCCTTGATAGATCACAGGCAAAGCACAGAGCAATTCAACATCCCCTTGAAGCAAAGCTGTTTTTCTACATGTATCTAAAAAGTCTCTTGGCTCAGGGAGCAGCGAAAATTCACCGTCAGTCACGAAGGGCTGCTTTAGCACCTTTGTGTCAGTAGATGGTGCTGCAGCCATAATTTTTAGCTGTTGCGGCGCTATTTTAGAATCTGAGTCACAGACTTTTTCTGTAAGTTCACCTTCTTTTTCCTCTCCGTGGGTCCCCTCCTCCACACACAAAGCAAGTGAATTGGAACAAGAAAGTGGTGCTGTGAGTGCGGGGGAAGTGACTGCAGGAGAATTTACAGCTGGGAGTACTATGTCTTCTGAATCGTGAAAAGCTTGTAATGCAGAATATATAATTTTCCATGTTAAAAATTCATCTGAGTTAATCTCAGGCATCTCTGTTTGATGTACTTTTAAAGCATCCCCCACTCCCAGTGATCGAGGTCATAGGAGCTGTCAGGGGGGTACCAGGGACAATAGGTTTTCAACCATATAAGGAGTTGTATTAGTTTCTTTTCCTGAATTTTATGATTTTGCTCTTTTGCTGTATGTAATAAGCAGTCTTTATGGAAAGCTTCTAATTTAGATATATTGTTGTTCATTTTATGTGGGGATTGCCAAACCATGTCACAAGCTAACGTGTTTCTTGGCCAGCGATTAAAAGGACATCCTCGGCGATCCTTGAAGCTCACCATTGCTACAGTCGAAAAATGCTGCAGGTCCAAGATTGCCCAGGAGATTATTTGTCCCTGTTCAGGGAGCCATTTGCACGTGCATAAAAGAAACACAGTCCCCAGTCGTGGTATAACCAGAGACGTTTATTAAAAGTGTACATAGCTTTTGTAGTATTTTTGCCATTGGGTTAGAATAGCATGAGCCTGGATAGCGAATAGTAGAATTGTTAACAAGCTTGCTAACCACAAATACTCATGATCAATTCCCTGAACAGCAACATCAGACTTTTCTCTCATAGATACACGCTTATATAATGATTCTTGCTACAAACTAGTGTGCACCTGCTACTTGTTACATTTTTAAAAACTTTGTTGCATCTCTCCTGCCCCAACTAAAAAGTCTTTTCTTTCTAACTAAATACTCTTTGTTCTATCAATTACAATTGTTTTCTTTCCCTACACCCCAGTTCCTTGATGTCAGTTTGGAGGTGATGTTTGGCATTCCAAGGGCAGCCAGAGTCGAGTTGCTGGCAGCTTTGGTCTGGGAGAAATCCTATGCCATTTGCAATTTCAGGAGGTGGGACGCCACTCCCCACCACAGGCATCTGGAGGCAAACGCTGGCCCTTTTCCATGGGAGAAAAAACCTCATCCCCCTACTTTCTTGATGTCAGTTTGGAGATGGCATCCAGCACTCCAAGGGCAGCCAGAGTCCTAGTTGCTGGCAGCTTTGGTCTAGGAGAAATCCTGCGCCATTCATATATCTAGGAGGTGGCACCCCATTCCCAGCCACAGGCACCTGGACCGGCCAAAGGCACCTGGAGGCAAGTGCTGGCCCTTTTCCATGGGAAACCAAACTCAGCTCCCAAGTTTGTTGATGTCATTTTGGATGTGGTGTCTGGCACTCCAAGGGCAGCCAGAGTCCTAGTTGCTGGTAGCTTTGGTCTGGGAGAAATCCTGTGCCATTTGCAATTTTGGGAGGCAGCAGATCGCTCCCGGCCACAGGCACCTGGACTTGCTGCTCTCTGCTGGTGAATGCCTCAACCAGCATGGGTTGATTGTAAAGGTATCAGTTCACCTTGTTCACTTCTTCCCTTTTACCTGATCTATAACGTCTGATTCCCTATCAGGAACTCAGAGGAAGAAGTCAAGTGGTTCATGGAGTGCAACAGGCTCTGTGCACTCTCTACAGCTTCTTTGGAGTCTGCATCAACGACCCAGAGAAAGAAGGCAAAGGCTTCATGAAGGGCACCAAGCTCTGGGCAGCCTCTGAGTCCTTATCAACATTGATTTTGTCCCGAGACTTGGTGATACGCACAAGAAAGTGAAGCAGAAGGCGCTGGACGTGCTGGCTGAAATCATAGGCGTCCTGAAAGATGGCTTAAACCCAGTGATCATCTGTTTGGTTGAAGGAATAACAAACAACCTAAACTCAAAGGACCCCGGGGTTTATGCCGCAGCTGTGAAAGCGCTGGAAGAATCCATGGCTCACTTAGGTAAGGCTGAGCCCTGGCATGGACTCTCCTCAAGTGTGTCTCTGCCTCTGCGAGTCAAGAGAACGCTGAGTGCCTTGACAGCTGTTGTTGTCTGTGGAAACCTCCAGCTGACATCCACCAGAAGCTGTGCAGGTGCAGTCCTTACGCACCAGTCCCCCACCAGGCTTGAATGTGCATCAGCATTTCCCAAAAGTCCCAGGAGCCCTTGGCTCTGTGCTGCTTGTCTGAAGAGGAAGTGCTGGACTACAGCTTTGCTGGAATTCAGGGCCAAAGGGATTTTTGGAGTTTGCCTGGGCCCCAGTTGACTTCCCAAACGAATAGCTTTGCTGTTGGCATGAAGGGACAGCGGCGCATCAGAACCTCTGCAGAGCAGCCTCCTGGAAGGCTCCACATCATAGGCATTAGCTTCATTAGGACAGCAGGATCAGTTCTTTACTGCATGCTTGCATGAAGATCATTTGGGACCTCCTTTTTGTATTTCATGCAGGAAAGGAGCTCTTAATAATACCCTGCTACTGAAACCCACACTGGGGTGTAGCTCTGTAGTGGTTCCCAATGAAGCAGATTGCCTGCTTTGTCACTGCCAGCCCTGGTGACCCTGTGAGGGACCAAACTTCATCCCACACATGTTCTATCTCCAGGAAAAGCTTGCCTTGGCTTTTTAATGTGGAATAAATAAAGAATAGTAAAATGGACAATTAATCTGATCACTTTGGAGGACATGCTCATGCTTTTGCCTGTCAGCCTTGTACCTCATGCTCCCAAGGCTTGTAACTCATCCTGAAACAAATCAATAGAATAGATCATATACTACATCTGAATGAAATTGCTTCAGATCATTAAGAATTCTCCTGTCAGAACCAGGACAAAACCCTTCCCACACTCGCTTGTAGCTGTCCTGGATTTCTGCAGCTCTTTGTGGAAACCTGCTGTAGGCAGAATGTCTGGAGTTGGTTTGGGCCTTTAGGAAAGATGTGTGGAGCAGTATGCAGGGCTCTCCTAGGAGAAAAATGCTGGCCAGCGATCATATTTTAGTAGTCCCCTGTGATGGCTTCACACAGCAAGAGCCCCAAGGCTGCTGAGAGGAAGGCACAGAGGAAGATAACCCTCCTATTTCTGAGGGAAATTCTCTGACAACAAACCAACCTGAGTTGTCAAACAGCTGTGAGAAATATTCACTCAGCCATAAGGCTGAAAGAGGAGAAAGTCATCTAAGCAAAACTCTTTATGAGTATAAACAAGTCAGCTGAGTTGAGTGCATCTCCCTGATGAGGCACAGCTCTGCCTCAAATGCACAAACCTTTATGCCTTTTCCTGGCCCATGGGGCTGCCTGTCCCCTTTCCCATGTGCCGGCTGCTCAGGAACTTACATTCTTTCCGACTGCCCACCAGGCTCCAAGCAACAGCTCCTTTCCCCTCCCCTTTCCCTGCCGGTAACAAGCGTGGGTTCCCTCCCCTTTTCCTCCCGCCCACACTCAGCAGGCCTGGCCTCCTGCTCGTTACATCTTTGCCTGTGTGACATGAGCACTCCTTCTCATGGCTACCTGCAATGCCTGAACGAAAACATCATTTTATCCCTCACGCAGCTGGCCTGACGTTTCGAAACATGGGCCAAAGGGGAACCTTTCAGTGTGTTTGGTCCCATACTTTGGACTGATCAGATCCAGAGTAATTAAACTTAACACAAAGGTCCATTCTCACGGATCCTAAAAGCTCTGTTTCTTGTGGCTCAAGAGTTGTATGGGGAAGGTATGAAACGCATTGATCCCAAGCATCAGCGTGATTGCGTGATTGTAAAAGCTTGCTAACTGTCTTAGGCTTTGGCCGGTCATCTAATGGCAAGCCAACAAGGCAGGTAGAAAAAGGACTGTCAGGAGTAGCAGTGGCTAAGCAGAGAGTATCTTGCCCTGTCGCAGTGGCCAGGGTAACCCACATTTGGGCTGACTAACAGGCCAAGCAGAAATAGCAGGCACTAAGCTCAGCAAAATGACAAGTACCATATTGGCACCTGCATTTTTCTGTTATTCGTTGCCATTTGCACTCTAGTACATCCCAATGCAAGCCAATACCCCTTGATCACAGGGATATACAGTGCAATAGAGTCCTCCTTGGTCACTGGTGCTCGATGCTTTCTCTGGTCAGAGGTAGCTCAAACTATGCTGCCAACGTCATCAGCCTGTGTTGCTGTTATCCTCAAGATCTGGCCGAACAGGTGGTGGGATATTCTGCCGCAAATCAGGACGCACACACCTTGCTGGCACTCACCGAGGTCCAGTATCTGTGGAAACACAAGCGTATCCACGCCCCTAAGTGACAAGGTCCCAGGGCCCTTCCCACTGGCTGGTAAGCAAATTCCTTACCCATACTTTAGCTCGAGGCAATTGTGTTTCACTGGTGGACTGCAAGGAATAAAAATGATTTAAAATTGAGGGATTGTTTGAATGAGCCGGTATGGTCAAGTGATTTATGGTATATACAGCTTTCAAAAGTGGGGTTTCCCCTTTCATTCTCCCTTTTTGTTTTTTCTAAAACAGTTTTAAGTGTGTGATGAGCACGTTCCACGACAGCCTGACCAGTGGGAGAATGAGGAATACCAAATTTGTGAGAGACACCCCACAAGCGTAAAAAATTCCTAACTTTCTGAGAGGCGTAGGCTGGCCCATTGTCAGTTTTCACAAAGGCAGGTATGCCCAAAGCAGGAAAGGCTTGCTGCCAGTGCAAAATTGCATCACGGGCCTTTTCTCCAACATGAGCAGAAGCCCATATAACAGAGGCAAAGGTGTCAATAGATACATGTACATATTTAAAACTACCAAATTCTGAAATGTGTGTAACATCAGTCTGCCAAAGCTGTAGGGCCAAAACACCACGGGGATTTACTCCTAAGGGTAAAGGTCCACTAAAGTTATGACAATCTGGGCAAGCACTAACAATAGCACGAGCTTCTGTAGGCGTTAGTGAAAACTGTTTACACAATGTGCACACATTTTGATGAAAAAAGGTATGAGATGCTTTAGCCTGGGCTAGTTTATCTGGCTGAGGAACTGCCCAAACAGGATCAGCTAATGCATCAGCATGGGCATTACCTTCTGCAAGAAATCCTGGTAGGTTTGTATGGCTTCTAATATGCAAAACATAAAAGGGATACATGCGTTCCAAAACAGCTGTCCATAAAGCCTTTAGCAAAAGAAACAAATCAGCATTATTAACTTCTTTTAAAAGGGAACAATCTACTTGTTGTACAACATCTGCAAAATAAGCTGAGTCAACAATTAGGTTAAAAGGTTCATTAAAATGATGAAAGGCCTTAGTTACTGCTTTTAATTTGACCAATTGTGCGGATCCAGTACCCTGACCCTGCAAAGTCTGCCATCCGTCCTTATTTTTCCAGGTGACAATTGCTGTTTTTGTTTTTCTTGACCTGTCTGTAAATACTGTAGGTCCATCTACAGGAGTAAGACTTAATTTAGGTTTTGCTGATAATGGGGTGGTATTCAGTGATTGTAATAATCTATGACTAGGAAAATGGTAATCAATTTGTCCTGTGTAGCTCTGCAGGCCAAGGACCACTCAAAGTAATCTTGCTGAATAGGAATAGCAGGATCTTTGGCAGCAATTTGCAGGCATCAGTGTCTACACTTAATAATTAACTGAGCAATCAATTCAAAAATTGTAGTGACTGTTTTTTAGGTTTGTGAGGTAAAAACATCCATTCGAGAATATGCAATGGATCAGGGGACCAATGATCAGACCACTGTGCAATAATACCTGTTGGATGAAATTCTGGAGTTACAACAAAAACAACGATACCAATGCCAGGGTCCACATGGTGGTACACATGGCGATTGGAAATAGTTTGTTGCACCTTATCTAAGGCTTGTTGAGCTTCAGGGGTAATCTGTCTTTGTGAGTTTAAATTTGAATCTCCTGCTAATATATTAAACAGAGGAGAAAGTTGTGCAGTAGTGAGTCCTAAATAGGGACGCAGCCAATTAATGGTTCCTAACAATTTCTGTGCGTCATTTAGAGTGTGCACTGTAGTGTCAAATTGAACAGTTTGAGGGCATATGGTATGTTCAAATATTTTTGATCCCAAATATTTCCAGGGTGCTTCTGTTTGGATTTTTTCAGGTGCAATCTGTAATCCATATTTGCACAGAGCCTTTAAAAGCTCTGCCTGTATGTATTGCAAATCCTGTTTGCAAGGAGATGTTATCAATGTGTCATTCATATAGTGATAGCAATAACTGTTAGGGAATTGTTCTCTGATAGGCGATCGAGCTTGGGCCACATACATTTGACAGATAGTTGGACTGGTTTTCATACCTTGTAGTAAAACTTTCCATTGATATCATTTTACAGGTTCAGCATTGTTAACAGCTGGTACTGAAAATGCAAATTTTGGTCTATTATCAGGATGTAAGGGAATTGTAAAGAAGCAGTCTTTCAAATCAACAACTAAAATGTCCCATGTTGCAGGAATCATAGTAGGAGATGGCACGCCTGGTTGCAGTGCACCCATACTTTCCATGACTGCATTAATGTGTCTCAGATTGTGCACCAATCTCCATTTGCCTGATTTCTTTTGAATCACAAATATTACCGCAGGCCTAGGCCCTAGGGTATATCACCGTGTCCTGCAGCCATAGGGAGGAGGAGGAGAGAAGATCCAGCAGGCAGGAGTTGTGCAGCAAGATTGATTTATTTAATTATTTTACAAATTCTTTTATAGACTTTTTTCTTCATAGTCTAATTGGACAAAGGATCAGCCAACCCTTGGGGTGATTGGCTAAAATCCTAAAACATCCATTGTCAAAATATTTTTCTACTATACCATAAACAAGACTTTTCAAGGTTGCAGGTGGCTTGGGTGTTTACATAACTCTGCTACCTCTTCTGTGAGAGAGAAAAGTCTCTCACGGACTTAGAAAATAGCAAGAAAATCCTTGCTAGCAGCATTTTTGTATCTACAATTCCCCCTTTTTGTTTTATAAGATAACAACTCTACTATTAATCCTAAATAGAAATCTACATCAGTTATTAATTCTAAATATGTCCTTAAGGCTTTAACTATCTGACTCCATAATAAGAAATTTAAAGTTCAGTCTCTGCTTGTGGAAGGACCATCCCAGTCTCTGCTTGTAGAAGGACCATCCACCTGATGGTTGACATCCTGGTCATCATCCGAAGAGTCATTAGGCTGATGATCTACATTCTGGTCACCATTTGGATGGTTGGCGTTCTGGTCATCATTTGGAGGTTGCCTGTTCTGCCTCTGGTGCCGTAGGTCAGGGCGAACGCATTTTGAAGGTAGCCATTGTACCCCAGTATCTGTGGAAACGCAAGCATACTCACGACCCCAAACAATAAGCTCATGAGGGCCTCCCCACTGGTTAGTGAGTAAATTCCGTACCCAGACTTTTGCCTGGGGCAGTTGTGTCTCACCTGCAGACTGCAATGAGAGAAAATGATTCAGAATAACAGGATTATTTGAATTTTGTGGTACTGTAAGGTGATTAATTGTATACAAAGCTTTTGCTAGTCGGCTTCAGTAACCAAATTCAAAGGTTCCTGTGAGAATCGTTGAAAAGCCAAGATAACAGCCCTTAATTCAACTAACTGAGCAGAGTCTGACTCGGATTGGTGTGTTAATGAACTACCTCAAAGGCAGTGTAGGATACTGTGCGCCCTTACGCACAGTGACCCCTGCTAAAAATTTGTCCCAATCCGTACGCCCCAAGCTGCCAACACGTCCCGTCCCCAAAGGTTAAGGGAAGTGGTAGCAACATAAGGCCTAATTGTAGCTGTGTGCCCCTCTGAATCTTTCACCACCACAGGCCGTTCGCTTAAATAGCTCTGTGTGGTTCCTCCTACTCCTGCGATGGCCGATCCCACCAGGGCTAAAGGCCATGAGGGACGCCATGCAGAGAAGGAGATGATAGTTACATCAGCACCCGTATCAATCAAACCTCGAAGCTGAATCCGGGGCAGATGGGCGTTCGGCAGGATCAGGGTACATGTCATCTGTGGCCTTTGGTCAGAGATGTCTGCAGTCCAGAAGGCCTGCGGAAGTCCCGTAGATCCACTGCCGTTATCTTTGTGAGTTTGTTGTTCTATCCTGGGGACACAAGACTTAAAAGACACTAATTTAGCAAGGCAGGTCTTTTCAGGAATAGTTACAGGGGGTTTTTGCGTGGAGACCATAGCACAAATCTGACCTTTAAAGTCAGCGTCAATAACTCCTGAGTGCACTAAGATTCCTTGATGGGCAATGTCAGGTTTTCCCATCAGCATTGCACTGGATCCCTGGGCTAAGGGTCCATATGCGTCCAAGGGAACCTTATAAATAAGATGACTGTGCCTGCGGTGTGTATGTCAAAACCATCTGATCCCTGGGTGCCGTCTCTAGGGTGGCTGGGTAGGCCTGTGCCTGTACCTGTGCCACTCTCTGGGGGAGCGACTGCATCGGAGAGCAATTCCCCCTCCTTGCACCCCGGCGGAAGTTTCCCGACAACGGCTGACCATCGGCATGAGTCTGGGATCTACAGTAGCCCGTGCAATGCCCTGGCCTGCCACACCTCTTGCACTGGGGGATCGGTGTGTTTTCTTTTTGGCTCGGCTTAGGCCACTTCTGTTTTTTCACCTGTTTTGGTTGCTTTGGTTCACGACCAGAAGAAGCGTGAACAGGCTGCAGGAACGCAGCCAAAGCAGACCTTTTCTGGTTCCCAGATCCCACCTTAGCGCAGGCCTCGACCATGTCTGTTACCTCAGGTTCCCCTGGCAACGCATTTATGATTTTTCTGCACTCCTCGTTTGCATTATCTCTCACTAACTGCCTTAACAACATCTGTCTTGCCTTAACAACAACTGTCTTAACCCATCATCCTCAACCTGCTTCTCGAGAGAAGTGGTGACTTTCTCTACAAGAGAGGAATGACTCTGATTTCCCTTGAACTATTTCAGTATATCGCTTTCTGGGCGCAGACAACTCTATGGTTTTCAACAGGGCAGCCATGCCGACCTGTTGAGCTTGCTGCAGGACACTAGAGGACAAGGTACCCTGTAGACTGGGATCAGAGAAGGGACCAGTCCCCGTCAAAGCATCCACTCCTGCTGTCCGTCTAGGATCAGTAGCAGGGAGCTGCAAATTTGCTAATGCAGTCTTGCCTGCCAGCTTTCTCCCGGTTTTCTCAAAAACTGTAAATTGTACAGGTTGAAATAGAATTTGGCCTAGGTGTCTGATATCAAATGGAGAAAGCAAATCTGTATTTATCACCCTTATTATCTGCATAACCTCAGCAGAACCTAGTCCATATTGTGCCACCTTGGATTGCAGGTCCTGGGCAACTTTCCAAGCAATCACCTCACGCTTATCATGCTTGCCTGAATTTGGGAGAGCCTTATACACTGGGAAAGCTTGGATCTCCCCTTTTGGGGAATCACTACCATCCTGAACTTCTGGCAAAGCCTGTGGATGAAGTGTAACAGCTTCCTGGTTACGCCCAGAATCCTCAAATCTATTTGGCATTCCAAGTGTTTCCAACAACCTCCAATCACCCTCCTCCAATGCGCGCATCTTAACTGACTCTAAGAAGTGCCTGTAGTGGGTCGGGTGCACTGTTACCGTGCAGTCCTGAAAGGTCCAAGGGTGAGACCGGCGCAGCCTTTTTCTTCGCCACGTGGCTACAGCCGCCTGACGACCTGGGGCCAGAACCTCATCTGCCTCACTGCCTGACAGTGAGTCATCAGGCAAAGGCAACTCTGAGACGCTGGGAGCGAACAGAGATGGACAGGGAGGGGCACTTTGGCTAAGTTCGCTAGAGGCAGGACAGCACAGACTGCAGCTGGCTGCGCTGCAGTTTGAGCAGCAGCTTCTTTACGGGATGCCGTCTCGGCCAGTCCCGACCGAACCGGTACTGGAGCTGCTGCCGCCGTCTCTGGGGCAACAGCCGCGCTTGGCGCTGCTGCTGGCCCTTGCTCCGCGGCCGCGTTCGGCGCAGTCGCTGCCGAAACCGCGGCTGTTTCTCGCTCCCCGGCCGCGTTCGGCGCCGCTGCCCCCGGCCGCCGCTCCGCAGCCGCTGCCGCTTTCGGGTTTTCCTGCGGCAGCGCTACTTCTGGGTTTGCCGCCGGCCGCGCGGCTTCCTGGTTTGGAGCCGCGTCTCCCGCGGGCGGCGTGGGCGGTGCTGGTGGCGCAGGCTCGGTGTGCCCTGCACGGCAGGGTGCCTCTGGCATCTGCAGCAGCTGCCCTAGCAAGCTAAACAGGTCCTCCGACCTTCGGGATATGTTTGGTAACTGTCAGCAAAGGTAGATGCTGTATTAAAAGGTTGGTGGCTCGGTTCTGCGACTGCGCAGAATAGTCCAGCACCAAGGAGGGCAGCGGACCACACCCAGGCAGTCTCGGTGCGCTCATACCTGGCGCTACGCCGGCTAAGAAGGGACATCTGGGTGATTTTTGCTCTATTGGTGCATATGCAGACGGGCTAGGAGCCGCTCTGGGGGTCCAATTCGCTAAGCTGCTAATTTGCGGCCCTGGATAAGCCGTGGCAGCCGCCAAGCTGAGCGGTAAGGCAGGCTGTGCGCCCTCCCACTGCCCCGACCCCCCCCGCCTCTGCCGACACGGGGTCCCTGGGGGCCGCGGAGTCCTGCGATTGTGCAGGGTGAGGCGGCGCAGGCTCTGCCTGTGGAGCCTGGGGGGGGGTTTTCCAAATCCACCATCATTTGCCCCGGAAGCCCGGTCAGCGGGGTCCTCCTCAGACATTCCTCCGTCACTTACCACCGAAATAGGCGAGCCAGCTCTGCTGCTACAGTCGAGGTCTGCCAGCAGCATATATAATGAACGCCGGGTCTGGTATAATTCTAACGCTGCTGGGTTCCCAGACGGGAGCTCGTGTTGGACAGCACAGCCAGGTTCCTGCCATAAGGCAAAGTCCAGGGCAGTATCTCTGTCCACGGAAATCCCTTTTAAGGTAGCCCAATCTAATAATTCCCGAACTGAGTTTTCAGGAATGGAGGTGTGCATTATGCTAAACACACCTTTCCAGACCGTTACCACAGCGTTGGTTTGTGAGCCGCTGTTCGCCGTTTCTCAGTCCTGTTGGACCTCCCGGTCCCAGGGGGGAAGGGGAACAGCGTACCTCTAGAGGAATTTGGCTTGGCTCACAGCAGCAGGACACTTCGCAGTGTGCAGATCACGTCAGGCAGCACCAAATATTACCGCAGGCCTGGGCCCTAGGGTATATCACTGTGTCCCGCAGCCATAGGGAGGAGGAGGAGAGAAGATCCAGCAGGCAGGAACTGTGCAGCAAGATTGATTTATTTAATTATTTTACAGACTCTTTTATAGACTTTTTTCTTCATAGTCTAATTGGACAAAGGATCAGCCACCCCTTGGGGTGATTGGCTAAAATCCTAAAACATCCATTGTCAAAATATTTTTCTACTATACCATAAACAAGACTCTTCAAGGTTGCAGGTAGCTTGAGTGTTTACATAACTCTGCTACCTCTTCTGTGAGAGAGAAAAGTCTCTCACGGACTTAGAAAATAGCAAGAAAATCCTTGCTAGCAGCATTTTTGTATCTACACACAAATACAGAAGTATTCCAAGGGCTGACAGATGGCTCTGTGTACCCTTGTGATAACTGCTCATCAACTAAATCGTTCAGGACGGCAAGTTTCTGTTGTGTTAAAGGCCATTGTGCCTGCCACAGAGATCGGTCAGTTAACCATTGTAGCGGTGTTACTGGGTGGCAACCGCCCTGCACAATGACCCCTATTAAAAATTTGTCCAGTTGTAGCTCCCCAAGTGGCCAAAACATCACGTCCCCATACATGGCAAACTGTAGCAACCTGGTTGTCTGGACTTTTTATAAGCACAAAATGTGTACTTAAATAACTTTGTGTCATTCCCCCAAGACCTGCAATTGAATTTCCCACTGCAGTGACAGGCCATGAGTTTGGCCAGTCGTGAAATGAGATCACTGTGGCATCTGGTCCTGTATCAAGCAACCCCTTGATCTTAACAGTCTGTGGCTGTGCCCCTTTCAGTGTTAGCTCACAAATCAGTTGCGGTCTCTGCTCGGAAAGTTGTTGAGTCCAGAAAACCTGAGGCGCGCCAGTAGAACCGAAGCCTTGGGTCTCCTGTCTCTGTAAGTCCAGTCCTGGGAACACAAGACTTGAAAGGTACAAGTTGAGCAATACGAGTATGAGCAGATCTGACTGCAGGAGGAGTGGGTGTAGAAACCATTGCACATATTTGTCCTGTAAAGTCTGCATCAGTTACTCCCGGATGCACAAAAATCCCTTGCAAAATAGCACTGGATCTTCCTATTAGTAAAGCACTTAAGTTTTGCCCTATAGGTCCATGTGCATCCAAAGGCACTTTTTGAACTGCAGGAGCGTCTATAATCATTGTGCTGGCGGTGCAAACATCCATCCCTGCTGAGCCTTTTGTTCCGCTGGCAGGCCTGTCACATAAACCTGTGCTGGGCGCAGCGGTTCCTGGGGAAGCATTTTTGTCTGCACGCGCTGTCCCCTTGTGTTCTGTTGGCAGTTTCCCTGATTTTTGAGAGGCTGCCCATTGGCTTGGAAATGAGATTTACGTTGTTTCGCATAACGTCCTGGTTTACCACACCGGTTACACAGAACTGCTCCCGGAGCTACTTTGTTGTTGTTAGTTGCAGTTGCTCTGGAGGATGGAGTTCTGTGTGGACACTGAGATTTAAAACGGCCCAGCTGTCCACAGCTATAACAGTTATGTGTCATTTTAATAGCTGCTGTGACAGCTGTAGTAACAGACTCGGTTAGCATAGCCATTTGATGTGGTGTAGTCCCAAGTTTTGCACATGCATTAATCGTATCATTCAATGAGGACTTTTTCATAGGATGAGGACTTTCCTGCATTCCTCATTTGCATTGTCTTGTACCATTTGCAAAATTAAAGCTTCTTTTACATCTGCATCTACAATTTGTTTTTCTATCGCATCCTGAAGATGGTCTAAAAAGGCTATAAAAGTCTCATTAGGGCTCTGTTTAATAGTTGTGTAGCTTTTCCCAGGAGCTGACATACTCACTACTTTAAACAAAGCTTGCAAAGCATGATCACGGGATTGCGCTAGGATCAAAGGGTGCAGGCGAGCCTGCAGCTGAGGCTCCTCCACAGGGTGCAACTCCATTAATTGAGGCAAACCTGCGCCAAACTGAGGATCAGCCATTGGCAATCGCTTATTATTTAGAGCAGTCTCTTCACAAGAAGCCCTCCACTCAGTCTCAAACACCATATACTGAACTGGCATGCAAACCAATCTAGCAATCTGCTTTAAATCAAAGGGAGTTAACTCTTCACTTGTCATGAATTTCAGCATTTTCGTCACAGCAGGGGATCCCAAACTGTAGTTAGTAGCAAGTTGGCGTAGCTCAGATAATACCTGCCAGTTAAATGGAACATGCTGATCGGGCACTTGACCCCTGCCTCTGATAACCGGGAAAGCAGAAATTACAGAGTCTTATGGCTCTTTTGACTCTGGCAACTGCCGAATGATCTTTTCTGCTGCTTCAAAATCTCTATCAGGTAACACTTGGAGTCTGATATCTCTTCAAACAGTGGCAGAATCTCGCATACCCCGAGCTACAGATAAGGGTGGCAAAGTTAAAGTATCTCTATAAAGCAAGCTATCATTTGGATTTTCTGGCACGGATTCTTTTGTTCCTTGTACAAAAGGATTAGTAGCAGCAAACAGCGGGGATGCAGCAGCGGGCAGTGGGGATGCAGCAGCGGGCAGCGGGGGTGCTGATGGCACACTCTCATTTTCACCTTTTCCATCAATGTCACCCCTCCTGGCGGGTGGTAAAGATAGATCAAAGGGTTTTGTAGGGACGGGGGCGGGGGGAGAAGCGGAGCGAGAAGCAGAATCTGCAAAGGGAGGAGGCAAAGCCCTCCACAGCTTGGGTATTGGAAACAATACAGGTCTGTCTTTGCCAGCCTGTGCCCTGCCACCCCCTCCCGCTGCAATGTTACCAGTCTCACCAGCACTATCTGTGTCTGTTCTCTCTGCCGGGCCAGCTGCTGCAGCGTCTTGCTCTTTTTTCAGTTCTTTCAAAGTGTCTAAAACTAACCTCCTTGTCATCATAAATTCTTTAACAGTATCATCCCCCTGAGAAGCAAGGTCCAAAATATTCCATACTACTGCTTCCCATGTCTGTCTACTAAAAGCGTTGACACATGTGGTCTCAATTCCTTGATTTTGCTCCAAAGTAACAGTCTTTGCAATATCAGCTCATCATAATTTATGCCACGTCATTTTAACATTGATGTCCATATATTAACTATTGAATTTTCCTCTTGGGATGTAGTTGCTCCCATTCTGTCATCAACAGGCTCACCTTTAAAAGGTTGCAGTCCGATCTGAATCTTGGTAGCTCTCCTTGCTACTCTCCTTCCCGTTGAATCCGCCTCCCCTGTTCTCCGTGGAGGCTTGTTGCTCTCCAGGCAGGCTCTTTGGATCACGTCTTGGGGTCACCATATGTGGCTGTTGTCGAGGTGGACATAAAAGGACACGCTAGTCGTAATCCATAGTTGAGAGAAGTAGAAAGATTTTTTATTTTTTCTATTGCTATTCTTAAACGTCCTCACAAATGCTGTGGCCTAACTAAGATTGGCTGCTTAGCAAACAACAAGGCTGTCTAACAAACAATGACCATTCAGGCAGTAAAACAATTAGCTATACAAGCAAAGGTAGAGTTGCTACATATTATCCACAAGTTCTTCCTTGTACACTC
The DNA here is from genome assembly GCF_020740725.1 of Corvus hawaiiensis. NCBI lineage: Eukaryota > Metazoa > Chordata > Aves > Passeriformes > Corvidae > Corvus > Corvus hawaiiensis. The sequence goes on from NC_063215.1 coordinate 105,808,560, forward strand.
TTAATGTCCCATAACAAGAACATCCTCCGCTTGTGTCCAGAACATCGTCTCTCATTGATTAGCTTCTTGGCCTTCTCTGTGGGTTTCACTAAAGCTGCAAAATTTCACTGTAATATTCTCACGGGTAAATTCTGACTGGTTTCGGGTCTGACTTTGTGAGATTGTCAGTCTGGCTGTAAATCTCAGGGAAACCTTTCAGTGTGTTTGGTCAAGGCCGGGCTATGCTCGAGGCAAAGGTGTGTCAGTGTACTCGGCTCCTTCTCTCCGCATGGTGTCCGGCAGGCACAGGAGCCCAGAGCTCCTGCAGAAACCATCACAGCACTCGGTGGGAGCAAACTTGTGTCCAGTCCTCACACAGAGCTCTGGTGTCCAGCACTGCACCTCCTTGGAATGAGGAATTGTTGCAGTGCTCTTGGAAGGAGCTAAGGAGGTTTGGCCTTCAGATCAGCTCCTTCCTAGCTCCTGATTTGCTGCCCTGGGTAAGCTGCTGCCTGTGGCAACACTTGGTTCACAGCTGACAGCCCTGCTCTGCTGGCGGGCAGCCATTGCAGGAGCTTTTGCTGGGGTCATTGTGATGCCTTTTCTTGGTCTTAAAATCAAGAGTCATGCACGGTTAGAAGGGGAAAAGGGATTTTACCTTGGTATTTATTTTAAGGATCCTTAGGTGTACACGTCCAGGTCATAGGCATCAAGATGCACCCTGCCGAGTCTATCTCTCTGTGTCTCCCCTCTCAACATTGGGTATAACATTATAGGTTTTACTAATTAGCATATCTATCAAAGATTCCCCAATGAGAGGCTCAAGTGAGCCCCCCTCCCCAAGGAACCTTCCCCTGGATGGTTCTATCTTGGTTTACAGAATGTGTTCTGGAGAGGACCTTGGGGTCTGGGGCACACTAATCCCTAGCTACGAAGCTTCTAAAATGTTTAGTCTCTTAGCTTGACAAACAAGTCCAAGAATGTAGGCAAAAAGCACTAGGAATACAGAAGCTGTAAAAAAGTATAACGGGGTATAGAAGAAAAGGCAAAAATCTTCATGGCATCAATTGAACCTTTCAGATCTTCCCAAGGAGAGCTAAGGAGGGAACTTGTCAAAAGAGCATTGCCTGGGCAAAGCTTTTAACATTAAATCTTTCCTCTGTGCTCATTACCATGCACAGGAAATATTTGAGGAAGCAAGTTTGTTGTTCCAGAAATTCCTGCAATCAGTCAGATTGCCAGAAAGAAAACACAGATTTGGGATGTGTAATCTCACTTTAATTCATTGTATAGAGAAATACAGGAGCACTTCTTGGGAGCTGTGTGTCTAACCTAAGTGACCTTGCCACCAAGAACTGAGAAAGGTGGGGAGAGATGGAATCAGTGGCACAAGGATCTGCAGTGGGATTCTCCCGCAGGCCTGAGGAAACTGCCCCGGGCTTCCACTGGGCCATGGCTTTTTACTCCACATCAAAACTTCATGCAGCGGCTTTTCACTCCACATCAAAACTTCATGCTTCACACTGTGGTGGTGAATCTTCCCTGGCCTTGTCAGGCCACACTGTGATCTCAGAAATGCTTGTTAGGCCCCAGCCTTGATGAACAGCCCCTGGACTCAGCTCCTCTTGAGCTTGCCCAAAACACTGAGTGCTCCCAGGAACTTGTGCTGTCTAACCAGCTCCTGGGGTTTTCTATGAACAGTCTTGGAAACTACTTTTCTTGCCTGAAGGCCATAACATCCTTCTTCTCGCACTTCCAAAGACAGGGTGCTGACCCAAAGTGCGGCCATGATGAAGCATTTTATGACTGAAGCCCACTGTCTTGTGGCCCATAAACAGCGGTCCAAAAGGAAGCCCTGGAAGCTCTCCTGGACCACAGCGGCTGCCACTGGCAACCTCCAGTGGGGCCTCTCAGAGCCAGCGAGCTCAAGGATCGTCGATCAACAATGGATCCTGGGCCAATACCCCCACTCCTCACGGCTCCAGTTTAACTACTGTTAAGCTTGAGTGCTGTTAAGCTTTTAGGCCACATTCCTTTTCATCCTTGTCCTTTCTCTCCCTTTGTCAAACCCGTCTAAACACACACACAGAGAGAGAGAGTTCTCAGTTCATGTCTAGTTTGATTGACTGCATTTTGTTTGTTGCTTTTTTTCCTTGTTGTGCCTTAAAGGACTAGTAAGTAATAGTGTGAATGTTGCCAACAAATTTTGTTGAGCTGTTACTTAACATTCTGTACTAGTTTGAAAACAAACCAGTGAGAGATCACAAGACAGAACTGTAATTTAATAGGAAAATTAAAATAATTGCAATAGTACAAGAACACTGACAGAGTCAGGATACAACCTGACACCCTGTTAGTCAGGGTGGTGGTAGGAGCCCAGATGAAGTGGTCCTATTGAAGCAGTGATCCTGTAGAAGACTCTGGTTTTCAGAAGAGGGTCCAGTAGTAGCCCTTATCCTCTGGGAATCCAGTAGAGAAGAGCTGCTTGTGCTTCAATCCTACCTGATTATATCCAGGTGGGAATGCTTGGCTCCTCCCCCTGGGTGGAGCATCTCCCAATGGGCTGATGTAATTCTGTGAGTCATGGGGTGGGTCATTGATTGCCCATTAAAGAGAGATAGCCCCCAGAGGGATTTATCAAGGGTGAGTCATGGTAGGAGATAACAAACACAGCCCCATCTGTTTTAACAGCTTGTGAAGGTGACAATAGAATACATACTCTTGGTTGCATCTTACACTGTAACCTAGGACATAATCAATCTGGTTTTACTGATAACCTTGACAGTGAATTTTTAAGCAATCTCAAACACTCGTTCGTAACAAGCCTTGGGAGCATGAGGTACAGGGCTGACATTGGAAAGCAGGAGAATCACTCTAAAGTGACGAGTTTAAATGTCCATTTCATTGCTCTTCTATTTATTTCACTCGATTAAGCCAAGCCAAGCTTTTCTTGGAGGCAGAATGTGTGTGGGATGTACTACGCCATTACCCCATAACTCTGGGCTGAATGGCACCCAGGCTAGGGTACAGATTTGAGGAACCCTTGTCACCTGTTCAATAACCTCACAGTCCGCTCATCCTTCTGCAAACAAGTTGCAAACAACGCCGTTGGACTGCTGTCCTGGGTAAATATACATACAGATGCCTTTTCCAAAGCAGTGCCTCTTTTCCCAGTGAAATACACGTCCTCTTCTTACCTATGGAATTGTGATTGAAGACACCTCTGAGCCAGATCCGTCTGACATTGCAAAGGAGCAAAGCTTTGGGATTTGGGCACATTCTCTTTGTTGCTTTGCTCAGGCCTTTTGTGAGCACAGAATAGATCGAGGCAGAAAACTGGAGACTACACAGGATCTTCTGGGTCCATTGTCCCCCAAACATGGTAATAGGTGGCCCCATTGTAATGCTAAATAACAAACAGCAGCACAAATGACATGAAGAAAACATGGCAAAAGAGGAAGAGGAGAGGCGCTGTGAGGAAAGAATACCGTGAGACAGTGGCACGTTGAGTCAGCTGCACTCTGACAACCTCTAGGCTAGCAGGTCTCACATTCTGGGCTTGTTTTTTTTAAAAATTATTTTATTTAAAACAAACAAAACCAATCAAAATAAAATATATACTGTTGAAAATCTAGTTTCAAAATTTAAAAGATAAAATGACAACACATTTATTCAAACTACATCTACATGTCAGAACATATGTACATCTGTAACTACAAAGCCTAATGTATAAATCCAAATATTCAAACATTCTTCGGACAGGCAGCACCTTCTTCCTGAGCTCGAGGAAAGAGAGCTCTTCTGGACAGGAGGCAAGGGCTTTGTCGGTTAGGGAACATAGGAAATGTCCAAGGAAAACTTCTTGATAAGACTGTAGCCAGTCACGCCTGCAAAGTGGAGACACAAAATATAACAGAGGCCGCAATGCAAACCTAAAGCATCGGAAGCTACGTATTTAATGGGACAGACCACCTGGAAACTTCTAAAGAGCTGCACAGGGAAACATGCTCCTGCCAGCAGCCACTTGAGGCAGACCAGGGAGACACCCTGACCCACTTGCACAGAGCCAGCACAGGAACAGCCTGGCCTCTGGGCTGCCCTGGGACAGCAGGGAGCCCAGAGGCCTGTGCTTTCCAGGAATGGCTCAGCTGCACACGCACCCTCCTGCTCCTCTCCCGGCCCCACAGCTGAGCAGCCCTACAGCTCCACGGGGCACTGGGAGCAGCACAGCTCAGTGCAGGGGGCACATGCAGGGCAGAACTGTTCCCTGGCAATGTGCCCAGGCTCTCTAGGCTGGCACAAGAGCCTTCCTCCCGCCAGAGAGCGGCCCAGCTCCCGCCTTACCTCTTTGTGAGGCTGAGCCATGCTCAGCCTTCACCTTGTGCTCCCTGGCAGTGACCCCGGGGGCAGCGCTGCTCAGCTGCCCCTGCCGGGGCTCCTGGGCCAAGGCCCCCTGAGCAGGCTGCGAGCGGAGACCTGCACTGCCAAGGCCGGGCTTCCGCACGTCAGTCTTCAAGCCAAAAAGTTCAGCCAGTTCCCTTGGGAATAGAGGCATCCCAGGTCCTATCATACACCATGAACTCTTTCCCTTCTTCCTCTGGGTTTTTGTTGTAGACTCAGAAGAAGCTGTAGATCAGGTACAAGGGAAGAAGTGAGTTAGTTGAACTCCCACCTTTACAATCACCACAACTAATGGGTGAGGCACTCGAGGGGTTATTTATTATTGAGAAGATCACTTTGTTTTTATTTTTCATGAAACTAGCATCACTATAATTGCTCTGAACTGTATGGAGCTGGCAGGAAGGGAGAGAGAGATTCCACTACTTTGCTTCTGTGCTGCTCATGGCTCATCCACTACTTGGGGATCCCTTTCCTTCCAAACAGTTGGCAACCCACAGGGGTCTCTAGAATTTGACAATTCCACCTAGGAAGTAATTGCTTTCCCAAGCCAGTTTTCAAGGCCTTTGTTTCTGTAACTCCCCCTCAGTTCTTGGTTGGGTTTTCTTGGTGGTTTTTATTTCTCTTTACAACAAAGGCAGTGCTGGGACACAAACAATGGCACCACGTGTTAGAAGCAAAAGAATTGTTTCTTCAAATCTCATCTCTCCTATCATTCCATGCCCAGAGATGGCAAAGGAACAACAACCCTGGCATTGAGGCTTTGAACTTGAAAGCAGGCGCTGACACACATGCACCAGACACCTCATTTGGTCTGGCACAACTCTTCTTGTCAGGGATCAGGCAAGGCAGGGAGGGGGGACAAGGCAGAAGGCATCTCCTCCCCCAGCCTCAGCCTGCAATACTGACACAGGCAGAGAGAGTCGGGGAAGGGATTTGCCATCGTGAACCTGCCATAGGTGGCTTTAGGCTTGTGCTGTCAGAGGATGACAAACTCTGATCCTGCATAGGCTGCATCCATTTGGAAGTCTCCTTCCCCTTAACTGGAACATTCACAAGGACTTTCTGTCTAAGGAGGTTTCCCTATTTCTTCCCGTGCAAAAACAGGCAATGTCCATGAATCTCCTTCAGATCTCAAAGGGTTCAGCACAGGAACTGCCCCAAGGGAAGGTGTTCTCCTTCTTCCTTCAAAGGCAGGAGGAAGGAGTGGGAACATTTCTCCTTTCATGCTAAATGTCTTTTTTTCTCTACTAATTATGACCTTAGAAAGGGTGCAGGGAGATGAAAGGCATGTGCAGGATGGAGAGGAATGTTTTCTTTTCCTGCGGTGCATTTCCCGAGCCCCAAGGTACCAGTGCAGCTCCTGGAGTAATTTTCACTGCACCACCGGAGCATACTCCCAGTGACCAGGCTCTGGGAGAATCCACTGAGCCCATCAAGGAATTGAAAGGAATTTGAAGACATTTAAACCAGGATGGTTTTCAACCAAACTGCCACAATGCCACCCCTGGGTCAGCATTCCAATGGTCATTTTAGGACAGACATGCCCTGTACCTACTTGCATGTTCAGAGTTCTTCTCTTTGCTTCTTCCGCTGGATCTTGGCCTTGAGAAAAGGGAGGACAAAAGAACATATGAGCAGGTAGAAAGAGAAGGGCATGGAATGTGTGTAGCATCACAGGAGGCAAACCTTCTTAGCATGGTCCCCCTGATGAAGGAGGAAATGCAACACATAAACCCAACACGATGCAAAGCTGAGGAATTGTCCTTAAGCTTTCAGGTGCTGGAGTCCCACAGAGCTTGCCAAGCTCCGGCTGAAACACAGCAGTCATTCTTCAACTTGCATCAGACCTGCCCAGTTCTCTCCTTTTGCAGCCAAGTGGCTCCTACAGCCTCTGTGAAGCAGCAAGAGCTGCTGAGCTGAGACACAAGTCTGTATGGAGGGCAGCTACTTTTGTTCTCCTGCCCAAGCTTGACGTTGCCTGCTCATGCCTTACATTGGTGACAGTCTCGGGCTACATGGCGTCATAGCACTGCTCTCTCCTGAGAATGACAGTACACCTCCTTGCTCTTTCAAGGACAAAAAGGCCTTTTCCAACTCAGCTGCTAGGTAAGGATATTCCGATTGCACTTTAAAAGCCCTACGGACGCTTTTCAATTGGAATGATACTTCTGGGACTCCTGCTTTATCCTTGTCACTAGGATAAGCTTGACAGCTACATTTTCTCACACATATATCCAAGCCAATATCTTTGCATCAGGTACAGTCCTATAACTCTTCTCTAGCACCTTGCCCTCTTTGATCTTAAGCCCAGATCGAAATACTAAACATCGATCAGATTATACATCTGTACCCCAAGTTTTATCTGGGCTCTGGTTTCACGGTGGAGGCCCAGGCACAGAGAAGTCACACCTGACATTTACAGGAGCAGCACCTGAATTTGCAGACACCTCCTCAGTAGCCAATATTTGCCCTGACATATCCTCATGGCTGCAGAAGTTGACAGGCAAGGATCACAGTATTCAAAGAACCACAGTATCCAGATCCATGCAATACAGTTCCCAAATGACAGCACAAACACCACAGAGGGAATCAGTAGCCAAGTCCAGCAGAGGACCTGTTCTGAGGTGCTCTTAAGCCCTGCCTCCTCTTCCCCACAACCACCTCTGCTCTTAGGGCATATGGTGTTGGCTTTGCCATTGTGCTGGATCACCACAGATGGGCAAAATGGGGAATACACTGAGGTTTGCCTAAATACAAGGGAGAGATGACTGTGGAAAATAACCTCATGAGATGGGAAGCGTGAGGGGAACAGCACACTGGAGCAGCAGACACCTTGGCTTACCTCATCTCCTGGGACTCCTGGAAATCCAGCTGCGGAGAGCTTGGGACAGACGCTGCCGCACTGCTCACAGGGGGACTCACTGCCTTGCGTATTGGGGGGATCAAAGGTGGTCCCAATGATCCCTTCTTCATATCCCCACCACTGGAACACAGCAAGGAAGCCTGCAAAGAGTAGAACACAGTACTCCTCAGATCAAGCATCCAGCCTTGCCCCCATTCATGCCTGAAGACATTTAGCCATGCTCTTAGCTGAGACCTGGCAGAGATGTCAATGGAGCAGCTTGGTCTAGGACAGGGAATGGAAAGGGAAGTGGTGAGGGAGAGGCCATGTCCCACATTTGCCATCGCTATCCCTGTGCTCACTTCTCTGGAAATGTGGCTACATTCCCAGATGGCATCCACATGTTTGGCACCAAGATGTTCTGCGGTGCCACTGCTTCCACTGGCCTTTTGGATCGTATGGGAATGGCCTTGGATCCCTAGTCTCTCCCTGTCCCTATAGCACCTAACAGCCAGTGCGGATCTCCAGCCAAGTCCCCACAAAGCCATTCTGCAGGATGTCCAAACCTGCTTTTCTCAAGCCTCTCATTTCTGCTGCTGCTTCCCTTCCCTCGTACAGTTCCCCAGCAGCCTTTGAGCCCTGATGCTGCTGAGTTCTGGGCATGCTCGGTGCTCTCCAGCTCCCACACATCCATCATCTCTGGCTCCCTGGCATTTAGGAAGTTCTGCTGAGCTCCCTGCCCTGCTGCTCTCTGGAAGGCCTCTGCCTGCCCAAGTTGCTCCAGGGCCCCCATGCCATGTCCAGCAAGCAGGGTGGAGGGAGCGGGGGCAGATGCACACCCTTCCTTAGGATCCCATTGTCCCTGGCACAGCTAAAGAGCCAAATCAGGCCCTGTTCAAACTTCAGTGGAAGGATCAGTTCCTCTCAGGGATACGCTGGGCCATTTCTCAGCAAGGCTGGAATCAAGTACACAAGCCTTGGGTTGGACATTCTGTTTACCAAAGCTGTTGTTCATCTGCCTCCTCCTGCACCCCACGGCAAACCCAAAACAACTGCAGGTCCTGGCCCTGCTGCAAAGGCAATCGTGGGGGTGGGCTCTGGGCTGCTCTCCCCATGGCCACCTGCCATCCCTTCCCTCTGGACAAAGCCGTGCCAGAATGCACAAAGCTGCCCAGAAGCTGATGAAGTCTAGAAATAGCATCAGAGACAACTGGGCACAAGGGCATGGCTGTACAACTCAAAAGCTGACACAACCTGGAACTGACTTTGCAGGACTGCCTGTTCCAGCAAACACCTTTCTCCGTCCAAACCGGACACAGCTGACAGAAAACAGCACCAAGACACAGAGATGGTTCACACATACCCGTAGTTTACTAAATGTAGAAGGATTGGTTCACAAGATTGGCCAACTTCAGCTGCTCTGACTGCCTGTTGGTGTTTTCTCAGCCATAAGACAGAGCAGGAGCCACAAGAGAGCCAGAAACCATTCAAAGACCTCCCCTGCTATTGATACCCGCTGAGGACATGAAGCCTTCACTACACACCCACTGCAAAGGCAGCCTGAAGTGCAGTGTCCTGCTGAGCTCTCCCTTTGCTCAGCTGCTTCCCTGGCCTCACACCACAGCAAAAGGTCTCCGAGCTCTGCCTACAGCACATAAACTGAAAACCTTTCACACAGGACTCTAGCTTCATTTCCTTACCTTCCATCCTTTTCCCTCTGTACTCAGCTCCTGGTTTGCTCTACAGTCTTCGTCGTAGCTAGTGCCATTTTTCCCCTTCTCCTGCTCTCTGCTACTTATTTTCTTTGCATTTGAAGAAGGAGAGCTCTTCTGGATGGGAGGCAATGGCTTGGAGGGAAGGGGCATAAAGGGAGATGGCCGGAAAGACTTGGCAAAAATGAACCTAGTCACACCTGCAAAGTGGAGACACAAAATATAACAGAGGCCACAATGACAACGTAAAGCCTCTGAAGCTACAATATTTCATGTGAGAGATTCCCTGGAAACTTCTAAAGAGCTGCACAGGGAAACATGCTCCTGCCAGCAGCCACTTGAGGCAGGCCAGGGAGACACCCTGACCCACTTGCACAGAGCCAGCACAGGAACAGCCTGGCCTCTGGGCTGCCCTGGGACAGCAGGGAGCCCAGAGGCCTGTGCTTTCCAGGAATGGCTCAGCTGCACACGCACCCTCCTGCTCCTCTCCCGGCCCCACAGCTGAGCAGCCCTACAGCTCCACGGGGCACTGGGAGCAGCACAGCTCAGTGCAGGGGGCACATGCAGGGCAGAACTGTTCCCTGGCAATGTGCCCAGGCTCTCTAGGCTGGCACAAGAGCCTTCCTCCCGCCAGAGAGCGGCCCAGCTCCCGCCTTACCTCTTTGTGAGGCTGAGCCATGCTCAGCCTTCACCTTGTCCTCAATTGGAAGTTGCTTCAGGCACCCCATGCCACGACTAGGAAGGGGGGTGGAGAGAGCGGGGGCAGGTGCACACCCTTCCTTTGCATTCTGTCCTTTTTGGCACAGCTAAGAAGTCACGTCCGGAGGTGTCCAACTCAGCACTTTGTCATCTTCCTGCAGGTCATTGAGCCTTCACCAGCCCAAAATGTCGGAGAGGTTTTCCCGCACATGCGGAGGCTGGCTGGCAGCATGCTTCCTCAGCTTGGCACCCATCACCTTGTAGAGGGCGCAGGCAAGCTTGGTGACCACAGTGCGGACATTGGCGCTTCGGACAGGCAGCGCCTTGTTCCCCAGGAAGGACCAGAGCACGGGCAGGGCGTAGCGCTGGACGACTTCGGGGCTCCTGGGATAAACCCATGCCACAAGCGCTGCCGGAAGAGAGACGCAAACTTCTTAACCACCAGCCTTAATGCAAACAAGGATCTACCTCTAGTTGTGATTTTGGGAGTCTCTCTGGCTAAGATCAGTGAAATAACAGTGAGAGCCCCATGATCCAGAAATGGGCAAAGCAGCTGAACATCCCCAAAACAGAACCACCAAGCCCTCAGGACTAATTTCTCCAGATCCGAGCCTTGTACCTGTGGCAGACTTCATAGCTTTACTAAATCATTCCACAATCTGTTTCTGGCATGATGAATGACCAAAATGTCAAATTGCTGTTTATTTCCATTTAGAAGTTGTCTAAACCCACTGCTGAAGGTTTGAAAGGCACTTTAGAGAGGAAATTGAGAGATTTCTAATAAAAAGGATGACTCCGTTTTTGTGACCTGGCTTAATTAGCAGTGGATTTAGACCCCGCTAAAGCAAGGCTATAAATAAAGCAAGGCTATACACTGTCTTCTCTAGTATATATTGAGGTTATCATTTTCCCATCCCTTGGCTATTGCTGACATAGCAAGCTCCTCTGAGCAATCAATTATCAGCTGCATTTGGAGCATTTTGGGCAGCGCTGACATAGGAAGACCCTGACTGCACACCCTGAAATGCTCAGTCCAATGGCACTTCCACAGCACAGGCAGGGAGCCTCAGCACTCTGCTTCTGCCCCTCTGCCCCCAAAGGCTGCCTTGCACAAAATCCGTGCCTCTAACACGTGTGCTGAGTTTTGACCTAAGCTGTGACCCCCAGGCACTGCAGGCTTCCGCCTCAAAACTTTCCAAGAGCAAAGCAAGAATTCTGTGAGGACAAAACAAACCGATCCCCTGAAACAGCATTTGCCACCATTTTCCCTAAAGGATCAGAGCTGTCCTTGAGCTTCCAAGAGAGGAGCCAGCTTGGGAATTTTTAGCCCCTCCCTTTCCTGGAGGCAGCTTCTGAGATGCCCCAGTGAGAGCTCAGCCCCGAGGCCGAGTGCCGCCCCCATCTCAGATGCTGCACACCTCTGCAGCAGCCAGGGAAAACCTGCCCAATACACCTTCCATGGGTATTGGGCAGGAGGGACAAGCTCAGCACCTCCTGATTTGGAGGAGCCACTCTAGTGTCTATTCACTGGCATTCCCTGTAAATTCTGCCTCGGAAGACCTCTTGCCTTAGAAGGGGAGGCCATACCTGAGAGATGCTCCGTGACATCCAGCAGAGCTTGGCCCTTCAGTTCACTCCTGCGGTGGCTGAACTCTTTCATCAGGGATACTTTATCTACAAGGGAAACACACATTTCTGCTCTCTCTTCTGAGGTCATAAGAGAAAGGACAGTGGGGAGGGAAAGGGCAGGGGCAACTACATTTTGTAAAAGAAAGGAAATTCCTGCCGATTTTTGAATCCTTTTCTTCTTTCCTTCCAGCCTACTTGGGAGGATTTTAAATTCCAAAAGAAAAGCTCTCCTTTCACATTTTAAATCCAAAGTTGTCTGCTGTACCAGGAGCTATGTTAAACATTTCACATCAGGGACCTCAAGAGTTCAATCACACGTAAGCAGTGAAAAGGTTTTGCATCCCAGAGCTTTGCAGAGGTGATCTTCTCTCTCCCCTATGGAAAAGGGTGAGAAGGCTCCAAAATGCACACCTCCGCTCCCACCTGAAGGATAAGCTGTTTTTAAATTGTCAGGTTACCTGTGTGGATCTAGGGACAAGACTCCAAGTTACTCATACAAGAGCTATTAGTGCTCAGTGCCTCAGTAGCCTGTGGGTTTCTGTAACATCTGTGAAATCAGATCTTGGCAGAGAGACTGGAAAATGAACTGATTTCCCAATACTTGACCGGCGTATGTATTTTGGTTTTCCTTGTGCCTATCTGTCGCGGTTTTGGGGGTCATGTTTGAATTTACTGTTGCCTGCATTGGCCTGCAAGCCTCGAGTCCTACCACTCTAATAAGCCAAGGCAAGCTTTTCCTGGAGACAGAACGTGTGTGGGATGAAGTTTGGTCCCTCACAGGGTCACCAGGGCTGGCAGTGACAAAGCAGGCAATCTGCTTCATTGGGAACCACTACAGAGCTACACCCCAGTGTGGGTTTCAGTAGCAGGGTATTATTAAGAGCTCCTTTCCTGCATGAGATACAAAAAGGAGGTCCCAAATGATCTTCATGCAAGCATGCAGTAAAGAACTGATCCTGCTGTCCTAATGAAGCTAATGCCTATGATGTGGAGCCTTCCAGGAGGCTGCTCTGCAGAGGTTCTGATGCGCCGCTGTCCCTTCATGCCAACAGCAAAGCTATTCATTTGGGAAGTCAACTGGGGCCCAGGCAAACTCCAAAAATCCCTTTGGCCCTGAATTCCAGCAAAGCTGTAGTCCAGCACTTCCTCTTCAGACAAGCAGCACAGAGCCAAGGGCTCCTGGGACTTTTGGGAAATGCTGATGCACATTCAAGCCTGGTGGGGGACTGGTGCGTAAGGACTGCACCTGCACAGCTTCTGGTGGATGTCAGCTGGAGGTTTCCACAGACAACAACAGCTGTCAAGGCACTCAGCGTTCTCTTGACTCGCAGAGGCAGAGACACACTTGAGGAGAGTCCATGCCAGGGCTCAGCCTTACCTAAGTGAGCCATGGATTCTTCCAGCGCTTTCACAGCTGCGGCATAAACCCCGGGGTCCTTTGAGTTTAGGTTGTTTGTTATTCCTTCAACCAGACAGATGATCACCGGGTTTAAGCCATCTTTCAGGATGCCTATGATTTCAGCCAGCACGTCCAGCGCCTTCTGCTTCACTTTCTTGTGCGTATCACCAAGTCTTGGGACAAAATAATCAAAAATCTGTGAAGAGAACAAACAACATGAAAGCTGGATTAAAATGTCCTTGTTTGAGGAAGGGACGCAGAAGTGAGCACTCAGCAATGTAAAAGATGAAAGTGATCCTTCCTGTCAGGTCAGCACTTGCTTGCACAATTTCCCTGTTTTCCTGTGGGCCGCTCACTGGAATGGTTGCGCAACCTCATGCTGGTTGAAAGATTTTCATATATTTTGAAGAGCTTTGGGTGGGGACAGAATAGTTCCTATGGTGTTTCTCTCCACATTTCAGTCATTAAATTCATCCCATTTATTGATGCAAAACGGTATCTTTGCTTTCGAAGTATGGAACCAGATATTTACAATGCCCCTTTTTCTACGCAGTTGTCTCAAGTTCTGAGGGCAGTTACGATTTTGCCAAAACTATGGCTGGAGGAGATCCAGGTTTTGTTCCATCTGTCTCAGAACCTGTGTCTGGAGAAGTGCAGGGCTCTGATCAACTCTTCCAGGATCCAGACCAATTGTCTACCCAGCAGGTAGACTTCTGAAATTTAATGTGCTGGACCGCTCTCATTAGAGCAGGTTCAGTCCCTTGACAGCCACATTATCAGGCACCATTTTCTGGACAAAGGGAAAAAGCAGCTACTGGGAGGAGAAGGAAGAGATCTGTCCCTAGCCATTTCCCTCCTTTTCCAAATAGAAAAAAGACCCCCCAAGAATGGTGAACACCGTCTTTACCAAGAGGACTAGGGATGCCGATGGAAACGAGTAACCAGAGTTGTGCCTGTGCAAGACAAGTCGGAGTTTACAGAAGTATCCTTTTAAAAAAAATTGGTTTAAACCTGTCCAGCCTGATACTTCTCTTCCCCATCCAAACCCATTTTTTTGTCTAGAGAATAATTGCCACGCTTTCAGTGGCTGGATTCCCTTCACTTAACCCAAGTGGGAGTAGGAGACAGCAGAAGTTACACCAGCAGAAAACTCTGTCCTCATCTGATGAACAGCATCAATAGGCACCTGCCAGACAAATACATCTGGACTGAAAGAACTTGTCCTGAAGCGTGGACCTGAATTAAATATTTCAGGGTAAGAGGCACCAGCCTGTCCCACACAGCCAGGATGTAGTGCCAAGACACACTGAATTAACTTGCCTGCTACAGGCTTGGGAAAGGAGCTAAAGGAAAGGAACAATGAAGACACCCTACATACTTGGACAGTGTTAGTGGAGACGAGCTGGGGGCTGCTTTTGCACAGGTCTAGGAGGAGTGCCACTCCTTCCATCCGTGTCTTAAACTCCTTGGCTTCCAGGAGATTGTACAGCTTCTGGAGCGACTCCGTTTCTTCCACAGCCGGAGGTAACGTGACCTGGGCTTTTGGGCGGCGTAGGCGGCGTCCATCAGAGGTAGACTTCACCCTGTTGAATAAAACCAAATGAGGACCTGTTGGTGATCATACCTTCAGTTAATTGTGAGCAGAACATCTTGGAGAGGTTTCCTAATGATGTGATTTCAAGCTAGAAAATCCTGATCTGAAAAACAACGGGAGACCTCATGACAATCTGTCATGGGTTAGCAAGCATAGTCCCGGAAGTGATGTTCTTGCAAAGGAGTGCTTACAGCTCCTTCTGTGACCTGACAGAACCTATCAGCTGGCCACTTTGAATATGGACAATTCTTTAAGCCACTTAAAGTTGTGACCGCCTCTGTGATCCACACTTAAGAACAGGAAACCCCGAGGCAGACTCTCTCTGTCTTGTTTCCGGTGCTGGGACAGGTGGCTGCGGGCCCCGTGTGGGGGCCAGCGGGCCCGGCCCAGGCCCTGCTCAGGCCAGGCCGGGTCGGGCCACGGCCATCCTGGAGCCGACGGGCCCTGTTCCACCCGCGGAACCCCCCCCACAGCAGGGCTGTGGGCAGCCGGAGCGGCTCGGCTCCCCCTCTCCAGAGCTGCCAAGATTCAGCTAAAGCTGCACGGCTGTCTGGCAGAGGTCATGTGACCAACAGCGATAAGCCACATTCCAGCTGCAAGGCCTAGGTGAGATTAACCCTTTTAGCGCTATGAAGAGCTGAAAACCGGAGGGAAGTGAAAGAGGAGATGCTTAAAGCTGAAATTCTGTTGTGAAGCTATGATCGATCAGAGTACCTGCTGTAATTTCATGAAGGCATGGGGGGTGGAGCATTCAACTTGTACTTGTGAGCAAAAGCACCTGCGCTGAGATAAGCAGATGCTGACGCAGCTGTAATTTCATGAGAAGTTTGAACAGGGAGAGATGGAAGTGATGAGGACTTTTGCTCCAAATGGAAAAGGAGAAAACCTCAGGTCCTAGAGATGCTCCCAGAGATAGTTCTAAAGAGGAAGATGAGGAAGACCCTTTGCTTCCAGGGAAGGAGAAGGGCCTCTATTCTTAGAAATGAAATGCTCCCAGAGATGGGTGAAGAGAACTTTTGTTTCTGAACGGCTCAACCTTAAAATTTTACCCCAGCAATTCAAGAGTGGACCCTCGAAAGCAGTTGTGGGAAAAGCTGCAAGACGGGGGAAGGGACTCACATGCAAGCAGAGAACCAACCCGGGTGGCTGGCTCCTTGCGATAATGTTTTCATAGCATGGGCAAGAGACTCCTCTTCCTAAATGGACTGAACAAGGTTATTATGGAAGTGGTAAACAGACTGAACATCTCAAGGGCTGTCTTTTTACATTATCACTGCGAGAAGGGAGAAAGGCAGGGGGGAGGAGAAGTGTTCTGAAGGCGTGGTATGACTTTTTTTTTCTTCTTTTAGGTCTGTTAATAAACTTCTTTCTATTCTTTCAAGTTTGGTGACTGCTTTGCGTTTCTCCTAATTCTTATCTCACAGAAGGTAAATAGTAATGAGTATTTTGGACCAAACCACTACACTAAATTGGTGTTTCTGCCTGGTTACAAACCAAACCCGCTACACAATCATTACAGGAGACAATCTGCAAGCAACATTCTCACCAGTGCTTACTCAGGAAAACCAAGGATGAGATGCATCTCACTTCTCTCCAGACGGCTTCCCAGGTACACATGTCGCACTGCTTTGTGAGGAAAGAGAGACGCTACTTCCATGTTTAAATGCCTCATCATGAGGGAGGTGTGCGTCTTATAATAAGGAAACTCATCCCTCTGGAGAAGTGTCTCTACAGCAGGCATGACAATCTGGAAAAGTAGCTCAGATGCATCTGAACAGATGGATAGGGGCATATCTGAAGGATCCAGAAAATCCGTAAGAGGGATAAAAACAGAAGCCAGACATCCCAGCACTACGCTCACATGATTGCTTCCCTAGAGACTAGATCCACAGCTTAACAAACCCACTGGGAACAACTCTCTTGAGCATGGGAAGATCCTGACTACGCTACTGAGGCATGTGGTCACTCTCCTGCCAGCGCTGAGCATGACAGAGCTAAATAAATCCCCTCTGTTATCAGAGGACAACAGGTACAAGTAGCTCTCCCACTGGCAGGAAGAGACAGCAAGGACCAAATTCCTGTCTCAAATGCTGATTGCAGCACAGGGGGAAATAAACCAAACATGCTGTCCATCAAGCAAACAGTATGAAGGACAGGAATGTCAAGACAAAACGTCCACATTGAGACACCTGTTGACCAAAGTTGCTCAGGAACTGGCTTGCTACTTACTACTCATCTTGGTACTGTCTGAGGGTAAGAAAACCATGACTCAGGAAGGCCAAACCACATGCATGGGAAGTGCTATTTTGGGGAACGGCATCTTGCTTCTAGACTGGGACTTCTCATCAAAACACCCATCTGAAAAAGACTGCTCTCAGAGGAAAAAAACCCTGCTTGAATTTACTTGTCCCAAGTGAGGCAGCGGAGACATGGCCCTCTCACAGCCTCCACAGCACTGTCCTTGCCACTGCACTGGATCTTCTGAGCTGCAACCAATGGGTGTCTTTTTGTCGCCCATTTTTTGTGGAAACCCTTCCAGAGAAGTTGTGTTCAGCGTAATGCAGAAGGAGACATTTTTTATGATAGAGCATTTGTAGGGAAAGGAAACAATCTCTGGCACAGGTCATCTCCACCAGAAAGATTTTCCTGAGGAAGAGACATGTAAAGCTTGCCACGTGCTTTGTCACATCTAACTAAAGTGCTCAGTACCGTTTACTAGAAGGCAATGTGGCCTGGGGCTTCTTCGAGCCATCGCTCCTCTTCTTCACAGGCTTCTCGACAGATGGGTGTTCATCCTTCTGCGTTTCCATCCCCTACAAAGGCATAAAGAAACCCCATGGATCTTTAGAATGTAAAATAGGAAATTACCTGTTTAAAACACAACTTATAACCAGGATCACTGCAACCAAGGCTTGGGCAAACCTTTCCGAACTTACAGAAGGAAACAGGCCAGAGGTTCAGTGATGCCAACTCTTTGTTTTCAATAGCCCAAGGCAGGTTATGGCTGCTACCATACTGAGCAGCAGTCTAAAATCCCAAATGCATTCCTCTTGAGCATAAATGGGAATAATGCAAACTGGTAGGGAACTAATGCTCTTAAAGGAAGCTGCAGAAAAATTTGGACTCTTTGGAGGTTGGCCCATTGTGTTGGAAGTTGATTTGGTTCCACACTCACTCTCCCTGGTGCTGCACAAAGGCACACTCCCTTCTATAACGTAGGTAAAAAGAATAAAAAAATAACCCAGGCAAACAAATGATTTTCCTCTGGATGCTGCTGAATTCACCAAGCTTCTTCCAGCTGCACAGGGCATGACAGCAGGGCAGTATTCCCAGAAGACAGATAGTAATTGTAGGAATTGGGATTGACTGGGACATCTTTTGAATATTTGGAAATTTTCTTGGCACTACTGCTTCCTGTGTCTTTTGCAAAGACTCTGTTATCTCCAGAAGCACTGTTCTCACTTAATTGCGTCACTGGGGGCAGAGTAGGGATAGTGGGGTGGGGGGTTATGCTTAAATGTAAACACATTTCCTCCTCTTTCCCTTCCCTGTTTGTGGCCAATATTCAAAATATCCAATACCCCACTTTTCCCCTGATATTATCAATTCCTTTGTGCTCTGCAGATGAACAGGCTACGGATCAACAGTTCATTCCCAGGAGCAAAATGATTTGGCAGGAAAGGAATGAGATAAGATTAGGTATGTTTGATCTCATATCAGCAGTGGCAATACTTGCACAAAGGAGACATTTCTCCTACCAAGCACTTACTTTCTTCTTCATTCTTGTCAGAATATCTTCCAGGTCACGGGTGGAAAGAGATTGTTCCAAAAGCCTTTTAAATTTTTGGTGATTCAGCATCATTTTCACCATCTCCTGTCCATAATGCCTAAAACAAGAAAGAAAGAAAGAAAGAAAGAAAGAAAGAAAGAAAGAAGGAAAGAAAGAATAGAAGGTGAACAAACAAAGGAGGAGCGTTAACAGAATAAGCTGATACCTTAAACTCAGCAGCTGCCATACCTGCATGAGAAGGCATTACCTACTCAGCAAAGAGAGAGGTTTACCTCCACTTGTCACTGCACAGTGCTGTCAGCTGAACACAAGAGGCAAGAGGAGAACGTGGGGCAACAGAAAAATACAATCTCACTCTGAAACTGTGGGTGCACTTCTGTGGCATCGAAGGATCCCAGGGAACAAGCAAAACACCTCTGCTTTGAGTCAGAGCTTATTAGCAGTGTCTTGCTGCCATTGCACAGTAATTTGCCTTTCTTTAACTGGCAGGGAAGCCAGGACCAAATGCCTCATGCTTGCTTTTGATTATTCTATACCATATGTATGCACAGGGACAGCTAGTTGCTCATGCGTTCTTGGCAGCTATTAATGGGAATTGAATCCTCAAAGTGAGGGGATTTGGGTGGTTTGGGTTGATTTTGCCACTAGGAAACCACAGTTTTCTTCAGGAAGCAATTTGGAGGTCATTCAGCCACAGATAAGAGCAATATAGAAATCTGCAGAAGAGGTTTAGAAAGACTGAATACATTGGCTAAAGACCCCTGGAATATTTCTAGGAAAGTCTTAAGTTAATGAGAAATAGATGTATGCGATCCTTCAGTGATGAACATTAGCCAACATTTTGGCTTTGTCTTGTGCACCTAAGGCCAAGCAAAACTGTTTGACTGGCTCATCTGATGGCTCTTTTGATCTCAGGAAAGAATCATTCAAGTCCCAGGAAGTTGGCAATGCTCCCTCTTGCGGGACAACCTCAGGTTCCCCAGCACAGTCATTTCCCCAGACAAGCCAGGGCAGTGGTCACAGCACCAAGCCTGACAGAGCTCAAGAAGCCTTTGGACAATGCTCTCGGGCACATGGAGTGACTCTTAGGGGGCCCTGCACACGGGCAGGAGCTGGACTCGATGACCCTGATGGGTCCCTTCCAATTCAGCGTATTCCGTGACTCTGTGAACCTCATCCACACAGTGAGGGAACTTAATATTTCCTTTAGCTTCCACTCTTTTGTGGTTTTGCCCTTTACAGCCAGACACCCAACAGTTTTCCTGTTTTAGGAGGTGAAATGAAGATCATTACCTTGTGTCCTCGTGACAGTCCTGAGCAAGCGTCCCTGCCGCGTGCGCCAGCCTCTCAGCCCTGGGCGTTCCTGCGAGCTTCGTGACTCCAGTTTTCTCCATCAAGGACAGGAGGAGTTGGGCCGCGCACTTCCGCACCTGGACGTGGCGGCTCCTGGGAAGAAGAGAGCGGACACTGGGACACAGGGAGCAGAGGGACACAGCGCAGGCCTTGGCCAGAGCATGCTCCCTGTCATTGCTGGGGGAAGGAGGCCTGGGTTCTCCCTGACACTTGGGACACCTGTAGAAGGTTCTGTCCGCAGAGAAACACAAAGTTAGCACTCTACAGAAGGACTGCCTGCAAGCAAGAGTGAGGAATTCAGTCTCCCTGCACTATCTGATACTCAACGTCTTTCCCCAAATTCACTCTGAGAAAGAGGGAAATTAAAGACAACCCAGGCTGACCCATCAGAAGCCAGCCACTACACAGACAGCCGCAGCAGGATTGAGGATATTTGCACCCATTTACCCCAAATCTGCAGACCTTGGGAAAGAAACAAATGCAGGGAAAACACGCTGTGGGACATGAAGTTGCAGAATATTCTGCAATGCAGCCAGTTTCTTCTGTGAGGCTTGGCGAGAGATACATCTGAACGTTTCCCCCTTTTCCAAAGCTGAGGAAAGGGTGGCAGTCAGTTTAGCCAGCTTGTCCTGTTCTAGACAGTGTCTCTTGGGGACTATCAGGCCCAGCACCAACACTTAAGGCAGCACCTGCTTCAGCTGTCCCATGGCAGTCGGCCTGTGAAGGTGCCTGTACAGTGATTCATCATCTCAAGGCTAACATGAGACATCAGTTTGAATAGCAAGTGGGCCTCTAAGGCCAGGACAGTCCTACAAGACTCCTCTTGGCAGGAGCTGCACCTGCTGTGCAGGCTGTGCCACACCCAGCACGTTCTCCCCCATGTGCTCCATGCCCCAGCAAGAACCCTCCTTACTTCTCAAGTAATGGCATAATGAGGATGCATGGTTTTTCCCAAGGCCTCTGTGGTTAGGGCTGTGAAATATCAAAGAGCGCTCACAGCTGCAGTTGCAATTGTCCCTCTTCCCACAAAACCACAGGGCTCTATCCTTAGCCTTTGCAGGCACTTTCACTTGCCCACCATTCACCACATCTAGGCAACTCGGACAGACTGGGAGAACTCCAGGAAGCAGCAGCAAGCTGAGTCAGGGGAGGTTGAGCTTGGATATCAGGAAAAAGTTTTTCACCCAGAGGGTGGCTGGGCACTGGAACAGGCTCCCCAGGGCACTGGTCACAGCACCAAGCCTGAGAAAGTTCAGGAAGCCTTTGGACAACGCTCTCAGGCACATGGTGTGACCCTTGGCGTGTTTGTTCTGTGCAAGGGCAGGAGCTGGACTCGATGAGCCTGATGGGCCCCTTCCAACTCAGCATATTCTACAGCTCTGTGATTCTGTCAACTAAAGGGCTGCACGAGGGCAGAAATAGGTGACAAGAGGAAAGAAGTGAGGTTGATTGGAGAATCAAGTCACTGAGTTCACAGAAGATGCAGGATACAGGACCCTTCCCTCCCACCGTTCCCATTCTCTCTCTCAGCCCTTCTCCCCCCCACACAATAGAAGGTGAAGAATATCACTAAGAGAAGAAGAACCTACTGGACTCCACTGTCCATGAGAGCAGTCATTGCTCGTGCAGGAGTCACATGCTCCACCATGACTCCCAGGGTGTGACTGGCTGCTTTCTGAACAAACTCTGGGGAGTTCCACACCATCTGGAGAAGGACCCGAGCAACCTCATCCACCTCCGAGTCCATGTCCTTCTGCAAGGTCACAAAGAGCTCTCCAAGAGTGACGATTGCAGAGTAAGACACCTTTGAGCGAAGGTTGGTCACCTGGGGAAGTCATGCGGGGAAACATAAGAATCACCTTGAAAAGAAAACCAGTTGCCTTAGACAAAAGTCCCAGGAAATGACAACACTTCCCGCTGTGTCCAGGGGAACACAAAAGCACAGGCAGAGCAGAAGAGCACAAGCACAGAAAGGCACTTAACTCTGGCACCTACTTGTGCTAGGCCTCAGGCCTGCTTCCTGCAGGCCTAAAACATATTATTTCACTTAAAGTGTTCTACTTAATTCTTCTGGAATGTCCATTGCTTTGGTTTTAGGCCCTTTTATTCAAAAAACAAAGAAACAAATTAAAGCAAGGGCTGCTCTCAAGCCATAAAGGCACAAGTCATAAAGACAAAAGAGTCATTTGCTCCTGTTTGAAAAAGTAACAGCAGCAGTTGAAGCCCTCAGCCAGGAAACAGAAAACACAGGCTCAAGTCTACAGACTAATTGGCAGTGTTGAATTACAGCTTGGGCAGAGATTTGGACTGCAGCAAATAACATAATTAGTGTCTCCGCTTCTGCATTTGCACGTTGCATTGTAATGGCAGCTCGCTCCAAGAGGAGAGTGTCAGATGCCCGACCTACCAGTAAATAGAGCTACATGTGCACACAGATCCTATAGAGAGCTGACAGACATGAGAAAGATAAGGTCTAGAAACAGAAATGAAGGCAGTTCCTGAGCACACAGGGAGATGAACAAGCACATATCTACTCTACACACCGTGTAAGAAGCACGGAGGACGATTCAGAACAATGTTCTTACCTCGTTGGTAAGTGCCAAGCAAACCTCACGAAGTCTACAAAGAAGGACTTCTGAGTGGGACTCAGCCAGGTGTTTGATGCTGAAGAGTCCCTTCTCCTTCAGCTCCCTGAAAGGCAAGTACCAAAAAGATTGACTCTCTCCACCCAAGAACTAGGCAGCACCCTCTGAATTTACCAGGCTGGCGGCTCAGTCAAACAAAGGGAGGTGCTTTTCAAGCAGTACTTGATGAAATCGTGGAACTCGCTGCCACAGGTTGCTGTGGCTGTCAAAAGCATACACAAATCCAAGAGGCAAATAGAGGGCTTTCAGAGTCTTCATTTGTGGCCGTTTAACAAGACAGCCTTTCTGAAGTCTCTGGCACATGAAGTCCCTATGTCAGTGCTTCCTGGAGGCTGTGAGACCGTGCCATGCTGCTGTTTCTTGTCACCTCCCTGTACCTGTCCCTGAGACACAGTCCCATTGGGCTGTGTCTGGGGCATTTGCCTTCTTTGCCAGCCCCAGCAGGCAGTTCAGCAGTGAGAGTCTGCACTGGCACTCTGTAGCTGAGTTTCCACTCTGCAATCTAGGCCTGTCTGTCACCCACTCCACTCCACCTCACACATTCTCCAGGAAAGCAGCAGGATGCCCCAGAAGATTCCACACCAGGGCAAGAACAGCTGAAAGTCTAGCTTTTCCCAAAAGCCCCTACCTAAAACAGCAGCAACATGTTATTTACAAGGTGCAAACAACTCCCTCTCTCAGCACTTGCTATGTGCAGGACCTGAGCTACAGGAAGGCGCATGATGCATCGGGGCTGCAGCGCAGGGCTGGCGGCCGATGCCACGGGCATCCCTGAGTGTCACCCGGACCCCCCCACAGCTGCAGAAGCTCTCTGCACCTCACAGGGCACCAAACAGAAATGGGGAAGAGAAAGCAGAAGAGACAGGGCAGAGCAAAGGCGACTGCACAAGGAGATGCATCGCGGCAGATTTTTCATGCTTATCCCAGGGTGAATGGAGTCCTTATCCCAGGGTGAATGAAGCAGTGAGTAGATGATAACCCAGACATCAAAAAGACAACCAATATCACCTAACATTTGTGGGGTTATCACCTCTGGGCCTCTACAGGCCTCCTTCTGTCTGTGTCTAAGTTTGGGACACATTGTGAGTATTGACAAAACATCTCAGGCCCATATGAAGCAGTGAGAAGGAAACAGTTGACTTGCAAAAGTGCAAGATTCCTAGAGGATTTTATTTCTTTTTCCTTCTCTTCTGCCATGAGCCCCTCAGGACTAATGACAGGCTGAGTGACTCTATAGCACAACTCAGTGCATTTCTCAGAAAGAAGAACTCCCTGTAGCTGCTCCTGGGACTCACATGCGGAAGGTCACAGGCAGACCCTGACTCCTGCATCTGCTGCCAGCAGTGGGGCCAGAGACAAATCTTACTCAGTCCCACTGGGCCCCGAGGCACCCAAATCTCTACACTCCAAACTGCTGCCATCCTGCTTCTGGCTTCAGCCAGCAAATCATCTTGTCCCACAGCTTTCTCTCTTCCCTCAAGATTTCCTTTGCAGCTCCACAGAGCAGCAGGCAAAGCAAGGAAACAGCACGGACCTGCTGCAGCTGGAGCACTGCTGCAGACCAAGGCCAAGAAAAGGCTGCTCTCAAATCTTTATCCTCTCTCTGCTCTGGAGTGGTTTCACTGGTGCCCCTCGGCTCTCTGGGCTGTTGGGGCTCAGAGGCACTAGCAAGATGCTCTCCTAACCTACCTTAACGCTAAGAGGGAGACAGAGTGAACGGGGCCTTTCTTACCAGTCATCGCTGCTGAGCAAGGAGAGTGCCTCGAGCAAGGACTGCTGTGGCTCCAAAGAGGCTCCGTCCTTCTGCCCCTTCCCACGGAGCGGCTCCTCTCGGCGCTCGGCACCAGTGGCCGTCTGCGGGGTCACTGTAAGGAGAGGGTCAGCCATGAGCGCTGCAGCCCCGGGCAAGGCACCCCGCCATGGAGCGGCCTGCAGCCCCATCTCCCAGCCAGGCTTCCATGAGGTACAAACTGGCACTGGCTCAGAGAATTCCCTGCTCTCTGGCTCCTTGCTTTCTCCCAGCCCCCCCAGCTGGGCACAGCTCCTTGGCTCAACCTGACAATTGCCCACACAGCGCCAGCTCCCAAGTGCCACAGGTACCACAGCCAGCGGCACGTTCCTGAGGCCGCAGAGCTCCCACTCCCTGTGAGACAGTGCCCACCAGCAGGACTTGCTCCCCACGAGGGACCCCTCAGCTGCCTCTCCTGTCTCAGCGCCCTGATTTCCCCGAGCCCTGAGGACAGAGGCACTCTGCAACTCCCTGAGGAAAGACCTGCAGCTGCCTCGTGACAGCACCAAGCCGAGCCTGAACAAGCGAGTCCTGCTGGGCCCGGCTGAATCCCCTCAGAGCAGCTACCAGGGAACAGCGATACCTGACCCTTCACACCTCACAGTGCCTCTGTTCCCATTGGCTTCAAATATTCTAGACAGAGGGCAGCTGAGTGCACTTACATTTCAGCCTGCTCTTGGGAAGGGAGTAGTTCATGGATTTTGTTCTTTCCAAGCATCATGAATCTTTACTATTTCAATAAAGTACACGCTGGCTGTATTTGAAAGATGCTGAGGTGAAATTTGTTTGTCCTCAAATGGACTTGTGTGCACACTGTGCAAGCCTAAGCTTTCTCTTGTGGAAAAATGGAATCTCTAGCCCAGATGGTTGATAAAAAAGCCTTCCAAATGCAAATTGATGATAAGAATACGTAAATACAGATGCAAATTGTTGGCAGACACAATCTCTTGATAGTCAGTTTACAAGGTATGAGAAAATTCAGATGATAAATGCATTTCTTAAGAAACCCACTTGTCATCCAAAGGACTCTTGATCATCAATTTCATGTCATGCACTCAACAGGTCGTTTTCTAATGTGTACAAGGAAACATCTGAGCTGTCTCAAATGATGGAGTTTAAATATTGCACAGAATCTAGAATATTCAGATGGGAGCTATCTGGCTGTCACTGATGTACCCCTGTCACTGCCATCAGTGGTGTCACTGCAGAAGGATGTGGATGTACACATCTATATTCAATAGGAATGGGGAGCCACGTCAGGCTAGTTCTGGTCAATTGTGACCATGGAAGTAGCATCACTAGAAAAGAGCACTCAAAGTATCATTCCTAGCTCCCTTCTTCTTCTCTCACCCTACTCAGGATCATAGCACAGGCAGGCTGCCCTCACAGGAGAGGCAAGAGCCACTAGGGACTATGTGCTGTGTATTCACTGCAGGCAGCAAACAGCCTGGGAGCACCAGGCAGCCCCTCCTGGCTGTCACCTGCTACACAGGCCGCTGTATTTGGGTGGGGTGACACAGGAGGCGCTGCTTGTTCCCTCTTGGCATTGCAGGCCGTGGGATGGCAGCGGCGAGAAGCCATTGGGCACTTCTGGGAGCAGCAGCACGGCTGCACCAAGTGGCTGACTGCCATGCAGAGACAACCCTTGCTGGGAGAGCAGGAAAGCTGGCTGCAGAGCTGGACAGCAGCACAGGCAGAGGGCCAAGATGGAGAGTGGACAATTGATCGTGGTGGTACTCGTAGGTGCACAGTGAGCACACCCTGCCAGACTGCCCCGAGCTCATCCCTGCAGTTACAGCTGCCTCCTGGCACCAGTGCTGTAGTTTGCTCTATCAGGATGGGCAAAAGCCAGAGCTTAGGTCTTTACCACTACTTTATGCAGCTCAGCTTTCCAATGGATCAATAAGAACCAACTGCTCCAGTACTGCCGAGCTGGAGTAACTCAAGAGTAGATTTGCTGTTCATTCTCAGCACAGGCTATGAACCCAAGATCCCAGCTGTGGTGGCTGAATCAGGAGGCAGTTTGTGCTCCTTGTGCAAGGAAAACCGGTGCAGGAAAAAGCTGCTGTGGAGCAGGCTTACCTGAGGAGCTGCGTGGGAAGCTGCCGTCTCCATGGATGATGGGCTTCTTGGACAGTAAGGGCACGTTGTCCTGCTTCCTCAAGACCTTCTTCTTCAAGGCACTACCAGGGTGTTTCCTCTGCACACTGGAAGCTGTGCCATTGACAGGCAGTAGGCTAAAGCCTGCAGGGACCAAAGAGGAGCTTGGAAGTGGAGGGTGGCAATGGAAAGGCCCAGAAAACTTGCTGGAGCTGGGTAACATCTCTTTGTTATCCCAAAGAACTTCAAGTATAACAGTGGCACAGCACCATGGGAAAGTGATCACAGAATCCTAGAAGAGTTTATGTGGGAAGGCACCTTTAACCACCATCTAGTCCAGCCCCCATGAGCAGGGACATCTTCAGCACGAGCAGCTTCCTCAGGGCCCCATCTAACATGGCCTTGAACACCTTCAAGGATCGATCAACAACAGCTTCTCAGGGCAAACTCTTCCAGTGTTTCATCCCCTTCATTATAAAGAAATTCTTCCTAATATCTAATCAAAATCTACCCTCTTCTGGTTTAGAACCAAATTGCAGTGATGCTTCCCCGAAGAAACAAGGAAACCCCAGTATTGCTTTGCTTTTGTTTTCCTGTTTCAGAGGCTGGCTGGGGAAGTTACCAAAAGAAAGCGCAGATAACCTTGCGTGATGCCCTCGGGCTGAGTGCTGCCTCCTGAGGTCCCTGCTGCTGCCCTGGGGCAGCGCACACAGCACTGCAGTCAGAGCCCCTCAGCCCGGATTCAGTCGGCAACGCTGCTTGCTCCTGGGGCTACAACAGAAGCACTGGCTCGGGGCTTCAGCACAGCTCTACAGCACCAGCTCCTCAGCAGGGAGTGGTGGGAGAAGGGTCTCTGGGGTTTTCATTAGAAGGAGTTGAATTTTGTTTCTTCCAGGTTGCACCTTGGTTGAAAAGCATTCTTTTGGACCCACTTTTCCTGGAGGCTGCTATCCAGGAGAGAGTCTGAAGCCCCAGTGTACTTTGCAAGACAGAATTTTACACTCTGAAGGACTTCAGAGGGGAAGGTGGGAAGCTGATATTCTGTTACGGACTCAGTGAGGCCATGGGCAAGACACTTCATGCCTCTCCATTTTTCTTTGGGGACCGGAAATACATCCTATGCAAACTCCCACTCAGATGCAAATGTAACAGCCCCCCAGTCTGAGGGCAACACTGTGCAGAGGGCAAGCAAGTGATCAGAAAGGACCACAGGTGTAGCAACCACTTACTTGCCGCAGCTGCATCCCCGGGGTCAACTCTCTGTGGAGGCAGCTGCAAGGACGTTTCCTTTTCTCTCTCTGTCTTGATCTCTTTCTCCAAAAGCTCCATTGGCATCCGCTCTAAGTTCCTTTGAGCCAACTTGCCCAATGCAGCACGGACCTACATGCAATGGGAATGCATCACAGACTGTAAGCAGAGACACACAAACCAGACACAACATCTCATCAGGAGCACAGAGTCCATAGATTTCCACAGTCCTTGATGCAGCTCCATGTACATTCCAATGGTTTCTGAAGAATGTCTCCTGTCCTCACCTTGGCAATTACACACAGTGAGGTGGAACACTTTATTGCCATAACCTCCCACTGCTCCAAGGTACTGTTTCTCAGCCTGTGTCAGGAGGCCCTGCTTGAAGCAAGAAAATCACAGGAGTGCTCCAAGACAGATGAAGAGCCTACGTGATCAGTGAGCAGGCAGTTCCCTTCCTACAGGCCATGGCAAGAGAATAAAAACCATGTGCAATACGCAGCAAGGAGGGGTCAGTAGCTGTTGCTTAACACTCATGGCCAGGAATTGCAGCTGTTTCTCACTTCTGGCTTCTGAAGGACTCAGCTGCTCTCGGAGACCGTGAGGCCAAAAAGAGGAGTCACGTGAAAACAAGTTGCAGAAACATTGATGGTAATGCATGGAAAAATTGAGAATGAGAGGGCTGTGAGATACAGCAAGAAAGGTAACCAGGAAAAATCAAATTCTCCCATTTTATTTTGCAGCCTTGCTTACACTCAGCATTAGAATCCTTGCTTCTGTGCTTCCCAGGATGCACTTTGCCCACATTCACTGATGTGTAGCTTGCTCTGCCATTCAGAACTTCTCTACAAGGGCCTTTGCACAAAAAGAATGCTTCTGGCATGACCTTAGCACCATCTCCAAACCAGTGACCTTGCCACCACTGGAAATAGCCAAGCAGTTGCTCTGTAGCTGTCAAATATATTCCCAAGAGAATCCCCACCCCCCAAGAGTGGAAGATTATGATTTTCAGGGACAGTTTGGGCCTAGCACTAAACAGTCACTGGAAAGGAAGTCTGCTCATCCCTGTCCTTATCCCTCACCTTTCCAAAGCCATCCTTCAGGGCTTCGGCACTCGTAAGGCCAGCACTGGTGGGGTGATCCGTCTCCTTGGCCTGGCTCACTGGGAGGCCTGTTAATGGAAGCAAAGGTTCCTGTAAATCTCTGGCACACTTCAAGCCCCCAACAGCGCCATGCTGGGCAACAGGCAAGACAGCTTCCAGATTGCAGAGCTCTGATAAGACCCAGAGATTGTGTCTGAGAGCAGCAAGCTACATATGCCTAGAACCTCTCCCAATGGATGGGCTACTGCCACAGTGCACTGGCAGCAGACATGGCATTGCTCTGTGGCCAGCAGAATGAAACCTCCTGCATGATGGAGGCCTCAGCCCTGGATGCTGGAGAGCTGCTGCATTTGATAGAGAAGGGCAGAGACGGAGCTTGCTCTTGACAGAGATTCTTATCTGTCCTAATTCATGCTGATTTTAGTAAACATCTTCTTCCTGGTTCCTAAAAGAACTCCCGGGTTCTAATACCCGTAAGCATTTAGATCAATATTTTCTTCTCTTTGTGGCAATATTTTAGAGGACATGAAAAGAAAAGCTTAGGATTGCAGGAGTGTTAGCAAAACGTGAATTGTGTTCTTGAAATTGGATAATTTGCTTTCCCCGAGGATTTTCATTCTAAACTGTGTGAGATTGGGCCACTTTCAGGCCAGTCTGACCAAAGGCTGATTTTCCTAATGGAAGTGGAACAATGTAGCTCGTTTTGAAATACTCTTCAACAGAGCCGTTAAAACTCAGAGGATGAATCACTCTTTACATGGCTTCACAGAGGATTAAAACACGTGGCAGCAAAGTAGCAGAAAACCAATGTCTTAAATCCGGATTTTTTGCCCTGCAAAATGGTCAGCTTAATAATAAAAAAGAGTCAGATATGGGCTTTGAGGAAGGAGGGCTATTCTGGATTGGGGGCAAGGCCTTGGAAGGTAAGAGCATCTGAGAAGTTGACAGGGAAACTACTGACTCCAGGGTAACCTCCTTGGGACCAGTGCAGTCAGTCCCAAGTGCAAAGTGGAGACACAAAATATAACAGAGGCCACAATGCCAACATAAAGCATCAGAAGCTACAGTCTTTCATGTGAGAGATTCCCTGGAAACTTCTAAAGAGCTGCACAGGGAAACACGCTCCTGCCAGCAGCCACTTGAGGCAGGCCAGGGAGACACCCTGACCCACTTGCACAGAGCCAGCACAGGAACAGCCTGGCCTCTGGGCTGCCCTGGGACAGCAGGGAGCCCAGAGGCCTGTGCTTTCCAGGAATGGCTCAGCTGCACACGCACCCTCCTGCTCCTCTCCCGGCCCCACAGCTGAGCAGCCCTACAGCTCCACGGGGCACTGGGAGCAGCACAGCTCAGTGCAGGGGGCACATGCAGGGCAGAACTGTTCCCTGGCAATGTGCCCAGGCTCTCTAGGCTGGCACAAGAGCCTTCCTCCCGCCAGAGAGCGGCCCAGCTCCCGCCTTACCTCTTTGTGAGGCTGAGCCATGCTCAGCCTTCACCTTGTGCTCCCTGGCAGTGACCCCGGGGGCAGCGCTGCTCAGCTGCCCCTGCCGGGGCTCCTGGGCCAAGGCCCCCTGAGCAGGCTGCGAGCGGAGACCTGCACTGCCAAGGCCGGGCTTCCGCGCATCCGTCTCCAAGCCGAAAAGTTCAGCCAGTTCCCTTGGGAACAGAGGCATCCCACGTCCTATCACACACCATGAACTCTTTCCCTTCTTCCTCTGGGTTTTTGTTGTAGACTCAGAAGCAGCTGTAGATCAGGTACAAGGGAAGAAGTGAGTTAGTTGAACTCCCACCTTTACAATCACCACAACTAATGGGTGAGGCACTCGAGGGGTTATTTATTATTGAGAAGATCACTTTGTTTTTATTTTTCATGAAACTAGCATCACTATAATTGCTCTGAACTGTATGGAGCTGGCAGGAAGGGAGAGAGAGATTCCACTACTTTGCTTCTGTGCTGCTCATGGCTCATCCACTACTTGGGGATCCCTTTCCTTCCAAACAGTTGGCAACCCACAGGGGTCTCTAGAATTTGACAATTCCACCTAGGAAGTAATTGCTTTCCCAAGCCAGTTTTCAAGGCCTTTGTTTCTGTAACTCCCCCTCAGTTCTTGGTTGGGTTTTCTTGGTGGTTTTTATTTCTCTTTACAACAAAGGCAGTGCTGGGACACAAACAATGGCACCACGTGTTAGAAGCAAAAGAAGATTTGCAATCAAATTTAGATGTCCCCACTATTCAAGCAGCCCATATCTGTAGGGAACACATTGTTCATGCAAACGTCCCAGCTTTCTCTGCTTTGTTGCTCCAGGAGTTTATTCCCTGCTTTCCTTCCTGCAGAGACACCCAAACCCAACATAAACATGACCTGCCTCAAAACATTTCTGATCTTCGCTAATCCTGACAATGCAAAATTTTCTTAATGGAAACGGCATGGTGCAGGTTAATCTGAAATGCTCTCCAATGGAGCTTTTGAAACTCAGAGAACTAATCATTCTGTACAGGCCTCCACCAATGATAAATCGTTTTTCTGCATCAGCAAAATTGTTTCTTCAAATCTCATCTCTCCTATCATTCCATGCCCAGAGATGGCAAAGGAACAACAACCCTGGCATTGAGGCTTTGAACTTGAAAGCAGGCGCTGACACACATGCACCAGACACCTCATTTGGTCTGGCACAACTCTTCTTGTCAGGGATCAGGCAAGGCAGGGACGGGGGACAAGGCAGAAGGCATCTCCTCCCCCAGCCTCAGCCTGCAATACTGACATGGGCAGAGAGAGTCGGGGAAGAGATTTGCCATCGTGAACCTGCCATAGGTGGCTTTAGGCTTGTGCTGTCAGAGGATGACAAACTCTGATCCTGCATAGGCTGCATCCATTTGGAAGTCTCCTTCCCCTTAACTGGAACATTCACAAGGCCTTTCTGTCTAAGGAGGTTTCCCTATTTCTCCCCATGCAAAACCAGGCAATGTCCATGAATCTCCTTCAGATCTCAAAGGGTTCAGCGCAGAAACTGCCCCAAGGGAAGGTGTTCTCCTTCTTCCTTCAAAGGCAGGAGGAAGGAGTGGGAACATTTCTCCTTTCATGCTAAATGTCTTTTTTTCTCTACTAATTATGACCTTAGAAAGGGTGCAGGGAGATGAAAGGCATGTGCAGGATGGAGAGGAATGTTTTCTTTTCCTGTGGCGCATTTCCCGAGCCCCAAGGTACCAGTGCAGCTCCTGGAGTAATTTTCACTGCACCACTGGAGCACACTCCCAGTGACCAGGCTCTGGGAGAATCCACTGAGCCCATCAGGGAATTGAAAGGAATTTGAAGACATTTAAACCAGGATGGTTTTCAACCAAACTGCCACAATGCCACCCCTGGGTCAGCATTCCAATGGTCATTTTAGGACAGACATGCCCTGTACCTACCTGCATGTTCAGAGTTCTTCTCTTTGCTTCTTCCGCTGGATCTTGGCCTTGAGAAAATGGAGGACAAAAGAACATATGAGCAGGTAGAAAGAGAAGGGCATGGAATGTGTGTAGCATCAAAGGAGGCAAACCTTCTTAGCATGGTCCCCCTGATGAAGGAGGAAATGCAACACATAAACCCAACACGATGCAAAGCTGAGGAATTGTCCTTAAGCTTTCAGGTGCTGGAGTCCCACAGAGCTTGCCAAGCTCCAGCTGAAACACAGCAGTCATTCTTCAACTTGCATCAGACCTGCCCAGTTCTCTCCTTTTGCAGCCAAGTGGCTCCTACAGCCTCTGTGAAGCAGCAAGAGCTGCTGAGCTGAGACACAAGTCTGTATGGAGGGCAGCTACTTTTGTTCTCCTGCCCAAGCTTGACTTTGCCTGCTCATGCCTTACACTGGTGACAGTCTCGGGCTACATGGGGCCATAGCACTGCTCTCTCCTGAGAATGACAGTACACCTCCTTGCTCTTTCAAGGACAAAAAGGCCTTTTCCAACTCAGCTGCTAGGTAAGGATATTCCGATTGCACTTTAAAAGCCCTACGGACGCTTTTCAATTGGAATGATACTTCTGGGACTCCTGCTTTATCCTTGTCACTAGGATAAGCTTGACAGCTACATTTTCTCACACATATATCCAAGCCAATATCTTTGCATCAGGTACAGTCCTATAACTCTTCTCTAGCACCTTGCCCTCTTTGATCTTAAGCCCAGATCGAAATACTAAACATCGATCAGATGATACATCTGTACCCCAAGTTTTATCTGGGCTCTGGTTTCACGGTGGAGGCCCAGGCACAGAGAAGTCACACCTGACATTTACAGGAGCAGCACCTGAATTTGCAGACACCTCCTCAGTAGCCAATATTTGCCCTGACATATCCTCATGGCTGCAGAAGTTGACAGGCAAGGATCACAGTATTCAAAGAACCACAGTATCCAGATCCATGCAATACAGTTCCCAAATGACAGCACAAACACCACAGAGGGAATCAGTAGCCAAGTCCAGCAGAGGACCTGTTCTGAGGTGCTCTTAAGCCCTGCCTCCTCTTCCCCACAACCACCTCTGCTCTTAGGGCATATGGTGTTGGCTTTGCCATTGTGCTGGATCACCACAGATGGGCAAAATGGGGAATACACTGAGGTTTGCCTAAATACAAGGGAGAGATGACTGTGGAAAATAACCTCATGAGATGGGAAGCGTGAGGGGAACAGCACACTGGAGCAGCAGACACCTTGGCTTACCTCATCTCCTGGGACTCCTGGAAATCCAGCTGCGGAGAGCTTGGGACAGACGCTGCCGCACTGCTCACAGGGGGACTCACTGCCTTGCGTATTGGGGGGATCAAAGGTGGTCCCAATGATCCCTTCTTCATATCCCCACCACTGGAACACAGCAAGGAAGCCTGCAAAGAGTAGAACACAGTACTCCTCAGATCAAGCATCCAGCCTTGCCCCCATTCATGCCTGAAGACATTTAGCCATGCTCTTAGCTGAGACCTGGCAGAGATGTCAAACTGATGGAGCAGCTTGGTCTAGGACAGGGAATGGAAAGGGAAGTGGTCAGGGAGAGGCCATGTCCCACATTTGCCATTGCTATCCCTGTGCTCACTTCTCTGGAAATGTGGCTACATTCCCAGATGGCATCCACATGTTTGGCACCAAAATGTTCTGCGGTGCCACTGCCTCCACTGGCCTTTTGGATCGTATGGGAATGGCCTTGGATCCCTATTCTCTCCCTGTCCCTAAAGCACCTAACAGCCAGTGCGGATCTCCAGCCAAGTCCCCACAAAGCCATCCTGCAGGATGTCCAAACCTGCTTTTCTCAAGCCCCTCATTTCTGCTGCTGCTTCCCTTCCCTCGTACAGTTCCCCAGCAGCCTTTGAGCCCCGATGCTGCTGAGTTCTGGGCATGCTCGGTGCTCTCCAGCTCCCACACATCCATCATCTCAGGCTCCCTGGCATTTAGGAAGTTCTGCTGAGCTCCCTGCCCTGCTGCTCTCTGGAAGGCCTCTGCCTGCCCAAGTTGCTCCAGGGCCCCCATGCCATGTCCAGCAAGCGGGGTGGAGGCAGCGGGGGCAGATGCACACCCTTCCTTAGTATCCCATTGTCCCTGGCACAGCTAAAGAGCCAAATCAGGCCCTGTTCAAACTTCAGTGGAAGGATCGGTTCCTCTCAGGGATACACTGGGCCCTTTCTCAGCAAGGCTGGAATCAAGTACACAAGCTTTGGGTTGGACATTCTGTTTACCAAAGCTGTTGTTCATCTGCCTCCTCCTGCACCCCACGGCAAACCCAAAACAACTGCAGGTCCTGGCCCTGCTGCAAAGGCAATCGTGGGGGTGGGCTCTGGGCTGCTCTCCCCATGGCCACCTGCCATCCCTTCCCTCTGGACAAAGCCGTGCCAGAATGCACAAAGCTGCCCAGAAGCTGATGAAGTCTAGAAATAGCATCAGAGACAACTGGGCACAAGGGCATGGCTGTACAACTCAAAAGCTGACACAACCTGGAACTGACTTTGCAGGACTGCCTGTTCCAGCAAACACCTTTCTCCGTCCAAACCGGACACAGCTGACAGAAAACAGCACCAAGACACAGAGATGGTTCACACATACCCGTAGTTTACTAAATGTAGAAGGATTGGTTCACAAGATTGGCCAACTTCAGCTGCTCTGACTGCCTGTTGGTGTTTTCTCAGCCATAAGACAGAGCAGGAGCCACAAGAGAGCCAGAAACCATTCAAAGACCTCCCCTGCTATTGATACCCGCTGAGGACATGAAGCCTGCACTACACACCCACTGCAAAGACAGCCTGAAGTGCAGTGTCCTGCTGAGC
The DNA here is from genome assembly GCF_020740725.1 of Corvus hawaiiensis. Taxonomy (NCBI): domain Eukaryota; kingdom Metazoa; phylum Chordata; class Aves; order Passeriformes; family Corvidae; genus Corvus; species Corvus hawaiiensis. Next base: position 105,843,128 of record NC_063215.1, read on the forward strand.
TCTCCCTTTGCTCAGCTGCTTCCCTGGCCTCACACCACAGCAAAAGGTCTCCGAGCTCTGCCTACAGCACATAAACTGAAAACCTTCCACACAGGACTCTAGCTTCATTTCCTTACCTTCCATCCTTTTCCCTCTGTACTCAACTCCTGGTTTGCTCTACTGTCTTCGTCGTAGCTAGTGCCATTTTCCCCATTCTCCTGCTCTCCACTACATATTTTCTTTGCATTTGAAGAAGGAGAGCTCTTCTGGATGGGAGGCAATGGCTTGGAGAGAAGGAGCATAGAGGGAGATTCCACGGTAAATTTCTTGGCAAGAGTAGCCAAGTCAGTCAGTCCTGTAAAATGGAAACACAAAATATAACAGAGGCCACAATGCCAACATAAAGCATCAGAAGCTACAGTACTTCATGTGAGAGATTCCCGGGAAACTTCTAAAGAGCTGCACAGGGAAACATGCTCCTGCCAGCAGCCACTTGAGGCAGACCAGGGAGACACCCTGACCCACTTGCACAGAGCCAGCACAGGAACAGCCTGGCCTCTGGGCTGCCCTGGGACAGCAGGGAGCCCAGAGGCCTGTGCTTTCCAGGAATGGCTCAGCTGCACACGCACCCTCCTGCTCCTCTCCCGGCCCCACAGCTGAGCAGCCCTACAGCTCCACGGGGCACTGGGAGCAGCACAGCTCAGTGCAGGGGGCACATGCAGGGCAGAACTGTTCCCTGGCAATGTGCCCAGGCTCTCTAGGCTGGCACAAGAGCCTTCCTCCCGCCAGAGAGCGGCCCAGCTCCCGCCTTACCTCTTTGTGAGGCTGAGCCATGCTCAGCCTTCACCTTGTGCTCCCTGGCAGTGACCCCGGGGGCAGCGCTGCTCAGCTGCCCCTGCCGGGGCTCCTGGGCCAAGGCCCCCTGAGCAGGCTGCGAGCGGAGACCTGCACTGCCAAGCCTGGGGGTCTGCACAGCATCCTTGCAGCCAGCCAGGGGCGGGAGGGCACCAGGGTGGGGAGGCCGCACAGGGCCCTCCTTAGGCATGGTCTCCATCCACTTCTTCCTTGAGGTTTTGTCTACTGAAGAAGCTGTAGATCAGGTACAAGGGAAGAAGTGAGTTAGTTGAACTCCCATCTTTACAATCACCACAACTAATGGGTGAGGCACTCGAGGGGTTATTTATTATTGAGAAGATCACTTTGTTTTTATTTTTCATGAAACTAGCATCACTATAATTGCTCTGAACTGTATGGAGCTGGCAGGAAGGGAGAGAGAGATTCCACTACTTTGCTTCTGTGCTGCTCATGGCTCATCCACTACTTGGGAATCCCTTTCCTTCCAAACAGTTGGCAACCCACAGGGGTCTCTAGAATTTGACAATTCCACCTAGGAAGTAATTGCTTTCCAAAGCCAGTTTTCAAGGCCTTTGTTTCTGTAACTCCCCCTCAGTTCTTGGTTGGGTTTTCTTGGTGGTTTTTATTTCTCTTTACAACAAAGGCAGTGCTGGGACACAAACAGTGGCACCCCATGTTAGAAGCTGCAGAAGCTTTGCACTCCCCATGAGATGTCCCCAATACTCAAGTAGCCTGTATCTGTAGGGAACAAATGGGTCATCCAAATATCCCACTTTTGCTCTAATTCATGGTTCCAGGGATTTATTGCCTGCTTTCTTCTCTGCAAAGAAACTGAAACCCAACACAAACATGACCTGCCTCAAAACATTTCTGATCATGGCAGTTCCTGACAATTCAAAATTTTCTCAATGGAAGTTGCATAGGGTAATCATAAAAAGAAGACCTGTCTTAAATCTGGAATTTTTTCCCCCTGTAGAAAGGCCAGGTCAATATTAAAAGAGATAGCTCATTTCTACTCCAAAATTAATCCAGAAATGCCACCTTACTTAGTCAGCAATACTTCTCCCCAGATGCATTCAGCATTCCAGCTGCATATCAGCAATTAAGGAATCATTCCAAAGGGGCCGTGCCCAGGATTTGGCAGAACTAACCCTGAGGCAAGGGACCAGTGGATCTGATCCCTTTTTCTGCATCAGCAAAATTGTTTCTTCAAATCTCATCTCTCCTATCATTCCATGCCCAGAGATGGCAAAGGAACAACAACCCTGGCATTGAGGCTTTGAACTTGAAAGCAGGGACTGACACACATGCACCAGACACCTCATTTGACCTGGCACAACTCTTCTTGTCAGGGATCAGGCAAGGCAGGGACGGGGGACAAGGCAGAAGGCATCTCCTCCCCCAGCCTCAGCCTGCAATACTGACATGGGCAGAGAGAGTCGGGGAAGAGATTTGCCATCGTGAACCTGCCATAGGTGGCTTTAGGCTTGTGCTGTCAGAGGATGACAAACTCTGATCCTGCATAGGCTGCATCCATTTGGAAGTCTCCTTCCCCTTAACGGGAACATTCACAAGGCCTTTCTGTCTAAGGAGGTTTCCCTATTTCTCCCCATGCAAAACCAGGCAATGTCCATGAATCTCCTTCAGATCTCAAAGGGTTCAGCACAGGAACTGCCCCAAGGGAAGGTGTTCTCCTTCTTCCTTCAAAGGCAGGAGGAAGGAGTGGGAACATTTCTCCTTTCATGCTAAATGTCTTTTTTTCTCTACTAATTATGACCTTAGAAAGGGTGCAGGGAGATGAAAGGCATGTGCAGGATGGAGAGGAATGTTTTCTTTTCCTGTGGCGCATTTCCTGAGCCCCAAGGTACCAGTGCAGCTCCTGGAGTAATTTTCACTGCACCACCGGAGCACACTCCCAGTGACCAGGCTCTGGGAGAGCCCATCAGGGAATTGAAAGGAATTTGAAGACATTTAAACCAGGATGGTTTTCAACCAAACTGCCACAATGCCACCCCTGGGTCAGCATTCCAATGGTCATTTTAGGACAGACATGCCCTGTACCTACCTGCATGTTCAGAGTTCTTCTCTTTGCTTCTTCCGCTGGATCTTGGCCTTGAGAAAAGGGAGGACAAAAGAACATATGAGCAGGTAGAAAGGGAAGGGCATGGAATGTGTGTAGCATCAAAGGAGGCAAACCTTCTTAGCATGGTCCCCCTGATGAAGGAGGAAATGCAACACATAAACCCAACACGATGCAAAGCTGAGGAATTGTCCTTAAGCTTTCAGGTGCTGGAGTCCCACAGAGCTTGCCAAGCTCCGGCTGAAACACAGCAGTCATTCTTCAACTTGCATCAGACCTGCCCAGTTCTCTCCTTTTGCAGCCAAGTGGCTCCTACAGCCTCTGTGAAGCAGCAAGAGCTGCTGAGCTGAGACACAAGTCTGTATGGAGGGCAGCTACTTTTGTTCTCCTGCCCAAGCTTGACTTTGCCTGCTCATGCCTTACACTGGTGACAGTCTCGGGCTACATGGCGTCATAGCACTGCTCTCTCCTGAGAATGACAGTACACCTCCTTGCTCTTTCAAGGACAAAAAGGCCTTTTCCAACTCAGCTGCTAGGTAAGGATATTCCGATTGCACTTTAAAAGCCCTACGGACGCTTTTCAATTGGAATGATACTTCTGGGACTCCTGCTTTATCCTTGTCACTAGGATAAGCTTGACAGCTACATTTTCTCACACATATATCCAAGCCAATGTCTTTGCATCAGGTACAGTCCTATAACTCTTCTCTAGCACCTTGCCCTCTTTGATCTTAAGCCCAGATCGAAATACTAAACTTCGATCAGATTATACATCTGTACCCCAAGTTTTATCTGGGCTCTGGTTTCACGGTGGAGGCCCAGGCACAGAGAAGTCACACCTGACATTTACAGGAGCAGCACCTGAATTTGCAGACACCTCCTCAGTAGCCAATATTTGCCCTGACATATCCTCATGGCTGCAGAAGTTGACAGGCAAGGATCACAGTATTCAAAGAACCACAGTATCCAGATCCATGCAATACAGTTCCCAAATGACAGCACAAACACCACAGAGGGAATCAGTAGCCAAGTCCAGCAGAGGACCTGTTCTGAGGTGCTCTTAAGCCCTGCCTCCTCTTCCCCACAACCACCTCTGCTCTTAGGGCATATGGTGTTGGCTTTGCCATTGTGCTGGATCACCACAGATGGGCAAAATGGGGAATACACTGAGGTTTGCCTAAATACAAGGGAGAGATGACTGTGGAAAATAACCTCACGAGATGGGAAGCGTGAGGGGAACAGCACACTGGAGCAGCAGACACCTTGGCTTACCTCATCTCCTGGGACTCCTGGAAATCCAGCTGCGGAGAGCTTGGGACAGACGCTGCCGCACTGCTCACAGGGGGACTCACTGCCTTGCGTATTGGGGGGATCAAAGGTGGTCCCAATGATCCCTTCTTCATATCCCCACCACTGGAACACAGCAAGGAAGCCTGCAAAGAGTAGAACACCGTACTCCTCAGATCAAGCATCCAGCCTTGCCCCCATTCATGCCTGAAGACATTTAGCCATGCTCTTAGCTGAGACCTGGCAGAGATGTCAAACTGATGGAGCAGCTTGGTCTAGGACAGGGAATGGAAAGGGAAGTGGTCAGGGAGAGGCCATGTCCCACATTTGCCATTGCTATCCCTGTGCTCACTTCTCTGGAAATGTGGCTACATTCCCAGATGGCATCCACATGTTTGGCACCAAGATGTTCTGCGGTGCCACTGCCTCCACTGGCCTTCTGGATTGTATGGGAATGGCCTTGGATCCCTATTCTCTCCCTGTCCCTAAAGCACCTAACAGCCAGTGCGGATCTCCAGCCAAGTCCCCACAAAGCCATTCTGCAGGATGTCCAAACCTGCTTTTCTCAAGCCCCTCATTTCTGCTGCTGCTTCCCTTCCCTCGTACAGTTCCCCAGCAGCCTTTGAGCCCCGATGCTGCTGAGCTCTGGGCATGCTCGGTGCTCTCCAGCTCCCACACATCCATCATCTCAGGCTCACTGGCATTTAGGAAGTTCTGCTGAGCTCCCTGCCCTGCTGCTCTCTGGAAGGCCTCTGCCTGCCCAAGTTGCTCCAGGGCCCCCATGCCATGTCCAGCAAGCGGGGTGGAGGCAGCGGGGGCAGATGCACACCCTTCCTTAGGATCCCATTGTCCCTGGCACAGCTAAAGAGCCAAATTAGGCCCTGTTCAAACTTCAGTGGAAGGATCAGTTCCTCTCAGGGATACGCTGGGCTCTTTCTCAGCAAGGCTGGAATCAAGTACACAAGCCTTGGGTTGGACATTCTGTTTACCAAAGCTGTTGTTCATCTGCCTCCTCCTGCACCCCACGGCAAACCCAAAACAACTGCAGGTCCTGGCCCTGCTGCAAAGGCAATCGTGGGGGTGGGCTCTGGGCTGCTCTCCCCATGGCCACCTGCCATCCCTTCCCTCTGGACAAAGCCGTGCCAGAATGCACAAAGCTGCCCAGAAGCTGATGAAGTCTAGAAATAGCATCAGAGACAACTGGGCACAAGGGCATGGCTGTACAACTCAAAAGCTGACACAACCTGGAACTGACTTTGCAGGACTGCCTGTTCCAGCAAACACCTTTCTCCATCCAAACAGGACACAGCTGACAGAAAACAGCACCAAGACACAGAGATGGTTCACACATACCCGTAGTTTACTAAATGTAGAAGGATTGGTTCACAAGATTGGCCAACTTCAGCTGCTCTGACTGCCTGTTGGTGTTTTCTCAGCCATAAGACAGAGCAGGAGCCACAAGAGAGCCAGAAACCATTCAAAGACCTCCCCTGCTATTGATACCCGCTGAGGACATGAAGCCTTCACTACACACCCACTGCAAAGACAGCCTGAAGTGCAGTGTCCTGCTGAGCTCTCCCTTTGCTCAGCTGCTTCCCTGGCCTCACACCACAGCAAAAGGTCTCCGAGCTCTGCCTACAGCACATAAACTGAAAACCTTCCACACAGGACTCTAGCTTCATTTCCTTACCTTCCATCCTTTTCCCTCTGTACTCAACTCCTGGTTTGCTCTACTGTCTTCGTCGTAGCTAGTGCCATTTTTCCCATTCTCCTGCTCTCTGCTACATATTTTCTTTGCATTTGAAGAAGGAGAGCTCTTCTGGATGGGAGGCAATGGCTTGGAGGGAAGGGGCATAAAGGGAGATGGCCGGAAAGACTTGGCAAAAATGAACCTAGTCACACCTGCAAAGTGGAGACACAAAATATAACAGAGGCCACAATGCCAACATAAAGCCTCTGAAGCTACAATATTTCATGTGAGAGATTCCCTGGAAACTTCTAAAGAGCTGCACAGGGAAACACTCTCCTGCCAGCAGCCACTTGAGGCAGGCCAGGGAGACACCCTGACCCACTTGCACAGAGCCAGCACAGGAACAGCCTGGCCTCTGGGCTGCCCTGGGACAGCAGGGAGCCCAGAGGCCTGTGCTTTCCAGGAATGGCTCAGCTGCACACGCACCCTCCTGCTCCTCTCCCGGCCCCACAGCTGAGCAGCCCTACAGCTCCACGGGGCACTGGGAGCAGCACAGCTCAGTGCAGGGGGCACATGCAGGGCAGAACTGTTCCCTGGCAATGTGCCCAGGCTCTCTAGGCTGGCACAAGAGCCTTCCTCCCGCCAGAGAGCGGCCCAGCTCCCGCCTTACCTCTTTGTGAGGCTGAGCCATGCTCAGCCTTCACCTTGTGCTCCCTGGCAGTGACCCCGGGGGCAGCGCTGCTCAGCTGCCCCTGCCGGGGCTCCTGGGCCAAGGCCCCCTGAGCAGGCTGCGAGCGGAGACCTGCACTGCCAAGCCTGGGGGTCTGCACAGCATCCTTGCAGCCAGCCAGGGGCGGGAGGGCACCAGGGTGGGGAGGCCGCACAGGGCCCTCCTTAGGCATGGTCTCCATCCACTTCTTCCTTGAGGTTTTGTCTACTGAAGAAGCTGTAGATCAGGTACAAGGGAAGAAGTGAGTTAGTTGAACTCCCACCTTTACAATCACCACAACTAATGGGTGAGGCACTCGAGGGGTTATTTATTATTGAGAAGATCACTTTGTTTTTATTTTTCATGAAACTAGCATCACTATAATTGCTCTGAACTGTATGGAGCTGGCAGGAAGGGAGAGAGAGATTCCACTACTTTGCTTCTGTGCTGCTCATGGCTCATCCACTACTTGGGGATCCCTTTCCTTCCAAACAGTTGGCAACCCACAGGGGTCTCGAGAATTTGACAATTCCACCTAGGAAGTAATTGCTTTCCCAAGCAAGTTTTCAAGGCCTTTGTTTCTGTAACTCCCCCTCAGTTCTGGGTTGGGTTTTCTTGGTGGTTTTTATTTCTCTTTACAACAAAGGCAGTGCTGGGACACAAACAATGGCACCCCATGTTAGAAGCTGCAGAAGCTTTGCACTCCCCATGAGATGTCCCCAATACTCAAGTAGCCTGTATCTGTAGGGAACAAATGGGTCATCCAAATATCCCACTTTTGCTCTAATTCATGGTTCCAGGGATTTATTGCCTGCTTTCTTCTCTGCAAAGAAACTGAAACCCAACACAAACATGACCTGCCTCAAAACATTTCTGATCATGGCAGTTCCTGACAATTCAAAATTTTCCCAATGGAAGTGGCATGGGGCAGATCATAAAACGAAGACCTGTCTTAAATCTGGATTTTTTTCCCCCTGTAGAAAGGCCAGGTCAATATTAAAAGAGATAGCTCATTTCTACTCCAAAATTAATCCAGAAATGCCACCTTACTTAGTCAGCAATACTTCTCCCCAGATGCATTCAGCATTCCAGCTGCATATCAGCAATTAAGGAATCATTCCAAAGGGGCCGTGCCCAGGATTTGGCAGAACTAACCCTGAGGCAAAGGACCAGTGGATCTGATCCCTTTTTCTGCATCAGCAAAATTGTTTCTTCAAATCTCATCTCTCCTATCATTCCATGCCCAGAGATGGCAAGGGAACAACAACCCTGGCATTGAGGCTTTGAACTTGAAAGCAGGCGCTGACACACATGCACCAGACACCTCATTTGGTCTGGCACAACTCTTCTTGTCAGGGATCAGGCAAGGCAGGGACGGGGGACAAGGCAGAAGGCATCTCCTCCCCCAGCCTCAGCCTGCAATACTGACATGGGCAGAGAGAGTCGGGGAAGAGATTTGCCATCGTGAACCTGCCATAGGTGGCTTTAGGCTTGTGCTGTCAGAGGATGACAAACTCTGATCCTGCATAGGCTGCATCCATTTGGAAGTCTCCTTCCCCTTAACGGGAACATTCACAAGGCCTTTCTGTCTAAGGAGGTTTCCCTATTTCTCCCCATGCAAAACCAGGCAATGTCCATGAATCTCCTTCAGATCTCAAAGGGTTCAGCGCAGAAACTGCCCCAAGGGAAGGTGTTCTCCTTCTTCCTTCAAAGGCAGGAGGAAGGAGTGGGAACATTTCTCCTTTCATGCTAAATGTCTTTTTTTCTCTACTAATTATGACCTTAGAAAGGGTGCAGGGAGATGAAAGGCATGTGCAGGATGGAGAGGAATGTTTTCTGTTCCTGCGGTGCATTTCCCGAGCCCCAAGGTACCAATGCAGCTCCTGGAGTAATTTTCACTGCACCACCGGAGCACACTCCCAGTGACCAGGCTCTGGGAGAGCCCATCAAGGAATTGAAAGGAATTTGAAGACATTTAAACCAGGATGGTTTTCAACCAAACTGTCACAATGCCACCCCTGGGTCAGCATTCCAATGGGCATTTTAGGACAGACATGCCCTGTACCTACTTGCATGTTCAGAGTTCTTCTCTTTGCTTCTTCCGCTGGATCTTGGCCTTGAGAAAAGGGAGGACAAAAGAACATATGAGCAGGTAGAAAGAGAAGGGCATGGAATGTGTGTAGCATCAAAGGAGGCAAACCTTCTTAGCCTGGTCCCCCTGATGAAGGAGGAAATGCAACACATAAACCCAGCACGATGCAAAGCTGAGGAATTGTCCTTAAGCTTTCAGGTGCTGGAGTCCCACAGAGCTTGCCAAGCTCCGGCTGAAACACAGCAGTCATTCTTCAACTTGCATCAGACCTGCCCAGTTCTCTCCTTTTGGAGCCAAGTGGCTCCTACAGCCTCTGTGAAGCAGCAAGAGCTGCTGAGCTGAGACACAAGTCTGTATGGAGGGCAGCTACTTTTGTTCTCCTGCCCAAGCTTGACTTTGCCTGCTCATGCCTTACACTGGTGACAGTCTCGGGCTACATGGCGTCATAGCACTGCTCTCTCCTGAGAATGACAGTACACCTCCTTGCTCTTTCAAGGACAAAAAGGCCTTTTCCAACTCAGCTGCTAGGTAAGGATATTCCGATTGCACTTTAAAAGCCCTACGGACGCTTTTCAATTGGAATGATACTTCTGGGACTCCTGCTTTATCCTTGTCACTAGGATAAGCTTGACAGCTACATTTTCTCACACATATATCCAAGCCAATGTCTTTGCATCAGGTACAGTCCTATAACTCTTCTCTAGCACCTTGCCCTCTTTGATCTTAAGCCCAGATCGAAATACTAAACTTCGATCAGATTATACATCTGTACCCCAAGTTTTATCTGGGCTCTGGTTTCACGGTGGAGGCCCAGGCACAGAGAAGTCACACCTGACATTTACAGGAGCAGCACCTGAATTTGCAGACACCTCCTCAGTAGCCAATATTTGCCCTGACATATCCTCATGGCTGCAGAAGTTGACAGGCAAGGATCACAGTATTCAAAGAACCACAGTATCCAGATCCATGCAATACAGTTCCCAAATGACAGCACAAACACCACAGAGGGAATCAGTAGCCAAGTCCAGCAGAGGACCTGTTCTGAGGTGCTCTTAAGCCCTGCCTCCTCTTCCCCACAACCACCTCTGCTCTTAGGGCATATGGTGTTGGCTTTGCCATTGTGCTGGATCACCACAGATGGGCAAAATGGGGAATACACTGAGGTTTGCCTAAATACAAGGGAGAGATGACTGTGGAAAATAACCTCACGAGATGGGAAGAGCGAGGCGAACAGCACACTGGAGCAGCAGACACCTTGGCTTACCTCATCTCCTGGGACTCCTGGAAATCCAGCTGCGGAGAGCTTGGGACAGACGCTGCCGCACTGCTCACAGGGGGACTCACTGCCTTGCGTATTGGGGGGATCAAAGGTGGTCCCAATGATCCCTTCTTCATATCCCCACCACTGGAACACAGCAAGGAAGCCTGCAAAGAGTAGAACACAGTACTCCTCAGATCAAGCATCCAGCCTTGCCCCCATTCATGCCTGAAGACATTTAGCCATGCTCTTAGCTGAGACCTGGCAGAAATGTCAAACTGATGGAGCAACTTGGTCTAGGACAGGGAATGGAAAGGGAAGTGGTCAGGGAGAGATCATGTCCCACATTTGCCACCGCTATCCCTGTGCTCACTTCTCTGGAAATCTACATTCCCAGATGGCATCCACATGTTTGGCACCAAGATGTTCTGCGGTGCCACTGCCTCCACTGGCCTTTTGGGTCGTATGGGAATGGCCTTGGATCCCTATTCTCTCCCTTTCCCTAAAGCACCTAACAGCCAGTGCGGATCTCCAGCCAAGTCCCCACAAAGCCATCCTGCAGGATGTCCAAACCTGCTTTTCTCAAGCCCCTCATTTCTGCTGCTGCTTCCCTTCCCTCGTACAGTTCCCCAGCAGCCTTTGAGCCCCGATGCTGCTGAGCTCTGGGCATGCTCGGTGCTCTCCAGCTCCCACACATCCATCATCTCAGGCTCACTGGCATTTAGGAAGTTCTGCTGAGCTCCCTGCCCTGCTGCTCTCTGGAAGGCCTCTGCCTGCCCAAGTTGCTCCAGGGCCCCCATGCCATGTCCAGCAAGCGGGGTGGAGGCAGCGGGGGCAGATGCACACCCTTCCTTAGGATCCCATTGTCCCTGGCACAGCTAAAGAGCCAAATCAGGCCCTGTTCAAACTTCAGTGGACGGATCGGTTCCTCTCAGGGATACGCTGGGCCCTTTCTCAGCAAGGCTGGAATCAAGTACACAAGCCTTGGGTTGGACATTCTGTTTACCAAAGCTGTTGTTCATCTGCCTCCTCCTGCACCCCACGGCAAACCCAAAACAACTGCAGGTCCTGGCCCTGCTGCAAAGGCAATCGTGGGGGTGGGCTCTGGGCTGCTCTCCCCATGGCCACCTGCCATCCCTTCCCTCTGGACAAAGCCATGCCAGAATGCACAAAGCTGCCCAGAAGCTGATGAAGTCTAGAAATAGCATCAGAGACAACTGGGCACAAGGGCATGGCTGTACAACTCAAAAGCTGACACAACCTGGAACTGACTTTGCAGGACTGCCTGTTCCAGCAAACACCTTTCTCCGTCCAAACCGGACACAGCTGACAGAGAACAACACCAAGACACAGAGATGGTTCACACATACCCGTAGTTTACTAAATGTAGAAGGATTGGTTCACAAGATTGGCCAACTTCAGCTGCTCTGACTGCCTGTTGGTGTTTTCTCAGCCATAAGACAGAGCAGGAGCCACAAGAGAGCCAGAAACCATTCAAAGACCTCCCCTGCTATTGATACCCGCTGAGGACATGAAGCCTTCACTACACACCCACTGCAAAGACAGCCTGAAGTGCAGTGTCCTGCTGAGCTCTCCCTTTGCTCAAGCTGCTTCCCTGGCCTCACACCACAGCAAAAGGTCTCCGAGCTCTGCCTACAGCACATAAACTGAAAACCTTCCACACAGGACTCTAGCTTCATTTCCTTACCTTCCATCCTTTTCCCTCTGTACTCAACTCCTGGTTTGTTCTACCGTCTTCGTCGTAGCTAGTGCCATTTTTCCCATTCTCCTGCTCTCTGCTACTTATTTTCTTTGCGTTTGAAGAAGGAGAGCTCTTCTGGATGGGAGGCAATGGCTTGGAGGGAAGGAGCATAGAGGGAGATTCCACGGTAAACTTCTTGGCAAGAGTGTAGCCAGTCAGTCCTGTAAAATGGAAACACAAAATATAACAGAGGCCACAATGCCAACATAAAGCCTCTGAAGCTACAGTATTTCATGTGAGAGATTCCCTGGAAACTTCTAAAGAGCTGCACAGGGAAACATGCTCCTGCCAGCAGCCACTTGAGGCAGGCCAGGGAGACACCCTGACCCACTTGCACAGAGCCAGCACAGGAACAGCCTGGCCTCTGGGCTGCCCTGGGACAGCAGGGAGCCCAGAGGCCTGTGCTTTCCAGGAATGGCTCAGCTGCACACGCACCCTCCTGCTCCTCTCCCGGCCCCACAGCTGAGCAGCCCTACAGCTCCACGGGGCACTGGGAGCAGCACAGCTCAGTGCAGGGGGCACATGCAGGGCAGAACTGTTCCCTGGCAATGTGCCCAGGCTCTCTAGGCTGGCACAAGAGCCTTCCTCCCGCCAGAGAGCGGCCCAGCTCCCGCCTTACCTCTTTGTGAGGCTGAGCCATGCTCAGCCTTCACCTTGTGCTCCCTGGCAGTGACCCCGGGGGCAGCGCTGCTCAGCTGCCCCTGCCGGGGCTCCTGGGCCAAGGCCCCCTGAGCAGGCTGCGAGCGGAGACCTGCACTGCCAAGCCTGGGGGTCTGCACAGCATCCTTGCAGCCAGCCAGGGGCGGGAGGGCACCAGGGTGGGGAGGCCGCACAGGGCCCTCCTTAGGCATGGTCTCCATCCACTTCTTCCTTGAGGTTTTGTCTACTGAAGAAGCTGTGGATCAGGTACAAGGGAAGAAGTGAGTTAGTCGAACTCCAGCCTTTGATATCTACTCATCGAATGGGTGAGGCACTCAAGGGGTTTTTTAAATATTGAGAAGTTTGCTTTGTTTTGATCTTTCATGAAACTTGCATCGCTGTAATTCTTCTTAACAGTATGGACCTGCCAAGCCTGAAGGGCAACGTGGAAGGCTGCAATGATAAGTGGGGAAAAAACCCATTCCTTCTTGAGACTGGGCTTCTGTGCCTACCAAGTACAGACCCACACAATCCTGACTACTTTTCCTGCAAAGCAGCAAGACCTCTCAGCAAGCAGGCAGGCCTTGCTGGTGTTTTAATAGCACCGTTATAACATCCTCAGGGTTCGAGCTGATCAGCAAGCAGAGGAAGAACGGGAAATTTATTTTTAGTGAGACCTGACATTGATGGCAAAGGTAGAAACAGGCCTTGCATCTTATGACCATGTCCACTTGTGGTCTGCTGTGGCCACAGTCCCTGTCCTGGCTGGCAGTATGAGTGACTTGGCTACTGAGAAAAAGGAGAAAGCAGAGTAAACTAAGGACAGAATGTTGTGATGCCTTGGGCATCCCAACAGGATCATCTGTACCTGTCAGCCACCTACTCTGACACAGAGCCAGCACTGACCACCATCGACCAGTTTTCCCTGAAATCTGCTGGGATTTTTTTCCATTTGGCTGAGGCCTTTCATCTCCATTCTATCCTCACCTTTTTCTTCAGCGGTCTTTCCTTTTCCACTGAAGTCCATGTTGGAACCCGTGCTTCTGCCTCGCAGAAGTATCTGGGTTTGAATTTGGGAACGCTCTCGGCGTAGACAGCGACGGGAGCTTGGTACCCAGCCTTAGAACAAGGTCGGGGGACTCCAATCGCCAGCAGTCGGCACAGAGAGGCAGAGCCAGACGCGTCTCCTGCCGCCGTGTCTGTGACACCCGCCACCTTCACAACCTCAGCGCGGGGCTGCCCCTTTGTGACGCGCTCGCCCGTGGTTCTCTCGTTTCCATGGCCGCAAAACCCCCATCCCAACACCATCCCCTTCCCTTCCCAAGGGCAGCCAGCCCTAAGCCCCAGCAGGCCAGGCCTGTGGGTTTGACACTGTCTAGGAGGAAAGGCACTTTCCAAAGCTACTTTTCAAGGCATTTCTTTTTGTAACTCCCACTCACATCTGGGCTGGGTTTTGCACTTTTTGGATTTGATTTTTTCTGTTCACAACAAACGAAGGGCTGGCACATGAACAATGGCACCTCATGTTAGAAGTTGAAGAAGCTTTGCACTTTCCATTAGATATCCCCAGTATTCAAGCAGCCCATATCTGAAGGGAACAAACTGGCCTATCCAAACAATCCACTTTTGCTCTACTTCATTTTTCCAGGGGTTTATTCCCTGCTTTCCTTCCTGCAGAGACACCCAAACGCAACATAAACATGACCTGCCTCAAAATATTTCTGATCTTGGCTAATCCTAACAATTGAAAATCTTCCTAATGGAAATACCACTGGGCAGGTCATTCTGAAATGCTCTCCAAGAGAGCTCCTAAAACTCAGAGAACTAATCATTCTGTACAGGCCTCCACCAATGATAAAATCATGTGGCAGCCAAGCGGTAAAAAAAAAGGAATAACTTTCTGAAATCAGGATTTTTTGCCCCCTGTAGAACATTACAGTCAATAATAAAAGAGAGAAAGATAAGCTTTAATGAGATAGCTCACTCCTAGTCCAGAATTAATCCAGCAAAAATGCCACCTTACATACTCAGCAATTCTTCTCCCCAGATGCATTCAGCATTCCAGCTGCATATCAGCAATTAAGGAATCATTCCAAAGGGGCCGTGCCAGGATTTGGCAGAACTAACCCTGAGGCAAGGGACCAGTGGATCTGAACCCTTTGTCTGCATCAGCAAAATTATTTGTTCAAATCTCATCTTTCCCATCTATTAAAGGAAGCTTTGCCCCCTGCATTAGATGCTCCCAGTATTCAGTGGGCTGATATGATCAGTGTATCTGTAGGGTGTAAATTGGCCATGCAAATGTTCTCCTTCCTTGTGGCAGGGGTTTATTCCTGCTTTCTTTCCTGCAGACACACCCAAACCCAACATTAACATCACCTGCCTCAAAACAATTCTCATCTTGGCTGTCCCTGAAAATTCAAAACTATACACAGAGCGTTTCCCTGTCCCCAGGGACAGGCTCTAAGGCTGGGCTCTCACTTGCACAGAATGAAGAAGAGCTGCTGCACTTGCCAGCGGCTCCGGGGTCTCGCGATCAGCGCTTTGAGCGCAGCCTTTGTACACACTCCGCCTCCCTGAGCCGAGCAGCATTCCTGGGCATGGGCACCGACGCTGCAGGCCAACATCCTCCGGGCACAGCTGCAGGAAGGAGATTGCAACGAGTCCTGGCTGAAGGAGTCTCCAGTCTGCTGCAGCCCTTCACCTGGGGCGGAATTGTCTTGTGCCGCCATGGGGGGAGCAAAGGGGTGATGGGCTCTGTGCAGATGAGGGTCTCCTCGATGTGCTGCTGGTCACTGGGCCCGATACAGCTGCTGGTGCGTTGCCCCGCAGCATCAGGAGCCTGCATGGAAAAATAATGCTGCCAGTGCGAGTGACAGCCACCCATCCCTGCCATGGCCCTGCCCACAGGGTGTCCTGCCTACCAAACTGCTCGAGTCAGGTCATGTTAGAGCAACAGAAAAAATGTTCAAATGATGCATTTTCCACATGCTGTCAAAATCATGGCCATACAGTCCACATGTTGGAGGCAGACTGCTGTCAGCAGAATGGGGGAAGCCCCAGCAGCTGCTCTCCCCATGGCAGGATGCCCATGGCAGCAGAGGCAAGTCTCTGACCTTGCCCACTGCAGTGGGACCCAGGACAGTGCTTTGGAGTTGTTCCCACTGAACTCAGGCTGCTGCTACAGCAGCAACATCACTTCGCACATTTGATAACAAAGAGTTGGAATGGCACGCAGGACTTGCCCCAAGAGCTACAAATAAAAGGCGGGGTGGTTAGAAGAGTTTGCTCCTTTTTAATACAAGCAGGCCTGGATTTAAGCAGGGACACTGGGCTAATCATACTGGGGACTGCTTTATAAGCCTTGTCTCTAGCAATTCCCACCAGTCTGCAAGATTTTGTCAGTAGAAAGGGGTAGATAAGATTTTACAGCACATCCATGAGCAAGTCTGGGCCAGAACTCAAAGCACAAGACAAATACTCCCAAATCTGCCCCCCATGGGGAAAGGAAGCAGAAAAGCAGATGAAACAAGTGCCATTGCAGCTAAATTGCCTGCATTTATCTTCTGGTCCAACCTTTCTGTACAAAATCTCCTCAATTCAAACACACAGCTTAAGATCAAGGAATAAAAGTGTTTCGAGAGCATTTCAAGCCTGATTCCTCTTACTTGCACGGAAAAGTAGATGCTAAATTCCTTAAAAACACAAATGCAGGTCTGTTTGGGACTGCATCCTTCAAAACAAGGAATGGAGGTTTAGAAGCACAGAACTGTTTCCATTGGGAAAGACCTTTAAGCTCACAGAGTTCCCCCAATAACCTGAGCCCGCTAACACTGCCAAGGCCACCACTAAAGCATATCCCAGGACGGGATGCCATTGGCCTTCTTGGCCACCTGGGCACACGCTGGCTCATGTTCCGCCACTGCCAAGCAGCACCCTCAGGTCCTTCTCTGCTGGGCAGCTTTCCAGCCACTCTGCCCCCGGCCTGTAGCCTTCCGTGGGGTTGTTGTGGCCCAAGTGCAGGACGGGACACTTCACCTTGTTGAACCTCATACAACTGACCTCAGCCCATGATCCAGCCTGGCCAGATCTCTCTGTAGAGACTGCCTACCCTCCAGCAGATCAACACTCCCACCCAGCTTGGCGTCGTCTGCAAACTGGCTGAGATGCCCTTGATCCTCTCCTCCAGATCATTGATAAAGATATGAAACACGACTGGCCCCAGTGCTGAGCCCTGGGGAACACCACTTGTGACCAGCCACCAACTGCATTTAATTCCATTTAATTCCACCACTCCCTGACAGTCTTCACCCAGGGAAGGAAGAGTGCATGAAGTACTTCAGGCTTTTCCTCAGGCTTTGTTCTCTGTTTCCCCCCACATAAAAGGCAGAGATTCTCCTCAGCCCTCCTTTTGTTGCTGTTGTATTTACAGCAATAGTTCTACTCTCTTTTGCAAGTTTCTAGGAAGAAATTCTTTACTGTGAGGCTGCTGAGGCACTGGGAACAAGTTACCCAGAGAAGCTGTGGATGCCCCAAGCCTGGAAGCGTTCAAGGCCAGGTCGGATGGGGCCCTGAGCAACCCGGTATAGTGGAAGGTATCCCTGCCCACAGCCAGAGCTTTGGAAGTAGAGAATCTTTCAGGTCCTTCCCAATCTAAATCATTCTGTGATTCTATGATTTCCCTGCAGGAGTCAGATTAAACTTGGGCTTTGTCCCTTGCAATTTTGTCCCTGCATAACCTCACGACATCCGTAGAGTCCTCCTGAGTTGCCTGCCCCTTTCTCCAAAGATGATAAACTCTCCTGTTCCCCTGAGTTCCAGCCAAAGCTCTCTGTGGGACCCATTGAGAGTGGGGCTAGTACATAAGGCAGGGAGTCAGGTATATCTTCCAAGGTTTCATTTCATAGGAGTAATAGCAAGGAAATAGGTCCATGATGTTCTCCCATTGTTGTGCAGCAAACATACAGTAATGTTATATGAAACATGCTCATGGCAAGCACGCTACAGAGCCCATCAGGACTGGAGCTGCTGTGGAGGTCAAACACAGTTTATCATCAGTCAGAGACTTGATGGGAGGATAAAATTAAATTTGAGTGATGTCAGTTCTTTGAGGCTTTTCTGAGCCCTGAAATTTCAGCTTAGAGATCATGTACCTGAAGCATGAGTTTTATCTAGTGCAACAAGCCCATTGGAACGGGGCAGTTTCCTCAGGCCTGCGGGAAAATCCCACTGCAGATCCTTGTGCCACTGATTCCATCTCTCCCCACCTTTCTCAGTTCTTGGTGGCAAGGTCACTTAGGTTAGACACACAGCTCCCAAGAAGTGCTCCTGTATTTTTCTGCACAATGAATTAAAGTGAGATTACACATCCCAAATCTGTGCTTTCTTTCTGGAAAACTGATAGATTTGGGGAATTTCTGGAGCAGGAAGCTTGCTTCCTCAAATATTTCCTGTGCATGGTAATGAGCACAGAGGAAAGATTTAATATTAAAAGCTTTGCCCAGGCAATGCTCTTTTGACAAGTTCCCTCCTTAGCTCTCCTTGGGAAGATCTGAAAGGTTCAATGTCCCCAGCAAAAGCTCCTGCAATGGCTGCCCGCCAGCAGAGCAGGGCTGTCAGCTGTGAACCAAGTGTTGCCACAGGCAGCAGCTTACCCAGGGCAGCAAATCAGGAGCTAGGAAGGAGCTGATCTGAAGGCCAAACCTCCTTAGCTCCTTCCAAGAGCACTGCAACAATTCCTCATTCCAAGGAGGTGCAGTGCTGGACACCAGAGCTCTGTGTGAGGACTGGACACAAGTTTGCTCCCACCGAGTGCTGTGATGGTTTCTGCAGGAGCTCTGGGCTCCTGTGCCTGCCGGACACCATGAGGAGAGAAGGAGCCGAGTACACTGACACACCTTTGCCTTGAGCATAGCCCGGCCTTGACCAAACACACTGAAAGGTTTCCCCTTTGGCCCATGTCTCGAAACATCAGGCCAGCTGCGTGAGGGATAAAATGATGTTTTCGTTCAGGCATTGCAGGTAGCCATGAGAAGGAGTGCTCATGTCACACAAGCAAAGATGTAACGAGCAGGAGGCCAGGCCTGCTGAGTGTGGGCGGGAGGAAAAGGGGAGGGAACCCACGCTTGTTACCGGCAGAGAAAGGGGAGGGGAAAGGAGCTGTTGCTTGGAGCCTGGTGGGCAGTCGGAAAGAATGTAAGTTCCTGAGCAGCCGGCACGTGGGAAAGGGGACAGGCAGCCCCATGGGCCAGGAAAAGGCATAAAGGTTTGTGGATTTGAGGCAGAGCTGTGCCTCATCAGGGATGTTATAAATAAAATATGTAATTCGTGCTATTCTATCTAAAACTGAAATGTAATGAGACCCTACAGAGACCGAGTTTCTAAATCCCTGCACCAGCGTGGCTGAGAGAAAAATTTCACAACACTAAAAGTATTTCTTTCACAATAAGTGAGGATTCCACCTAGGTGGGGTTGGATCTTATCACCGGGACATTTGCACCATGACGACTTGATCACCACAGTCTGATATCTACAGCGCATCTGATAAGGAATCGGACATTCCGGGAACTAAAAATAACTGTTCCGGGAACCAGAGATGGCCCATCCATCAGCAGAAATGGCCCACTCATCACCCAGGATGGACAATTCATCAGACCCAGGAAAGGCTTTGTGCGGCCCAACTACTCTGGGACAAGAAAACTTCATGAATACGAGAAGAATAGAATTAATTCGGACTCTGCCCAAAAACTGTATAAGAAGGGACCAGCCAAAGCAGCACTCGTGAACTTGGAAGGTCTGATGCGATAGAGATCAGATCTATGCGTGTTCACCCAGCTCCGACCCCGGGCTCGGTGCTGTTTTTCTCGATCGTGGTGTTTGAAAACGATATTTCGGTCGCATAATAAATGTCATTTCTTTATTAATTTTGATTGGGCAACTCTGTTTATGTTAAGGGAGATGCACTCAACTCAGCTGACTTGTTTATACTCATAAAGAGTTTTGCTTAGATGACTTTCTCCTCTTTCAGCCTTATGGCTGAGTGAATATTTCTCACAGCTGTTTGACAACTCAGGTTGGTTTGTTGTCAGAGAATTTCCCTCAGAAATAGGAGGGTTATCTTCCTCTGTGCCTTCCTCTCAGCAGCCTTGGGGCTCTTGCTGTGTGAAGCCATCACAGGGGACTACTAAAATATGATCGCTGGCCAGCATTTTTCTCCTAGGAGAGCCCTGCTGCTGTTCCACAAATCTTTCCTAAAGGCCCAAACCAACTCCAGACACTCTGCCTACAGCAGGTTTCCACAAAGAGCTGCAGAAATCCAGGACAGCTACAAGCGAGTGTGGGAAGGGTTTTGTCCTGGTCCTGACAGGAGAATTCTTAATGATCTGAGGCATTTCATTCAGATGTAGCATAGGATCTGAGTTTTTTCTATTGATATGTTTCAGGATGACTTACAAGCCTTGGGAGAATGAGGTACAAGGCTGACATTGACAGCGTGATCGTATCCAAGTATAATTGTCCATTTTATTATTCTTCTATTTTTTTCCACTCTAATAAGCCAAGGCAAGCTTTTCCTGGAGACAGAACGTGTGTGGGATGAAGTTTGGTCCCTCACAGGGTCACCAGGGCTGGCAGTGACAAAGCAGGCAATCTGCTTCATTGGGAACCACTACAGAGCTACACCCCAGTGTGGGTTTCAGTAGCAGGGTATTATTAAGAGCTCCTTTCCTGCATGAGATACAAAAAGGAGGTCCCAAATGATCTTCATGCAAGCATGCAGTAAAGAACTGATCCTGCTGTCCTAATGAAGCTAATGCCTATGATGTGGAGCCTTCCAGGAGGCTGCTCTGCAGAGGTTCTGATGTGCCAGTGTCTCTTCATTCACACAGCCTGCCTCAAGTGGCTGCTGGCAGGAGCGTGTTTCCCTGTGCAGCTCTTTAGAAGTTTCCAGGGAATCTCTCACATGAAATACTGTAGCTTCTGATGCTTTATGTTGGCATTGTGGCCTCTGTTATATTTTGTGTCTCCACTTTGCACTTGGGACTGACTGCACTGGTCCCAAGGAGGTTACCCTGGAGTCAGTAGTTTCCCTGTCAACTTCTCAGATGCTCTTACCTTCCAAGGCCTTGCCTCCCAATCCAGAATAGCCCTCCTTCCTCAAAGCCCATATCTAACTCTTTTTTATTATTAAGCTGACCATTTTGCAGGGCAAAAAATCCAGATTTAAGACATTGGTTTTCTGCTACTTTGCTGCCACGTGTTTTTATCCTCTGTGAAGCCATGTAAAGAGTGATTCATCCTCTGAGTTTTAACGGCTCTGTTGGAGAGTGTTTCAGAATGAGCTACATTGTTCCACTTCCATTAGGAAAATCAGCCTTTAGTCAGACTGGCCTGAAAGTGGCCCAATCTCACACAGTTTAGAATGAAAATCCTTGGGGAAAGCAAATTATCCAGTTTCAAGAACACAATTCACGTTTTGCTAACACTCCTGCAATCCTAAGCTTTTCTTTTCATGTCCTCTAAAATATTGCCACAAAGACAAGAAAATATTGATCCAAATGCTTACGGGCATTGAAACCCAGGAGTTCTTTTAGGAACCAGGAAGAAGATGTTTACTAAAATCAGCATGAATTAGGACAGATAAGAATCTCTGTCAAGAGCAAGCTCCGTCTCTGCCCTTCTCTATCAAACGCAGCGGCTCTCCAGCATCCAGGGCTGAGGCCTCCATCCTGCAGGAGGTTTCATTCTGCTGGCCACAGAGCAATGCCATGTCTGCTGCCAGTGCACTGTGGCAGTAGCCCATCCATTGGGAGAGGTTCTAGGCATATGTAGCTTGCTGCTCTCAGACACAATCTCTGGGTCTTATCAGAGCTCTGCAATCTGGAAGCTGTCTTGCCTGTTGCCCAGCAAGGCGCTGTTGGGGGCTTGAAGTGTGCCAGAGATTTACAGGAACCTTTGCTTCCATTAACAGGCCTCCCACTGAGCCAGGCCAAGGAGATGGATCACCCCACCAGTGCTGGCCTTACGAGTGCCGAAGCTCTGAAGGATGGCTTTGGAAAGGTGAGGGATAAGGACAGGGATGAGCAGACTTCCTTTCCAGTGACTGTTTAGTGCTAGGCCCAAACTGTCCCTGAAAATCATAATCTTCCACTCTTGGGGGGTGGGGATTCTCTTGGGAATATATTTGACAGCTACAGAGCAATTGCTTGGCTATTTCCAGTGGTGGCAAGGTCACTGGTTTGGAGATGGTGCTAAGGTCATGCCAGAAGCATTCTTTATGTGCAAAGGCCTTTTTAGAGAAGTTCTGAATGGCAGAGCAAACTACACATCAGTGAATGTGGGCAAAGTGCATCCTGGGAAGCACAGAAGCAAGGATTCTAATGCTGAGTGTAAGCAAGGGTGCAAAATAAAATGGGAGAGTTTGATTTTTCCTGGTTACCTTTCTTGCTGTATCTCACAGCCCTCTCATTCTCAATTTTTCCATGCATTAACATCAATGTTTCTGCAACTTGTTTTCATGTGACTCCTCTTTTTGGCCTCACGGTCTCCGAGAGCAGCTGAGTCCTTCAGAAGCCAGAAGTGAGAAACAGCTGCAATTCCTGGCCATGAGTGTTAAGCAACAGCTACTTACCCCTCCTTGCTGCGTATTGCACATGGTTTTTATTCTCTTGCCATGGCCTGTAGGAAGGGAACTGCCTGCTCACTGATCACGTAGGCTCTTCATCTGTCTTGGAGCACTCCTGTGATTTTCTTGCTTCAAGCAGGGCCTCCTGACACAGGCTGAGAAACAGTACCTTGGAGCAGTGGGAGGTTATGGCAATAAAGCATTCCACCTCACTGTGTGTAATTGCCAAGGTGAGGACAGGAGACATTCTTCAGAAACCATTGGTTTCTGTGCCACTGTTATACTTGAAGTTCTTTGGGATAACAAAGAGATGTTACCCAGCTCCAGCAAGTTTTCTGGGCCTTTCCATTGTCACCCTCCACTTCCAAGCTCCTCTTTGGTCCCTGCAGGCTTTAGCCTACCGCCTGTCAATGGCACAGCTTCCAGTGTGCAGAGGAAACACCCTGGTAGTGCCTTGAAGAAGAAGGTCTTGAGGAAGCAGGACAACGTGCCCTTACTGCCCAAGAAGCCCATCATCCATGGAGACGGCAGCTTCCCACGCAGCTCCTCAGGTAAGCCTGCTCCACAGCAGCTTTTTCCTGCACCGGTTTTCCTTGCACAAGGAGCACAAACTGCCTCCTGATTCAGCCACCACAGCTGGGATCTTGGGTTCATAGCCATTGCTGAGAATGAACAGCAAATCTACTCTTGAGTTACTCCAGCTCGGCAGAACTGGAGCAGTTGGTTCTTATTGATCCATTGGAAAGCTGAGCTGCATAAAGTAGTGGTAAAGACCTAAGCTCTGGCTTTTGCCCATCCTGATAGAGCAAACTACAGCACTGGTGCCAGGAGGCAGCTGTAACTGCAGGGATGAGCTCGGGGCAGTCTGGCAGGGTGTGCTCACTGTGCACCTACGAGTACCACCACGATCAATTGTCCACTCTCCATCTTGGCCCTCTGCCTGTGCTGCTGTCTGCCTCTGCAGCCAGCTTTCCTGCTCTCCCAGCAAGGGTTGTCTCTGCATGGCAGTCAGCCACTTGGTGCAGCCGTGCTGCTGCTCCCAGAAGTGCCCAATGGCTTCTCGCCGCTGCCATCCCACGGCCTGCAATGCCAAGAGGGAACAAGCAGCGCCTCCTGTGTCACCCCACCCAAATACAGCGGCCTGTGTAGCAGGTGACAGCCAGGAGGGGCTGCCTGGTGCTCCCAGGCTGTTTGCTGCCTGCAGTGAATACACAGCACATAGTCCCTAGTGGCTCTTGCCTCTCCTGTGAGGGCAGCCTGCCTGTGCTATGATCCTGAGTAGGGTGAGAGAAGAAGAAGGGAGCTAGGAATGATACTTTGAGTGCTCTTTTCTAGTGATGCTACTTCCATGGTCACAATTGACCAGAACTAGCCTGACGTGGCTCCCCATTCCTATTGAATATAGATGTGTACATCCACATCCTTCTGCAGTGACACCACTGATGGCAGTGACAGGGGTACATCAGTGACAGCCAGATAGCTCCCATCTGAATATTCTAGATTCTGTGCAATATTTAAACTCCATCATTTGAGACAGCTCAGATGTTTCCTTGTACACATTAGAAAACGACCTGTTGAGTGCATGACATGAAATTGATGATCAAGAGTCCTTTGGATGACAAGTGGGTTTCTTAAGAAATGCATTTATCATCTGAATTTTCTCATACCTTGTAAACTGACTATCAAGAGATTGTGTCTGCCAACAATTTGCATCTGTATTTACGTATTCTTATCATCAATTTGCATTTGGAAGGCTTTTTTATCAACCATCTGGGCTAGAGATTCCATTTTTCCACAAGAGAAAGCTTAGGCTTGCACAGTGTGCACACAAGTCCATTTGAGGACAAACAAATTTCACCTCAGCATCTTTCAAATACAGCCAGTGTGTACTTTATTGAAATAGTAAAGATTCATGATGCTTGGAAAGAACAAAATCCATGAACTACTCCCTTCCCAAGAGCAGGCTGAAATGTAAGTGCACTCAGCTGCCCTCTGTCTAGAATATTTGAAGCCAATGGGAACAGAGGCGCTGTGAGGTGTGAAGGGTCAGGTATCGCTGTTCCCTGGTAGCTGCTCTGAGGGGATTCAGCCGGGCCCAGCAGGACTCGCTTGTTCAGGCTCGGCTTGGTGCTGTCACGAGGCAGCTGCAGGTCTTTCCTCAGGGAGTTGCAGAGTGCCTCTGTCCTCAGGGCTCGGGGAAATCAGGGCGCTGAGACAGGAGAGGCAGCTGAGGGGTCCCTCGTGGGGAGCAAGTCCTGCTGGTGGGCACTGTCTCACAGGGAGTGGGAGCTCTGCGGCCTCAGGAACGTGCCGCTGGCTGTGGTACCTGTGGCACTTGGGAGCTGGCGCTGTGTGGGCAATTGTCAGGTTGAGCCAAGGAGCTGTGCCCAGCTGGGGGGGCTGGGAGAAAGCAAGGAGCCAGAGAGCAGGGAATTCTCTGAGCCAGTGCCAGTTTGTACCTCATGGAAGCCTGGCTGGGAGATGGGGCTGCAGGCCGCTCCATGGCGGGGTGCCTTGCCCGGGGCTGCAGCGCTCATGGCTGACCCTCTCCTTACAGTGACCCCGCAGACGGCCACTGGTGCCGAGCGCCGAGAGGAGCCGCTCCGTGGGAAGGGGCAGAAGGACGGAGCCTCTTTGGAGCCACAGCAGTCCTTGCTCGAGGCACTCTCCTTGCTCAGCAGCGATGACTGGTAAGAAAGGCCCCGTTCACTCTGTCTCCCTCTTAGCGTTAAGGTAGGTTAGGAGAGCATCTTGCTAGTGCCTCTGAGCCCCAACAGCCCAGAGGGCCGAGGGGCACCAGTGAAACCACTCCAGAGCAGAGAGAGGATAAAGATTTGAGAGCAGCCTTTTCTTGGCCTTGGTCTGCAGCAGTGCTCCAGCTGCAGCAGGTCCGTGCTGTTTCTTTGCTTTGCCTGCTGCTCTGTGGGGCTGCAAAGGAAATCTTGAGGGAAGAGAGAAAGCTGTGGGACAAGATGATTTGCTGGCTGAAGCCAGAAGCAGGATGGCAGCAGTTTGGAGTGTAGAGATTTGGGTGCCTCGGGGCCCAGTGGGACTGAGTAAGATTTGTCTCTGGCCCCACTGCTGGCAGCAGATGCAGGAGTCAGGGTCTGCCTGTGACCTTCCGCATGTGAGTCCCAGGAGCAGCTACAGGGAGTTCTTCTTTCTGAGAAATGCACTGAGTTGTGCTATAGAGTCACTCAGCCTGTCATTAGTCCTGAGGGGCTCATGGCAGAAGAGAAGGAAAAAGAAATAAAATCCTCTAGGAATCTTGCACTTTTGCAAGTCAACTGTTTCCTTCTCACTGCTTCATATGGGCCTGAGATGTTTTGTCAATACTCACAATGTGTCCCAAACTTAGACATAGACAGAAGGAGGCCTGTAGAGGCCCAGAGGTGATAACCCCACAAATGTTAGGTGATATTGGTTGTCTTTTTGATGTCTGGGTTATCATCTACTCACTGCTTCATTCACCCTGGGATAAGGACACCATTCACCCTGGGATAAGCATGAAAAATCTGCAGCGATGCATCTCCTTGTGCAGTCGCCTTTGCTCTGCCCTGTCTCTTCTGCTTTCTCTTCCCCATTTCTGTTTGGTGCCCTGTGAGGTGCAGAGAGCTTCTGCAGCTGTGGGGGGGTCCGGGTGACACTCAGGGATGCCCGTGGCATCGGCCGCCAGCCCTGCGCTGCAGCCCCGATGCATCATGCGCCTTCCTGTAGCTCAGGTCCTGCACAAAGCAAGTGCTGAGAGAGGGAGTTGTTTGCACCTTGTAAATAACATGTTGCTGCTGTTTTAGGTAGGGGCTTTTGGGAAAAGCTAGACTTTCAGCTGTTCTTGCCCGGGTGTGGAATCTTCTGGGGCATCCTGCTGCTTTCCTGGAGAATGTGTGAGGTGGAGTGGAGTGGGTGACAGACAGGCCTAGATTGCAGAGTGGAAACTCAGCTACAGAGTGCCAGTGCAGACTCTCACTGCTGAACTGCCTGCTGGGGCTGGCAAAGAAGGCAAATGCCCCAGACACAGCCCAATGGGACTGTGTCTCAGGGACAGGTACAGGGAGGTGACAAGAAACAGCAGCATGGCATGGTCTCACAGCCTCCAGGAAGCACTGACATAGGGACTTCATGTGCCAGAGACTTCAGAAAGGCTGTCTTGTTAAACGGCCACAAATGAAGACTCTGAAAGCCCTCTATTTGCCTCTTGGATTTGTGTATGCTTTTGACAGCCACAGCAACCTGTGGCAGCGAGTTCCACGATCTCATCAAGTACTGCTTGAAAAGCACCTCCCTTTGTTTGACTGAGCCGCCAGCCTGGTAAATTCAGAGGGTGCTGCCTAGTTCTTGGGTGGAGAGAAAGTCAATCTTTTTGGTACTTGCCTTTCAGGGAGCTGAAGGAGAAGGGACTCTTCAGCATCAAACACCTGGCTGAGTCCCACTCAGAAGTCCTTCTTTGTAGACTTCGTGAGGTTTGCTTGGCACTTACCAACGAGGTAAGAACATTGTTCTGAATCGTCCTCCGTGCTTCTTACACGGTGTGTAGAGTAGATATGTGCTTGTTCATCTCCCTGTGTGCTCAGGGACTGCCTTCATTTCTGTTTCTAGACCTTATCTTTCTCATGTCTGTCAGCTCTCTATAGGATCTGTGTGCACATGTAGCTCTATTTACTGGTAGGTCGGGCATCTGACACTCTCCTCTTGGAGCGAGCTGCCATTACAATGCAACGTGCAAATGCAGAAGCGGAGACACTAATTATGTTATTTGCTGCAGTCCAAATCTCTGCCCAAGCTGTAATTCAACACTGCCAATTAGTCTGTAGACTTGAGCCTGTGTTTTCTGTTTCCTGGCTGAGGGCTTCAACTGCTGCTGTTGCTTTTTCAAACAGGAGCAAATGACTCTTTTGTCTTTATGACTTGTGCCTTTATGGCTTGAGAGCAGCCCTTGCTTTAATTTGTTTCTTTGTTTTTTGAATAAAAGGGCCTAAAACCAAAGCAATGGACATTCCAGAAGAATTAAGTAGAACACTTTAAGTGAAATAATATGTTTTAGGCCTGCAGGAAGCAGGCCTGAGGCCTAGCACAAGTAGGTGCCAGAGTTAAGTGCCTTTCTGTGCTTGTGCTCTTCTGCTCTGCCTGTGCTTTTGTGTTCCCCTGGACACAGCGGGAAGTGTTGTCATTTCCTGGGACTTTTGTCTAAGGCAACTGGTTTTCTTTTCAAGGTGATTCTTATGTTTCCCCTCATGACTTCCCCAGGTGACCAACCTTCGCTCAAAGGTGTCTTACTCTGCAATCGTCACTCTTGGAGAGCTCTTTGTGACCTTGCAGAAGGACATGGACTCGGAGGTGGATGAGGTTGCTCGGGTCCTTCTCCAGATGGTGTGGAACTCCCCAGAGTTTGTCCAGAAAGCAGCCAGTCACACCCTGGGAGTCATGGTGGAGCATGTGACTCCTGCACGAGCAATGACTGCTCTCATGGACAGTGGAGTCCAGTAGGTTCTTCTTCTCTTAGTGATATTCTTCACCTTCTATTGTGTGGGGGGAGAAGGGCTGAGAGAGAGAATGGGAACGGTGGGAGGGAAGGGTCCTGTATCCTGCATCTTCTGTGATCTCAGTGACTTGATTCTCCAATCAACCTCACTTCTTTCCTCTTGTCACCTATTTCTGCCCTCGTGCAGCCCTTTAGTTGACAGAATCACAGAGCTGTAGAATATGCTGAGTTGGAAGGGGCCCATCAGGCTCATCGAGTCCAGCTCCTGCCCTTGCACAGAACAAACACGCCAAGGGTCACACCATGTGCCTGAGAGCGTTGTCCAAAGGCTTCCTGAACTTTCTCAGGCTTGGTGCTGTGACCAGTGCCCTGGGGAGCCTGTTCCAGTGCCCAGCCACCCTCTGGGTGAAAAACTTTTTCCTGATATCCAAGCTCAACCTCCCCTGACTCAGCTTGCTGCTGCTTCCTGGAGTTCTCCCAGTCTGTCCGAGTTGCCTAGATGTGGTGAATGGTGGGCAAGTGAAAGTGCCTGCAAAGGCTAAGGATAGAGCCCTGTGGTTTTGTGGGAAGAGGGACAATTGCAACTGCAGCTGTGAGTGCTCTTTGATATTTCACAGCCCTAACCACAGAGGCCTTGGGAAAAACCATGCATCCTCATTATGCCATTCACTTGAGAAGTAAGGAGGGTTCTTGCTGGGGCATGGAGCACATGGGGGAGAACGTGCTGGGTGTGGCACAGCCTGCACAGCAGGTGCAGCTCCTGCCAAGAGGAGTCTTGTAGGACTGTCCTGGCCTTAGAGGCCCACTTGCTATTCAAACTGATGTCTCATGTTAGCCTTGAGATGATGAATCACTGTACAAGCACCTTCACAGGCCGACTGCCATGGGACAGCTGAAGCAGGTGCTGCCTTAAGTGTTGGTGCTGGGCCTGATAGTCCCCAAGAGACACTGTCTAGAACAGGACAAGCTGGCTAAACTGACTGCCACCCTTTCCTCAGCTTTGGAAAAGGGGGAAACGTTCAGATGTATCTCTTGCCAAGCCTCACAGAAGAAACTGGCTGCATTGCAGAATATTCTGCAACTTCATGTCCCACAGCGTGTTTTCCCTGCATTTGTTTCTTTCCCAAGGTCTGCAGATTTGGGGTAAATGGGTGCAAATATCCTCAATCCTGCTGCGGCTGTCTGTGTAGTGGCTGGCTCCTGATGGGTCAGCCTGGGTTGTCTTTAATTTCCCTCTTTCTCAGAGTGAATTTGGGGAAAGACGTTGAGTATCAGATAGTGCAGGGAGACTGAATTCCTCACTCTTGCTTGCAGGCAGTCCTTCTGTAGAGTGCTAACTTTGTGTTTCTCTGCGGACAGAACCTTCTACAGGTGTCCCAAGTGTCAGGGAGAACCCAGGCCTCCTTCCCCCAGCAATGACAGGGAGCATGCTCTGGCCAAGGCCTGCGCTGTGTCCCTCTGCTCCCTGTGTCCCAGTGTCCGCTCTCTTCTTCCCAGGAGCCGCCACGTCCAGGTGCGGAAGTGCGCGGCCCAACTCCTCCTGTCCTTGATGGAGAAAACTGGAGTCACGAAGCTCGCAGGAACGCCCAGGGCTGAGAGGCTGGCGCACGCGGCAGGGACGCTTGCTCAGGACTGTCACGAGGACACAAGGTAATGATCTTCATTTCACCTCCTAAAACAGGAAAACTGTTGGGTGTCTGGCTGTAAAGGGCAAAACCACAAAAGAGTGGAAGCTAAAGGAAATATTAAGTTCCCTCACTGTGTGGATGAGGTTCACAGAGTCACGGAATACGCTGAATTGGAAGGGACCCATCAGGGTCATCGAGTCCAGCTCCTGCCCGTGTGCAGGGCCCCCCAAGAGTCACTCCATGTGCCCGAGAGCATTGTCCAAAGGCTTCTTGAGCTCTGTCAGGCTTGGTGCTGTGACCACTGCCCTGGCTTGTCTGGGGAAATGACTGTGCTGGGGAACCTGAGGTTGTCCCGCAAGAGGGAGCATTGCCAACTTCCTGGGACTTGAATGATTCTTTCCTGAGATCAAAAGAGCCATCAGATGAGCCAGTCAAACAGTTTTGCTTGGCCTTAGGTGCACAAGACAAAGCCAAAATGTTGGCTAATGTTCATCACTGAAGGATCGCATACATCTATTTCTCATTAACTTAAGACTTTCCTAGAAATATTCCAGGGGTCTTTAGCCAATGTATTCAGTCTTTCTAAACCTCTTCTGCAGATTTCTGTAATGCTCTTATCTGTGGCTGAATGACCTCCAAATTGCTTCTTGAAGAAAACTGTGGTTTCCTAGTGGCAAAATCAACCCAAACCACCCAAATCCCCTCACTTTGAGGATTCAATTCCCATTAATAGCTGCCAAGAACGCATGAGCAACTAGCTGTCCCTGTGCATACATATGGTATAGAATAATCAAAAGCAAGCATGAGGCATTTGGTCCTGGCTTCCCTGCCAGTTAAAGAAAGGCAAATTACTGTGCAATGGCAGCAAGACACTGCTAATAAGCTCTGACTCAAAGCAGAGGTGTTTTGCTTGTTCCCTGGGATCCTTCGATGCCACAGAAGCGCACCCACAGTTTCAGAGTGAGATTGTATTTTTCTGTTGCCCCACGTTCTCCTCTTGCCTCTTGTGTTCAGCTGACAGCACTGTGCAGTGCCAAGTGGAGGTAAATCTCTCTCTTTGCTGAGTAGGTAATGCCTTCTCATGCAGGTATGGCAGCTGCTGAGTTTAAGGTATCAGCTTATTCTGTTAACGCTCCTCCTTTGTTTGTTCACCTTCTATTCTTTCTTTCCTTCTTTCTTTCTTTCTTTCTTTCTTTCTTTCTTTCTTTCTTTCTTTCTTTCTTTCTTTCTTTCTTTCTTTCTTTCTTGTTTTAGGCATTATGGACAGGAGATGGTGAAAATGATGCTGAATCACCAAAAATTTAAAAGGCTTTTGGAACAATCTCTTTCCACCCGTGACCTGGAAGATATTCTGACAAGAATGAAGAAGAAAGTAAGTGCTTGGTCGGAGAAATGTCTCCTTTGTGCAAGTATTGCCACTGCTGATATGAGATCAAACATACCTAATCTTATCTCATTCCTCTTCTGCCAAATCATTTTGCTCCTGGGAATGAACTGTTGATCTGTAGCCTGTTCATCTGCAGAGCACAAAGGAATTGATAATATTAGAGGAAAAGTGGGGTATTGGATATTTTGAATATTGGCCACAAACAGGGAAGGGAAAGAGGAGGAAATGTGTTTACATTTAAGCATAACCCCCCACCCCACTATCCCTACTCTGCCCCCAGTGACGCAATTAAGTGAGAACAGTGCTTCTGGAGATAACAGAGTCTGCAAAAGACACAGGAAGCTGTAGAGTAGTGCCAAGAAAATTTCCAAATATACAAAAGATGTCCCAGTCAATCCCAATTCCTACAATTACTGTCTGTCTTCTGGGAATACTGCCTTGCTGTCATGCCCTGTGCAGCTGGAAGAAGCTTAGTGAATTCAGCAGCATCCAGTGGAAAATCATTTGTTTGCCTGGGGTATTTTTATTCTTTTTACCTACATTATAGAAGGGAGTGTGCCTTTGTGCAGCACCAGGGAGAGTGAGTGTGGAACCAAATCAACTTCCAACACAATGGGCCAACCTCCAAAGAGTCCAAATTTTTCTGCAGCTTCCTTTAAGAGCATTAGTTCCCTACCAGTTTGCATTATTCCCATTTATGCTCAAGAGGAATGAATTGGGGATTTTAGACTGCTGCTCAGTATGGTAGCAGCCATAACCTGCCATGGGCTATTGAAAACAAGGAGTTGGCATCACTGAACCTCTGGCCTGTTTCCTTCTGTAAGTTCGGAAAGGTTTGCCCAAGCCTTGGTTGCAGTGATCCTGGTTATAAGTTGTGTTTTAAACAGGTAATTTCCTATTTTACATTCTAAAGATCCATGGGGTTTCTTTATGCCTTTGTAGGGGATGGAAACGCAGAAGGATGAACACCCATCTGTCGAGAAGCCTGTGAAGAAGAGGAGCGATGGCTCGAAGAAGCCCCAGGCCACATTGCCTTCTAGTAAACGGTACTGAGCACTTTAGTTAGATGTGACAAAGCACGTGGCAAGCTTTACATGTCTCTTCCTCAGGAAAATCTTTCTGGTGGAGATGACCTGTGCCAGAGATTGTTTCCTTTCCCTACAAATGCTCTATCATAAAAAATGTCTCCTTCTGCATTACGCTGAACACAACTTCTCTGGAAGGGTTTCCACAAAAAATGGGCGACAAAAAGACACTCATTGGTTGCAGCTCAGAAGATCCAGTGCAGTGGCAAGGACAGTGCTGTGGAGGCTGTGAGAGGGCCATGTCTCCGCTGCCTCACTTAGGACAAGTAAATTCAAGCAGGGTTTTTTTCCTCTGAGAGCAGTCTTTTTCAGATGGGTGTTTTGATGAGAAGTCCCAGTCTAGAAGCAAGATGCTGTTCCCCAAAATAGCACTTCCCATGCATGTGGTTTGGCCTTCCTGAGTCATGGTTTTCTTACCCTCAGACAGTACCAAGATGAGTAGTAAGTAGCAAGCCAGTTCCTGAGCAACTTTGGTCAACAGGTGTCTCAATGTGGACGTTTTGTCTTGACATTCCTGTCCTTCATACTGTTTGCTTGATGGACAGCATGTTTGGTTTATTTCCCCCTGTGCTGCAATCAGCATTTGAGACAGGAATTTGGTCCTTGCTGTCTCTTCCTGCCAGTGGGAGAGCTACTTGTACCTGTTGTCCTCTGATAACAGAGGGGATTTATTTAGCTCTGTCATGCTCAGCGCTGGCAGGAGAGTGACCACATGCCTCAGTAGCGTAGTCAGGATCTTCCCATGCTCAAGAGAGTTGTTCCCAGTGGGTTTGTTAAGCTGTGGATCTAGTCTCTAGGGAAGCAATCATGTGAGCGTAGTGCTGGGATGTCTGGCTTCTGTTTTTATCCCTCTTACGGATTTTCTGGATCCTTCAGATATGCCCCTATCCATCTGTTCAGATGCATCTGAGCTATTTTTCCAGATTGTCATGCCTGCTGTAGAGACACTTCTCCAGAGGGATGAGTTTCCTTATTATAAGACGCACACCTCCCTTACGATGAGGCATTTAAACATGGAAGTAGCGTCTCTCTTTCCTCACAAAGCAGTGCGACATGTGTACCTGGGAAGCCGTCTGGAGAGAAGTGAGATGCATCTCATCCTTGGTTTTCCTGAGTAAGCACTGGTGAGAATGTTGCTTGCAGATTGTCTCCTGTAATGATTGTCATGAGGTCTCCCGTTGTTTTTCAGATCAGGATTTTCTAGCTTGAAATCACATCATTAGGAAACCTCTCCAAGATGTTCTGCTCACAATTAACTGAAGGTATGATCACCAACAGGTCCGCATTTGGTTTTATTTTCCAGGGTGAAGTCTACCTCTGATGGACGCCTCCTACGCCGCCCAAAAGCCCAGGTCACGTTACCTCCGGCTGTGGAAGAAACGGAGTCGCTCCAGAAGCTGTACAATCTCCTGGAAGCCAAGGAGTTTAAGACACGGATGGAAGGAGTGGCACTCCTCCTAGACCTGTGCAAAAGCAGCCCCCAGCTCGTCTCCACTAACACTGTCCAAGTATGTAGGGTGTCTTCATTGTTCCTTTCCTTTAGCTCCTTTCCCAAGCCTGTAGCAGGCAAGTTAATTCAGTGTGTCTTGGCACTACATCCTGGCTGTGTGGGACAGGCTGGTGCCT
The DNA here is from genome assembly GCF_020740725.1 of Corvus hawaiiensis. NCBI lineage: Eukaryota > Metazoa > Chordata > Aves > Passeriformes > Corvidae > Corvus > Corvus hawaiiensis. The sequence continues at coordinate 105,876,306 of NC_063215.1, forward strand.
CTTACCCTGAAATATTTAATTCAGGTCCACGCTTCAGGACAAGTTCTTTCAGTCCAGATGTATTTGTCTGGCAGGTGCCTATTGATGCTGTTCATCAGATGAGGACAGAGTTTTCTGCTGGTGTAACTTCTGCTGTCTCCTACTCCCACTTGGGTTAAGTGAAGGGAATCCAGCCACTGAAAGCGTGGCAATTATTCTCTAGACAAAAAAATGGGTTTGGATGGGGAAGAGAAATATCAGGCTGGGCAGGTTTAAACCAATTTTTTTTGAAAGGATACTTCTGTAAACTCCGACTTGTCTTGCACAGGCACAACTCTGGTTACTCGTTTCCATCGGCATCCCTAGTCCTCTTGGTAAAGACGGTGCTCACCCTTCTTGGGGGGTCTTTTTTCTCTTTGGAAAAGGAGGGAAATGGCTAGGGACAGATCTCTTCCTTCTCCTCCCAGTAGCTGCTTTTTCCCTTTGTCCAGAAAATGGTGCCTGATAATGTGGCTGTCAAGGGACTGAACCTGCTCTAATGAGAGTGGTCCAGCACATTAAATTTCAGAAGTCTACCTGCTGGGTAGACAATTGGTCTGGATCCTGGAAGAGTTGATCAGAGCCCTGCACTTCTCCAGACACAGGTTCTGAGACAGATGGAACAAAACCTGGATCTCCTCCAGCCATAGTTTTGGCAAAATCGTAACTGCCCTCAGAACTTGAGGCAATTGTGTAGAAAAAGGGGCATTGTAAATATCTGGTTCCATACTTCGAAAGCAAAGATACCATTTTGCATCAATAAATGGGATGAATTTAATGACTGAAATGTGGAGAGAAACACCATAGGAACTATCCTGTCCCCACCCAAAGCTCTTCAAAATATATGAAAATCTTTCAACCAGCATGAGGTTGTGCAACCATTATAGTGAGCGGCCCACAGGAAAACAGGGAAATTGTGCAAGCAAGTGCTGACCTGACAGGAAGGATCACTTTCATCTTTTACATTGCTGAGTGCTCACTTCTGCGTCCCTTCCTCAAACAAGGACATTTTAATCCAGCTTTCATGTTGTTTGTTCTCTTCACAGATTTTTGATTATTTTGTCCCGAGACTTGGTGATACGCACAAGAAAGTGAAGCAGAAGGCGCTGGACGTGCTGGCTGAAATCATAGGCATCCTGAAAGATGGCTTAAACCCGGTGATCATCTGTCTGGTTGAAGGAATAACAAACAACCTAAACTCAAAGGACCCCGGGGTTTATGCCGCAGCTGTGAAAGCGCTGGAAGAATCCATGGCTCACTTAGGTAAGGCTGAGCCCTGGCATGGACTCTCCTCAAGTGTGTCTCTGCCTCTGCGAGTCAAGAGAACGCTGAGTGCCTTGACAGCTGTTGTTGTCTGTGGAAACCTCCAGCTGACATCCACCAGAAGCTGTGCAGGTGCAGTCCTTACGCACCAGTCCTCCACCAGGCTTGAATGTGCATCAGCATTTCCCAAAAGTCCCAGGAGCCCTTGGCTCTGTGCTGCTTGTCTGAAGAGGAAGTGCTGGACTACAGCTTTGCTGGAATTCAGGGCCAAAGGGATTTTTGGAGTTTGCCTGGGCCCCAGTTGACTTCCCAAATGAATAGCTTTGCTGTTGGCATGAAGGGACAGCGGCGCATCAGAACCTCTGCAGAGCAGCCTCCTGGAAGGCTCCACATCATAGGCATTAGCTTCATTAGGACAGCAGGATCAGTTCTTTACTGCATGCTTGCATGAAGATCATTTGGGACCTCCTTTTTGTATCTCATGCAGGAAAGGAGCTCTTAATAATACCCTGCTACTGAAACCCACACTGGGGTGTAGCTCTGTAGTGGTTCCCAATGAAGCAGATTGCCTGCTTTGTCACTGCCAGCCCTGGTGACCCTGTGAGCGACCAAACTTCATCCCACACACGTTCTGTCTCCAGGAAAAGCTTGCCTTGGCTTATTAGAGTGGTAGGACTCGAGGCTTGCAGGCCAGTGCAGGCAACAGTAAATTCAAACATGACCCCCAAAACCGCGACAGATAGGCACAAGGAAAACCAAAATACATACGCCGGTCAAGTATTGGGAAATCAGTTCATTTTCCAGTCTCTCTGCCAAGATCTGATTTCACAGATGTTACAGAAACCCACAGGCTACTGAGGCACTGAGCACTAATAGCTCTTGTATGAGTAACTTGGAGTCTTGTCCCTAGATCCACACAGGTAACCTGACAATTTAAAAACAGCTTATCCTTCAGGTGGGAACGGAGGTGTGCATTTTGGAGCCTTCTCACCCTTTTCCATAGGGGAGAGAGAAGATCACCTCTGCAAAGCTCTGGGATGCAAAACCTTTTCACTGCTTACGTGTGATTGAAGTCTTGAGGTCCCTGATGTGAAATGTTTAACATAGCTCCTGGTACAGCAGACAACTTTGGATTTAAAAAGTGACAGGAGAGCTTTTCTTTTGGAATTTAAAATCCTCCCAGGTAGGCTGGAAGGAAAGAAGAAAAGGATTCAAAAATCGGCAGGAATTTCCTTTCTTTTACAAAATGTAGTTGCCCCTGCCCTTTCCCTCCCCACTGTCCTTTCTCTTATGACCTCAGAAGAGAGAGCAGAAATGTGTGTTTCCCTTGTAGATAAAGTATCCCTGATGAAAGAGTTCAGCCACCGCAGGAGTGAACTGAAGGGCCAAGCTCTGCTGGATGTCACGGAGCATCTCTCAGGTATGGCCTCCCCTTCTAAGGCAAGAGGTCTTCCGAGGCAGAATTTACAGGGAATGCCAGTGAATAGACACTAGAGTGGCTCCTCCAAATCAGGAGGTGCTGAGCTTGTCCCTCCTGCCCAATACCCATGGAAGGTGTATTGGGCAGGTTTTCCCTGGCTGCTGCAGAGGTGTGCAGCATCTGAGATGGGGGCGGCACTCGGCCTCGGGGCTGAGCTCTCACTGGGGCATCTCAGAAGCTGCCTCCAGGAAAGGGAGGGGCTAAAAATTCCCAAGCTGGCTCCTCTCTTGGAAGCTCAGGGACAGCTCTGATCCTTTAGGGAAAATGGTGGCAAATGCTGTTTCAGGGGATCGGTTTGTTTTGTCCTCACAGAATTCTTGCTTTGCTCTTGGAAAGTTTTGAGGCGGAAGCCTGCAGTGCCTGGGGGTCACAGCTTAGGTCAAAACTCAGCACACATGTTAGATGCACGGATTTTGTGCAAGGCAGCCTTTGGGGGCAGAGGGGCAGAAGCAGAGTGCTGAGGCTCCCTGCCTGTGCTGTGGAAGTGCCATTGGACTGAGCATTTCAGGGTGTGCAGTCAGGGTCTTCCTATGTCAGCGCTGCCCAAAATGCTCCAAATGCAGCTGATAATTGATTGCTCAGAGGAGCTTGCTATGTCAGCAATAGCCAAGGGATGGAAAAATGATAACCTCAATATATACTAGAGAAGACAGTGTATAGCCTTGCTTTATTTATAGCCTTGCTTTAGCGGGGTCTAAATCCACTGCTAATTAAGCCAGGTCACAAAAACGGAGTCATCCTTTTTATTAGAAATCTCTCAATTTCCTCTCTAAAGTGCCTTTCAAACCTTCAGCAGTGGGTTTAGACAACTTCTAAATGGAAATAAACAGCAATTTGACATTTTGGTCATTCATCATGCCAGAAACAGATTGTGGAATGATTTAGTAAAGCTGTGAAGTCTGCCACAGGTACAAGGCTCGGATCTGGAGAAATTAGTCCTGAGGGCTTGGTGGTTCTGTTTTGGGGATGTTCAGCTGCTTTGCCCATTTCTGGATCATGGGGCTCTCACTGTTATTTCACTGATCTTAGCCAGAGAGACTCCCAAAATCACAACTAGAGGTAGATCCTTGTTTGCATTAAGGCTGGTGGTTAAGAAGTTTGCGTCTCTCTTCCGGCAGCGCTTGTGGCATGGGTTTATCCCAGGAGCCCCGAAGTCGTCCAGCGCTACGCCCTGCCCGTGCTCTGGTCCTTCCTGGGGAACAAGGCGCTGCCTGTCCGAAGCGTCAATGTCCGCACTGTGGTCACCAAGCTTGCCTGCACCCTCTACAAGGTGATGGGCGCCAAGCTGAGGAAGCATGCTGCCAGCCAGCCTCCGCATGTGCGGGAAAACCTCTCCGACATTTTGGGCTGGTGAAGGCTCAATGACCTGCAGGAAGATGACAAAGTGCTGAGTTGGACACCTCCGGACGTGACTTCTTAGCTGTGCCAAAAAGGACAGAATGCAAAGGAAGGGTGTGCACCTGCCCCCGCTCTCTCCACCCCCCTTCCTAGTCGTGGCATGGGGTGCCTGAAGCAACTTCCAATTGAGGACAAGGTGAAGGCTGAGCATGGCTCAGCCTCACAAAGAGGTAAGGCGGGAGCTGGGCCGCTCTCTGGCGGGAGGAAGGCTCTTGTGCCAGCCTAGAGAGCCTGGGCACATTGCCAGGGAACAGTTCTGCCCTGCATGTGCCCCCTGCACTGAGCTGTGCTGCTCCCAGTGCCCCGTGGAGCTGTAGGGCTGCTCAGCTGTGGGGCCGGGAGAGGAGCAGGAGGGTGCGTGTGCAGCTGAGCCATTCCTGGAAAGCACAGGCCTCTGGGCTCCCTGCTGTCCCAGGGCAGCCCAGAGGCCAGGCTGTTCCTGTGCTGGCTCTGTGCAAGTGGGTCAGGGTGTCTCCCTGGTCTGCCTCAAGTGGCTGCTGGCAGGAGCATGTTTCCCTGTGCAGCTCTTTAGAAGTTTCCAGGGAATCTCTCACATGAAGTACTGTAGCTTCAGATGCTTTATGTTGGCATTGTGGCCTCTGTTATATTTTGTGTTTCCATTTTGCAGGACTGACTGGCTACACTCTTGCGAAGAAGTTTACCGTGGAATCTCCCTCTATGCTCCTTCCCTCCAAGCCATTGCCTCCCATCCAGAAGAGCTCTCCTTCTTCTAACACAAACAAAATAAGTAGCAGAGAGCAGGAGAATGGGAAAAATGTCACCGGCAATGATGATGACAGGAGAAAAAAGCAGGAGCTGAGTTCAGAGAGAAAAGGACATATGGTAAGGACACCAACCTAAGTCCTGTCTGGTGGATTTCCAGTTTATGTGCTGTAGGCAGAGCTCGGAGACCTTTTGCTGTGGTGTGAGGCCAGGGAAGCAGCTGAGCAAAGGGAGAGCTCAGCAGGACACTGCACTTCAGGCTGTCTTTGCAGTGGGTGTGTAGTGCAGGCTTCATGTCCTCAGCGAGTATCAATAGCAGGGGAGGTCTTTGAATGGTTTCTGGCTCTCTTGTGGCTCCTGCTCTGTCTTATGGCTGAGAAAACACCAACAGGCAGTCAGAGCAGCTGAAGTTGGCCAATCTTGTGAACCAATCCTTCTACATTTAGTAAACTACAGGTATGTGTGAACCATCTCTGTGTCTTGGTGCTGTTTTCTGTCAGCTGTGTCCGGTTTGGACGGAGAAAGGTGTTTGTTGTGTCAGCTTTTGAGTTGTACAGCCATGCCCTTGTGCCCAGTTGTCTCTGATGCTATTTCTAGACTTCATCAGCTTCTGGGCAGCTTTGTGCATTCTGGCATGGCTTTGTCCAGAGGGAAGGGATGGCAGGTGGCCATGGGGAGAGCAGCCCAGAGCCCACCCCCACGATTGCCTTTGCAGCAGGGCCAGGACCTGCAGTTGTTTTGGGTTTGCCGTGGGGTGCAGGAGGAGGCAGATGAACAACAGCTTTGGTAAACAGAATGTCCAACCCAAGGCTTGTGTACTTGATTCCAGCCTTGCTGAGAAAGGGCCCAGCGTATCCCTGAGAGGAACTGATCCTTCCACTGAAGTTTGAACAGGGCCTGATTTGGCTCTTTAGCTGTGCCAGGGACAATGGGATACTAAGGAAGGGTGTGCATCTGCCCCCGCTGCCTCCACCCCCCTTGCTGGACATGGCATGGGGGCCCTGGAGCAACTTGGGCAGGCAGAGGCCTTCCAGAGAGCAGCAGGGCAGGGAGCTCAGCAGAACTTCCTAAATGCCAGTGAGCCTGAGATGATGGATGTGTGGGAGCTGGAGAGCACCGAGCACGCCCAGAACTCAGCAGCATCGGGGCTCAAAGGCTGCTGGGGAACTGTACGAGGGAAGGGAAGCAGCAGCAGAAATGAGGGGCTTGAGAAAAGCAGGTTTGGACATCCTGCAGAATGGCTTTGTGGGGACTTGGCTGGAGATCCGCACTGGCTGTTAGGTGCTTTAGGGACAGGGAGAGAATAGGGATCCAAGGCCATTCCCATACGATCCAAAAGGCCAGTGGAGGCAGTGGCACCGCAGAACATCTTGGTGCCAAACATGTGGATGCCATCTGGGAATGTAGCCACATTTCCAGAGAAGTGAGCACAGGGATAGCGATGGCAAATGTGGGACATGGCCTCTCCCTCACCACTTCCCTTTCCATTCCCTGTCCTAGACCAAGCTGCTCCATTGACATCTCTGCCAGGTCTCAGCTAAGAGCATGGCTAAATGTCTTCAGGCATGAATGGGGGCAAGGCTGGATGCTTGATCTGAGGAGTACTGTGTTCTACTCTTTGCAGGCTTCCTTGCTGTGTTCCAGAGGTGGGGATATGAAGAAGGGGTCATTGGGACCACCTTTGATCCCCCCAATACGCAAGGCAGTGAGTCCCCCTGTGAGCAGTGCGGCAGCGTCTGTCCCAAGCTCTCCGCAGCTGGATTTCCAGGAGTCCCAGGAGATGAGGTAAGCCAAGGTTTCTGCTGCTCCAGTGTGCTGTTCCCCTCGCTCTTCCCGTCTCATGAGGTTATTTTCCACAGTCATCTCTCCCTTGTATTTAGGCAAACCTCAGTGTATTCCCCATTTTGCCCATCTGTGGTGATCCAGCACAATGGCAAAGCCAACACCATATGCCCTAAGAGCAGAGGTGGTTGTGGGGAAGAGGAGGCAGGGCTTAAGAGCACCTCAGAACAGGTCCTCTGCTGGACTTGGCTACTGATTCCCTCTGTGGTGTTTGTGCTGTCATTTGGGAACTGGATTGCATGGATGTGGATACTGCGGTTCTTTGAATACTGTGATCCTTGCCTGTCAACTTCTGCAGCCATGAGGATATGTCAGGGCAAATATTGGCTACTGAGGAGGTGTCTGCAAATTCAGGTGCTGCTCCTGTAAATGTCAGGTGTGACTTCTCTGTGCCTGGGCCTCCACCGTGAAACCAGAGCCCAGATAAAACTTGGGGTACAGATGTATCATCTGATCGATGTTTAGTATTTCGATCTGGGCTTAAGATCAAAGAGGGCAAGGTGCTAGAGAAGAGTTATAGGACTGTACCTGATGCAAAGATATTGGCTTGGATACATGTGTGAGAAAATGTAGCTGTCAAGCTTATCCTAGTGACAAGGATAAAGCAGGAGTCCCAGAAGTATCATTCCAATTGAAAAGCGTCCGTAGGGCTTTTAAAGTGCAATCGGAATATCCTTACCTGGCAGCTGAGTTGGAAAAGGCCTTTTTGTCCTTGAAAGAGCAAGGAGGTGTACTGTCATTCTCAGGAGAGAGCAGTGCTATGACGCCATGTAGCCCGAGACTGTCACCAATGTAAGGCATGAGCAGGCAAAGTCAAGCTTGGGCAGGAGAACAAAAGTAGCTGCCCTCCATACAGACTTGTGTCTCAGCTCAGCAGCTCTTGCTGCTTCACAGAGGCTGTAGGAGCCACTTGGCTGCAAAAGGAGAGAACTGGGCAGGTCTGATGCAAGTTGAAGAATGACTGCTGTGTTTCAGCCGGAGCTTGGCAAGCTCTGTGGGACTCCAGCACCTGAAAGCTTAAGGACAATTCCTCAGCTTTGCATCGTGCTGGGTTTATGTGTTGCATTTCCTCCTTCATCAGGGGGACCATGCTAAGAAGGTTTGCCTCCTTTGATGCTACACACATTCCATGCCCTTCTCTTTCTACCTGCTCATATGTTCTTTTGTCCTCCCTTTTCTCAAGGCCAAGATCCAGCGGAAGAAGCAAAGAGAAGAACTCTGAACATGCAAGTAGGTACAGGGCATGTCTGTCCTAAAATGACCATTGGAATGCTGACCCAGGGGTGGCATTGTGGCAGTTTGGTTGAAAACCATCTTGGTTTAAATGTCTTCAAATTCCTTTCAATTCCTTGATGGGCTCTCCCAGAGCCTGGTCACTGGGAGTGTGCTCCGGTGGTGCAGTGAAAATTACTCCAGGAGCTGCACTGGTACCTTGGGGCTCGGGAAATGCGCCACAGGAAAAGAAAACATTCCTCTCCATCCTGCACATGCCTTTCATCTCCCTGCACCCTTTCTAAGGTCATAATTAGTAGAGAAAAAAAGACATTTAGCATGAAAGGAGAAATGTTCCCACTCCTTCCTCCTGCCTTTGAAGGAAGAAGGAGAACACCTTCCCTTGGGGCAGTTCCTGTGCTGAACCCTTTGAGATCTGAAGGAGATTCATGGACATTGCCTGGTTTTGCACAGGAAGAAATAGGGAAACCTCCTTAGACAGAAAGGCCTTGTGAATGTTCCAGTTAAGGGGAAGGAGACTTCCAAATGGATGCAGCCTATGCAGGATCAGAGTTTGTCATCCTCTGACAGCACAAGCCTAAAGCCACCTATGGCAGGTTCACGATGGCAAATCTCTTCCCCGACTCTCTCTGCCCGTGTCAGTATTGCAGGCTGAGGCTGGGGGAGGAGATGCCTTCTGCCTTGTCCCCCCTCCCTGCCTTGCCTGATCCCTGACAAGAAGAGTTGTGCCAGACCAAATGAGGTGTCTGGTGCATGTGTGTCAGTCCCTGCTTTCAAGTTCAAAGCCTCAATGCCAGCGTTGTTGTTCCTTTGCCATCTCTGGGCATGGAATGATAGGAGAGATGAGATTTGAAGAAACAATTTTGCTGATGCAGAAAAAGGGATCAGATCCACTGGTCCCTTGCCTCAGGGTTAGTTCTGCCAAATCCTGGGCACGGCCCCTTTGGAATGATTCCTTAATTGCTGATATGCAGCTGGAATGCTGAATGCATCTGTGGAGAAATATTGCTGACTAAGTAAGGTGGCATTTCTGGATTAATTTTGGAGTAGAAATGAGCTATCTCTTTTAATATTGACCTGGCCTTTCTACAGGGGGAAAAAAATCCAGATTTAAGACAGGTCTTCGTTTTATGATCTGCCCCATGCCACTTCCATTGGGAAAATTTTGAATTGTCAGGAACTGCCATGATCAGAAATGTTTTGAGGCAGGTCATGTTTGTGTTGGGTTTCAGTTTCTTTGCAGAGAAGAAAGCAGGCAATAAATCCCTGGAACCATGAATTAGAGCAAAAGTGGGATATTTGGATGACCCATTTGTTCCCTACAGATACAGGCTACTTGAGTATTGGGGACATCTCATGGGGAGTGCAAAGCTTCTGCAGCTTCTAACATGGGGTGCCATTGTTTGTGTCCCAGCACTGCCTTTGTTGTAAAGAGAAATAAAAACCACCAAGAAAACCCAACCCAGAACTGAGGGGGAGTTACAGAAACAAAGGCCTTGAAAACTTGCTTGGGAAAGCAATTACTTCCTAGGTGGAATTGTCAAATTCTAGAGACCCCTGTGGGTTGCCAACTGTTTGGAAGGAAAGGGATCCCCAAGTAGTGGATGAGCCATGAGCAGCACAGAAGCAAAGTAGTGGAATCTCTCTCTCCCTTCCTGCCAGCTCCATACAGTTCAGAGCAATTATAGTGATGCTAGTTTCATGAAAAATAAAAACAAAGTGATCTTCTCAATAATAAATAACCCCTCGAGTGCCTCACCCATTAGTTGTGGTGATTGTAAAGGTGGGAGTTCAACTAACTCACTTCTTCCCTTGTACCTGATCTACAGCTTCTTCAGTAGACAAAACCTCAAGGAAGAAGTGGATGGAGACCATGCCTAAGGAGGGCCCTGTGCGGCCTCCCCACCCTGGTGCCCTCCCGCCCCTGGCTGGCTGCAAGGATGCTGTGCAGACCCCCAGGCTTGGCAGTGCAGGTCTCCGCTCGCAGCCTGCTCAGGGGGCCTTGGCCCAGGAGCCCCGGCAGGGGCAGCTGAGCAGCGCTGCCCCCGGGGTCACTGCCAGGGAGCACAAGGTGAAGGCTGAGCATGGCTCAGCCTCACAAAGAGGTAAGGCGGGAGCTGGGCCGCTCTCTGGCGGGAGGAAGGCTCTTGTGCCAGCCTAGAGAGCCTGGGCACATTGCCAGGGAACAGTTCTGCCCTGCATGTGCCCCCTGCACTGAGCTGTGCTGCTCCCAGTGCCCCGTGGAGCTGTAGGGCTGCTCAGCTGTGGGGCCGGGAGAGGAGCAGGAGGGTGCGTGTGCAGCTGAGCCATTCCTGGAAAGCACAGGCCTCTGGGCTCCCTGCTGTCCCAGGGCAGCCCAGAGGCCAGGCTGTTCCTGTGCTGGCTCTGTGCAAGTGGGTCAGGGTGTCTCCCTGGTCTGCCTCAAGTGGCTGCTGGCAGGAGAGTGTTTCCCTGTGCAGCTCTTTAGAAGTTTCCAGGTGGTCTGTCCCATTAAATACGTAGCTTCCGATGCTTTAGGTTTGCATTGCGGCCTCTGTTATATTTTGTGTCTCCACTTTGCAGGCGTGACTGGCTACAGTCTTATCAAGAAGTTTTCCTTGGACATTTCCTATGTTCCCTAACCGACAAAGCCCTTGCCTCCTGTCCAGAAGAGCTCTCTTTCCTCGAGCTCAGGAAGAAGGTGCTGCCTGTCCGAAGAATGTTTGAAGATTTGGATTTATACGTTAGGCTTTGTAGTTACAGATGTACATATGTTCTGACATGTAGATGTAGTTTGAATAAATGTGTTGTCATTTTATCTTTTAAATTTTGAAACTAGATTTTCAACAGTATATATTTTATTTTGATTGGTTTTGTTTGTTTTAAATAAAATAATTTTTAAAAAAAACAAGCCGAGAATGTGAGACCTGCTAGCCTAGAGGTTGTCAGAGTGCAGCTGACTCAACGTGCCACTGTCTCACGGTATTCTTTCCTCACAGCGCCTCTCCTCTTCCTCTTTTGCCATGTTTTCTTCATGTCATTTGTGCTGCTGTTTGTTATTTAGCATTACAATGGGGCCACCTATTACCATGTTTGGGGGACAATGGACCCAGAAGATCCTGTGTAGTCTCCAGTTTTCTGCCTCAATCTATTCTGTGCTCACAAAAGGCCTGAGCAAAGCAACAAAGAGAATGTGCCCAAATCCCAAAGCTTTGCTCCTTTGCAATGTCAGACGGATCTGGCTCAGAGGTGTCTTCAATCACAATTCCATAGGTAAGAAGAGGACGTGTATTTCACTGGGAAAAGAGGCACTGCTTTGGAAAAGGCATCTGTATGTATATTTACCCAGGACAGCAGTCCAACGGCGTTGTTTGCAACTTGTTTGCAGAAGGATGAGCGGACTGTGAGGTTATTGAACAGGTGACAAGGGTTCCTCAAATCTGTACCCTAGCCTGGGTGCCATTCAGCCCACGGGTATGGGATCATTTGGTACCATGGACCAGTGCTTGCCAGCATATTGAATTCCTGCCTAGCTGGAAGAAGCAATTCTGGGTTCAGCTCCAGCTCTTGGTGGGCTGCATGATCACTGACAATGCTGCCTTTCCAGAATTTATTTCTCAGTTGCCTTTCATAGTCATTTGAAGCTTTTAAACCTCACATGTCAATTTGCTCTGCCTTAGGGAAAAACACTTCTGAGCCCTGTGCAAACTGTAACCTTTTGACACCAAAGTCTTCATGGTTTCCAGGCTTGGATGTTAGAGAAGAAAATGCATGTGAATGTGTTACTTAGGTTTTCTGGAGGAAAAACTCTGTGTCACGTGGCTGCGTGTGTTTGCTTAGCTATGGGTCAAATCCCGGACTAGTAAAGCCTGGGAAGGCTGGCATGCGTCAGGGAAAACTAGTCCGTGAGCTTATGGGGTTGCCATCACCAGCAGAGTGGATGTGTCCTTTGGGGATTCCTCTGGAGACAAAATTAGGCACCTGCTCCCTCCTGCAATATTCTCTTAGATCTTTCTAAAATATCCTAGAAAAGGCAGTGAAACTTCATGTCTACTTGCACACCCACTGTTTGAATAGGGGCATTTCTGTCTCTCCGCTAAGTCATTGCTCTTGCACACCAGAAACAGGAACACCAACAAACGGGAATGATGCATGATCCTCCTGCTGGTGCCTCAGAATACTGGTAAGTGCAGATCTGGGTAGCTACCCAGATTAACATTTAATTAGGATCCTTCAAGATCCCCAGATCTCAGGGCATTTTGTTTCCAAGCTGCAGCTATACCATCACTCTCTGGGGAAGAACAGTAAATAGGAAACAGCGACTGCCAGTATTGCAAGAGTGTGGGGAAAACCTGAAGTGTCTGTGTAAAAAGATGAGTGGGAAGAGTGTCATTGCCACAGCCAAAGCTTAATTAGGGGAGCAGGATCAGTTCTTTACTGCATGGCTGCAAGATGATCGTCAGGGACCTCCTTTTTGTACCTCATGCAGGAAAGGAGCTCTTAATAATACCCTGCTACTGAAACCCACACTGGGGTGTAGCTCTGTAGTGGTTCCCAATGAAGCAGATTGCCTGCTTTGTCACTGCCAGCCCTGTGACCCTGTGAGGGACCACAGTTCATCCCACACATGTTCTGTCTCCAGGAAAAGCTTGCCTTGGCTTATATGAGGGGAAAAACCAGAAGAATAATAAAATGGACAATTAATCTGGTCACTTTGGAGGACATGCTCATGCTTTCACATGTCAGCCTTGTACCGGCTTGTTCGTCATCATGAAACATATCAATAGAAAAAACTCAGATCCTATGCTACATCTGAATGAAATTCCTTCAGATTATTAAGATTTCTGTTGTCAAGACCCGGATAAAATCCTTCCGACACTCACTTGCAGCTGTCCTGGATTTCTGCAGCCCTTTGTGGAAACCTGCTGTAGGTACAGTGTCTGGAGTTGGTTTGGGCCTTTAGGAAAGATGTGTGGAACAGTATGCAGGGCTCTCCTAGGAGAAAACTGTTTGTCCAAGACCGGGGACATCGTGCCTGCAGAAGTGGAGTGGCCCCGCTCCCAGCCCAAGAGTCTGTGAGCTGAGCCACGCCGGGGAGAAAAGACCCCGAGGGGCACCAGCCCAGCCGCCTCACCTGCCATGACCGTTCTGCGGAGCTCTGCCGTGGGGTGGAAGTTGACGCTGGGCGAGCCACCGAGCTTTCATCTGCTGCTAGAACTACTCCGTGATAGCTCCTGTTTTTCCCGAGAGAGAAGCCAGCGCCATCTTGTAACGCTTGTCCTGGGCGGGTTTTCCTCTGGCATTTTGGGTCTTTGTTCCAGTGGGAGGACGGTGAGGTCTGACAGTTTGATATCTACAAGTTACTTACTTATTTTTCCTTGCCTTGTGGGCATTCTGTTTGTTAATAAAATGTTGGGTTTTTTCCACTTTCATCTATTAGTATTCATTTCCTATTGCTGGAAAGGGATTGTTGGAACAGTTTAGAGGAGACAACTTATTCCAGACTGCCCTAAGTTTTCTCAAACTGAGACAGATGGCTTCACATAGGAACATCCCCAAGGCTGCTGAGAGGAAGGCATGGAGGAAGACAAACCTAGTTGTACCGGTTTGGCCAAATTTAGAAATATATCCCCTGAGAGAAGGACCATCACCACCCCTCCCCCACCAGGTTTGGGAAAAAATAAATTTTCCTCAAAGGAAAGTGAAAGAGATAAAAACGATTTCTTTAACAAACACACGGGAAAAGGAAAATAATGCTAACTAATAAAAATCTCTCGCTGTGGAGAAAAAACCTGGCAAAGTGTTAAGAGTCCTCCCTTTGGTCTCCTTGGAGCTGGGACTTGGCCCAGGGCCAGGCCCTCTGTGCTTGATGGAAAGTCCTCCCACTATGCTCTGATAATTGAAGCAGTGCAGTAGAAAAGGGAGAAAATCTGAAATTCCTGGGAAGGAAAAAAAGTTCAACTCTCAGTCTCTCTCTGGAGAAAAAGAAACTGAACAACTGGCCAAAAGCTGACCGGGCAGCCGCAAGCCAGGTGCCTCCTCCCTCCCCTGCCGCAGCTGGAGAAAATGTCACTATCTGTGTGTGACCTTGAACAAGCTGCAAACTGCTTTGAAAAAGTTTTGCTCAGTTTTCCCTTCCCCCTCTCAGGCTCAGTTTAAAGGCATAAAAAGGCACAAAAATTAATTTCTGGGCATAGGGCAGCAATATGGGATACACATCATAAAGTTACCCCAAGACACTAGTATTTCTGAGGGAAGTTCTTTTACACCAAACCAACTGGAGTCGTCAAACAGCTGACCGGACGTTTCGAGACATGGGCCAAAGGGGAAACCTTTCAGTGTGTTTGGTCAAGGCCAGGCTATGCTCGAGGCAAAGGTGTGTCAGTGTACTCGGCTCCTTCTCTCCTCATGGTGTCCGGCAGGCACAGGAGCCCAGAGCTCCTGCAGAAACCATCACAGCACTCGGTGGGAGCAAACTTGTGTCCAGTCCTCACACAGAGCTCTGGTGTCCAGCACTGCACCTCCTTGGAATGAGGAATTGTTGCAGTGCTCTTGGAAGGAGCTAAGGAGGTTTGGCCTTCAGATCAGCTCCTTCCTAGCTCCTGATTTGCTGCCCTGGGTAAGCTGCTGCCTGTGGCAACACTTGGTTCACAGCTGACAGCCCTGCTCTGCTGGCGGGCAGCCATTGCAGGAGCTTTTGCTGGGGTCATTGTGATGCCTTTTCTTGGTCTTAAAATCAAGAGTCATGCACGGTTAGAAGGGGAAAAGGGATTTTACCTTGGTATTTATTTTAAGGATCCTTAGGTGTACACGTCCAGGTCATAGGCATCAAGATGCACCCTGCCGAGTCTATCTCTCTGTGTCTCCCCTCTCAACATTGGGTATAACATTATAGGTTTTACTAATTAGCATATCTATCAAAGATTCCCCAATGAGAGGCTCAAGTGAGCCCCCCTCCCCAAGGAACCTTCCCCTGGATGGTTCTATCTTGGTTTACAGAATGTGTTCTGGAGAGGACCTTGGGGTCTGGGGCACACTGATCCCTAGCTACGAAGCTTCTAAAATGTTTAGTCTCTTAGCTTGACAAACAAGTCCAAGAATGTAGGCAAAAAGCACTAGGAATACAGAAGCTGTAAAAAAGTATAACGGGGTATAAAAGAAAAGGCAAAAATCTTCATGGCATCAATTGAACCTTTCAGATCTTCCCAAGGAGAGCTAAGGAGGGAACTTGTCAAAAGAGCATTGCCTGGGCAAAGCTTTTAACATTAAATCTTTCCTCTGTGCTCATTACCATGCACAGGAAATATTTGAGGAAGCAAGTTTGATGTTCCAGAAATTCCTGCAATCAGTCAGATTGCCAGAAAGAAAACACAGATTTGGGATGTGTAATCTCACTTTAATTCATTGTATAGAGAAATACAGGAGCACTTCTTGGGAGCTGTGTGTCTAACCTAAGTGACCTTGCCACCAAGAACTGAGAAAGGTGGGGAGAGATGGAATCAGTGGCACAAGGATCTGCAGTGGGATTCTCCCGCAGGCCTGAGGAAACTGCCCCGGGCTTCCACTGGGCCATGGCTTTTTACTCCACATCAAAACTTCATGCAGCGGCTTTTCACTCCACATCAAAACTTCATGCTTCACACTGTGGTGGTGAATCTTCCCTGGCCTTGTCAGGCCACACTGTGATCTCAGAAATGCTTGTTAGGCCCCAGCCTTGATGAACAGCCCCTGGACTCAGCTCCTCTTGAGCTTGCCCAAAACACTGAGTGCTCCCAGGAACTTGTGCTGTCTAACCAGCTCCTGGGGTTTTCTATGAACAGTCTTGGAAACTACTTTTCTTGCCTGAAGGCCATAACATCCTTCTTCTCGCACTTCCAAAGACAGGGTGCTGACCCAAAGTGCGGCCATGATGAAGCATTTTATGACTGAAGCCCACTGTCTTGTGGCCCATAAACAGCGGTCCAAAAGGAAGCCCTGGAAGCTCTCCTGGACCACAGCGGCTGCCACTGGCAACCTCCAGTGGGGCCTCTCAGAGCCAGCGAGCTCAAGGATCGTCGATCAACAATGGATCCTGGGCCAATACCCCCACTCCTCACGGCTCCAGTTTAACTACTGTTAAGCTTGAGTGCTGTTAAGCTTTTAGGCCACATTCCTTTTCATCCTTGTCCTTTCTCTCCCTTTGTCAAACCCGTCTAAACACACACACAGAGAGAGAGAGTTCTCAGTTCATGTCTAGTTTGATTGACTGCATTTTGTTTGTTGCTTTTTTTCCTTGTTGTGCCTTAAAGGACTAGTAAGTAATAGTGTGAATGTTGCCAACAAATTTTGTTGAGCTGTTACTTAACATTCTGTACTAGTTTGAAAACAAACCAGTGAGAGATCACAAGACAGAACTGTAATTTAATAGGAAAATTAAAATAATTGCAATAGTACAAGAACACTGACAGAGTCAGGATACAACCTGACACCCTGTTAGTCAGGGTGGTGGTAGGAGCCCAGATGAAGTGGTCCTATTGAAGCAGTGATCCTGTAGAAGACTCTGGTTTTCAGAAGAGGGTCCAGTAGTAGCTCTTATCCTCTGGGAATCCAGTAGAGAAGAGCTGCTTGTGCTTCAATCCTACCTGATTATATCCAGGTGGGAATGCTTGGCTCCTCCCCCTGGGTGGAGCATCTCCCAATGGGCTGATGTAATTCTGTGAGTCATGGGGTGGGTCATTGATTGCCCATTAAACAGAGATAGCCCCCAGAGGGATTTATCAAGGATGAGTCATGGTAGGAGATAACAAACACAGCCCCATCTGTTTTAACAGCTTGTGAAGGTGACAATAGAATACATACTCTTGGTTGCATCTTACACTGTAACCTAGGACATATTCAATCTGGTTTTACTGATAACCTTGACAGTGAATTTTTAAGCAATCTCAAACACTCGTTCGTAACAAGCCTTGGGAGCATGAGGTACAGGGCTGACATTGGAAAGCAGGAGAATCACTCTAAAGTGACGAGTTTAAATGTCCATTTCATTGCTCTTCTATTTATTTCACTCGATTAAGCCAAGCCAAGCTTTTCTTGGAGGCAGAATATGTGTGGGATGTACTACGCCATTACCCCATAACTCTGGGCTGAATGGCACCCAGGCTAGGGTACAGATTTGAGGAACCCTTGTCACCTGTTCAATAACCTCACAGTCCGCTCATCCTTCTGCAAACAAGTTGCAAACAACGCCGTTGGACTGCTGTCCTGGGTAAATATACATACAGATGCCTTTTCCAAAGCAGTGCCTCTTTTCCCAGTGAAATACACGTCCTCTTCTTACCTATGGAATTGTGATTGAAGACACCTCTGAGCCAGATCCGTCTGACATTGCAAAGGAGCAAAGCTTTGGGATTTGGGCACATTCTCTTTGTTGCTTTGCTCAGGCCTTTTGTGAGCACAGAATAGATCGAGGCAGAAAACTGGAGACTACACAGGATCTTCTGGGTCCATTGTCCCCCAAACATGGTAATAGGTGGCCCCATTGTAATGCTAAATAACAAACAGCAGCACAAATGACATGAAGAAAACATGGCAAAAGAGGAAGAGGAGAGGCGCTGTGAGGAAAGAATACCGTGAGACAGTGGCACGTTGAGTCAGCTGCACTCTGACAACCTCTAGGCTAGCAGGTCTCACATTCTCGGCTTGTTTTTTTTAAAAATTATTTTATTTAAAACAAACAAAACCAATCAAAATAAAATATATACTGTTGAAAATCTAGTTTCAAAATTTAAAAGATAAAATGACAACACATTTATTCAAACTACATCTACATGTCAGAACATATGTACATCTGTAACTACAAAGCCTAACGTATAAATCCAAATCTTCAAACATTCTTCGGACAGGCAGCACCTTCTTCCTGAGCTCGAGGAAAGAGAGCTCTTCTGGACAGGAGGCAAGGGCTTTGTCGGTTAGGGAACATAGGAAATGTCCAAGGAAAACTTCTTGATAAGACTGTAGCCAGTCACGCCTGCAAAGTGGAGACACAAAATATAACAGAGGCCGCAATGCAAACCTAAAGCATCGGAAGCTACGTATTTAATGGGACAGACCACCTGGAAACTTCTAAAGAGCTGCACAGGGAAACACTCTCCTGCCAGCAGCCACTTGAGGCAGGCCAGGGAGACACCCTGACCCACTTGCACAGAGCCAGCACAGGAGCAGCCTGGCCTCTGGGCTGCCCTGGGACAGCAGGGAGCCCAGAGGCCTGTGCTTTCCAGGAATGGCTCAGCTGCACACGCACCCTCCTGCTCCTCTCCCGGCCCCACAGCTGAGCAGCCCTACAGCTCCACGGGGCACTGGGAGCAGCACAGCTCAGTGCAGGGGGCACATGCAGGGCAGAACTGTTCCCTGGCAATGTGCCCAGGCTCTCTAGGCTGGCACAAGAGCCTTCCTCCCGCCAGAGAGCGGCCCAGCTCCCGCCTTACCTCTTTGTGAGGCTGAGCCATGCTCAGCCTTCACCTTGTGCTCCCTGGCAGTGACCCCGGGGGCAGCGCTGCTCAGCTGCCCCTGCCGGGGCTCCTGGGCCAAGGCCCCCTGAGCAGGCTGCGAGCGGAGACCTGCACTGCCAAGGCCGGGCTTCCGCACGTCAGTCTTCAAGCCGAAAAGTTCAGCCAGTTCCCTTGGGAACAGAGGCATCCCAGGTCCTATCACACACCATGAACTCTTTCCCTTCTTCCTCTGGGTTTTTGTTGTAGACTCAGAAGAAGCTGTAGATCAGGTACAAGGGAAGAAGTGAGTTAGTTGAACTCCCACCTTTACAATCACCACAACTAATGGGTGAGGCACTCGAGGGGTTATTTATTATTGAGAAGATCACTTTGTTTTTATTTTTCATGAAACTAGCATCACTATAATTGCTCTGAACTGTATGGAGCTGGCAGGAAGGGAGAGAGAGATTCCACTACTTTGCTTCTGTGCTGCTCATGGCTCATCCACTACTTGGGGATCCCTTTCCTTCCAAACAGTTGGCAACCCACAGGGGTCTCTAGAATTTGACAATTCCACCTAGGAAGTAATTGCTTTCTCAAGCCAGTTTTCAAGGCCTTTGTTTCTGTAACTCCCCCTCAGTTCTGGGTTGGGTTTTCTTGGTGGTTTTTATTTCTCTTTACAACAAAGGCAGTGCTGGGACACAAACAATGGCACCACGTGTTAGAAGCAAAAGAAGATTTGCAATCAAATATAGATGTCCCCACTATTCAAGCAGCCCATATCTGTAGGGAACACATTGTTCATGCAAACGTCCCAGCTTTCTCTGCTTTGTTGCTCCAGGAGTTTATTCCCTGCTTTCCTTCCTGCAGAGACACCCAAACCCAACATAAACATGACCTGCCTCAAAACATTTCTGATCTTCGCTAATCCTGACAATTCAAAATTTTCTTAATGGAAATGGCATGGTGCAGGTTAATCTGAAATGCTCTCCAACGGAGCTTTTGAAACTCAGAGAACTAATCATTCTGTACAGGCCTCCATCAATGATAAATCGTTTTTCTGCATCAGCAAAATTGTTTCTTCAAATCTCATCTCTCCTATCATTCCATGCCCAGAGATGGCAAAGGAACAACAACCCTGGCATTGAGGCTTTGAACTTGAAAGCAGGGGCTGACACACATGCATCAGACACCTCATTTGACCTGGCACAACTCTTCTTGTCAGGGATCAGGCAAGGCAGGGAGGGGGGACAAGGCAGAAGGCATCTCCTCCCCCAGCCTCAGCCTGCAATACTGACACGGGCAGAGAGAGTCGGGGAAGAGATTTGACATCGTGAACCTGCCATAGGTGGCTTTAGGCTTGTGCTGTCAGAGGATGACAAACTCTGATCCTGCATAGGCTGCATCCATTTGGAAGTCTCCTTCCCCTTAACGGGAACATTCACAAGGCCTTTCTGTCTAAGGAGGTTTCCCTATTTCTTCCCGTGCAAAACCAGGCAATGTCCATGAATCTCCTTCAGATCTCAAAGGGTTCAGCGCAGAAACTGCCCCAAGGGAAGGTGTTCTCCTTCTTCCTTCAAAGGCAGGAGGAAGGAGTGGGAACATTTCTCCTTTCATGCTAAATGTCTTTTTTTCTCTACTAATTATGACCTTAGAAAGGGTGCAGGGAGATGAAAGGCATGTGCAGGATGGAGAGGAATGTTTTCTTTTCCTGTGGCGCATTTCCCGAGCCCCAAGGTACCAGTGCAGCTCCTGGAGTAATTTTCACTGCACCACCGGAGCATACTCCCAGTGACCAAGCTCTGGGAGAATCCACTGAGCCCATCAGGGAATTGAAAGGAATTTGAAGACATTTAAACCAGGATGGTTTTCAACCAAACTGCCACAATGCCACCCCTGGGTCAGCATTCCAATGGTCATTTTAGGACAGACATGCCCTGTACCTACTTGCATGTTCAGAGTTCTTCTCTTTGCTTCGGCTGCTGGATCTTGGCCTTGAGAAAAGGGAGGACAAAAGAATATATGAGGAGGTAGAAAGAGAAGGGCATGGAATGTGTGTAGCATCAAAGGAGGCAAACCTTCTTAGCATGGTCCCCCTGATGAAGGAGGAAATGCAATACATAAACCCAACACGATGCAAAGCTGAGGAATTGTCCTTAAGCTTTCAGGTGCTGGAGTCCCACAGAGCTTGCCAAGCTCCGGCTGAAACACAGCAGTCATTCTTCAACTTGCATCAGACCTGCCCAGTTCTCTCCTTTTGGAGCCAAGTGGCTCCTACAGCCTCTGTGAAGCAGCAAGAGCTGCTGAGCTGAGACACAAGTCTGTATGGAGGGCAGCTACTTTTGTTCTCCTGCCCAAGCTTGACTTTGCCTGCTCATGCCTTACACTGGTGACAGTCTCGGGCTACATGGGGCCATAGCACTGCTCTCTCCTGAGAATGACAGTACACCTCCTTGCTCTTTCAAGGACAAAAAGGCCTTTTCCAACTCAGCTGCTAGGTAAGGATATTCCGATTGCACTTTAAAAGCCCTACGGACGCTTTTCAATTGGAATGATACTTCTGGGACGCCTGCTTTATCCTTGTCACTAGGATAAGCTTGACAGCTACATTTTCTCACACATGTATCCAAGCCAATGTCTTTGCATCAGGTACAGTCCTATAACTCTTCTCTAGCACCTTGCCCTCTTTGATCTTAAGCCCAGATCGAAATACTAAACTTCGATCAGATTATACATCTGTACCCCAAGTTTTATCTGGGCTCTGGTTTCACGGTGGAGGCCCAGGCACAGAGAAGTCACACCTGACATTTACAGGAGCAGCACCTGAATTTGCAGACACCTCCTCAGTAGCCAATATTTGCCCTGACATATCCTCATGGCTGCAGAAGTTGACAGGCAAGGATCACAGTATTCAAAGAACCGCAGTATCCACATCCATGCAATCCAGTTCCCAAATGACAGCACAAACACCACAGAGGGAATCAGTAGCCAAGTCCAGCAGAGGACCTGTTCTGAGGTGCTCTTAAGCCCTGCCTCCTCTTCCCCACAACCACCTCTGCTCTTAGGGCATATGGTGTTGGCTTTGCCATTGTGCTGGATTACCACAGATGGGCAAAATGGGGAATACACTGAGGTTTGCCTAAATACAAGGGAGAGATGACTGTGGAAAATAACCTCATGAGACGGGAAGTGCGAGGGGAACAGCACACTGGAGCAGCAGACACCTTGGCTTACCTCATCTCCTGGGACTCCTGGAAATCCAGCTGCGGAGAGCTTGGGACAGACGCTGCCGCACTGCTCACAGGGGGACTCACTGCCTTGCGTATTGGGGGGATCAAAGGTGGTCCCAATGATCCCTTCTTCATATCCCCACCACTGGAACACAGCAAGGAAGCCTGCAAAGAGTAGAACACAGTACTCCTCAGATCAAGCATCCAGCCTTGCCCCCATTCATGCCTGAAGACATTTAGCCATGCTCTTAGCTGAGACCTGGCAGAGATGTCAATGGAGCAGCTTGGTCTAGGACAGGGAATGGAAAGGGAAGTGGTGAGGGAGAGATCATGTCCCACATTTGCCACCGCTATCCCTGTGCTCACTTCTCTGGAAATGTGGCTACATTCCCAGATGGCATCCACATGTTTGGCACCAAGATGTTCTGCGGTGCCACTGCTTCCACTGGCCTTTTGGATCGTATGGGAATGGCCTTGGATCCCTATTCTCTCCCTGTCCCTAAAGCACCTAACAGCCAGTGCGGATCTCCAGCCAAGTCCCCACAAAGCCATCCTGCAGGATGTCCAAACCTGCTTTTCTCAAGCCCCTCATTTCTGCTGCTGCTTCCCTTCCCTCGTACAGTTCCCCAGCAGCCTTTGAGCCCCGATGCTGCTGAGTTCTGGGCGTGCTCGGTGCTCTCCAGCTCCCACACATCCATCATCTCAGGCTCACTGGCATTTAGGAAGTTCTGCTGAGCTCCCTGCCCTGCTGCTCTCTGGAAGGCCTCTGCCTGCCCAAGTTGCTCCAGGGCCCCCATGCCATGTCCAGCAAGCGGGGTGGAGGCAGCGGGGGCAGATGCACACCCTTCCTTAGTATCCCATTGTCCCTGGCACAGCTAAAGAGCCAAATCAGGCCCTGTTCAAACTTCAGTGGAAGGATCAGTTCCTCTCAGGGATACGCTGGGCCCTTTCTCAGCAAGGCTGGAATCAAGTACACAAGCTTTGGGTTGGACATTCTGTTTACCAAAGCTGTTGTTCATCTGCCTCCTCCTGCACCCCACGGCAAACCCAAAACAACTGCAGGTCCTGGCCCTGCTGCAAAGGCAATCGTGGGGGTGGGCTCTGGGCTGCTCTCCCCATGGCCACCTGCTATCCCTTCCCTCTGGACAAAGCCATGCCAGAATGCATAAAGCTGCCCAGAAGCTGATGAAGTCTAGAAATAGCATCAGAGACAACTGGGCACAAGGGCATGGCTGTACAACTCAAAAGCTGACACAACCTGGAACTGACTTTGCAGGACTGCCTGTTCCAGCAAACACCTTTCTCCATCCAAACCGGACACAGCTGACAGAAAACAGCACCAAGACACAGAGATGGTTCACACATACCCGTAGTTTACTAAATGTAGAAGGATTGGTTCACAAGATTGGCCAACTTCAGCTGCTCTGACTGCCTGTTGGTGTTTTCTCAGCCATAAGACAGAGCAGGAGCCACAAGAGAGCCAGAAACCATTCAAAGACCTCCCCTGCTATTGATACCCGCTGAGGACATGAAGCCTGCACTACACACCCACTGCAAAGACAGCCTGAAGTGCAGTGTCCTGCTGAGTTCTCCCTTTGCTCAGCTGCTTCCCTGGCCTCACACCACAGCAAAAGGTCTCCGAGCTCTGCCTACAGCACATAAACTGGAAATCCACCAGACAGGACTTAGGTTGGTGTCCTTACCATATGTCCTTTTCTCTCTGAACTCAGCTCCTGCTTTTTTCTCCTGTCATCATCATTGCCGGTGACATTTTTCCCATTCTCCTGCTCTCTGCTCCTTATTTTGTTTGTGTTAGAAGAAGGAGAGCTCTTCTGGATGGGAGGCAATGGCTTGGAGGGAAGGAGCATAGAGGGAGATTCCACGGTAAACTTCTTCGCAAGAGTGTAGCCAGTCAGTCCTGCAAAATGGAAACACAAAATATAACAGAGGCCACAATGCCAACATAAAGCATCAGAAGCTACAGTATTTCATGTGAGAGATTCCCTGGAAACTTCTAAAGAGCTGCACAGGGAAACATGCTCCTGCCAGCAGCCACTTGAGGCAGGCCAGGGAGACACCCTGACCCACTTGCACAGAGCCAGCACAGGAACAGCCTGGCCTCTGGGCTGCCCTGGGACAGCAGGGAGCCCAGAGGCCTGTGCTTTCCAGGAATGGCTCAGCTGCACACGCACCCTCCTGCTCCTCTCCCGGCCCCACAGCTGAGCAGCCCTACAGCTCCACGGGGCACTGGGAGCAGCACAGCTCAGTGCAGGGGGCACATGCAGGGCAGAACTGTTCCCTGGCAATGTGCCCAGGCTCTCTAGGCTGGCACAAGAGCCTTCCTCCCGCCAGAGAGCGGCCCAGCTCCCGCCTTACCTCTTTGTGAGGCTGAGCCATGCTCAGCCTTCACCTTGTCCTCAATTGGAAGTTGCTTCAGGCACCCCATGCCACGACTAGGAAGGGGGGTGGAGAGAGCGGGGGCAGGTGCACACCCTTCCTTTGCATTCTGTCCTTTTTGGCACAGCTAAGAAGTCACGTCCGGAGGTGTCCAACTCAGCACTTTGTCATCTTCCTGCAGGTCATCGAGCCTTCACCAGCCCAAAATGTCGGAGAGGTTTTCCCGCACATGCGGAGGCTGGCTGGCAGCATGCTTCCTCAGCTTGGCGCCCATCACCTTGTAGAGGGCGCAGGCAAGCTTGGTGACCACAGTGCGGACATTGGCGCTTCGGACAGGCAGCGCCTTGTTCCCCAGGAAGGACCAGAGCACGGGCAGGGCGTAGCGCTGGACGACTTCGGGGCTCCTGGGATAAACCCATGCCACAAGCGCTGCCGGAAGAGAGACACAAACTTCTTAACCACCAGCCTTAATGCAAACAAGGATCTACCTCTAGTTGTGATTTTGGGAGTCTCTCTGGCTAAGATCAGTGAAATAACAGTGAGAGCCCCATGATCCAGAAATGGGCAAAGCAGCTGAACATCCCCAAAACAGAACCACCAAGCCCTCAGGACTAATTTCTCCAGATCCGAGCCTTGTACCTGTGGCAGACTTCACAGCTTTACTAAATCATTCCACAATCTGTTTCTGGCATGATGAATGACCAAAATGTCAAATTGCTGTTTATTTCCATTTAGAAGTTGTCTAAACCCACTGCTGAAGGTTTGAAAGGCACTTTAGAGAGGAAATTGAGAGATTTCTAATAAAAAGGATGACTCCGTTTTTGTGACCTGGCTTAATTAGCAGTGGATTTAGACCCCGCTAAAGCAAGGCTATAAATAAAGCAAGGCTATACACTGTCTTCTCTAGTATATATTGAGGTTATCATTTTTCCATCCCTTGGCTATTGCTGACATAGCAAGCTCCTCTGAGCAATCAATTATCAGCTGCATTTGGAGCATTTTGGGCAGCGCTGACATAGGAAGACCCTGACTGCACACCCTGAAATGCTCAGTCCAATGGCACTTCCACAGCACAGGCAGGGAGCCTCAGCACTCTGCTTCTGCCCCTCTGCCCCCAAAGGCTGCCTTGCACAAAATCCGTGCATCTAACATGTGTGCTGAGTTTTGACCTAAGCTGTGACCCCCAGGCACTGCAGGCTTCCGCCTCAAAACTTTCCAAGAGCAAAGCAAGAATTCTGTGAGGACAAAACAAACCGATCCCCTGAAACAGCATTTGCCACCATTTTCCCTAAAGGATCAGAGCTGTCCCTGAGCTTCCAAGAGAGGAGCCAGCTTGGGAATTTTTAGCCCCTCTCTTTCCTGGAGGCAGCTTCTGAGATGCCCCAGTGAGAGCTCAGCCCCGAGGCCGAGTGCCGCCCCCATCTCAGATGCTGCACACCTCTGCAGCAGCCAGGGAAAACCTGCCCAATACACCTTCCATGGGTATTGGGCAGGAGGGACAAGCTCAGCACCTCCTGATTTGGAGGAGCCACTCTAGTGTCTATTCACTGGCGTTCCCTGTAAATTCTGCCTCGGAAGACCTCTTGCCTTAGAAGGGGAGGCCATACCTGAGAGATGCTCCGTGACAACCAGCAGAGCTTGGCCCTTCAGTTCACTCCTGCGGTGGCTGAACTCTTTCATCAGGGATACTTTATCTACAAGGGAAACACACATTTCTGCTCTCTCTTCTGAGGTCATAAGAGAAAGGACAGTGGGGAGGGAAAGGGCAGGGGCAACTACATTTTGTAAAAGAAAGGAAATTCCTGCCGATTTTTGAATCCTTTTCTTCTTTCCTTCCAGCCTACTTGGGAGGATTTTAAATTCCAAAAGAAAAGCTCTCCTGTCACTTTTTAAATCCAAAGTTGTCTGCTGTACCAGGAGCTATGTTAAACATTTCACATCAGGGACCTCAAGACTTCAATCACACGTAAGCAGTGAAAAGGTTTTGCATCCCAGAGCTTTGCAGAGGTGATCTTCTCTCTCCCCTATGGAAAAGGGTGAGAAGGCTCCAAAATGCACACCTCCGTTCCCACCTGAAGGATAAGCTGTTTTTAAATTGTCAGGTTACCTGTGTGGATCTAGGGACAAGACTCCAAGTTACTCATACAAGAGCTATTAGTGCTCAGTGCCTCAGTAGCCTGTGGGTTTCTGTAACATCTGTGAAATCAGATCTTGGCAGAGAGACTGGAAAATGAACTGATTTCCCAATACTTGACCGGCGTATGTATTTTGGTTTTCCTTGTGCCTATCTGTCGCGGTTTTGGGGGTCATGTTTGAATTTACTGTTGCCTGCATTGGCCTGCAAGCCTCGAGTCCTACCACTCTAATAAGCCAAGGCAAGCTTTTCCTGGAGACAGAACGTGTGTGGGATGAAGTTTGGTCCCTCACAGGGTCACCAGGGCTGGCAGTGACAAAGCAGGCAATCTGCTTCATTGGGAACCACTACAGAGCTACACCCCAGTGTGGGTTTCAGTAGCAGGGTATTATTAAGAGCTCCTTTCCTGCATGAGATACAAAAAGGAGGTCCCAAATGATCTTCATGCAAGCATGCAGTAAAGAACTGATCCTGCTGTCCTAATGAAGCTAATGCCTATGATGTGGAGCCTTCCAGGAGGCTGCTCTGCAGAGGTTCTGATGCGCCGCTGTCCCTTCATGCCAACAGCAAAGCTATTCATTTGGGAAGTCAACTGGGGCCCAGGCAAACTCCAAAAATCCCTTTGGCCCTGAATTCCAGCAAAGCTGTAGTCCAGCACTTCCTCTTCAGACAAGCAGCACAGAGCCAAGGGCTCCTGGGACTTTTGGGAAATGCTGATGCACATTCAAGCCTGGTGGGGGACTGGTGCGTAAGGACTGCACCTGCACAGCTTCTGGTGGATGTCAGCTGGAGGTTTCCACAGACAACAACAGCTGTCAAGGCACTCAGCGTTCTCTTGACTCGCAGAGGCAGAGACACACTTGAGGAGAGTCCATGCCAGGGCTCAGCCTTACCTAAGTGAGCCATGGATTCTTCCAGTGCTTTCACAGCTGCGGCATAAACCCCGGGGTCCTTTGAGTTTAGGTTGTTTGTTA
Source organism: Corvus hawaiiensis (assembly GCF_020740725.1). Taxonomy (NCBI): domain Eukaryota; kingdom Metazoa; phylum Chordata; class Aves; order Passeriformes; family Corvidae; genus Corvus; species Corvus hawaiiensis. The sequence continues at coordinate 105,903,443 of NC_063215.1, forward strand.
TTCCTTCAACCAGACAGATGATCACCGGGTTTAAGCCATCTTTCAGGATGCCTACGATTTCAGCCAGCACGTCCAGCGCCTTCTGCTTCACTTTCTTGTGCGTATCACCAAGTCTCGGGACAAAATAATCAAAAATCTGTGAAGAGAACAAACAACATGAAAGCTGGATTAAAATGTCCTTGTTTGAGGAAGGGACGCAGAAGTGAGCACTCAGCAATGTAAAAGATGAAAGTGATCCTTCCTGTCAGGTCAGCACTTGCTTGCACAATTTCCCTGTTTTCCTGTGGGCCGCTCACTGGAATGGTTGCGCAATCTCATGCTGGTTGAAAGATTTTCATATATTTTGAAGAGCTTTGGGTGGGGACAGAATAGTTCCTATGGTGTTTCTCTCCACATTTCAGTCATTAAATTCATCCCATTTATTGATGCAAAACGGTATCTTTGCTTTCGAAGTATGGAACCAGATATTTACAATGCCCCTTTTTCTACGCAGTTGTCTCAAGTTCTGAGGGCAGTTACGATTTTGCCAAAACTATGGCTGGAGGAGATCCAGGTTTTGTTCCATCTGTCTCAGAACCTGTGTCTGGAGAAGTGCAGGGCTCTGATCAACTCTTCCAGGATCCAGACCAATTGTCTACCCAGCAGGTAGACTTCTGAAATTTAATGTGCTGGACCGCTCTCATTAGAGCAGGTTCAGTCCCTTGACAGCCACATTATCAGGCACCATTTTCTGGACAAAGGGAAAAAGCAGCTACTGGGAGGAGAAGGAAGAGATCTGTCCCTAGCCATTTCCCTCCTTTTCCAAAGAGAAAAAAGACCCCCCCAAGAAGGGTGAGCACCATCTTTACCAAGAGGACTAGGGATGCCGATGGAAACGAGTAACCAGAGTTGTGCCTGTGCAAGACAAGTCGGAGTTTACAGAAGTATCCTTTTAAAAAAACTTGGTTTAAACCTGCCCAGCCTGATACTTCTCTTCCCCATCCAAACCCATTTTTTTGTCTGGAGAATAATTGCCACGCTTTCAGTGGCTGGATTCCCTTCACTTAACCCAAGTGGGAGTAGGAGACAGCAGAAGTTACACCAGCAGAAAACTCTGTCCTCATCTGATGAACAGCATCAATAGGCACCTGCCAGCCAAATACATCTGGACTGAAAGAACTTGTCCTGAAGCGTGGACCTGAATTAAATATTTCAGGGTAAGAGGCAGCAGCCTGTCCCACACAGCCAGGATGTAGTGCCAAGACACACTGAATTAACTTTCCTGCTACAGGCTTGGGAAAGGAGCTAAAGGAAAGGAACAATGAAGACACCCTACATACTTGGACAGTGTTAGTGGAGACGAGCTGGGGGCGGCTTTTGCACAGGTCTAGGAGGAGTGCCACTCCTTCCATCCGTGTCTTAAACTCCTTGGCTTCCAGGAGATTGTACAGCTTCTGGAGCGACTCCGTTTCTTCCACAGCCGGAGGTAACGTGACCTGGGCTTTTGGGCGGCGTAGGAGGCGTCCATCAGAGGTAGACTTCACCCTGGAAAATAAAACCAAATGCGGACCTGTTGGTGATCATACCTTCAGTTAATTGTGAGCAGAACATCTTGGGGAGGTTTCCTAATGATGTGATTTCAAGCTAGAAAATCCTTATCTGAAAAACAACGGGAGACCTCATGACAATCTGTCATGGGTTAGCAAGCATAGTCCCGGAAGTGATGTTCTTGCAAAGGAGTGCTTACAGCTCCTTCTGTGACCTGACAGAACCTATCAGCTGGCCACTTTGAATATGGACAATTCTTTAAGCCACTTAAAGTTGTGACCGCCTCTGTGATCCACACTTAAGAACAGGAAACCCCGAGGCAGACTCTCTCTGTCTTGTTTCCGGTGCTGGGACAGGTGGCTGCGGGCCCCGTGTGGGGGCCAGCGGGCCCGGCCCAGGCCCTGCTCAGGCCAGGCCGGGTCGGGCCACGGCCATCCTGGAGCCGACGGGCCCTGTTCCACCCACGGAACCCCCCCCACAGCAGGGCTGTGGGCAGCCGGAGCGGCTCGGCTCCCCCTCTCCAGAGCTGCCAAGATTCAGCTAAAGCTGCACGGCTGTCTGGCAGAGGTCATGTGACCAACAGCGATAAGCCACATTCCAGCTGCAAGGCCTAGGTGAGATTAACCCTTTTAGCGCTATGAAGAGCTGAAAACCAGAGGGAAGTGAAAGAGGAGATGCTTAAAGCTGAAATTCTGTTGTGAAGCTATGATAGATCAGAGTACCTGCTGTAATTTCATGAAGGCATGGGGGGTGGAGCATTCAACTTGTACTTGTGAGCAAAAGCACCTGCGCTGAGATAAGCAGATGCTGACGCAGCTGTAATTTCATGAGAAGTTTGAACAGGGAGAGATGGAAGTGATGAGGACTTTTGCTCCAAATGGAAAAGGAGAAAACCTCAGGTCCTAGAGATGCTCCCAGAGATAGTTCTAAAGAGGAAGATGAGGAAGACCCTTTGCTTCCAGGGAAGGAGAAGGGCCTCTATTCTTAGAAATGAAATACTCCCAGAGATGGGTGAAGAGAACTTTTGTTTCTGAACGGCTCAACCTTAAAATTTTACCCCAGCAATTCAAGAGTGGACCCTCGAAAGCAGTTGTGGGAAAAGCTGCAAGACGGGGGAAGGGACTCACATGCAAGCAGAGAACCAACCCGGGTGGCTGGCTCCTTGCGATAATGTTTTCATAGCATGGGCAAGAGACTCCTCTTCCTAAATGGACTGAACAAGGTTATTATGGAAGTGGTAAACAGACTGAACATCTCAAGGGCTGTCTTTTTACATTATCACTGCAAGAAGGGAGAAAGGCAGGGGGGAGGAGAAGTGTTCTGAAGGCGTGGTATGACTTTTTTTTTCTTCTTTTAGGTCTGTTAATAAACTTCTTTCTATTCTTTCAAGTTTGGTGACTGCTTTGCGTTTCTCCTAATTCTTATCTCACAGAAGGTAAATAGTAATGAGTATTTTGGACCAAACCACTACACTAAATTGGTGTTTCTGCCTGGTTACAAACCAAACCCACTACACAATCATTACAGGAGACAATCTGCAAGCAACATTCTCACCAGTGCTTACTCAGGAAAACCAAGGATGAGATGCATCTCACTTCTCTCCAGACGGCTTCCCAGGTACACATGTCGCACTGCTTTGTGAGGAAAGAGAGACGCTACTTCCATGTTTAAATGCCTCATCATGAGGGAGGTGTGCGTCTTATAATAAGGAAACTCATCCCTCTGGAGAAGTGTCTCTACAGCAGGCATGACAATCTGGAAAAGTAGCTCAGATGCATCTGAACAGATGGATAGGGGCATATCTGAAGGATCCAGAAAATCCGTAAGAGGGATAAAAACAGAAGCCAGACATCCCAGCACTACGCTCACATGATTGCTTCCCTAGAGACTAGATCCACAGCTTAACAAACCCACTGGGAACAACTCTCTTGAGCATGGGAAGATCCTGACTACGCTACTGAGGCATGTGGTCACTCTCCTGCCAGCGCTGAGCATGACAGAGCTAAATAAATCCCCTCTGTTATCAGAGGACAACAGGTACAAGTAGCTCTCCCACTGGCAGGAAGAGACAGCAAGGACCAAATTCCTGTCTCAAATGCTGATTGCAGCACAGGGGGAAATAAACCAAACATGCTGTCCATCAAGCAAACAGTATGAAGGACAGGAATGTCAAGACAAAACGTCCACATTGAGACACCTGTTGACCAAAGTTGCTCAGGAACTGGCTTGCTACTTACTACTCATCTTGGTACTGTCTGAGGGTAAGAAAACCATGACTCAGGAAGGCCAAACCACATGCATGGGAAGTGCTATTTTGGGGAACAGCATCTTGCTTCTAGACTGGGACTTCTCATCAAAACACCCATCTGAAAAAGACTGCTCTCAGAGGAAAAAAACCCTGCTTGAATTTACTTGTCCCAAGTGAGGCAGCGGAGACATGGCCCTCTCACAGCCTCCACAGCACTGTCCTTGCCACTGCACTGGATCTTCTGAGCTGCAACCAATGGGTGTCTTTTTGTCGCCCATTTTTTGTGGAAACCCTTCCAGAGAAGTTGTGTTCAGCGTAATGCAGAAGGAGACATTTTTTATGATAGAGCATTTGTAGGGAAAGGAAACAATCTCTGGCACAGGTCATCTCCACCAGAAAGATTTTCCTGAGGAAGAGACATGTAAAGCTTGCCACGTGCTTTGTCACATCTAACTAAAGTGCTCAGTACCGTTTACTAGAAGGCAATGTGGCCTGGGGCTTCTTCGAGCCATCGCTCCTCTTCTTCACAGGCTTCTCGACAGATGGGTGTTCATCCTTCTGCGTTTCCATCCCCTACAAAGGCATAAAGAAACCCCATGGATCTTTAGAATGTAAAATAGGAAATTACCTGTTTAAAACACAACATATAACCAGGATCACTGCTACCAAGGCTTGGGCAAACCTTTCCGAACTTACAGAAGGAAACAGGCCAGAGGTTCAGTGATGCCAACTCTTTGTTTTCAATAGCCCAAGGCAGGTTATGGCTGCTACCATACTGAGCAGCAGTCTAAAATCCCAAATGCATTCCTCTTGAGCATAAATGGGAATAATGCAAACTGGTAGGGAACTAATGCTCTTAAAGGAAGCTGCAGAAAAATTTGGACTCTTTGGAGGTTGGCCCATTGTGTTGGAAGTTGATTTGGTTCCACACTCACTCTCCCTGGTGCTGCACAAAGCCACACTCCCTTCTATAACGTAGGTAAAAAGAATAAAAAAATACCCCAGGCAAACAAATGATTTTCCTCTGGATGCTGCTGAATTCACCAAGCTTCTTCCAGCTGCACAGGGCATGACAGCAAGGCAGTATTCCCAGAAGACAGATAGTAATTGTAGGAATTGGGATTGACTGGGACATCTTTTGAATATTTGGAAATTTTCTTGGCACTACTGCTTCCTGTGTCTTTTGTAAAGACTCTGTTATCTCCAGAAGCACTGTTCTCACTTAATTGCGTCACTGGGGGCAGAGTAGGGATAGTGGGGTGGGGGGTTATGCTTAAATGTAAACACATTTTCTCCTCTTTCCCTTCCCTGTTTGTGGCCAATATTCAAAATATCCAATACCCCACTTTTCCCCTAATATTATCAATTCCTTTGTGCTCTGCAGATGAACAGGCTACAGATCAACAGTTCATTCCCAGGAGCAAAATGATTTGGCAGGAAAGGAATGAGATAAGATTAGGTCTGTTTGATCTCATATCAGCAGTGGCAATACTTGCACAAAGGAGACATTTCTCCTACCAAGCACTTACTTTCTTCTTCATTCTTGTCAGAATATCTTCCAGGTCACGGGTGGAAAGAGATTGTTCCAAAAGCCTTTTAAATTTTTGGTGATTCAGCATCATTTTCACCATCTCCTGTCCATAATGCCTAAAACAAGAAAGAAAGAAAGAAAGAAAGAAAGAAAGAAAGAATAGAAGGTGAACAAACAAAGGAGGAGCATTAACAGAATAAGCTGATACCTTAAACTCAGCAGCTGCCATACCTGCATGAGAAGGCATTACCTACTCAGCAAAGAGAGAGATTTACCTCCACTTGGCACTGCACAGTGCTGTCAGCTGAACACAAGAGGCAAGAGGAGAACGTGGGGCAACAGAAAAATACAATCTCACTCTGAAACTGTGGGTGCGCTTCTGTGGCATCGAAGGATCCCAGGGAACAAGCAAAACACCTCTGCTTTGAGTCAGAGCTTATTAGCAGTGTCTTGCTGCCATTGCACAGTAATTTGCCTTTCTTTAACTGGCAGGGAAGCCAGGACCAAATGCCTCATGCTTGCTTTTGATTATTCTATACCATATGTATGCACAGGGACAGCTAGTTGCTCATGCGTTCTTGGCAGCTATTAATGGGAATTGAATCCTCAAAGTGAGGGGATTTGGGTGGTTTGGGTTGATTTTGCCACTAGGAAACCACAGTTTTCTTCAGGAAGCAATTTGGAGGTCATTCAGCCACAGATAAGAGCATTATAGAAATCTGCAGAAGAGGTTTAGAAAGACTGAATACATTGGCTAAAGACCCCTGGAATATTTCTAGGAAAGTCTTAAGTTAATGAGAAATAGATGTATGCGATCCTTCAGTGATGAACATTAGCCAACATTTTGGCTTTGTCTTGTGCACCTAAGGCCAAGCAAAACTGTTTGACTGGCTCATCTGATGGCTCTTTTGATCTCAGGAAAGAATCATTCAAGTCCCAGGAAGTTGGCAATGCTCCCTCTTGCGGGACAACCTCACGTTCCCCAGCACAGTCATTTCCCCAGACAAGCCAGGGCAGTGGTCACAGCACCAAGCCTGACAGAGCTCAAGAAGCCTTTGGACAATGCTCTCGGGCACATGGAGTGACTCTTGGGGGGCCCTGCACACAGGCAGGAGCTGGACTCGATGACCCTGATGGGTCCCTTCCAATTCAGCGTATTCCGTGACTCTGTGAACCTCATCCACACAGTGAGGGAACTTAATATTTCCTTTAGCTTCCACTCTTTTGTGGTTTTGCCCTTTACAGCCAGACACCCAACAGTTTTCCTGTTTTAGGAGGTGAAATGAAGATCATTACCTTGTGTCCTTGTGACAGTCCTGAGCAAGCGTCCCTGCCGCGTGCGCCAGCCTCTCAGCCCTGGGCGTTCCTGCGAGCTTCGTGACTCCAGTTTTCTCCATCAAGGACAGGAGGAGTTGGGCCGCGCACTTCCGCACCTGGACGTGGCGGCTCCTGGGAAGAAGAGAGCGGACACTGGGGCACAGGGAGCAGAGGGACACAGCGCAGGCCTTGGCCAGAGCATGCTCCCTGTCATTGCTGGGGGAAGGAGGCCTGGGTTCTCCCTGACACTTGGGACACCTGTAGAAGGTTCTGTCCGCAGAGAAACACAAAGTTAGCACTCTACAGAAGGACTGCCTGCAAGCAAGAGTGAGGAATTCAGTCTCCCTGCACTATCTGATACTCAATGTCTTTCCCCAAATTCACTCTGAGAAAGAGGGAAATTAAAGACAACCCAGGCTGACCCATCAGGGGCCAGCCACTACACAGACAGCCGCAGCAGGATTGAGGATATTTGCACCCATTTACCCCCAAATCTGCAGACCTTGGGAAAGAAACAAATGCAGGGAAAACACGCTGTGGGACATGAAGTTGCAGAATATTCTGCAATGCAGCCAGTTTCTTCTGTGAGGCTTGGCGAGAGATACATCTGAACGTTTCCCCCTTTTCCAAAGCTGAGGAAAGGGTGGCAGTCAGTTTAGCCAGCTTGTCCTGTTCTAGACAGTGTCTCTTGGGGACTATCAGGCCCAGCACCAACACTTAAGGCAGCACCTGCTTCAGCTGTCCCATGGCAGTCGGCCTGTGAAGGTGCCTGTACAGTGATTCATCATCTCAAGGCTAACATGAGACATCAGTTTGAATAGCAAGTGGGCCTCTAAGGCCAGGACAGTCCTACAAGACTCCTCTTGGCAGGAGCTGCACCTGCTGTGCAGGCTGTGCCACACCCAGCACGTTCTCCCCCATGTGCTCCATGCCCCAGCAAGAACCCTCCTTACTTCTCAAGTGAATGGCATAATGAGGATGCATGGTTTTTCCCAAGGCCTCTGTGGTTAGGGCTGTGAAATATCAAAGAGCGCTCACAGCTGCAGTTGCAATTGTCCCTCTTCCCACAAAACCACAGGGCTCTATCCTTAGCCTTTGCAGGCACTTTCACTTGCCCACCATTCACCACATCTAGGCAACTCGGACAGACTGGGAGAACTCCAGGAAGCAGCAGCAAGCTGAGTCAGGGGAGGTTGAGCTTGGATATCAGGAAAAAGTTTTTCACCCAGAGGGTGGCTGGGCACTGGAACAGGCTCCCCAGGGCACTGGTCACAGCACCAAGCCTGAGAGAGTTCAGGAAGCCTTTGGACAACGCTCTCAGGCACATGGTGTGACCCTTGGCGTGTTTGTTCTGTGCAAGGGCAGGAGCTGGACTCGATGAGCCTGATGGGCCCCTTCCAACTCAGCATATTCTACAGCTCTGTGATTCTGTCAACTAAAGGGCTGCACGAGGGCAGAAATAGGTGACAAGAGGAAAGAAGTGAGGTTGATTGGAGAATCAAGTCACTGAGTTCACAGAAGATGCAGGATACAGGACCCTTCCCTCCCACCGTTCCCATTCTCTCTCTCAGCCCTTCTCCCCCCCACACACAATAGAAGGTGAAGAATATCACTAAGAGAAGAAGAACCTACTGGACTCCACTGTCCATGAGAGCAGTCATTGCTCGTGCAGGAGTCACATGCTCCACCATGACTCCCAGGGTGTGACTGGCTGCTTTCTGAACAAACTCTGGGGAGTTCCACACCATCTGGAGAAGGACCCGAGCAACCTCATCCACCTCCGAGTCCATGTCCTTCTGCAAGGTCACAAAGAGCTCTCCAAGAGTGACGATTGCAGAGTAAGACACCTTTGAGCGAAGGTTGGTCACCTGGGGAAGTCATGCGGGGAAACATAAGAATCACCTTGAAAAGAAAACCAGTTGCCTTAGACAAAAGTCCCAGGAAATGACAACACTTCCCGCTGTGTCCAGGGGAACACAAAAGCACAGGCAGAGCAGAAGAGCACAAGCACAGAAAGGCACTTAACTCTGGCACCTACTTGTGCTAGGCCTCAGGCCTGCTTCCTGCAGGCCTAAAACATATTATTTCACTTAAAGTGTTCTACTTAATTCTTCTGGAATGTCCACTGCTTTGGTTTTAGGCCCTTTTATTCAAAAAACAAAGAAACAAATTAAAGCAAGGGCTGCTCTCAAGCCATAAAGGCACAAGTCATAAAGACAAAAGAGTAATTTGCTCCTGTTTGAAAAAGTAACAGCAGCAGTTGAAGCCCTCAGCCAGGAAACAGAAAACACAAGCTCAAGTCTACAGACTAATTGGCAGTGTTGAATTACAGCTTGGGCAGAGATTTGGACTGCAGCAAATAACATAATTAGTGTCTCCGCTTCTGCATTTGCACGTTGCATTGTAATGGCAGCTCGCTCCAAGAGGAGAGTGTCAGATGCCCGACCTACCAGTAAATAGAGCTACATGTGCACACAGATCCTATAGAGAGCTGACAGACATGAGAAAGATAAGGTCTAGAAACAGAAATGAAGGCAGTTCCTGAGCACACAGGGAGATGAACAAGCACATATCTACTCTACACACCGTGTAAGAAGCACGGAGGACGATTCAGAACAATGTTCTTACCTCATTGGTAAGTACCAAGCAAACCTCACGAAGTCTACAAAGAAGGACTTCTGAGTGGGACTCAGCCAGGTGTTTGATGCTGAAGAGTCCCTTCTCCTTCAGCTCCCTGAAAGGCAAGTACCAAAAAGATTGACTTTCTCTCCACCCAAGAACTAGGCAGCACCTTCTGAATTTACCAGGCTGGCGGCTCAGTCAAACAAAGGGAGGTGCTTTTCAAGCAGTACGTGATGAAATCGTGGAACTTGCTGCCACAGGTTGCTGTGGCTGTCAAAAGCATACACAAATCCAAGAGGCAAATAGAGGGCTTTCAGAGTCTTCATTTGTGGCCGTTTAACAAGACAGCCTTTCTGAAGTCTCTGGCACATGAAGTCCCTATGTCAGTGCTTCCTGGAGGCTGTGAGACCGTGCCATGCTGCTGTTTCTTGTCACCTCCCTGTACCTGTCCCTGAGACACAGTCCCACTGGGCTGTGTCTGGGGCATTTGCCTTCTTTGCCAGCCCCAGCAGGCAGTTCAGCAGTGAGAGTCTGCACTGGCACTCTGTAGCTGAGTTTCCACTCTGCAATCTAGGCCTGTCTGTCACCCACTCCACTCCACCTCACACATTCCCCAAGAAAGCAGCAGGATGCCCCAGAAGATTCCACACCCGGGCAAGAACAGCTGAAAGTCTAGCTTTTCCCAAAAGCCCCTACCTAAAACAGCAGCAACATGTTATTTACAAGGTGCAAACAACTCCCTCTCTCAGCACTTGCTTTGTGCAGGACCTGAGCTACAGGAAGGCGCGTGATGCATCAGGGCTGCAGCGCAGGGCTGGCGGCTGATGCCACGGGCATCCCTGAGTGTCACCCGGACCCCCCCACAGCTGCAGAAGCTCTCTGCACCTCACAGGGCACCAAACAGAAATGGGGAAGAGAAAGCAGAAGAGACAGGGCAGAGCAAAGGCGACTGCACAAGGAGATGCATCGCGGCAGATTTTTCATGCTCATCCCAGGGTGAATGGTGTCCTTATCCCAGTGTGAATGAAGCAGTGAGTAGATGATAACCCAGACATCAAAAAGACAACCAGTATCACCTAACATTTGTGGGGTTATCACCTCTGGGCCTCTACAGGCCTCCTTCTGTCAGTGTCTAAGTTTGGGACACATTGTGAGTATTGACAAAACATCTCAGGCCCATATGAAGCAGTGAGAAGGAAACAGTTGACTTGCAAAAGTGCAAGATTCCTAGAGGATTTTATTTCTTTTTCCTTCTCTTCTGCCATGAGCCCCTCAGGACTAATGACAGGCTGAGTGACTCTATAGCACAACTCAGTGCATTTCTCAGAAAGAAGAACTCCCTGTAGCTGCTCCTGGGACTCACATGCGGAAGGTCACAGGCAGACCCTGACTCCTGCCACTGCTGCCAGCAGTGGGGCCAGAGACAAATCTTACTCAGTCCCACTGGGCCCCGAGGCACCCAAATCTCTACACTCCAAACTGCTGCCATCCTGCTTCTGGCTTCAGCCAGCAAATCATCTTGTCCCACAGCTTTCTCTCTTCCCTCAAGATTTCCTTTGCAGCTCCACAGAGCAGCAGGCAAAGCGAGGAAACAGCACGGACCTGCTGCAGCTGGAGCACTGCTGCAGACCAAGGCCAAGAAAAGGCTGCTCTCAAATCTTTATCCTCTCTCTGCTCTGGAGTGGTTTCACTGGTGCCCCTCGGCCCTCTGGGCTGCTGGGGCTCAGAGGCACTAGCAAGATGCTCTCCTAACCTACCTTAACGCTAAGAGGGAGACAGAGTGAACGGGGCCTTTCTTACCAGTCATCGCTGCTGAGCAAGGAGAGTGCCTCGAGCAAGGACTGCTGTGGCTCCAAAGAGGCTCCGTCCTTCTGCCCCTTCCCACGGAGCGGCTCCTCTCGGCGCTCGGCACCAGTGGCCATCTGCGGGGTCACTGTAAGGAGAGGGTCAGCCATGAGCGCTGCAGCCCCGGGCAAGGCACCCCGCCATGGAGCGGCCTGCAGCCCCATCTCCCAGCCAGGCTTCCATGAGGTACAAACTGGCACTGGCTCAGAGAATTCCCTGCTCTCTGGCTCCTTGCTTTCTCCCAGCCCCCCCAGCTGGGCACAGCTCCTTGGCTCAACCTGACAATTGCCCACACAGCGCCAGCTCCCAAGTGCCACAGGTACCACAGCCAGCGGCACGTTCCTGAGGCCGCAGAGCTCCCACTCCCTGTGAGACAGTGCCCACCAGCAGGACTTGCTCCCCACGAGGGACCCCTCAGCTGCCTCTCCTGTCTCAGCGCCCTGATTTCCCCGAGCCCTGAGGACAGAGGCACTCTGCAACTCCCTGAGGAAAGACCTGCAGCTGCCTCGTGACAGCACCAAGCCGAGCCTGAACAAGCGAGTCCTGCTGGGCCCGGCTGAATCCCCTCAGAGCAGCTACCAGGGAACAGCGATACCTGACCCTTCACACCTCACAGCGCCTCTGTTCCCATTGGCTTCAAATATTCTAGACAGAGGGCAGCTGAGTGCACTTACATTTCAGCCTGCTCTTGGGAAGGGAGTAGTTCATGGATTTTGTTCTTTCCAAGCATCATGAATCTTTACTATTTCAATAAAGTACACACTGGCTGTATTTGAAAGATGCTGAGGTGAAATTTGTTTGTCCTCAAATGGACTTGTGTGCACACTGTGCAAGCCTAAGCTTTCTCTTGTGGAAAAATGGAATCTCTAGCCCAGATGGTTGATAAAAAAGCCTTCCAAATGCAAATTGATGATAAGAATACATAAATACAGATGCAAATTGTTGGCAGACACAATCTCTTGATAGTCAGTTTACAAGGTATGAGAAAATTCAGATGATAAATGCATTTCTTAAGAAACCCACTTGTCATCCAAAGGACTCTTGATCATCAATTTCATGTCATGCACTCAACAGGTCGTTTTCTAATGTGTACAAGGAAACATCTGAGCTGTCTCAAATGATGGAGTTTAAATATTGCACAGAATCTAGAATATTCAGATGGGAGCTATCTGGCTGTCACTGATGTACCCCTGTCACTGCCATCAGTGGTGTCACTGCAGAAGGATGTGGATGTACACATCTATATTCAATAGGAATGGGGAGCCACGTCAGGCTAGTTCTGGTCAATTGTGACCATGGAAGTAGCATCACTAGAAAAGAGCACTCAAAGTATCATTCCTAGCTCCCTTCTTCTTCTCTTACCCTACTCAGGATCATAGCACAGGCAGGCTGCCCTCACAGGAGAGGCAAGAGCCACTAGGGACTATGTGCTGTGTATTCACTGCGGGCAGCAAACAGCCTGGGAGCACCAGGCAGCCCCTCCTGGCTGTCACCTGCTACACAGGCCGCTGTATTTGGGTGGGGTGACACAGGAGGTGCTGCTTGTTCCCTCTTGGCATTGCAGGCCGTGGGATGGCAGCGGCGAGAAGCCATTGGGCACTTCTGGGAGCAGCAGCACGGCTGCACCAAGTGGCTGACTGCCATGCAGAGACAACCCTTGCTGGGAGAGCAGGAAAGCTGGCTGCAGAGGCAGACAGCAGCACAGGCAGAGGGCCAAGATGGAGAGTGGACAATTGATCGTGGTGGTACTCGTAGGTGCACAGTGAGCACACCCTGCCAGACTGCCCCGAGCTCATCCCTGCAGTTACAGCTGCCTCCTGGCACCAGTGCTGTAGTTTGCTCTATCAGGATGGGCAAAAGCCAGAGCTTAGGTCTTTACCACTACTTTATGCAGCTCAGCTTTCCAATGGATCAATAAGAACCAACTGCTCCAGTACTGCCGAGCTGGAGTAACTCAAGAGTAGATTTGCTGTTCATTCTCAGCACAGGCTATGAACCCAAGATCCCAGCTGTGGTGGCTGAATCAGGAGGCAGTTTGTGCTCCTTGTGCAAGGAAAACCGGTGCAGGAAAAAGCTGCTGTGGAGCAGGCTTACCTGAGGAGTTGCGTGGGAAGCTGCCGTCTCCATGGATGATGGGCTTCTTGGGCAGTAAGGGCATGTTGTCCTGCTTCCTCAAGACCTTCTTCTTCAAGGCACTACCAGGGTGTTTTCTCTGCACACTGGAAGCTGTGCCATTGACAGGCGGTAGGCTAAAGCCTGCAGGGACCAAAGAGGAGCTTGGAAGTGGAGGGTGGCAATGGAAAGGCCCAGAAAACTTGCTGGAGCTGGGTAACATCTCTTTGTTATCCCAAAGAACTTCAAGTATAACAGTGGCACAGCACCATGGGAAAGTGATCACAGAATCCTAGAAGAGTTTATGTGGGAAGGCACCTTTAACCACCATCTAGTCCAGCCCCCATGAGCAGGGACATCTTCAGCACGAGCAGCTTCCTCAGGGCCCCATCTAACATGGCCTTGAACACCTTCAAGGATCGATCAACAACAGCTTCTCAGGGCAAACTCTTCCAGTGTTTCATCCCCTTCATTATAAAGAAATTCTTCCTAATATCTAATCAAAATCTACCCTCTTCTGGTTTAGAACCAAATTGCAGTGATGCTTCCCCGAAGAAACAAGGAAACCCCAGTATTGCTTTGCTTTTGTTTTCCTGTTTCAGAGGCTGGCTGGGGAAGTTACCAAAAGAAAGCACAGATAACCTTGCGTGATGCCCTCGGGCTGAGTGCTGCCTCCTGAGGTCCCTGCTGCTGCCCTGGGGCAGCGCACACAGCACTGCAGTCAGAGCCCCTCAGCCCGGATTCAGTCGGCAACGCTGCTTGCTCCTGGGGCTACAACAGAAGCACTGGCTCGGGGCTTCAGCACAGCTCTACAGCACCAGCTCCTCAGCAGGGAGTGGTGGGAGAAGGGTCTCTGGGGTTTTCATTAGAAGGAGTTGAATTTTGTTTCTTCCAGGTTGCACCTTGGTTGAAAAGCATTCTTTTGGACCCGCTTTTCCTGGAGGCTGCTATCCAGGAGAGAGTCTGAAGCCCCAGTGTACTTTGCAAGACAGAATTTTACACTCTGAAGGACTTCAGAGGGGAAGGTGGGAAGCTGATATTCTGTTACGGACTCAGTGAGGCCATGGGCAAGACACTTCATGCCTCTCCATTTTTCTTTGGGGACCGGAAATACATCCTATGCAAACTCCCACTCAGATGCAAATGTAACAGCCCCCCAGTCTGAGGGCAACACTGTGCAGAGGGCAAGCAAGTGATCAGAAAGGACCACAGGTGTAGCAACCACTTACTTGCCGCAGCTGCATCCCCGGGGTCAACTCTCTGTGGAGGCAGCTGCAAGGACGTTTCCTTTTCTCTCTCTGTCTTGATCTCTTTCTCCAAAAGCTCCATTGGCATCCGCTCTAAGTTCCTTTGAGCCAACTTGCCCAATGCAGCACGGACCTACATGCAATGGGAATGCATCACAGACTGTAAGCAGAGACACACAAACCAGACACAACATCTCATCAGGAGCACAGAGTCCATAGATTTCCACAGTCCTTGATGCAGCTCCATGTACATTCCAATGGTTTCTGAAGAATGTCTCCTGTCCTCACCTTGGCAATTACACACAGTGAGGTGGAACGCTTTATTGCCATAACCTCCCACTGCTCCAAGGTACTGTTTCTCAGCCTATGTCAGGAGGCCCTGCTTGAAGCAAGAAAATCACAGGAGTGCTCCAAGACAGATGAAGAGCCTACGTGATCAGTGAGCAGGCAGTTCCCTTCCTACAGGCCATGGCAGGAGAATAAAAACCATGTGCAATACGCAGCAAGGAGGGGTCAGTAGCTGTTGCTTAACACTCATGGCCAGGAATTGCAGCTGTTTCTCACTTCTGGCTTCTGAAGGACTCAGCTGCTCTCGGAGACCGTGAGGCCAAAAAGAGGAGTCACGTGAAAACAAGTTGCAGAAACATTGATGCTAATGCATGGAAAAATTGAGAATGAGAGGGCTGTGAGATACAGCAAGAAAGGTAACCAGGAAAAATCAAACTCTCCCATTTTATTTTGCACCCTTGCTTACACTCAGCATTAGAATCCTTGCTTCTGTGCTTCCCAGGATGCACTTTGCCCACATTCACTGATGTGTAGCTTGCTCTGCCATTCAGAACTTCTCTACAAGGGCCTTTGCACATAAAGAATGCTTCTGGCATGACCTTAGCACCATCTCCAAACCAGTGACCTTGCCACCACTGGAAATAGCCAAGCAATTGCTCTGTAGCTGTCAAATATATTCCCAAGAGAATCCCCACCCCCCAAGAGTGGAAGATTATGATTTTCAGGGACAGTTTGGGCCTAGCACTAAACAGTCACTGGAAAGGAAGTCTGCTCATCCCTGTCCTTATCCCTCACCTTTCCAAAGCCATCCTTCAGGGCTTCGGCACTCGTAAGGCCAGCACTGGTGGGGTGATCCGTCTCCTTGGCCTGGCTCACTGGGAGGCCTGTTAATGGAAGCAAAGGTTCCTGTAAATCTCTGGCACACTTCAAGCCCCCAACAGCGCCTTGCTGGGCAACAGGCAAGACAGCTTCCAGATTGCAGAGCTCTGATAAGACCCAGAGATTGTGTCTGAGAGCAGCAAGCTATATATGCCTAGAACCTCTCCCAATGGATGGGCTACTGCCACAGTGCACTGGCAGCAGACATGGCATTGCTCTGTGGCCAGCAGAATGAAACCTCCTGCAGGATGGAGGCCTCAGCCCTGGATGCTGGAGAGCTGCTGCATTTGATAGAGAAGGGCAGAGACGGAGCTTGCTCTTGACAGAGATTCTTATCTGCCCTAATTCGTGCTGATTTTAGTAAACATCTTCTTCCTGGTTCCTAAAAGAACTCCCGGGTTCTAATACCCGTAAGCATTTAGATCAATATTTTCTTCTCTTTGTGGCAATATTTTAGAGGACATGAAAAGAAAAGCTTAGGATTGCAGGAGTGTTAGCAAAACGTGAATTGTGTTCTTGAAATTGGATAATTTGCTTTCCCCGAGGATTTTCATTCTAAACTGTGTGAGATTGGGCCACTTTCAGGCCAGTCTGACCAAAGGCTGATTTTCCTAATGGAAGTGGAACAATGTAGCTCGTTTTGAAATACTCTTCAACAGAGCCGTTAAAACTCAGAGGATGAATCACTCTTTACATGGCTTCACAGAGGATTAAAACACGTGGCAGCAAAGTAGCAGAAAACCAATGTCTTAAATCCGGATTTTTTGCCCTGCAAAATGGTCAGCTTAATAATAAAAAAGAGTTAGATATGGGCTTTGAGGAAGGAGGGCTATTCTGGATTGGGGGCAAGGCCTTGGAATGTAAGAGCATCTGAGAAGTTGACAGGGAAACTACTGACTCCAGGGTAACCTCCTTGGGACCAGTGCAGTCAGTCCCAAGTGCAAAGTGGAGACACAAAATATAACAGAGGCCACAATGCCAACATAAAGCATCAGAAGCTACAGTATTTCATGTGAGAGATTCCCTGGAAACTTCTAAAGAGCTGCACAGGGAAACATGCTCCTGCCAGCAGCCACTTGAGGCAGACCAGGGAGACACCCTGACCCACTTGCACAGAGCCAGCACAGGAACAGCCTGGCCTCTGGGCTGCCCTGGGACAGCAGGGAGCCCAGAGGCCTGTGCTTTCCAGGAATGGCTCAGCTGCACACGCACCCTCCTGCTCCTCTCCCGGCCCCACAGCTGAGCAGCCCTACAGCTCCACGGGGCACTGGGAGCAGCACAGCTCAGTGCAGGGGGCACATGCAGGGCAGAACTGTTCCCTGGCAATGTGCCCAGGCTCTCTAGGCTGGCACAAGAGCCTTCCTCCCGCCAGAGAGCGGCCCAGCTCCCGCCTTACCTCTTTGTGAGGCTGAGCCATGCTCAGCCTTCACCTTGTGCTCCCTGGCAGTGACCCCGGGGGCAGCGCTGCTCAGCTGCCCCTGCCGGGGCTCCTGGGCCAAGGCCCCCTGAGCAGGCTGCGAGCGGAGACCTGCACTGCCAAGGCCGGGCTTCCGCACATCAGTCTTCAAGCCGAAAAGTTCAGCCAGTTCCCTTGGGAACAGAGGCATCCCAGGTCCTATCACACACCATGAACTCTTTCCCTTCTTCCTCTGGGTTTTTGTTGTAGACTCAGAAGAAGCTGTAGATCAGGTACAAGGGAAGAAGTGAGTTAGTTGAACTCCCACCTTTACAATCACCACAACTAATGGGTGAGGCACTCGAGGGGTTATTTATTATTGAGAAGATCACTTTGTTTTTATTTTTCATGAAACTAGCATCACTATAATTGCTCTGAACTGTATGGAGCTGGCAGGAAGGGAGAGAGAGATTCCACTACTTTGCTTCTGTGCTGCTCATGGCTCATCCACTACTTGGGGATCCCTTTCCTTCCAAACAGTTAGCAACCCACAGGGGTCTCTAGAATTTGACAATTCCACCTAGGAAGTAATTGCTTTCCCAAGCAAGTTTTCAAGGCCTTTGTTTCTGTAACTCCCCCTCAGTTCTTGGTTGGGTTTTCTTGGTGGTTTTTATTTCTCTTTACAACAAAGGCAGTGCTGGGACACAAACAACGGCACCACGTGTTAGAAGCAAAAGAAGATTTGCAATCCCCATTACATGTCCCCACTATTCAAGCAGCCCATATCTGTAGGGAACACATTGTTCATGCAAACGTCCCAGCTTTCTCTGCTTTGTTGCTCCAGGAGTTTATTCCCTGCTTTCCTTCCTGCAGAGACACCCAAACCCAACATAAACATGACCTGCCTCAAAACATTTCTGATCTTCGCTAATCCTGACAATTCAAAATTTTCTTAATGGAAACGGCATGGTGCAGGTTAATCTGAAATGCTCTCCAACGGAGCTTTTGAAACTCAGAGAACTAATCATTCTGTACAGGCCTCCACCAATGATAAATCGTTTTTCTGCATCAGCAAAATTGTTTCTTCAAATCTCATCTCTCCTATCATTCCATGCCCAGAGATGGCAAAGGAACAACAACCCTGGCATTGAGGCTTTGAACTTGAAAGCAGGGACTGACACACATGCACCAGACACCTCATTTGGTCTGGCACAACTCTTCTTGTCAGGGATCAGGCAAGGCAGGGAGGGGGGACAAGGCAGAAGGCATCTCCTCCCCCAGCCTCAGCCTGCAATACTGACACGGGCAGAGAGAGTCGGGGAAGAGATTTGACATCGTGAACCTGCCATAGGTGGCTTTAGGCTTGTGCTGTCAGAGGATGACAAACTCTGATCCTGCATAGGCTGCATCCATTTGGAAGTCTCCTTCCCCTTAACTGGAACATTCACAAGGACTTTCTGTCTAAGGAGGTTTCCCTATTTCTCCCCATGCAAAACCAGGCAATGTCCATGAATCTCCTTCAGATCTCAAAGGGTTCAGCGCAGAAACTGCCCCAAGGGAAGGTGTTCTCCTTCTTCCTTCAAAGGCAGGAGGAAGGAGTGGGAACATTTCTCCTTTCATGCTAAATGTCTTTTTTTCTCTACTAATTATGACCTTAGAAAGGGTGCAGGGAGATGAAAGGCATGTGCAGGATGGAGAGGAATGTTTTCTTTTCCTGTGGCGCATTTCCTGAGCCCCAAGGTACCAGTGCAGCTCCTGGAGTAATTTTCACTGCACCACCGGAGCACACTCCCAGTGACCAGGCTCTGGGAGAATCCACTGAGCCCATCAGGGAATTGAAAGGAATTTGAAGACATTTAAACCAGGATGGTTTTCAACCAAACTGCCACAATGCCACCCCTGGGTCAGCATTCCAATGGTCATTTTAGGACAGACATGCCCTGTACCTACCTGCATGTTCAGAGTTCTTCTCTTTGCTTCGGCTGCTGGATCTTGGCCTTGAGAAAAGGGAGGACAAAAGAACATATGAGCAGGTAGAAAGAGAAGGGCATGGAATGTGTGTAGCATCAAAGGAGGCAAACCTTCTTAGCATGGTCCCCCTGATGAAGGAGGAAATGCAACACATAAACCCAAC
Organism: Corvus hawaiiensis; assembly: GCF_020740725.1. Classification (NCBI taxonomy): domain Eukaryota; kingdom Metazoa; phylum Chordata; class Aves; order Passeriformes; family Corvidae; genus Corvus; species Corvus hawaiiensis. The sequence continues at coordinate 105,922,589 of NC_063215.1, forward strand.
ACGATGCAAAGCTGAGGAATTGTCCTTAAGCTTTCAGGTGCTGGAGTCCCACAGAGCTTGCCAAGCTCCGGCTGAAACACAGCAGTCATTCTTCAACTTGCATCAGACCTGCCCAGTTCTCTCCTTTTGCAGCCAAGTGGCTCCTACAGCCTCTGTGAAGCAGCAAGAGCTGCTGAGCTGAGACACAAGTCTGTATGGAGGGCAGCTACTTTTGTTCTCCGGCCCAAGCTTGACTTTGCCTGCTCATGCCTTACACTGGTGACAGTCTCGGGCTACATGGGGCCATAGCACTGCTCTCTCCTGAGAATGACAGTACACCTCCTTGCTCTTTCAAGGACAAAAAGGCCTTTTCCAACTCAGCTGCCAGGTAAGGATATTCCGATTGCACTTTAAAAGCCCTACGGACGCTTTTCAATTGGAATGATACTTCTGGGACTCCTGCTTTATCCTTGTCACTAGGATAAGCTTGACAGCTACATTTTCTCACACATGTATCCAAGCCAATGTCTTTGCATCAGGTACAGTCCTATAACTCTTCTCTAGCACCTTGCCCTCTTTGATCTTAAGCCCAGATCGAAATACTAAACATCGATCAGATGATACATCTGTACCCCAAGTTTTATCTGGGCTCTGGTTTCACGGTGGAGGCCCAGGCACAGAGAAGTCACACCTGACATTTACAGGAGCAGCACCTGAATTTGCAGACACCTCCTCAGTAGCCAATATTTGCCCTGACATATCCTCATGGCTGCAGAAGTTGACAGGCAAGGATCACAGTATTCAAAGAACCACAGTATCCAGATCCATGCAATACAGTTCCCAAATGACAGCACAAACACCACAGAGGGAATCAGTAGCCAAGTCCAGCAGAGGACCTGTTCTGAGGTGCTCTTAAGCCCTGCCTCCTCTTCCCCACAACCACCTCTGCTCTTAGGGCATATGGTGTTGGCTTTGCCATTGTGCTGGATCACCACAGATGGGCAAAATGGGGAATACACTGAGGTTTGCCTAAATACAAGGGAGAGATGACTGTGGAAAATAACCTCATGAGATGGGAAGCGTGAGGGGAACAGCACACTGGAGCAGCAGACACCTTGGCTTACCTCATCTCCTGGGACTCCTGGAAATCCAGCTGCGGAGAGCTTGGGACAGACGCTGCCGCACTGCTCACAGGGGGACTCACTGCCTTGCGTATTGGGGGGATCAAAGGTGGTCCCAATGATCCCTTCTTCATATCCCCACCACTGGAACACAGCAAGGAAGCCTGCAAAGAGTAGAACACAGTACTCCTCAGATCAAGCATCCAGCCTTGCCCCCATTCATGCCTGAAGACATTTAGCCATGCTCTTAGCTGAGACCTGGCAGAGATGTCAATGGAGCAGCTTGGTCTAGGACAGGGAATGGAAAGGGAAGTGGTGAGGGAGAGGCCATGTCCCACATTTGCCACCGCTATCCCTGTGCTCACTTCTCTGGAAATGTGGCTACATTCCCAGATGGCATCCACATGTTTGGCACCAGGATGTTCTGTGGTGCCACTGCCTCCACTGGCCTTTTGGGTCGTATGGGAATGGCCTTGGATCCCTATTCTCTCCCTGTCCCTAAAGCACCTAACAGCCAGTGCGGATCTCCAGCCAAGTCCCCACAAAGCCATCCTGCAGGATGTCTAAACCTGCTTTTCTCAAGCCCCTCATTTCTGCTGCTGCTTCCCTTCCCTTGTACAGTTCCCCAGCAGCCTTTGAGCCCCGATGCTGCTGAGCTCTGGGCATGCTCGGTGCTCTCCAGCTCCCACACATCCATCATCTCAGGCTCACTGGCATTTAGGAAGTTCTGCTGAGCTCCCTGCCCTGCTGCTCTCTGGAAGGCCTCTGCCTGCCCAAGTTGCTCCAGGGCCCCCATGCCATGTCCAGCAAGCGGGGTGGAGGCAGCAGGGGCAGATGCACACCCTTCCTTAGTATCCCATTGTCCCTGGCACAGCTAAAGAGCCAAATCAGGCCCTGTTCAAACTTCAGCGGACGGATCGGTTCCTCTCAGGGATACGCTGGGCCCTTTCTCAGCAAGGTTGGAATCAAGTACACAAGCTTTGGGTTGGACATTCTGTTTACCAAAGCTGTTGTTCATCTGCCTCCTCCTGCACCCCACGGCAAACCCAAAACAACTGCAGGTCCTGGCCCTGCTGCAAAGGCAATCGTGGGGGTGGGCTCTGGGCTGCTCTCCCCATGGCCACCTGCCATCCCTTCCCTCTGGACAAAGCCATGCCAGAATGCACAAAGCTGCCCAGAAGCTGATGAAGTCTAGAAATAGCATCAGAGACAACTGGGCACAAGGGCATGGCTGTACAACTCAAAAGCTGACACAACCTGGAACTGACTTTGCAGGACTGCCTGTTCCAGCAAACACCTTTCTCCGTCCAAACCGGACACAGCTGACAGAAAACACCACCAAGACACAGAGATGGTTCACACATACCCGTAGTTTACTAAATGTAGAAGGATTGGTTCACAAGATTGGCCAACTTCAGCTGCTCTGACTGCCTGTTGGTGTTTTCTCAGCCATAAGACAGAGCAGGAGCCACAAGAGAGCCAGAAACCATTCAAAGACCTCCCCTGCTATTGATACCCGCTGAGGACATGAAGCCTGCACTACACACCCACTACAAAGACAGCCTGAAGTGCAGTGTCCTGCTGAGCTCTCCCTTTGCTCAGCTGCTTCCCTGGCCTCACACCACAGCAAAAGGTCTCCGAGCTCTGCCTACAGCACATAAACTGGAAATCCACCAGACAGGACTTAGGTTGGTGTCCTTACCATATGTCCTTTTCTCTCTGAACTCAGCTCCTGCTTTTTTCTCCTGTCATCATCATTGCCGGTGACATTTTTCCCATTCTCCTGCTCTCTGCTACTTATTTTGTTTGTGTTAGAAGAAGGAGAGCTCTTCTGGATGGGAGGCAATGGCTTGGAGGGAAGGAGCATAGAGGGAGATTCCACGGTAAACTTCTTCGCAAGAGTGTAGCCAGTCAGTCCTGCAAAATGGAAACACAAAATATAACAGAGGCCACAATGCCAACATAAAGCATCAGAAGCTACAGTATTTCATGTGAGAGATTCCCTGGAAACTTCTAAAGAGCTGCACAGGGAAACATGCTCCTGCCAGCAGCCACTTGAGGCAGACCAGGGAGACACCCTGACCCACTTGCACAGAGCCAGCACAGGAACAGCCTGGCCTCTGGGCTGCCCTGGGACAGCAGGGAGCCCAGAGGCCTGTGCTTTCCAGGAATGGCTCAGCTGCACACGCACCCTCCTGCTCCTCTCCCGGCCCCACAGCTGAGCAGCCCTACAGCTCCACGGGGCACTGGGAGCAGCACAGCTCAGTGCAGGGGGCACATGCAGGGCAGAACTGTTCCCTGGCAATGTGCCCAGGCTCTCTAGGCTGGCACAAGAGCCTTCCTCCCGCCAGAGAGCGGCCCAGCTCCCGCCTTACCTCTTTGTGAGGCTGAGCCATGCTCAGCCTTCACCTTGTGCTCCCTGGCAGTGACCCCGGGGGCAGCGCTGCTCAGCTGCCCCTGCCGGGGCTCCTGGGCCAAGGCCCCCTGAGCAGGCTGCGAGCGGAGACCTGCACTGCCAAGGCCGGGCTTCCGTACGTCAGTCTTCAAGCCGAAAAGTTCAGCCAGTTCCCTTGGGAACAGAGGCATCCCAGGTCCTATCACACACCATGAACTCTTTCCCTTCTTCCTCTGGGTTTTTGTTGTAGACTCAGAAGAAGCTGTAGATCAGGTACAAGGGAAGAAGTGAGTTAGTTGAACTCCCACCTTTACAATCACCACAACTAATGGGTGAGGCACTCGAGGGGTTATTTATTATTGAGAAGATCACTTTGTTTTTATTTTTCATGAAACTAGCATCACTATAATTGCTCTGAACTGTATGGAGCTGGCAGGAAGGGAGAGAGAGATTCCACTACTTTGCTTCTGTGCTGCTCATGGCTCATCCACTACTTGGGGATCCCTTTCCTTCCAAACAGTTGGCAACCCACAGGGGTCTCTAGAATTTGACAATTCCACCTAGGAAGTAATTGCTTTCCCAAGCCAGTTTTCAAGGCCTTTGTTTCTGTAACTCCCCCTCAGTTCTGGGTTGGGTTTTCTTGGTGGTTTTTATTTCTCTTTACAACAAAGGCAGTGCTGGGACACAAACAATGGCACCACGTGTTAGAAGCAAAAGAAGATTTGCAATCCCCATGAGATGTCCCCACTATTCAAGCAGCCCATATCTGTAGGGAACACATTGTTCATGCAAACGTCCCAGCTTTCTCTGCTTTGTTGCTCCAGGAGTTTATTCCCTGCTTTCCTTCCTGCAGAGACACCCAAACCCAACATAAACATGACCTGCCTCAAAACATTTCTGATCTTCGCTAATCCTGACAATTCAAAATTTTCTTAATGGAAACGGCATGGTGCAGGTTAATCTGAAATGCTCTCCAACGGAGCTTTTGAAACTCAGAGAACTAATCATTCTGTACAGGCCTCCATCAATGATAAATCATTTTTCTGCATCAGCAAAATTGTTTCTTCAAATCTCATCTCTCCTATCATTCCATGCCCAGAGATGGCAAAGGAACAACAACCCTGGCATTGAGGCTTTGAACTTGAAAGCAGGGGCTGACACACATGCACCAGACACCTCATTTGGTCTGGCACAACTCTTCTTGTCAGGGATCAGGCTAGGCAGGGACGGGGCACAAGGCAGAAGGCATCTCCTCCCCCAGCCTCAGCCTGCAATACTGACACGGGCAGAGAGAGTCGGGGAAGAGATTTGCCATCGTGAACCTGCCATAGGTGGCTTTAGGCTTGTGCTGTCAGAGGATGACAAACTCTGATCCTGCATAGGCTGCATCCATTTGGAAGTCTCCTTCCCCTTAACTGGAACATTCACAAGGACTTTCTGTCTAAGGAGGTTTCCCTATTTCTCCCCATGCAAAACCAGGCAATGTCCATGAATCTCCTTCAGATCTCAAAGTGCTCAGCGCAGAAACTGCCCCAAGGGAAGGTGTTCTCCTTCTTCCTTCAAAGGCAGGAGGAAGGAGTGGGAACATTTCTCCTTTCATGCTAAATGTCTTTTTTTCTCTACTAATTATGACCTTAGAAAGGGTGCAGGGAGATGAAAGGCATGTGCAGGATGGAGAGGAATGTTTTCTTTTCCTGTGGCGCATTTCCCGAGCCCCAAGGTACCAGTGCAGCTCCTGGAGTAATTTTCACTGCACCACTGGAGCACACTCCCAGTGACCAGGCTCTGGGAGAGTGCACCGAGCCCATCAGGGAATTGAAAGGAATTTGAAGACACTTAAACCAGGATGGTTTTCAACCAAACTGTCACAATGCCACCCCTGGGTCAGCATTCCAATGGTCATTTTAGGACAGACATGCCCTGTACCTACTTGCATGTTCAGAGTTCATCTCTTTGCTTCTTCCGCTGGATCTTGGCCTTGAGAAAAGGGAGGACAAAAGAACATATGAGCAGGTAGAAAGGGAAGGGCATGGAATGTGTGTAGCATCAAAGGAGGCAAACCTTCTTAGCATGGTCCCCCTGATGAAGGAGGAAATGCAACACATAAACCCAACACGATGCAAAGCTGAGGAATTGTCCTTAAGCTTTCAGGTGCTGGAGTCCCAGAGAGCTTGCCAAGCTCCGGCTGAAACACAGCAGTCATTCTTCAACTTGCATCACACCTGCCCAGTTCTCTCCTTTTGCAGCCAAGTGGCTCCTACAGCCTCTGTGAAGCAGCAAGAGCTGCTGAGCTGAGACACAAGTCTGTATGGAGGGCAGCTACTTTTGTTCTCCTGCCCAAGCTTGACTTTGCCTGCTCATGCCTTACACTGGTGACAGTCTCGGGCTACATGGGGCCATAGCACTGCTCTCTCCTGAGAATGACAGTACACCTCCTTGCTCTTTTAAGGACAAAAAGGCCTTTTCCAACTCAGCTGCTAGGTAAGGATATTCCGATTGCACTTTAAAAGCCCTACGGACACTTTTCAATTGGAATGATACTTCTGGGACTCCTGCTTTATCCTTGTCACTAGGATAAGCTTGACAGCTACATTTTCTCACACATATATCCAAGCCAATATCTTTGCATCAGGTACAGTCCTATAACTCTTCTCTAGCACCTTGCCCTCTTTGATCTTAAGCCCAGATCGAAATACTAAACTTCGATCAGATGATACATCTGTACCCCAAGTTTTATCTGGGCTCTGGTTTCACGGTGGAGGCCCAGGCACAGAGAAGTCACACCTGACATTTACAGGAGCAGCACCTGAATTTGCAGACACCTCCTCAGTAGCCAATATTTGCCCTGACATATCCTCATGGCTGCAGAAGTTGACAGGCAAGGATCACAGTATTCAAAGAACCGCAGTATCCACATCCATGCAATACAGTTCCCAAATGACAGCACAAACACCACAGAGGGAATCAGTAGCCAAGTCCAGCAGAGGACCTGTTCTGAGGTGCTCTTAAGCCCTGCCTCCTCTTCCCCACAACCACCTCTGCTCTTAGGGCATATGGTGTTGGCTTTGCCATTGTGCTGGATCACCACAGATGGGCAAAATGGGGAATACACTGAGGTTTGCCTAAATACAAGGGAGAGATGACTGTGGAAAATAACCTCATGAGATGGGAAGCGTGAGGGGAACAGCACACTGGAGCAGCAGACACCTTGGCTTACCTCATCTCCTGGGACTCCTGGAAATCCAGCTGCGGAGAGCTTGGGACAGACGCTGCCGCACTGCTCACAGGGGGACTCACTGCCTTGCGTATTGGGGGGATCAAAGGTGGTCCCAATGATCCCTTCTTCATATCCCCACCACTGGAACACAGCAAGGAAGCCTGCAAAGAGTAGAACACAGTACTCCTCAGATCAAGCATCCAGCCTTGCCCCCATTCATGCCTGAAGACATTTAGCCATGCTCTTAGCTGAGACCTGGCAGAGATGTCAAACTGATGGAGCAACTTGGTCTAGGACAGGGAATGGAAAGGGAAGTGGTGAGGGAGAGGCCATGTCCCACATTTGCCACCGCTATCCCTGTGCTCACTTCTCTGGAAATGTGGCTACATTCCCAGATGGCATCCACATGTTTGGCACCAAGATGTTCTGCGGTGCCACTGCCTCCACTGGCCTTCTGGATTGTATGGGAATGGCCTTGGATCCTTATTCTCTCCCTTTCCCTAAAGCACCTAACAGCCAGTGCGGATCTCCAGCCAAGTCCCCACAAAGCCATCCTGCAGGATGTCCAAACCTGCTTTTCTCAAGCCCCTCATTTCTGCTGCTGCTTCCCTTCCCTCGTACAGTTCCCCAGCAGCCTTTGAGCCCCAATGCTGCTGAGCTCTGGGCATGCTCGGTGCTCTCCAGCTCCCACACATCCATCATCTCAGGCTCACTGGCATTTAGGAAGTTCTGCTGAGCTCCCTGCCCTGCTGCTCTCTGGAAGGCCTCTGCCTGCCCAAGTTGCTCCAGGGCCCCCATGCCATGTCCAGCAAGCAGGGTGGAGGCAGCGGGGGCAGATGCACACCCTTCCTTAGCATCCCATTGTCCCTGGCACAGCTAAAGAGCCAAATCAGGCCCTGTTCAATCTTCAGTGGAAGGATCAGTTCCTCTCAGGGATACGCTGGGCCCTTTCTCAGCAAGGCTGGAATCAAGTACACAAGCCTTGGGTTGGACATTCTGTTTACCAAAGCTGTTGTTCATCTGCCTCCTCCTGCACCCCACGGCAAACCCAAAACAACTGCAGGTCCTGGCCCTGCTGCAAAGGCAATCGTGGGGGTGGGCTCTGGGCTGCTCTCCCCATGGCCACCTGCCATCCCTTCCCTCTGGACAAAGCCGTGCCAGAATGCACAAAGCTGCCCAGAAGCTGATGAAGTCTAGAAATAGCATCAGAGACAACTGGGCACAAGGGCATGGCTGTACAACTCAAAAGCTGACACAACCTGGAACTGACTTTGCAGGACTGCCTGTTCCAGCAAACACCTTTCTCTGTCCAAACAGGACACAGCTGACAGAAAACACCACCAAGACACAGAGATGGTTCACACATACCCGTAGTTTACTAAATGTAGAAGGATTGGTTCACAAGATTGGCCAACTTCAGCTGCTCTGACTGCCTGTTGGTGTTTTCTCAGCCATAAGACAGAGCAGGAGCCACAAGAGAGCCAGAAACCATTCAAAGACCTCCCCTGCTATTGATACCCGCTGAGGACATGAAGCCTGCACTACACACCCACTGCAAAGACAGCCTGAAGTGCAGTGTCCTGCTGAGCTCTCCCTTTGCTCAGCTGCTTCCCTGGCCTCACACCACAGCAAAAGGTCTCCGAGCTCTGCCTACAGCACATAAACTGAAAACCTTCCACACAGGACTCTAGCTTCATTTCCTTACCTTCCATCCTTTTCCCTCTGTACTCAACTCCTGGTTTGCTCTACTGTCTTCGTCGTAGCTAGTGCCATTTTTCCCATTCTCCTGCTCTCTGCTACATATTTTCTTTGCGTTTGAAGAAGGAGAGCTCTTCTGGATGGGAGGCAATGGCTTGGAGGGAAGGGGCATAAAGGGAGATGGCCGGAAAGACTTGGCAAAAATGAACCTAGTCACACCTGCAAAGTGGAGACACAAAATATAACAGAGGCCACAATGCCAACATAAAGCCTCTGAAGCTACAATATTTCATGTGAGAGATTCCCTGGAAACTTCTAAAGAGTTGCACAGGGAAACATGCTCCTGCCAGCAACCACTTGAGGCAGGCCAGGGAGACACCCTGACCCACTTGCACAGAGCCAGCACAGGAACAGCCTGGCCTCTGGGCTGCCCTGGGACAGCAGGGAGCCCAGAGGCCTGTGCTTTCCAGGAATGGCTCAGCTGCACACGCACCCTCCTGCTCCTCTCCCGGCCCCACAGCTGAGCAGCCCTACAGCTCCACGGGGCACTGGGAGCAGCACAGCTCAGTGCAGGGGGCACATGCAGGGCAGAACTGTTCCCTGGCAATGTGCCCAGGCTCTCTAGGCTGGCACAAGAGCCTTCCTCCCGCCAGAGAGCGGCCCAGCTCCCGCCTTACCTCTTTGTGAGGCTGAGCCATGCTCAGCCTTCACCTTGTGCTCCCTGGCAGTGACCCCGGGGGCAGCGCTGCTCAGCTGCCCCTGCCGGGGCTCCTGGGCCAAGGCCCCCTGAGCAGGCTGCGAGCGGAGACCTGCACTGCCAAGCCTGGGGGTCTGCACAGCATCCTTGCAGCCAGCCAGGGGCGGGAGGGCACCAGGGTGGGGAGGCCGCACAGGGCCCTCCTTAGGCATGGTCTCCATCCACTTCTTCCTTGAGGTTTTGTCTACTGAAGAAGCTGTAGATCAGGTACAAGGGAAGATGTGAGTTAGTCGAACTCCCACCTTTACAATCATGGGTGAAGCACTCAAGGGGATTTTTAAGTATTGAGAAGATCACTTTGTTTTTATTTTTCATGAAACTAGCATCACTATAATTGCTCTGAACTGTATGGAGCTGGCAGGACAGGAGAGAGAGATTCCACTACTTTGCTTCTGTGCTGCTCATGGCTCATCCACTACTTGGGGATCCCTTTCCTTCCAAACAGTTGGCAACCCACAGGGGTCTCTAGAATTTGACAATTCCACCTAGGAAGTAATTGCTTTCCCAAGCAAGTTTTCAAGGCCTTTGTTTCTGTAACTCCCCCTCAGTTCTGGGTTGGGTTTTCTTGGTGGTTTTTATTTCTCTTTACAACAAAGGCAGTGCTGGGACACAAACAATGGCACCCCATGTTAGAAGCTGCAGAAGCTTTGCACTCCCCATGAGATGTCCCCAATACTCAAGTAGCCTGTATCTGTAGGGAACAAATGGGTCATCCAAATATCCCACTTTTGCTCTAATTCATGGTTCCAGGGATTTATTGCCTGCTTTCTTCTCTGCAAAGAAACTGAAACCCAACACAAACATGACCTGCCTCAAAACATTTCTGATCTTCGCTAATCCTGACAATTCAAAATTTTCCCAATGGAAGTGGCATGGGGTAGATCATAAAACGAACACCTGCCTTAAATCTGGATTTTTTTCCCCCTGTAGAAAGGCCAGGTCAATATTAAAAGAGATAGCTCATTTCTACTCCAAAATTAATCCAGAAATGCCACCTTACTAAGTCAGCAATACTTCTCCCCAGATGCATTCAGCATTCCAGCTGCATATCAGCAATTAAGGAATCATTCCAAAGGGGCCGTGCCCAGGATTTGGCAGAACTAACCCTGAGGCAAAGGACCAGTGGATCTGATCCCTTTTTCTGCATCAGCAAAATTGTTTCTTCAAATCTCATCTCTCCTATCATTCCATGCCCAGAGATGGCAAGGGAACAACAACCCTGGCATTGAGGCTTTGAACTTGAAAGCAGGGGCTGACACACATGCACCAGACACCTCATTTGGTCTGGCACAACTCTTCTTGTCAGGGATCAGGCAAGGCAGGGACGGGGGACAAGGCAGAAGGCATCTCCTCCCCCAGCCTCAGCCTGCAATACTGACACGGGCAGAGAGAGTCGGGGAAGAGATTTGCCATCGTGAACCTGCCATAGGTGGCTTTAGGCTTGTGCTGTCAGAGGATGACAAACTCTGATCCTGCATAGGCTGCATCCATTTGGAAGTCTCCTTCCCCTTAACTGGAACATTAACAAGGACTTTCTGTCTAAGGAGGTTTCCCTATTTCTCCCCATGCAAAACCAGGCAATGTCCATGAATCTCCTTCAGATCTCAAAGGGTTCAGCGCAGAAACTGCCCCAAGGGAAGGTGTTCTCCTTCTTCCTTCAAAGGCAGGAGGAAGGAGTGGGAACATTTCTCCTTTCATGCTAAATGTCTTTTTTTCTCTACTAATTATGACCTTAGAAAGGGTGCAGGGAGATGAAAGGCATGTGCAGGATGGAGAGGAATGTTTTCGGTTCCTGCGGTGCATTTCCCAAGCCCCAAGGTACCAGTGCAGCTCCTGGAGTAATTTTCACTGCACCACCGGAGCACACTCCCAGTGACCAGGCTCTGGGAGAGCCCATCAAGGAATTGAAAGGAATTTGAAGACATTTAAACCAGGATGGTTTTCAACCAAACTGTCACAATGCCACCCCTGGGTCAGCATTCCAATGGTCATTTTAGGACAGACATGCCCTGTACCTACCTGCATGTTCAGAGTTCTTCTCTTTGCTTCTTCCGCTGGATCTTGGCCTTGAGAAAAGGGAGGACAAAAGAATATATGAGGAGGTAGAAAGAGAAGGGCATGGAATGTGTGTAGCATCAAAGGAGGCAAACCTTCTTAGCATGGTCCCCCTGATGAAGGAGGAAATGCAACACATAAACCCAACACGATGCAAAGCTGAGGAATTGTCCTTAAGCTTTCAGGTGCTGGAGTCCCACAGAGCTTGCCAAGCTCCAGCTGAAACACAGCAGTCATTCTTCAACTTGCATCAGACCTGCCCAGTTCTCTCCTTTTGCAGCCAAGTGGCTCCTACAGCCTCTGTGAAGCAGCAAGAGCTGCTGAGCTGAGACACAAGTCTGTATGGAGGGCAGCTACTTTTGTTCTCCTGCCCAAGCTTGACTTTGCCTGCTCATGCCTTACACTGGTGACAGTCTCGGGCTACATGGGGCCATAGCACTGCTCTCTCCTGAGAATGACAGTACACCTCCTTGCTCTTTCAAGGACAAAAAGGCCTTTTCCAACTCAGCTGCTAGGTAAGGATATTCCGATTGCACTTTAAAAGCCCTACGGACGCTTTTCAATTGGAATGATACTTCTGGGACTCCTGCTTTATCCTTGTCACTAGGATAAGCTTGACAGCTACATTTTCTCACACATATATCCAAGCCAATGTCTTTGCATCAGGTACAGTCCTATAACTCTTCTCTAGCACCTTGCCCTCTTTGATCGTAAGCCCAGATCGAAATACTAAACTTCGATCAGATGATACATCTGTACCCCAAGTTTTATCTGGGCTCTGGTTTCACGGTGGAGGCCCAGGCACAGAGAAGTCACACCTGACATTTACAGGAGCAGCACCTGAATTTGCAGACACCTCCTCAGTAGCCAATATTTGCCCTGACATATCCTCATGGCTGCAGAAGTTGACAGGCAAGGATCACAGTATTCAAAGAACCGCAGTATCCACATCCATGCAATCCAGTTCCCAAATGACAGCACAAACACCACAGAGGGAATCAGTAGCCAAGTCCAGCAGAGGACCTGTTCTGAGGTGCTCTTAAGCCCTGCCTCCTCTTCCCCACAACCACCTCTGCTCTTAGGGCATATGGTGTTGGCTTTGCCATTGTGCTGGATCACCACAGATGGGCAAAATGGGGAATACACTGAGGTTTGCCTAAATACAAGGGAGAGATGACTGTGGAAAATAACCTCACGAGATGGGAAGAGCGAGGCGAACAGCACACCGGAGCAGCAGACACCTTGGCTTACCTCATCTCCTGGGACTCCTGGAAATCCAGCTGCGGAGAGCTTGGGACAGACGCTGCCGCACTGCTCACAGGGGGACTCACTGCCTTGCGTATTGGGGGGATCAAAGGTGGTCCCAATGATCCCTTCTTCATATCCCCACCACTGGAACACAGCAAGGAAGCCTGCAAAGAGTAGAACACAGTACTCCTCAGATCAAGCATCCAGCCTCGCCCCCATTCATGCCTGAAGACATTTAGCCATGCTCTTAGCTGAGACCTGGCAGAAATGTCAAACTGATGGAGCAACTTGGTCTAGGACCGGGAATGGAAAGGGAAGTGGTGAGGGAGAGGCCATGTCCAACATTTGCCACCGCTATCCCTGTGCTCACTTCTCTGGAAATCTACATTCCCAGATGGTATCCACATGTTTGGCACCAAGATGTTCTGCGGTGCCACTGCCTCCACTGGCCTTTTGGATTGTATGGGAATGGCCTTGGATCCCTATTCTCTCCCTGTCCCTATAGCACCTAACAGCCAGTGCGGATCTCCAGCCAAGTCCCCACAAAGCCATCCTGCAGGATGTCCAAACCTGCTTTTCTCAAGCCCTTCATTTCTGCTGCTGCTTCCCTTCCCTCGTACAGTTCCCCAGCAGCCTTTGAGCCCCAATGCTGCTGAGCTCTGGGCATGCTCGGTGCTCTCCAGCTCCCACACATCCATCATCTCAGGCTCACTGGCATTTAGGAAGTTCTGCTGAGCTCCCTGCCCTGCTGCTCTCTGGAAGGCCTCTGCCTGCCCAAGTTGCTCCAGGGCCCCCATGCCATGTCCAGCAAGCGGGGTGGAGGCAGCGGGGGCAGATGCACACCCTTCCTTAGCATCCCATTGTCCCTGGCACAGCTAAAGAGCCAAATCAGGCCCTGTTCAAACTTCAGCGGACGGATCGGTTCCTCTCAGGGATACGCTGGGCCCTTTCTCAGCAAGGCTGGAATCAAGTACACAAGCCTTGGGTTGGACATTCTGTTTACCAAAGCTGTTGTTCATCTGCCTCCTCCTGCACCCCACGGCAAACCCAAAACAACTGCAGGTCCTGGCCCTGCTGCAAAGGCAATCGTGGGGGTGGGCTCTGGGCTGCTCTCCCCATGGCCACCTGCCATCCCTTCCCTCTGGACAAAGCCATGCCAGAATGCACAAAGCTGCCCAGAAGCTGATGAAGTCTAGAAATAGCATCAGAGACAACTGGGCACAAGGGCATGGCTGTACAACTCAAAAGCTGACACAACCTGGAACTGACTTTGCAGGACTGCCTGTTCCAGCAAACACCTTTCTCCGTCCAAACCGGACACAGCTGACAGAGAACAGCACCAAGACACAGAGATGGTTCACACATACCCGTAGTTTACTAAATGTAGAAGGATTGGTTCACAAGATTGGCCAACTTCAGCTGCTCTGACTGCCTGTTGGTGTTTTCTCAGCCATAACACAGAGCAGGAGCCACAAGAGAGCCAGAAACCATTCAAAGACCTCCCCTGCTATTGATACCCGCTGAGGACATGAAGCCTGCACAACACACCCACTGCAAAGACAGCCTGAAGTGCAGTGTCCTGCTGAGCTCTCCCTTTGCTCAGCTGCTTCCCTGGCCTCACACCACAGCAAAAGGTCTCCGAGCTCTGCCTACAGCACATAAACTGAAAACCTTTCACACAGGACTCTAGCTTCATTTCCTTACCTTCCATCCTTTTCCCTCTGTACTCAACTCCTGGTTTGCTCTACCGTCTTCGTCGTAGCTAGTGCCATTTTTCCCATTCTCCTGCTCTCTGCTACTTATTTTCTTTGCGTTTGAAGAAGGAGAGCTCTTCTGGATGGGAGGCAATTGCTTGGAGGGAAGGAGCATAGAGGGAGTTGCCACGGTAAACTTCTTGGCAAGAGTGTAGCCAGTCAGTCCTGTAAAATGGAAACACAAAATATAACAGAGGCCACAATGCCAACATAAAGCCTCTGAAGCTACAATATTTCATGTGAGAGATTCCCTGGAAACTTCTAAAGAGCTGCACAGGGAAACATGCTCCTGCCAGCAACCACTTGAGGCAGGCCAGGGAGACACCCTGACCCACTTGCACAGAGCCAGCACAGGAACAGCCTGGCCTCTGGGCTGCCCTGGGACAGCAGGGAGCCCAGAGGCCTGTGCTTTCCAGGAATGGCTCAGCTGCACACGCACCCTCCTGCTCCTCTCCCGGCCCCACAGCTGAGCAGCCCTACAGCTCCACGGGGCACTGGGAGCAGCACAGCTCAGTGCAGGGGGCACATGCAGGGCAGAACTGTTCCCTGGCAATGTGCCCAGGCTCTCTAGGCTGGCACAAGAGCCTTCCTCCCGCCAGAGAGCGGCCCAGCTCCCGCCTTACCTCTTTGTGAGGCTGAGCCATGCTCAGCCTTCACCTTGTGCTCCCTGGCAGTGACCCCGGGGGCAGCGCTGCTCAGCTGCCCCTGCCGGGGCTCCTGGGCCAAGGCCCCCTGAGCAGGCTGCGAGCGGAGACCTGCACTGCCAAGCCTGGGGGTCTGCACAGCATCCTTGCAGCCAGCCAGGGGCGGGAGGGCACCAGGGTGGGGAGGCCGCACAGGGCCCTCCTTAGGCATGGTCTCCATCCACTTCTTCCTTGAGGTTTTGTCTACTGAAGAAGCTGTAGATCAGGTACAAGGGAAGAAGTGAGTTAGTCGAACTCCCACCTTTACAATCATGGGTGAAGCACTCAAGGGGATTTTTAAGTATTGAGAAGATCGCTTTGTTTTTATTTTTCATGAAACTAGCATCACTATAATTGCTCTGAACTGTATGGAGCTGGCAGGACAGGAGAGAGAGATTCCACTACTTTGCTTCTGTGCTGCTCATGGCTCATCCACTACTTGGGGATCCCTTTCCTTCCAAACAGTTGGCAACCCACAGGGGTCTCTAGAATTTGACAATTCCACCTAGGAAGTAATTGCTTTCCCAAGCAAGTTTTCAAGGCCTTTGTTTCTGTAACTCCCCCTCAGTTCTGGGTTGGGTTTTCTTGGTGGTTTTTATTTCTCTTTACAACAAAGGCAGTGCTGGGACACAAACAATGGCACCCCATGTTAGAAGCTGCAGAAGCTTTGCACTCCCCATGAGATGTCCCCAATACTCAAGTAGCCTGTATCTGTAGGGAACAAATGGGTCATCCAAATATCCCACTTTTGCTCTAATTCATGGTTCCAGGGATTTATTGCCTGCTTTCTTCTCTGCAAAGAAACTGAAACCCAACACAAACATGACCTGCCTCAAAACATTTCTGATCATGGCAGTTCCTGACAATTCAAAATTTTCTTAATGGAAGTGGCATGGGGTAGATCATAAAACGAACACCTGCCTTAAATCTGGAATTTTTTCCCCCTGTAGAAAGGCCAGGTCAATATTAAAAGAGATAGCTCATTTCTACTCCAAAATTAATCCAGAAATGCCACCTTACTAAGTCAGCAATACTTCTCCCCAGATGCATTCAGCATTCCAGCTGCATATCAGCAATTAAGGAATCATTCCAAAGGGGCCGTGCCCAGGATTTGGCAGAACTAACCCTGAGGCAAAGGACCAGTGGATCTGATCCCTTTTTCTGCATCAGCAAAATTGTTTCTTCAAATCTCATCTCTCCTATCATTCCATGCCCAGAGATGGCAAGGGAACAACAACCCTGGCATTGAGGCTTTGAACTTGAAAGCAGGGGCTGACACACATGCACCAGACACCTCATTTGGTCTGGCACAACTCTTCTTGTCAGGGATCAGGCAAGGCAGGGACGGGGGACAAGGCAGAAGGCATCTCCTCCCCCAGCCTCAGCCTGCAATACTGACACGGGCAGAGAGAGTCGGGGAAGAGATTTGCCATCGTGAACCTGCCATAGGTGGCTTTAGGCTTGTGCTGTCAGAGGATGACAAACTCTGATCCTGCATAGGCTGCATCCATTTGGAAGTCTCCTTCCCCTTAACTGGAACATTCACAAGGACTTTCTGTCTAAGGAGGTTTCCCTATTTCTCCCCATGCAAAACCAGGCAATGTCCATGAATCTCCTTCAGATCTCAAAGGGTTCAGCGCAGAAACTGCCCCAAGGGAAGGTGTTCTCCTTCTTCCTTCAAAGGCAGGAGGAAGGAGTGGGAACATTTCTCCTTTCATGCTAAATGTCTTTTTTTCTCTACTAATTATGACCTTAGAAAGGGTGCAGGGAGATGAAAGGCATGTGCAGGATGGAGAGGAATGTTTTCGGTTCCTGCGGTGCATTTCCCAAGCCCCAAGGTACCAGTGCAGCTCCTGGAGTAATTTTCACTGCACCACCGGAGCACACTCCCAGTGACCAGGCTCTGGGAGAGCCCATCAAGGAATTGAAAGGAATTTGAAGACATTTAAACCAGGATGGTTTTCAACCAAACTGTCACAATGCCACCCCTGGGTCAGCATTCCAATGGTCATTTTAGGACAGACATGCCCTGTACCTACCTGCATGTTCAGAGTTCTTCTCTTTGCTTCTTCCGCTGGATCTTGGCCTTGAGAAAAGGGAGGACAAAAGAACATATGAGCAGGTAGAAAGAGAAGGGCATGGAATGTGTGTAGCATCAAAGGAGGCAAACCTTCTTAGCATGGTCCCCCTGATGAAGGAGGAAATGCAACACATAAACCCAACACGATGCAAAGCTGAGGAATTGTCCTTAAGCTTTCAGGTGCTGGAGTCCCACAGAGCTTGCCAAGCTCCGGCTGAAACACAGCAGTCATTCTTCAACTTGCATCAGACCTGCCCAGTTCTCTCCTTTTGGAGCCAAGTGGCTCCTACAGCCTCTGTGAAGCAGCAAGAGCTGCTGAGCTGAGACACAAGTCTGTATGGAGGGCAGCTACTTTTGTTCTCCTGCCCAAGCTTGACTTTGCCTGCTCATGCCTTACACTGGTGACAGTCTCGGGCTACATGGGGCCATAGCACTGCTCTCTCCTGAGAATGACAGTACACCTCCTTGCTCTTTCAAGGACAAAAAGGCCTTTTCCAACTCAGCTGCTAGGTAAGGATATTCCGATTGCACTTTAAAAGCCCTACGGACGCTTTTCAATTGGAATGATACTTCTGGGACTCCTGCTTTATCCTTGTCACTAGGATAAGCTTGACAGCTACATTTTCTCACACATATATCCAAGCCAATGTCTTTGCATCAGGTACAGTCCTATAACTCTTCTCTAGCACCTTGCCCTCTTTGATCGTAAGCCCAGATCGAAATACTAAACTTCGATCAGATGATACATCTGTACCCCAAGTTTTATCTGGGCTCTGGTTTCACGGTGGAGGCCCAGGCACAGAGAAGTCACACCTGACATTTACAGGAGCAGCACCTGAATTTGCAGACACCTCCTCAGTAGCCAATATTTGCCCTGACATATCCTCATGGCTGCAGAAGTTGACAGGCAAGGATCACAGTATTCAAAGAACCGCAGTATCCACATCCATGCAATCCAGTTCCCAAATGACAGCACAAACACCACAGAGGGAATCAGTAGCCAAGTCCAGCAGAGGACCTGTTCTGAGGTGCTCTTAAGCCCTGCCTCCTCTTCCCCACAACCACCTCTGCTCTTAGGGCATATGGTGTTGGCTTTGCCATTGTGCTGGATCACCACAGATGGGCAAAATGGGGAATACACTGAGGTTTGCCTAAATACAAGGGAGAGATGACTGTGGAAAATAACCTCACGAGATGGGAAGAGCGAGGCGAACAGCACACTGGAGCAGCAGAAACCTTGGCTTACCTCATCTCCTGGGACTCCTGGAAATCCAGCTGCGGAGAGCTTGGGACAGACGCTGCCGCACTGCTCACAGGGGGACTCACTGCCTTGCGTATTGGGGGGATCAAAGGTGGTCCCAATGATCCCTTCTTCATATCCCCACCACTGGAACACAGCAAGGAAGCCTGCAAAGAGTAGAACACAGTACTCCTCAGATCAAGCATCCAGCCTCGCCCCCATTCATGCCTGAAGACATTTAGCCATGCTCTTAGCTGAGACCTGGCAGAAATGTCAAACTGATGGAGCAACTTGGTCTAGGACCGGGAATGGAAAGGGAAGTGGTGAGGGAGAGGCCATGTCCCACATTTGCCACCGCTATCCCTGTGCTCACTTCTCTGGAAATCTACATTCCCAGATGGTATCCACATGTTTGGCACCAAGATGTTCTGCGGTGCCACTGCCTCCACTGGCCTTTTGGATTGTATGGGAATGGCCTTGGATCCCTATTCTCTCCCTGTCCCTATAGCACCTAACAGCCAGTGCGGATCTCCAGCCAAGTCCCCACAAAGCCATCCTGCAGGATGTCCAAACCTGCTTTTCTCAAGCCCCTCATTTCTGCTGCTGCTTCCCTTCCCTCGTACAGTTCCCCAGCAGCCTTTGAGCCCCAATGCTGCTGAGCTCTGGGCATGCTCGGTGCTCTCCAGCTCCCACACATCCATCATCTCAGGCTCACTGGCATTTAGGAAGTTCTGCTGAGCTCCCTGCCCTGCTGCTCTCTGGAAGGCCTCTGCCTGCCCAAGTTGCTCCAGGGCCCCCATGCCATGTCCAGCAAGCGGGGTGGAGGCAGCGGGGGCAGATGCACACCCTTCCTTAGCATCCCATTGTCCCTGGCACAGCTAAAGAGCCAAATCAGGCCCTGTTCAAACTTCAGCGGACGGATCGGTTCCTCTCAGGGATACGCTGGGCCCTTTCTCAGCAAGGCTGGAATCAAGTACACAAGCCTTGGGTTGGACATTCTGTTTACCAAAGCTGTTGTTCATCTGCCTCCTCCTGCACCCCACGGCAAACCCAAAACAACTGCAGGTCCTGGCCCTGCTGCAAAGGCAATCGTGGGGGTGGGCTCTGGGCTGCTCTCCCCATGGCCACCTGCCATCCCTTCCCTCTGGACAAAGCCATGCCAGAATGCACAAAGCTGCCCAGAAGCTGATGAAGTCTAGAAATAGCATCAGAGACAACTGGGCACAAGGGCATGGCTGTACAACTCAAAAGCTGACACAACCTGGAACTGACTTTGCAGGACTGCCTGTTCCAGCAAACACCTTTCTCCGTCCAAACCGGACACAGCTGACAGAGAACAACACCAAGACACAGAGATGGTTCACACATACCCGTAGTTTACTAAATGTAGAAGGATTGGTTCACAAGATTGGCCAACTTCAGCTGCTCTGACTGCCTGTTGGTGTTTTCTCAGCCATAACACAGAGCAGGAGCCACAAGAGAGCCAGAAACCATTCAAAGACCTCCCCTGCTATTGATACCCGCTGAGGACATGAAGCCTGCACAACACACCCACTGCAAAGACAGCCTGAAGTGCAGTGTCCTGCTGAGCTCTCCCTTTGCTCAGCTGCTTCCCTGGCCTCACACCACAGCAAAAGGTCTCCGAGCTCTGCCTACAGCACATAAACTGAAAACCTTTCACACAGGACTCTAGCTTCATTTCCTTACCTTCCATCCTTTTCCCTCTGTACTCAACTCCTGGTTTGCTCTACCGTCTTCGTCGTAGCTAGTGCCATTTTTCCCATTCTCCTGCTCTCTGCTACTTATTTTCTTTGCGTTTGAAGAAGGAGAGCTCTTCTGGATGGGAGGCAATTGCTTGGAGGGAAGGAGCATAGAGGGAGTTGCCACGGTAAACTTCTTGGCAAGAGTGTAGCCAGTCAGTCCTGTAAAATGGAAACACAAAATATAACAGAGGCCACAATGCCAACATAAAGCCTCTGAAGCTACAATATTTCATGTGAGAGATTCCCTGGAAACTTCTAAAGAGTTGCACAGGGAAACATGCTCCTGCCAGCAACCACTTGAGGCAGGCCAGGGAGACACCCTGACCCACTTGCACAGAGCCAGCACAGGAACAGCCTGGCCTCTGGGCTGCCCTGGGACAGCAGGGAGCCCAGAGGCCTGTGCTTTCCAGGAATGGCTCAGCTGCACACGCACCCTCCTGCTCCTCTCCCGGCCCCACAGCTGAGCAGCCCTACAGCTCCACGGGGCACTGGGAGCAGCACAGCTCAGTGCAGGGGGCACATGCAGGGCAGAACTGTTCCCTGGCAATGTGCCCAGGCTCTCTAGGCTGGCACAAGAGCCTTCCTCCCGCCAGAGAGCGGCCCAGCTCCCGCCTTACCTCTTTGTGAGGCTGAGCCATGCTCAGCCTTCACCTTGTGCTCCCTGGCAGTGACCCCGGGGGCAGCGCTGCTCAGCTGCCCCTGCCGGGGCTCCTGGGCCAAGGCCCCCTGAGCAGGCTGCGAGCGGAGACCTGCACTGCCAAGCCTGGGGGTCTGCACAGCATCCTTGCAGCCAGCCAGGGGCGGGAGGGCACCAGGGTGGGGAGGCCGCACAGGGCCCTCCTTAGGCATGGTCTCCATCCACTTCTTCCTTGAGGTTTTGTCTACTGAAGAAGCTGTGGATCAGGTACAAGGGAAGAAGTGAGTTAGTCGAACTCCAGCCTTTGATATCTACTCATCGAATGGGTGAGGCACTCAAGGGGTTTTTTAAATATTGAGAAGTTTGCTTTGTTTTGATCTTTCATGAAACTTGCATCGCTGTAATTCTTCTTAACAGTATGGACCTGCCAAGCCTGAAGGGCAAGGTGGAAGGCTGCAATGATAAGTGGGGAAAAAACCCATTCCTTCTTGAGACTGGGCTTCTGTGCCTACCAAGTACAGACCCACACAGTCCTGACTACTTTTCCTGCAAAGCAGCAAGACCTCTCAGCAAGCAGGCAGGCCTTGCTGGTGTTTTAATAGCACCTTTATAACATCCTCAGGGTTCGAGCTGATCAGCAAGCAGAGGAAGAACAGGAAATTTATTTTTAGTGAGACCTGACATTGATGGCAAAGGTAGAAACAGGCCTTGCATCTTATGACCATGTCCACTTGTGGTCTGCTGTGGCCACAGTCCCTGTCCTGGCTGGCAGTATGAGTGACTTGGCTACCCAGAAAAAGGAGAAAGCAGAGTAAACTAAGGACAGAATGTTGTGATGCCTTGGGCATCCCAACAGGATCATCTGTACCTGTCAGCCACCTACTCTGACACAGAGCCAGCACTGACCACCATCGACCAGTTTTCCCTGAAATCTGCTGGGATTTTTTTCCATTTGGCTGAGGCCTTTCATCTCCATTCTATCCTCACCTTTTTCTTCAGCGGTCTTTCCTTTTCCACTGAAGTCCATGTTGGAACCCGTGCTTCTGCCTCGCAGAAGTATCTGGGTTTGAATTTGGGAACGCTCTCGGCGTAGACAGCAACGGGAGCTTGGTACCCAGCCTTAGAACAAGGTCAGGGGACTCCAATCGCCAGCAGTCGGCCCAGAGAGGCAGAGCCAGACGCGTCTCCTGCCGCCGTGTCTGTGACACCCGCCACCTTCACAACCTCAGCGCGGGGCTGCCCCTTTGTGACGCGCTCGCCCGTGGTTCTCTCGTTTCCATGGCCGCAAAACCCCCATCCCAACACCATCCCCTTCCCTTCCCAAGGGCAGCCAGCCCTAAGCCCCAGCAGGCCAGGCCTGTGGGTTTGACACTGTCTAGGAGGAAAGGCACTTTCCAAAGCTACTTTTCAAGGCATTTCTTTTTGTAACTCCCACTCACATCTGGGCTGGGTTTTGCACTTTTTGGATTTGATTTTTTCTGTTCACAACAAACGAAGGGCTGGCACATGAACAATGGCACCTCATGTTAGAAGTTGAAGAAGCTTTGCACTTTCCATTAGATATCCCCAGTATTCAAGCAGCCCATATCTGTAGGGAACAAACTGGCCTATCCAAACAATCCACTTTTGCTCTACTTCATTTTTCCAGGGGTTTATTCCCTGCTTTCCTTCCTGCAGAGACACCCAAACGCAACATAAACATGACCTGCCTCAAAATATTTCTGATCTTGGCTAATCCTAACAATTGAAAATCTTCCTAATGGAAATACCACTGGGCAGGTCATTCTGAAATGCTCTCCAAGAGAGCTCCTAAAACTCAGAGAACTAATCATTCTGTACAGGCCTCCACCAATGATAAAATCATGTGGCAGCCAAGCGGTAAAAAAAAAGGAATAACTTTCTGAAATCAGGATTTTTTGCCCCCTGTAGAACATTACAGTCAATAATAAAAGAGAGAAAGATAAGCTTTAATGAGATAGCTCACTCCTAGTCCAGAATTAATCCAGCAAAAATGCCACCTTACATACTCAGCAATTCTTCTCCCCAGATGCATTCAGCATTCCAGCTGCATATCAGCAATTAAGGAATCATTCCAAAGGGGCCGTGCCAGGATTTGGCAGAACTAACCCTGAGGCAAGGGACCAGTGGATCTGATCCCTTTGTCTGCATCAGCAAAATTATTTGTTCAAATCTCATCTTTCCCATCTATTAAAGGAAGCTTTGCCCCCTGCATTAGATGCTCCCAGTATTCAGTGGGCCGATACGATCAGTGTATCTGTAGGGTGTAAATTGGCCATGCAAATGTTCTCCTTCCTTGTGGCAGGGGTTTATTCCTGCTTTCTTTCCTGCAGACACACCCAAACCCAACATTAACATCACCTGCCTCAAAACAATTCTCATCTTGGCTGTCCCTGAAAATTCAAAACTATACACAGAGCGTTTCCCTGTCCCCAGGGACAGGCTCTAAGGCTGGGCTCTCACTTGCACAGAATGAAGAAGAGCTGCTGCACTTGCCAGCGGCTCCGGGGTCTCGCGATCAGCGCTTTGAGCGCAGCTTTTGTACACACTCCGCCTCCCTGAGCCGAGCAGCATTCCTGGGCATGGGCACCGCTGCTGCAGGCCAACATCCTCCGGGCACAGCTGCAGGAAGGAGATTGCAACGAGTCCTGGCTGAAGGAGTCTCCAGTCTGCTGCAGCCCTTCACCTGGGGCGGAATTGTCTTGTGCCGCCATGGGGGGAGCAAAGGGGTGATGGGCTCTGTGCAGATGAGGGTCTCCTCGATGTGCTGCTGGTCGCTGGGCCCGATACAGCTGCTGGTGCGTTGCCCCGCAGCATCAGGAGCCTGCATGGAAAAATAACGCTGCCAGTGCGAGTGACAGCCACCCATCCCTGCCATGGCCCTGCCCACAGGGCGTCCTGCCTACCAAACTGCTCGAGTCAGGTCATGTTAGAGCAACATAAAAAATGTTCAAATGATGCATTTTCCACATGCTGTCAAAATCATGGCCATACAGTCCACATGTTGGAGGCAGACCGCTGTCAGCAGAATGGAGGAAGCCCCAGCAGCTGCTCTCCCCATGGCAGGATGCCCATGGCAGCAGAGGCAAGTCTCTGACCTTGCCCACTGCAGTGGGACCCAGGACAGTGCTTTGGAGTTGTTCCCACTGAACTCAGGCTGCTGCTACAGCAGCAACATCACTTTGCACATTTGATAACAAAGAGTTGGAATGGCACACAGGACTTGCCCCAAGAGCTACAAATAAAAGGCGGGGTGGTTAGAAGAGTTTGCTCCTTTTTAATACAAGCAGGCCTGGATTTAAGCAGGGACACTGGGCTAATCATACTGGGGACTGCTTTATAAGCCTTGTCTCTAGCAATTCCCACCAGTCTGCAAGATTTTGTCAGTAGAAAGGGGTAGATAAGATTTTACAGCACATCCATGAGCAAGTCTGGGCCAGAACTCAAAGCACAAGACAAATACTCCCAAATCTGCCCCCCATGGGGAAAGGAAGCAGAAAAGCAGATGAAACAAGTGCCATTGCAGCTAAATTGCCTGCATTTATCTTCTGGTCCAACCTTTCTGTACAAAATCTCCTCAATTCAAACACACAGCTTAAGATCAAGGAATAAAAGTGTTTCGAGAGCATTTCAAGCCTGATTCCTCTTACTTGCACGGAAAAGTAGATGCTAAATTCCTTAAAAACACAAATGCAGGTCTGTTTGGGACTGCATCCTTCAAAACAAGGAATGGAGGTTTAGAAGCACAGAACTGTTTCCATTGGGAAAGACCTTTAAGCTCACAGAGTTCCCCCAATAACCTGAGCCCGCTAACACTGCCAAGGCCACCACTAAAGCATATCCCAGGACGGGATGCCATTGGCCTTCTTGGCCACCTGGGCACACGCTGGCTCACGTTCAGCCACTGCCAAGCAGCACCCTCAGGTCCTTCTCTGCTGGGCAGCTTTCCAGCCACTCTGCCCCCGGCCTGTAGCCTTCCGTGGGGTTGTTGTGGCCCAAGTGCAGGACGGGACACTTCACCTTGTTGAACCTCATACAACTGACCTCAGCCCATGATCCAGCCTGGCCAGATCTCTCTGTAGAGACTGCCTACCCTCCAGCAGATCAACACTCCCACCCAGCTTGGCGTCGTCTGCAAACTGGCTGAGAGGCCCTTGATCCTCTCCTCCAGATCATTGATAAAGATATGAAACACGACTGGCCCCAGTGCTGAGCCCTGGGGAACACCACTTGTGACCAGCCACCAACTGCATTTAATTCCATTTCATTCCACCACTCCCTGACAGTCTTCACCCAGGGAAGGAAGAGTGCATGAAGTACTTCAGGCTTTTCCTCAGGCTTTGTTCTCTGTTTCCCCCCACATAAAAGGCAGAGATTCTCCTCAGCCCTCCTTTTGTTGCTGTTGTATTTACAGCAATAGTTCTACTCTCTTTTGCAAGTTTCTAGGAAGAAATTCTTTACTGTGAGGCTGCTGAGGCACTGGGAACAAGTTACCCAGAGAAGCTGTGGATGCCCCAAGCCTGGAAGCGTTCAAGGCCAGGTCAGATGGGGCCCTGAGCAACCCGGTATAGTGGAAGGTATCCCTGCCCACAGCCAGAGCTTTGGAAGTAGAGAATCTTTCAGGTCCTTTCCAATCTAAGTCATTCTGTGATTCTACGATTTCCCTGCAGGAGTCAGATTAAACTTGGGCTTTGTCCCTTCCAATTTTGTCCCTGCATAACCTCACGACATCCGTAGAGTCCTCCTGAGTTGCCTGCCCCTTTCTCCAAAGATGATAAACTCTCCTGTTCCCCTGAGTTCCAGCCAAAGCTCTCTGTGGGACCCATTGAGAGTGGGGCTAGTACATAAGGCAGGGAGTCAGGTATATCTTCCAAGGTTTCATTTCATAGGAGTAATAGCAAGGAAATAGGTCCATGATGTTCTCCCATTGTTGTGCAGCAAACATACAGTAATGTTATATGAAACATGCTCATGGCAAGCACGCTACAGAGCCCATCAGGACTGGAGCTGCTGTGGAGGTCAAACACAGTTTATCATCAGTCAGAGACTTGATGGGAGGATAAAATTAAATTTGAGTGATGTCAGTTCTTTGAGGCTTTTCTGAGCCCTGAAATTTCAGCTTAGAGATCATGTACCTGAAGCATGAGTTTTATCTAGTGCAACAAGCCCATTGGAACGGGGCAGTTTCCTCAGGCCTGCGGGAGAATCCCACTGCAGATCCTTGTGCCACTGATTCCATCTCTCCCCACCTTTCTCAGTTCTTGGTGGCAAGGTCACTTAGGTTAGACACACAGCTCCCAAGAAGTGCTCCTGTATTTTTCTGCACAATGAATTAAAGTGAGATTACACATCCCAAATCTGTGCTTTCTTTCTGGAAAACTGATAGATTTGGGGAATTTCTGGAGCAGGAAGCTTGCTTCCTCAAATATTTCCTGTGCATGGTAATGAGCACAGAGGAAAGATTTAATATTAAAAGCTTTGCCCAGGCAATGCTCTTTTGACAAGTTCCCTCCTTAGCTCTCCTTGGGAAGATCTGAAAGGTTCAATGTCCCCAGCAAAAGCTCCTGCAATGGCTGCCCGCCAGCAGAGCAGGGCTGTCAGCTGTGAACCAAGTGTTGCCACAGGCAGCAGCTTACCCAGGGCAGCAAATCAGGAGCTAGGAAGGAGCTGATCTGAAGGCCAAACCTCCTTAGCTCCTTCCAAGAGCACTGCAACAATTCCTCATTCCAAGGAGGTGCAGTGCTGGACACCAGAGCTCTGTGTGAGGACTGGACACAAGTTTGCTCCCACCGAGTGCTGTGATGGTTTCTGCAGGAGCTCTGGGCTCCTGTGCCTGCCGGACACCATGAGGAGAGAAGGAGCCGAGTACACTGACACACCTTTGCCTTGAGCATAGCCCGGCCTTGACCAAACACACTGAAAGGTTTCCCCTTTGGCCCATGTCTCGAAACATCAGGCCAGCTGCGTGAGGGATAAAATGATGTTTTCGTTCAGGCATTGCAGGTAGCCATGAGAAGGAGTGCTCATGTCACACAAGCAAAGATGTAACGAGCAGGAGGCCAGGCCTGCTGAGTGTGGGCGGGAGGAAAAGGGGAGGGAACCCACGCTTGTTACCGGCAGAGAAAGGGGAGGGGAAAGGAGCTGTTGCTTGGAGCCTGGTGGGCAGTCGGAAAGAACGTAAGTTCCTGAGCAGCCGGCACGTGGGAAAGGGGACAGGCAGCCCCATGGGCCAGGAAAAGGCATAAAGGTTTGTGCATTTGAGGCAGAGCTGTGCCTCATCAGGGATGTTATAAATAAAATATGTAATTCGTGCTATTCTATCTAAAACTGAAATGTAATGAGACCCTACAGAGACCGAGTTTCTAAATCCCTGCACCAGCGTGGCTGAGAGAAAAATTTCACAACACTAAAAGTATTTCTTTCACAATAAGTGAGGATTCCACCTAGGTGGGGTTGGATCTTATCACCGGGACATTTGCACCATGACGACTTGATCACCACACTCTGATATCTACAGCGCATCTGAGAAGGAATCGGACATTCCGGGAACTAAAAATAACTGTTCCGGGAACCAGAGATGGCCCATCCATCAGCAGAAATGGCCCACTCATCACCCAGGATGGACAATTCATCAGACCCAGGAAAGGCTTTGTGCGGCCCAACTACTCTGGGACAAGAAAACTTCATGAATACGAGAAGAATAGAATTAATTCGGACTCTGCCCAAAAACTGTATAAGAAGGGACCAGCCAAAGCAGCACTCGTGAACTTGGAAGGTCTGATGCGATAGAGATCAGATCTATGCGTGTTCACCCAGCTCCGACCCCGGGCTCGGTGCTGTTTTTCTCGATCGTGGTGTTTGAAAACGATATTTCGGTCGCATAATAAATGTCATTTCTTTATTAATTTTGATTGGGCAACTCTGTTTATGTTAAGGGAGATGCACTCAACTCAGCTGACTTGTTTATACTCATAAAGAGTTTTGCTTAGATGACTTTCTCCTCTTTCAGCCTTATGGCTGAGTGAATATTTCTCACAGCTGTTTGACAACTCAGGTTGGTTTGTTGTCAGAGAATTTCCCTCAGAAATAGGAGGGTTATCTTCCTCTGTGCCTTCCTCTCAGCAGCCTTGGGGCTCTTGCTGTGTGAAGCCATCCCCCACAGGGGACTACTAAAATATGATCGCTGGCCAGCATTTTTCTCCTAGGAGAGCCCTGCTGCTGTTCCACAAATCTTTCCTAAAGGCCCAAACCAACTCCAGACACTCTGCCTACAGCAGGTTTCCACAAAGAGCTGCAGAAATCCAGGACAGCTACAAGCGAGTGTGGGAAGGGTTTTGTCCTGGTCCTGACAGGAGAATTCTTAATGATCTGAGGCAATTTCATTCAGATGTAGCATAGGATCTGAGTTTTTTCTATTGATATGTTTCAGGATGTCTTACAAGCCTTGGGAGAATGAGGTACAAGGCTGACATCGACAGCGTGATCGTATCCAAGTATAATTGTCCATTTTATTATTCTTCTATTTTTTTCCACTCTAATAAGCCAAGGCAAGCTTTTCCTGGAGACAGAACGTGTGTGGGATGAAGTTTGGTCCCTCACAGGGTCACCAGGGCTGGCAGTGACAAAGCAGGCAATCTGCTTCATTGGGAACCACTACAGAGCTACACCCCAGTGTGGGTTTCAGTAGCAGGGTATTATTAAGAGCTCCTTTCCTGCATGAGATACAAAAAGGAGGTCCCAAATGATCTTCATGCAAGCATGCAGTAAAGAACTGATCCTGCTGTCCTAATGAAGCTAATGCCTATGATGTGGAGCCTTCCAGGAGGCTGCTCTGCAGAGGTTCTGATGTGCCAGTGTCTCTTCATTCACACAGCCTGCCTCAAGTGGCTGCTGGCAGGAGCGTGTTTCCCTGTGCAGCTCTTTAGAAGTTTCCAGGGAATCTCTCACATGAAATACTGTAGCTTCAGATGCTTTATGTTGGCATTGTGGCCTCTGTTATATTTTGTGTCTCCACTTTGCACTTGGGACTGACTGCACTGGTCCCAAGGAGGTTACCCTGGAGTCAGTAGTTTCCCTGTCAACTTCTCAGATGCTCTTACCTTCCAAGGCCTTGCCTCCCAATCCAGAATAGCCCTCCTTCCTCAAAGCCCATATCTAACTCTTTTTTATTATTAAGCTGACCATTTTGCAGGGCAAAAAATCCAGATTTAAGACATTGGTTTTCTGCTACTTTGCTGCCACGTGTTTTTATCCTCTGTGAAGCCATGTAAAGAGTGATTCATCCTCTGAGTTTTAAGGGCTCTGTTGGAGAGTGTTTCAGAATGAGCTACATTGTTCCACTTCCATTAGGAAAATCAGCCTTTAGTCAGACTGGCCTGAAAGTGGCCCAATCTCACACAGTTTAGAATGAAAATCCTTGGGGAAAGCAAATTATCCAGTTTCAAGAACACAATTCACGTTTTGCTAACACTCCTGCAATCCTAAGCTTTTCTTTTCATGTCCTCTAACATATTGCCACAAAGACAAGAAAATATTGATCCAAATGCTTACGGGCATTGAAACCCAGGAGTTCTTTTAGGAACCAGGAAGAAGATGTTTACTAAAATCAGCATGAATTAGGACAGATAAGAATCTCTGTCAAGAGCAAGCTCCGTCTCTGCCCTTCTCTATCAAACGCAGCGGCTCTCCAGCATCCAGGGCTGAGGCCTCCATCATGCAGGAGGTTTCATTCTGCTGGCCACAGAGCAATGCCATGTCTGCTGCCAGTGCACTGTGGCAGTAGCCCATCCATTGGGAGAGGTTCTAGGCATATGTAGCTTGCTGCTCTCAGACACAATCTCTGGGTCTTATCAGAGCTCTGCAATCTGGAAGCTGTCTTGCCTGTTGCCCAGCAAGGCGCTGTTGGGGGCTTGAAGTGTGCCAGAGATTTACAGGAACCTTTGCTTCCATTAACAGGCCTCCCAGTGAGCCAGGCCAAGGAGATGGATCACCCCACCAGTGCTGGCCTTACGAGTGCCGAAGCCCTGAAGGATGGCTTTGGAAAGGTGAGGGATAAGGACAGGGATGAGCAGACTTCCTTTCCAGTGACTGTTTAGTGCTAGGCCCAAACTGTCCCTGAAAATCATAATCTTCCACTCTTGGGGGGTGGGGATTCTCTTGGGAATATATTTGACAGCTACAGAGCAATTGCTTGGCTATTTCCAGTGGTGGCAAGGTCACTGGTTTGGAGATGGTGCTAAGGTCATGCCAGAAGCATTCTTTATGTGCAAAGGCCCTTGTAGAGAAGTTCTGAATGGCAGAGCAAGCTACACATCAGTGAATGTGGGCAAAGTGCATCCTGGGAAGCACAGAAGCAAGGATTCTCATGCTGAGTGTAAGCAAGGGTGCAAAATAAAATGGGAGAGTTTGATTTTTCCTGGTTACCTTTCTTGCTGTATCTCACAGCCCTCTCATTCTCAATTTTTCCATGCATTACCATCAATGTTTCTGCAACTTGTTTTCACGTGACTCCTCTTTTTGGCCTCACGGTCTCCGAGAGCAGCTGAGTCCTTCAGTAGCCAGAAGTGAGAAACAGCTGCAATTCCTGGCCATGAGTGTTAAGCAACAGCTACTGACCCCTCCTTGCTGCGTATTGCACATGGTTTTTATTCTCCTGCCATGGCCTGTAGGAAGGGAACTGCCTGCTCACTGATCACGTAGGCTCTTCATCTGTCTTGGAGCACTCCTGTGATTTTCTTGCTTCAAGCAGGGCCTCCTGACACAGGCTGAGAAACAGTACCTTGGAGCAGTGGGAGGTTATGGCAATAAAGCATTCCACCTCACTGTGTGTAATTGCCAAGGTGAGGACAGGAGACATTCTTCAGAAACCATTGGTTTCTGTGCCACTGTTATACTTGAAGTTCTTTGGGATAACAAAGAGATGTTACCCAGCTCCAGCAAGTTTTCTGGGCCTTTCCATTGTCACCCTCCACTTCCAAGCTCCTCTTTGGTCCCTGCAGGCTTTAGCCTACCGCCTGTCAATGGCACAGCTTCCAGTGTGCAGAGGAAACACCCTGGTAGTGCCTTGAAGAAGAAGGTCTTGAGGAAGCAGGACAACGTGCCCTTACTGCCCAAGAAGCCCATCATCCATGGAGACGGCAGCTTCCCACGCAACTCCTCAGGTAAGCCTGCTCCACAGCAGCTTTTTCCTGCACCGGTTTTCCTTGCACAAGGAGCACAAACTGCCTCCTGATTCAGCCACCACAGCTGGGATCTTGGGTTCATAGCCTGTGCTGAGAATGAACAGCAAATCTACTCTTGAGTTACTCCAGCTCGGCAGAACTGGAGCAGTTGGTTCTTATTGATCCATTGGAAAGCTGAGCTGCATAAAGTAGTGGTAAAGACCTAAGCTCTGGCTTTTGCCCATCCTGATAGAGCAAACTACAGCACTGGTGCCAGGAGGCAGCTGTAACTGCAGGGATGAGCTCGGGGCAGTCTGGCAGGGTGTGCTCACTGTGCACCTACGAGTACCACCACGATCAATTGTCCACTCTCCATCTTGGCCCTCTGCCTGTGCTGCTGTCCGCCTCTGCAGCCAGCTTTCCTGCTCTCCCAGCAAGGGTTGTCTCTGCATGGCAGTCAGCCACTTGGTGCAGCCGTGCTGCTGCTCCCAGAAGTGCCCAATGGCTTCTCGCCGCTGCCATCCCACGGCCTGCAATGCCAAGAGGGAACAAGCAGCGCCTCCTGTGTCACCCCACCCAAATACAGCGGCCTGTGTAGCAGGTGACAGCCAGGAGGGGCTGCCTGGTGCTCCCAGGCTGTTTGCTGCCCGCAGTGAATACACAGCACATAGTCCCTAGTGGCTCTTGCCTCTCCTGTGAGGGCAGCCTGCCTGTGCTATGATCCTGAGTAGGGTGAGAGAAGAAGAAGGGAGCTAGGAATGATACTTTGAGTGCTCTTTTCTAGTGATGCTACTTCCATGCTCACAATTGACCAGAACTAGCCTGACGTGGCTCCCCATTCCTATTGAATATAGATGTGTACATCCACATCCTTCTGCAGTGACACCACTGATGGCAGTGACAGGGGTACACCAGTGACAGCCAGATAGCTCCCATCTGAATATTTTTGATGTTACACTTCCTCCATACTGTGTGAGAACATGCAGGGTAGCACAAAACTTCTACAGATTCTAGAGCAGTTCATCTAGATTCTGTGCAATATTTAAACTCCATCATTTGAGACAGCTCAGATGTTTCCTTGTACACATTAGAAAACGACCTGTTGAGTGCATGACATGAAATTGATGATCAAGAGTCCTTTGGATGACAAGTGGGTTTCTTAAGAAATGCATTTATCATCTGAATTTTCTCATACCTTGTAAACTGACTATCAAGAGATTGTGTCTGCCAACAATTTGCATCTGTATTTACGTATTCTTATCATCAATTTGCATTTGGAAGGCTTTTTTATCAACCATCTGGGCTAGAGATTCCATTTTTCCACAAGAGAAAGCTTAGGCTTGCACAGTGTGCACACAAGTCCATTTGAGGACAAACAAATTTCACCTCAGCATCTTTCAAATACAGCCAGTGTGTACTTTATTGAAATAGTAAAGATTCATGATGCTTGGAAAGAACAAAATCCATGAACTACTCCCTTCCCAAGAGCAGGCTGAAATGTAAGTGCACTCAGCTGCCCTCTGTCTAGAATATTTGAAGCCAATGGGAACAGAGGCGCTGTGAGGTGTGAAGGGTCAGGTATCGCTGTTCCCTGGTAGCTGCTCTGAGGGGATTCAGCCGGGCCCAGCAGGACTCGCTTGTTCAGGCTCGGCTTGGTGCTGTCACGAGGCAGCTGCAGGTCTTTCCTCAGGGAGTTGCAGAGTGCCTCTGTCCTCAGGGCTCGGGGAAATCAGGGCGCTGAGACAGGAGAGGCAGCTGAGGGGTCCCTCGTGGGGAGCAAGTCCTGCTGGTGGGCACTGTCTCACAGGGAGTGGGAGCTCTGCGGCCTCAGGAACGTGCCGCTGGCTGTGGTACCTGTGGCACTTGGGAGCTGGCGCTGTGTGGGCAATTGTCAGGTTGAGCCAAGGAGCTGTGCCCAGCTGGGGGGGCTGGGAGAAAGCAAGGAGCCAGAGAGCAGGGAATTCTCTGAGCCAGTGCCAGTTTGTACCTCATGGAAGCCTGGCTGGGAGATGGGGCTGCAGGCCGCTCCATGGCGGGGTGCCTTGCCCGGGGCTGCAGCGCTCATGGCTGACCCTCTCCTTACAGTGACCCCGCAGACGGCCACTGGTGCCGAGCGCCGAGAGGAGCCGCTCCGTGGGAAGGGGCAGAAGGACGGAGCCTCTTTGGAGCCACAGCAGTCCTTGCTCGAGGCACTCTCCTTGCTCAGCAGCGATGACTGGTAAGAAAGGCCCCGTTCACTCTGTCTCCCTCTTAGCGTTAAGGTAGGTTAGGAGAGCATCTTGCTAGTGCCTCTGAGCCCCAACAGCCCAGAGGGCCGAGGGGCACCAGTGAAACCACTCCAGAGCAGAGAGAGGATAAAGATTTGAGAGCAGCCTTTTCTTGGCCTTGGTCTGCAGCAGTGCTCCAGCTGCAGCAGGTCCGTGCTGTTTCCTCGCTTTGCCTGCTGCTCTGTGGGGCTGCAAAGGAAATCTTGAGGGAAGAGAGAAAGCTGTGGGACAAGATGATTTGCTGGCTGAAGCCAGAAGCAGGATGGCAGCAGTTTGGAGTGTAGAGATTTGGGTGCCTCGGGGCCCAGTGGGACTGAGTAAGATTTGTCTCTGGCCCCACTGCTGGCAGCAGATGCAGGAGTCAGGGTCTGCCTGTGACCTTCTGCATGTGAGTCCCAGGAGCAGCTACAGGGAGTTCTTCTTTCTGAGAAATGCACTGAGTTGTGCTATAGAGTCACTCAGCCTGTCATTAGTCCTGAGGGGCTCATGGCAGAAGAGAAGGAAAAAGAAATAAAATCCTCTAGGAATCTTGCACTTTTGCAAGTCAACTGTTTCCTTCTCACTGCTTCATATGGGCCTGAGATGTTTTGTCAATACTCACAATGTGTCCCAAACTTAGACACTGACAGAAGGAGGCCTGTAGAGGCCCAGAGGTGATAACCCCACAAATGTTAGGTGATACTGGTTGTCTTTTTGATGTCTGGGTTATCATCTACTCACTGCTTCATTCACCCTGGGATAAGGACTCCATTCACCCTGGGATAAGCATGAAAAATCTGCCGCAATGCATCTCCTTGTGCAGTCGCCTTTGCTCTGCCCTGTCTCTTCTGCTTTCTCTTCCCCATTTCTGTTTGGTGCCCTGTGAGGTGCAGAGAGCTTCTGCAGCTGTGGGGGGGTCCGGGTGACACTCAGGGATGCCCGTGGCATCAGCTGCCAGCCCTGCGCTGCAGCCCCGATGCATCACGCGCCTTCCTGTAGCTCAGGTCCTGCCCAAAGCAAGTGCTGAGAGAGGGAGTTGTTTGCACCTTGTAAATAACATGTTGCTGCTGTTTTACGTAGGGGCTTTTGGGAAAAGCTAGACTTTCAGCTGTTCTTGCCCGGGTGTGGAATCTTCTGGGGCATCCTGCTGCTTTCTTGGGGAATGTGTGAGGTGGAGTGGAGTGGGTGACAGACAGGCCTAGATTGCAGAGTGGAAACTCAGCTACAGAGTGCCAGTGCAGACTCTCACTGCTGAACTGCCTGCTGGGGCTAGCAAAGAAGGAAAATGCCCCAGACACAGCCCAATGGGACTGTGTCTCAGGGACAGGTACAGGGAGGTGACAAGAAACAGCAGCATGGCACGGTCTCACAGCCTCCAGGAAGCACTGACATAGGGACTTCATGTGCCAGAGACTTCAGAAAGGCTGTCTTGTTAAACGGCCACAAATGAAGACTCTGAAAGCCCTCTATTTGCCTCTTGGATTTGTGTATGCTTTTGACAGCCACAGCAACCTGTGGCAGCGAGTTCCACGATTTCATCACGTACTGCTTGAAAAGCACCTCCCTTTGTTTGACTGAGCCGCCAGCCTGGTAAATTCAGAGGGTGCTGCCTAGTTCTTGGGTGGAGAGAAAGTCAATCTTTTTGGTACTTGCCTTTCAGGGAGCTGAAGGAGAAGGGACTCTTCAGCATCAAACACCTGGCTGAGTCCCACTCAGAAGTCCTTCTTTGTAGACTTCGTGAGGTTTGCTTGGCACTTACCAACGAGGTAAGAACATTGTTCTGAATCGTCCTCCGTGCTTCTTACACGGTGTGTAGAGTAGATATGTGCTTGTTCATCTCCCTGTGTGCTCAGGAACTGCCTTCATTTCTGTTTCTAGACCTTATCTTTCTCATGTCTGTCAGCTCTCTATAGGATCTGTGTGCACATGTAGCTCTATTTACTGGTAGGTCGGGCATCTGACACTCTCCTCTTGGAGCGAGCTGCCATTACAATGCAACGTGCAAATGCAGAAGCGGAGACACTAATTATGTTATTTGCTGCAGTCCAAATCTCTGCCCAAGCTGTAATTCAACACTGCCAATTAGTCTGTAGACTTGAGCCTGTGTTTTCTGTTTCCTGGCTGAGGGCTTCAACTGCTGCTGTTACTTTTTCAAACAGGAGCAAATGACTCTTTTGTCTTTATGACTTGTGCCTTTATGGCTTGAGAGCAGCCCTTGCTTTAATTTGTTTCTTTGTTTTTTGAATAAAAGGGCCTAAAACCAAAGCAGTGGACATTCCAGAAGAATTAAGTAGAACACTTTAAGTGAAATAATATGTTTTAGGCCTGCAGGAAGCAGGCCTGAGGCCTAGCACAAGTAGGTGCCAGAGTTAAGTGCCTTTCTGTGCTTGTGCTCTTCTGCTCTGCCTGTGCTTTTGTGTTCCCCTGGACACAGCGGGAAGTGTTGTCATTTCCTGGGACTTTTGTCTAAGGCAACTGGTTTTCTTTTCAAGGTGATTCTTATGTTTCCCCGCATGACTTCCCCAGGTGACCAACCTTCGCTCAAAGGTGTCTTACTCTGCAATCGTCACTCTTGGAGAGCTCTTTGTGACCTTGCAGAAGGACATGGACTCGGAGGTGGATGAGGTTGCTCGGGTCCTTCTCCAGATGGTGTGGAACTCCCCAGAGTTTGTTCAGAAAGCAGCCAGTCACACCCTGGGAGTCATGGTGGAGCATGTGACTCCTGCACGAGCAATGACTGCTCTCATGGACAGTGGAGTCCAGTAGGTTCTTCTTCTCTTAGTGATATTCTTCACCTTCTATTGTGTGTGGGGGGGGAGAAGGGCTGAGAGAGAGAATGGGAACGGTGGGAGGGAAGGGTCCTGTATCCTGCATCTTCTGTGAACTCAGTGACTTGATTCTCCAATCAACCTCACTTCTTTCCTCTTGTCACCTATTTCTGCCCTCATGCAGCCCTTTAGTTGACAGAATCACAGAGCTGTAGAATATGCTGAGTTGGAAGGGGCCCATCAGGCTCATCGAGTCCAGCTCCTGGCCTTGCACAGAACAAACACGCCAAGGGTCACACCATGTGCCTGAGAGCGTTGTCCAAAGGCTTCCTGAACTTTCTCAGGCTTGGTGCTGTGACCAGTGCCCTGGGGAGCCTGTTCCAGTGCCCAGCCACCCTCTGGGTGAAAAACTTTTTCCTGATATCCAAGCTCAACCTCCCCTGACTCAGCTTGCTGCTGCTTCCTGGAGTTCTCCCAGTCTGTCCGAGTTGCCTAGATGTGGTGAATGGTGGGCAAGTGAAAGTGCCTGCAAAGGCTAAGGATAGAGCCCTGTGGTTTTGTGGGAAGAGGGACAATTGCAACTGCAGCTGTGAGCGCTCTTTGATATTTCACAGCCCTAACCACAGAGGCCTTGGGAAAAACCATGCATCCTCATTATGCCATTCACTTGAGAAGTAAGGAGGGTTCTTGCTGGGGCATGGAGCACATGGGGGAGAACGTGCTGGGTGTGGCACAGCCTGCACAGCAGGTGCAGCTCCTGCCAAGAGGAGTCTTGTAGGACTGTCCTGGCCTTAGAGGCCCACTTGCTATTCAAACTGATGTCTCATGTTAGCCTTGAGATGATGAATCACTGTACAGGCACCTTCACAGGCCGACTGCCGTGGGACAGCTGAAGCAGGTGCTGCCTTAAGTGTTGGTGCTGGGCCTGATAGTCCCCAAGAGACACTGTCTAGAACAGGACAAGCTGGCTAAACTGACTGCCACCCTTTCCTCAGCTTTGGAAAAGGGGGAAACGTTCAGATGTATCTCTTGCCAAGCCTCACAGAAGAAACTGGCTGCATTGCAGAATATTCTGCAACTTCATGTCCCACAGCGTGTTTTCCCTGCATTTGTTTCTTTCCCAAGGTCTGCAGATTTGGGGGTAAATGGGTGCAAATATCCTCAATCCTGCTGCGGCTGTCTGTGTAGTGGCTGGCTCCTGATGGGTCAGCCTGGGTTGTCTTTAATTTCCCTCTTTCTCAGAGTGAATTTGGGGAAAGACGTTGAGTATCAGATAGTGCAGGGAGACTGAATTCCTCACTCTTGCTTGCAGGCAGTCCTTCTGTAGAGTGCCAACTTTGTGTTTCTCTGCGGACAGAACCTTCTACAGGTGTCCCAAGTGTCAGGGAGAACCCAGGCCTCCTTCCCCCAGCAATGACAGGGAGCATGCTCTGGCCAAGGCCTGCGCTGTGTCCCTCTGCTCCCTGTGCCCCAGTGTCCGCTCTCTTCTTCCCAGGAGCCGCCACGTCCAGGTGCGGAAGTGCGCGGCCCAACTCCTCCTGTCCTTGATGGAGAAAACTGGAGTCACGAAGCTCGCAGGAACGCCCAGGGCTGAGAGGCTGGCGCACGCGGCAGGGACGCTTGCTCAGGACTGTCACAAGGACACAAGGTAATGATCTTCATTTCACCTCCTAAAACAGGAAAACTGTTGGGTGTCTGGCTGTAAAGGGCAAAACCACAAAAGAGTGGAAGCTAAAGGAAATATTAAGTTCCCTCACTGTGTGGATGAGGTTCACAGAGTCACGGAATACGCTGAATTGGAAGGGACCCATCAGTGTCATCGAGTCCAGCTCCTGCCCGTGTGCAGGGCCCCCCAAGAGTCACTCCATGTGCCCGAGAGCATTGTCCAAAGGCTTCTTGAGCTCTGTCAGGCTTGGTGCTGTGACCACTGCCCTGGCTTGTCTGGGGAAATGACTGTGCTGGGGAACCTGAGGTTGTCCCGCAAGAGGGAGCATTGCCAACTTCCTGGGACTTGAATGATTCTTTCCTGAGATCAAAAGAGCCATCAGATGAGCCAGTCAAACAGTTTTGCTTGGCCTTAGGTGCACAAGACAAAGCCAAAATGTTGTCTAATGTTCATCACTGAAGGATCGCATACATCTATTTCTCATTAACTTAAGACTTTCCTAGAAATATTCCAGGGGTCTTTAGCCAATGTATTCAGTCTTTCTAAACCTCTTCTGCAGATTTCTATAATGCTCTTATCTGTGGCTGAATGACCTCCAAATTGCTTCCTGAAGAAAACTGTGGTTTCCTAGTGGCAAAATCAACCCAAACCACCCAAATCCCCTCACTTTGAGGATTCAATTCCCATTAATAGCTGCCAAGAACGCATGAGCAACTAGCTGTCCCTGTGCATACATATGGTATAGAATAATCAAAAGCAAGCATGAGGCATTTGGTCCTGGCTTCCCTGCCAGTTAAAGAAAGGCAAATTACTGTGCAATGGCAGCAAGACACTGCTAATAAGCTCTGACTCAAAGCAGAGGTGTTTTGCTTGTTCCCTGGGATCCTTCGATGCCACAGAAGCGCACCCACAGTTTCAGAGTGAGATTGTATTTTTCTGTTGCCCCACGTTCTCCTCTTGCCTCTTGTGTTCAGCTGACAGCACTGTGCAGTGACAAGTGGAGGTAAACCTCTCTCTTTGCTGAGTAGGTAATGCCTTCTCATGCAGGTATGGCAGCTGCTGAGTTTAAGGTATCAGCTTATTCTGTTACTGCTCCTCCTTTGTTTGTTCACCTTCTATTCTTTCTTTCTTTCTTTCTTTCTTTCTTTCTTTCTTGTTTTAGGCATTATGGACAGGAGATGGTGAAAATGATGCTGAATCACCAAAAATTTAAAAGGCTTTTGGAACAATCTCTTTCCACCCGTGACCTGGAAGATATTCTGACAAGAATGAAGAAGAAAGTAAGTGCTTGGTAGGAGAAATGTCTCCTTTGTGCAAGTATTGCCACTGCTGATATGAGATCAAACAGACCTAATCTTATCTCATTCCTCTTCTGCCAAATCATTTTGCTCCTGGGAATGAACTGTTGATCTGTAGCCTGTTCATCTGCAGAGCACAAAGGAATTGATAATATTAGGGGAAAAGTGTGGTATTGGATATTTTGAATATTGGCCACAAACAGGGAAGGGAAAGAGGAGAAAATGGGTTTACATTTAAGCATAACCCCCCACCCCACTATCCCTACTCTGCCCCCAGTGACGCAATTAAGTGAGAACAGTGCTTCTGGAGATAACAGAGTCTTTGCAAAAGACACAGGAAGCAGTAGTGCCAAGAAAATTTCCAAATATACAAAAGATGTCCCAGTCAATCCCAATTCCTACAATTACTGTCTGTCTTCTGGGAATACTGCCTTGCTGTCATGCCCTGTGCAGCTGGAAGAAGCTTGGTGAATTCAGCAGCATCCAGTGGAAAATCATTTGTTTGCCTGGGGTATTTTTATTCTTTTTACCTACATTATAGAAGGGAGTGTGCCTTTGTGCAGCAACAGGGAGAGTGAGTGTGGAACCAAATCAACTTCCAACACAATGGGCCAACCTCCAAAGAGTCCAAATTTTTCTGCAGCTTCCTTTAAGAGCATTAGTTCCCTACCAGTTTGCATTATTCCCATTTATGCTCAAGAGGAATGCATTTGGGATTTTAGACTGCTGCTCAGTATGGTAGCAGCCATAACCTGCCATGGGCTATTGAAAACAAGGAGTTGGCATCACTGAACCTCTGGCCTGTTTCCTTCTGTAAGTTCGGAAAGGTTTGCCCAAGCCTTGGTTGCAGTGATCCTGGTTATAAGTTGTGTTTTAAACAGGTAATTTCCTATTTTACATTCTAAAGATCCATGGGGTTTCTTTATGCCTTTGTAGGGGATGGAAACGCAGAAGGATGAACACCCATCTGTCGAGAAGCCTGTGAAGAAGAGGAGCGATGGCTCGAAGAAGCCCCAGGCCACATTGCCTTCTAGTAAACGGTACTGAGCACTTTAGTTAGATGTGACAAAGCACGTGGCAAGCTTTACATGTCTCTTCCTCAGGAAAATCTTTCTGGTGGAGATGACCTGTGCCAGAGATTGTTTCCTTTCCCTACAAATGCTCTATCATAAAAAATGTCTCCTTCTGCATTACGCTGAACACAACTTCTCTGGAAGGGTTTCCACAAAAAATGGGCGACAAAAAGACACCCATTGGTTGCAGCTCAGAAGATCCAGTGCAGTGGCAAGGACAGTGCTGTGGAGGCTGTGAGAGGGCCATGTCTCCGCTGCCTCACTTGGGACAAGTAAATTCAAGCAGGGTTTTTTTCCTCTGAGAGCAGTCTTTTTCAGATGGGTGTTTTGATGAGAAGTCCCAGTCTAGAAGCAAGATGCCGTTCCCCAAAATAGCACTTCCCATGCATGTGGTTTGGCCTTCCTGAGTCATGGTTTTCTTACCCTCAGACAGTACCAAGATGAGTAGTAAGTAGCAAGCCAGTTCCTGAGCAACTTTGGTCAACAGGTGTCTCAATGTGGACGTTTTGTCTTGACATTCCTGTCCTTCATACTGTTTGCTTGATGGACAGCATGTTTGGTTTATTTCCCCCTGTGCTGCAATCAGCATTTGAGACAGGAATTTGGTCCTTGCTGTCTCTTCCTGCCAGTGGGAGAGCTACTTGTACCTGTTGTCCTCTGATAACAGAGGGGATTTATTTAGCTCTGTCATGCTCAGCGCTGGCAGGAGAGTGACCACATGCCTCAGTAGCGTAGTCAGGATCTTCCCATGCTCAAGAGAGTTGTTCCCAGTGGGTTTGTTAAGCTGTGGATCTAGTCTCTAGGGAAGCAATCATGTGAGCGTAGTGCTGGGATGTCTGGCTTCTGTTTTTATCCCTCTTACGGATTTTCTGGATCCTTCAGATATGCCCCTATCCATCTGTTCAGATGCATCTGAGCTACTTTTCCAGATTGTCATGCCTGCTGTAGAGACACTTCTCCAGAGGGATGAGTTTCCTTATTAGAAGACGCACACCTCCCTTACGATGAGGCATTTAAACATGGAAGTAGCATCTCTCTTTCCTCACAAAGCAGTGCGACATGTGTACCTGGGAAGCCGTCTGGAGAGAAGTGAGATGCATCTCATCCTTGGTTTTCCTGAGTAAGCACTGGTGAGAATGTTGCTTGCAGATTGTCTCCTGTAATGATTGTCATGAGGTCTCCCGTTGTTTTTCAGATCAGGATTTTCTAGCTTGAAATCACATCATTAGGAAACCTCTCCAAGATGTTCTGCTCACAATTAACTGAAGGTATGATCACCAACAGGTCCGCATTTGGTTTTATTTTCCAGGGTGAAGTCTACCTCTGATGGACGCCGCCTACGCCGCCCAAAAGCCCAGGTCACGTTACCTCCGGCTGTGGAAGAAACGGAGCCGCTCCAGAAGCTGTACAATCTCCTGGAAGCCAAGGAGTTTAAGACACGGATGGAAGGAGTGGCACTCCTCCTAGACCTGTGCAAAAGCAGCCCCCAGCTCGTCTCCACTAACACTGTCCAAGTATGTAGGGTGTCTTCATTGTTCCTTTCCTTCAGCTCCTTTCCCAAGCCTGTAGCAGGCAAGTTAATTCAGTGTGTCTTGGCACTACATCCTGGCTGTGTGGGACAGGCTGCTGCCTCTTACCCTGAAATATTTAATTCAGGTCCACGCTTCAGGACAAGTTCTTTCAGTCCAGATGTATTTGTCTGGCAGGTGCCTATTGATGCTGTTCATCAGATGAGGACAGAGTTTTCTGCTGGTGTAACTTCTGCTGTCTCCTACTCCCACTTGGGTTAAGTGAAGGGAATCCAGCCACTGAAAGCGTGGCAATTATTCTCTAGACAAAAAAATGGGTTTGGATGGGGAAGAGAAATATCAGGCTGGGCAGGTTTAAACCAATTTTTTTTGAAAGGATACTTCTGTAAACTCCGACTTGTCTTGCACAGGCACAACTCTGGTTACTCGTTTCCATCGGCATCCCTAGTCCTCTTGGTAAAGACGGTGCTCACCCTTCTTGGGGGGGTCTTTTTTCTCTTTGGAAAAGGAGGGAAATGGCTAGGGACAGATCTCTTCCTTCTCCTCCCAGTAGCTGCTTTTTCCCTTTGTCCAGAAAATGGTGCCTGATAATGTGGCTGTCAAGGGACTGAACCTGCTCTAATGAGAGTGGTCCAGCACATTAAATTTCAGAAGTCTACCTGCTGGGTAGACAATTGGTCTGGATCCTGGAAGAGTTGATCAGAGCCCTGCACTTCTCCAGACACAGGTTCTGAGACAGATGGAACAAAACCTGGATCTCCTCCAGCCATAGTTTTGGCAAAATCGTAACTGCCCTCAGAACTTGAGGCAACTGTGTAGAAAAAGGGGCATTGTAAATATCTGGTTGCATACTTCGAAAGCAAAGATACCATTTTGCATCAATAAATGGGATGAATTTAATGACTGAAATGTGGAGAGAAACACCATAGGAACTATCCTGTCCCCACCCAAAGCTCTTCAAAATATATGAAAATCTTTCAACCAGCATGAGGTTGCGCAACCATTCCAGTGAGTGGCCCACAGGAAAACAGGGAAATTGTGCAAGCAAGTGCTGACCTGACAGGAAGGATCACTTTCATCTTTTACATTGCTGAGTGCTCACTTCTGCGTCCCTTCCTCAAACAAGGACATTTTAATCCAGCTTTCATGTTGTTTGTTCTCTTCACAGATTTTTGATTATTTTGTCCCGAGACTTGGTGATACGCACAAGAAAGTGAAGCAGAAGGCGCTGGACGTGCTGGCTGAAATCGTAGGCATCCTGAAAGATGGCTTAAACCCGGTGATCATCTGTCTGGTTGAAGGAATAACAAACAACCTAAACTCAAAGGACCCCGGGGTTTATGCCGCAGCTGTGAAAGCGCTGGAAGAATCCATGGCTCACTTAGGTAAGGCTGAGCCCTGGCATGGACTCTCCTCAAGTGTGTCTCTGCCTCTGCGAGTCAAGAGAACGCTGAGTGCCTTGACAGCTGTTGTTGTCTGTGGAAACCTCCAGCTGACATCCACCAGAAGCTGTGCAGGTGCAGTCCTTACGCACCAGTCCCCCAGCAGGCTTGAATGTGCATCAGCATTTCCCAAAAGTCCCAGGAGCCCTTGGCTCTGTGCTGCTTGTCTGAAGAGGAAGTGCTGGACTACAGCTTTGCTGGAATTCAGGGCCAAAGGGATTTTTGGAGTTTGCCTGGGCCCCAGTTGACTTCCCAAATGAATAGCTTTGCTGTTGGCATGAAGGGACAGCGGCGCATCAGAACCTCTGCAGAGCAGCCTCCTGGAAGGCTCCACATCATAGGCATTAGCTTCATTAGGACAGCAGGATCAGTTCTTTACTGCATGCTTGCATGAAGATCATTTGGGACCTCCTTTTTGTATCTCATGCAGGAAAGGAGCTCTTAATAATACCCTGCTACTGAAACCCACACTGGGGTGTAGCTCTGTAGTGGTTCCCAATGAAGCAGATTGCCTGCTTTGTCACTGCCAGCCCTGTGACCCTGTGAGGGACCAAACTTCATCCCACACATGTTCTGTCTCCAGGAAAAGCTTGCCTTGGCTTATTAGAGTGGTAGGACTCGAGGCTTGCAGGCCAATGCAGGCAACAGTAAATTCAAACATGACCCCCAAAACCGCGACAG
The DNA here is from genome assembly GCF_020740725.1 of Corvus hawaiiensis. Classification (NCBI taxonomy): domain Eukaryota; kingdom Metazoa; phylum Chordata; class Aves; order Passeriformes; family Corvidae; genus Corvus; species Corvus hawaiiensis. The sequence continues at coordinate 105,966,097 of NC_063215.1, forward strand.
ATAGGCACAAGGAAAACCAAAATACATACGCCGGTCAAGTATTGGGAAATCAGTTCATTTTCCAGTCTCTCTGCCAAGATCTGATTTCACAGATGTTACAGAACCCCACAGGCTACTGAGGCACTGAGCACTAATAGCTCTTGTATGAGTAACTTGGAGTCTTGTCCCTAGATCCACACAGGTAACCTGACAATTTAAAAACAGCTTATCCTTCAGGTGGGAACGGAGGTGTGCATTTTGGAGCCTTCTCACCCTTTTCCATAGGGGAGAGAGAAGATCACCTCTGCAAAGCTCTGGGATGCAAAACCTTTTCACTGCTTACGTGTGATTGAAGTCTTGAGGTCCCTGATGTGAAATGTTTAACATAGCTCCTGGTACAGCAGACAACTTTGGATTTAAAAAGTGACAGGAGAGCTTTTCTTTTGGAATTTAAAATCCTCCCAAGTAGGCTGGAAGGAAAGAAGAAAAGGATTCAAAAATCGGCAGGAATTTCCTTTCTTTTACAAAATGTAGTTGCCCCTGCCCTTTCCCACCCCACTGTCCTTTCTCTTATGACCTCAGAAGAGAGAGCAGAAATGTGTGTTTCCCTTGTAGATAAAGTATCCCTGATGAAAGAGTTCAGCCACCGCAGGAGTGAACTGAAGGGCCAAGCTCTGCTGGATGTCACGGAGCATCTCTCAGGTATGGCCTCCCCTTCTAAGGCAAGAGGTCTTCCGAGGCAGAATTTACAGGGAATGCCAGTGAATAGACACTAGAGTGGCTCCTCCAAATCAGGAGGTGCTGAGCTTGTCCCTCCTGCCCAATACCCATGGAAGGTGTATTGGGCAGGTTTTCCCTGGCTGCTGCAGAGGTGTGCAGCATCTGAGATGGGGGCGGCGCTCGGCCTCGGGGCTGAGCTCTCACTGGGGCATCTCAGAAGCTGCCTCCAGGAAAGGGAGGGGCTAAAAATTCCCAAGCTGGCTCCTCTCTTGGAAGCTCAGGGACAGCTCTGATCCTTTAGGGAAAATGGTGGCAAATGCTGTTTCAGGGGATCGGTTTGTTTTGTCCTCACAGAATTCTTGCTTTGCTCTTGGAAAGTTTTGAGGCGGAAGCCTGCAGTGCCTGGGGGTCACAGCTTAGGTCCAAACTCAGCACACATGTTAGAGGCACGGATTTTGTGCAAGGCAGCCTTTGGGGGCAGAGGGGCAGAAGCAGAGTGCTGAGGCTCCCTGCCTGTGCTGTGGAAGTGCCATTGGACTGAGCATTTCAGGGTGTGCAGTCAGGGTCTTCCTATGTCAGCGCTGCCCAAAATGCTCCAAATGCAGCTGATAATTGATTGCTCAGAGGAGCTTGCTATGTCAGCAATAGCCAAGGGATGGAAAAATGATAACCTCAATATATACTAGAGAAGACAGTGTATAGCCTTGCTTTATTTATAGCCTTGCTTTAGCGGGGTCTAAATCCACTGCTAATTAAGCCAGGTCACAAAAACGGAGTCATCCTTTTTATTAGAAATCTCTCAATTTCCTCTCTAAAGTGCCTTTCAAACCTTCAGCAGTGGGTTTAGACAACTTCTAAATGGAAATAAACAGCAATTTGACATTTTGGTCATTCATCATGCTGGAAACAGATTGTGGAATGATTTAGTAAAGGTGTGAAGTCTGCCACAGGTACAAGGCTCGGATCTGGAGAAATTAGTCCTGAGGGCTTGGTGGTTCTGTTTTGGGGATGTTCAGCTGCTTTGCCCATTTCTGGATCATGGGGCTCTCACTGTTATTTCACTGATCTTAGCCAGAGAGACTCCCAAAATCACAACTAGAGGTAGATCCTTGTTTGCATTAAGGCTGGTGGTTAAGAAGTTTGTGTCTCTCTTCCGGCAGCGCTTGTGGCATGGGTTTATCCCAGGAGCCCCGAAGTCGTCCAGCGCTACGCCCTGCCCGTGCTCTGGTCCTTCCTGGGGAACAAGGCGCTGCCTGTCCGAAGCGCCAATGTCCGCACTGTGGTCACCAAGCTTGCCTGCGCCCTCTACAAGGTGATGGGCGCCAAGCTGAGGAAGCATGCTGCCAGCCAGCCTCCGCATGTGCGGGAAAACCTCTCCGACATTTTGGGCTGGTGAAGGCTCAATGACCTGCAGGAAGATGACAAAGTGCTGAGTTGGACACCTCCGGACGTGACTTCTTAGCTGTGCCAAAAAGGACAGAATGCAAAGGAAGGGTGTGCACCTGCCCCCGCTCTCTCCACCCCCCTTCCTAGTCGTGGCATGGGGTGCCTGAAGCAACTTCCAATTGAGGACAAGGTGAAGGCTGAGCATGGCTCAGCCTCACAAAGAGGTAAGGCGGGAGCTGGGCCGCTCTCTGGCGGGAGGAAGGCTCTTGTGCCAGCCTAGAGAGCCTGGGCACATTGCCAGGGAACAGTTCTGCCCTGCATGTGCCCCCTGCACTGAGCTGTGCTGCTCCCAGTGCCCCGTGGAGCTGTAGGGCTGCTCAGCTGTGGGGCCGGGAGAGGAGCAGGAGGGTGCGTGTGCAGCTGAGCCATTCCTGGAAAGCACAGGCCTCTGGGCTCCCTGCTGTCCCAGGGCAGCCCAGAGGCCAGGCTGTTCCTGTGCTGGCTCTGTGCAAGTGGGTCAGGGTGTCTCCCTGGTCTGCCTCAAGTGGCTGCTGGCAGGAGCATGTTTCCCTGTGCAGCTCTTTAGAAGTTTCCAGGGAATCTCTCACATGAAATACTGTAGCTTCTGATGCTTTATGTTGGCATTGTGGCCTCTGTTATATTTTGTGTTTCCATTTTGCAGGACTGACTGGCTACACTCTTGCGAAGAAGTTTACCATGGAATCTCCCTCTATGCTCCTTCCCTCCAAGCCATTGCCTCCCATCCAGAAGAGCTCTCCTTCTTCTAACACAAACAAAATAAGTAGCAGAGAGCAGGAGAATGGGAAAAATGTCACCGGCAATGATGATGACAGAAGAAAAAAGCAGGAGCTGAGTTCAGAGAGAAAAGGACATATGGTAAGGACACCAACCTAAGTCCTGTCTGGTGGATTTCCAGTTTATGTGCTGTAGGCAGAGCTCGGAGACCTTTTGCTGTGGTGTGAGGCCAGGGAAGCAGCTGAGCAAAGGGAGAGCTCAGCAGGACACTGCACTTCAGGCTGTCTTTGCAGTGGGTGTGTAGTGCAGGCTTCATGTCCTCAGCGGGTATCAATAGCAGGGGAGGTCTTTGAATGGTTTCTGGCTCTCTTGTGGCTCCTGCTCTGTCTTATGGCTGAGAAAACACCAACAGGCAGTCAGAGCAGCTGAAGTTGGCCAATCTTGTGAACCAATCCTTCTACATTTAGTAAACTACGGGTATGTGTGAACCATCTCTGTGTCTTGGTGGTGTTTTCTGTCAGCTGTGTCCGGTTTGGACGGAGAAAGGTGTTTGCTGGAACAGGCAGTCCTGCAAAGTCAGTTCCAGGTTGTGTCAGCTTTTGAGTTGTACAGCCATGCCCTTGTGCCCAGTTGTCTCTGATGCTATTTCTAGACTTCATCAGCTTCTGGGCAGCTTTGTGCATTCTGGCACGGCTTTGTCCAGAGGGAAGGGATGGCAGGTGGCCATGGGGAGAGCAGCCCAGAGCCCACCCCCACGATTGCCTTTGCAGCAGGGCCAGGACCTGCAGTTGTTTTGGGTTTGCCGTGGGGTGCAGGAGGAGGCAGATGAACAACAGCTTTGGTAAACAGAATGTCCAACCCAAGGCTTGTGTACTTGATTCCAGCCTTGCTGAGAAAGGGCCCAGCGTATCCCTGAGAGGAACTGATCCTTCCACTGAAGTTTGAACAGGGCCTGATTTGGCTCTTTAGCTGTGCCAGGGACAATGGGATCCTAAGGAAGGGTGTGCATCTGCCCCCGCTGCCTCCACCCCGCTTGCTGGACATGGCATGGGGGCCCTGGAGCAACTTGGGCAGGCAGAGGCCTTCCAGAGAGCAGCAGGGCAGGGAGCTCAGCAGAACTTCCTAAATGCCAGTGAGCCTGAGATGATGGATGTGTGGGAGCTGGAGAGCACCGAGCATGCCCAGAGCTCAGCAGCATTGGGGCTCAAAGGCTGCTGGGGAACTGTACGAGGGAAGGGAAGCAGCAGCAGAAATGAGGGGCTTGAGAAAAGCAGGTTTGGACATCCTGCAGGATGGCTTTGTGGGGACTTGGCTGGAGATCCGCACTGGCTGTTAGGTGCTTTAGGGACAGGGAGAGAATAGGGATCCAAGGCCATTCCCATACGATCCAAAAGGCCAGTGGAGGCAGTGGCACCGCAGAACATCTTGGTGCCAAACATGTGGATGCCATCTGGGAATGTAGCCACATTTCCAGAGAAGTGAGCACAGGGATAGCGATGGCAAATGTGGGACATGGCCTCTCCCTCACCACTTCCCTTTCCATTCCCGGTCCTAGACCAAGTTGCTCCATCAGTTTGACATCTCTGCCAGGTCCCAGCTAAGAGCATGGCTAAATGTCTTCAGGCATGAATGGGGGCAAGGCTGGATGCTTGATCTGAGGAGTACTGTGTTCTACTCTTTGCAGGCTTCCTTGCTGTGTTCCAGTGGTGGGGATATGAAGAAGGGGTCATTGGGACCACCTTTGATCCCCCCAATACGCAAGGCAGTGAGTCCCCCTGTGAGCAGTGCGGCAGCGTCTGTCCCAAGCTCTCCGCAGCTGGATTTCCAGGAGTCCCAGGAGATGAGGTAAGCCAAGGTTTCTGCTGCTCCAGTGTGCTGTTCCCCTCGCTCTTCCCGTCTCATGAGGTTATTTTCCACAGTCATCTCTCCCTTGTATTTAGGCAAACCTCAGTGTATTCCCCATTTTGCCCATCTGTGGTGATCCAGCACAATGGCAAAGCCAACACCATATGCCCTAAGAGCAAAGGTGGTTGTGGGGAAGAGGAGGCAGGGCTTAAGAGCACCTCAGAACAGGTCCTCTGCTGGACTTGGCTACTGATTCCCTCTATGGTGTTTGTGCTGTCATTTGGGAACTGTATTGCATGGATGTGGATACTGTGGTTCTTTGAATACTGTGATCCTTGCCTGTCAACTTCTGCAGCCATGAGGATATGTCAGGGCAAATATTGGCTACTGAGGAGGTGTCTGCAAATTCAGGTGCTGCTCCTGTAAATGTCAGGTGTGACTTCTCTGTGCCTGGGCCTCCACCGTGAAACCAGAGCCCAGATAAAACTTGGGGTACAGATGTATAATCTGATCGATGTTTAGTATTTCGATCTGGGCTTAAGATCAAAGAGGGCAAGGTGCTAGAGAAGAGTTATAGGACTGTACCTGATGCAAAGACATTGGCTTGGATATATGTGTGAGAAAATGTAGCTGTCAAGCTTATCCTAGTGACAAGGATAAAGCAGGAGTCCCAGAAGTATCATTCCAATTGAAAAGCGTCCGTAGGGCTTTTAAAGTGCAATCGGAATATCCTTACCTAGCAGCTGAGTTGGAAAAGGCCTTTTTGTCCTTGAAAGAGCAAGGAGGTGTACTGTCATTCTCAGGAGAGAGCAGTGCTATGGCCCCACGTAGCCCGAGACTGTCACCAGTGTAAGGCATGAGCAGGCAAAGTCAAGCTTGGGCCGGAGAACAAAAGTAGCTGCCCTCCATACAGACTTGTGTCTCAGCTCAGCAGCTCTTGCTGCTTCACAGAGGCTGTAGGAGCCACTTGGCTGCAAAAGGAGAGAACTGGGCAGGTCTGATGCAAGTTGAAGAATGACTGCTGTGTTTCAGCCGGAGCTTGGCAAGCTCTGTGGGACTCCAGCACCTGAAAGCTTAAGGACAATTCCTCAGCTTTGCATCGTGCTGGGTTTATGTGTTGCATTTCCTCCTTTATCAGGGGGACCATGCTAAGAAGGTTTGCCTCCTTTGATGCTACACACATTCCATGCCCTTCTCTTTCTACCTCCTCATATGTTCTTTTGTCCTCCATTTTCTCAAGGCCAAGATCCAGCAGCAGAAGCAAAGAGAAGAACTCTGAACATGCAAGTAGGTACAGGGCATGTCTGTCCTAAAATGACCATTGGAATGCTGACCCAGGGGTGGCATTGTGACAGTTTGGTTGAAAACCATCCTGGTTTAAATGTCTTCAAATTCCTTTCAATTCCTTGATGGGCTCTCCCAGAGCCTGGTCACTGGGAGTGTGCTCCGGTGGTGCAGTGAAAATTACTCCAGGAGCTGCACTGGTACCTTGGGGCTCGGGAAATGCGCCACAGGAAAAGAAAACATTCCTCTCCATCCTGCACATGCCTTTCATCTCCCTGCACCCTTTCTAAGGTCATAATTAGTAGAGAAAAAAAGACATTTAGCATGAAAGGAGAAATGTTCCCACTCCTTCCTCCTGCCTTTGAAGGAAGAAGGAGAACACCTTCCCTTGGGGCAGTTTCTGCGCTGAACCCTTTGAGATCTGAAGGAGATTCATGGACATTGCCTGGTTTTGCATGGGAAGAAATAGGGAAACCTCCTTAGACAGAAAGTCCTTGTGAATGTTCCAGTTAAGGGGAAGGAGACTTCCAAATGGATGCAGCCTATGCAGGATCAGAGTTTGTCATCCTCTGACAGCACAAGCCTAAAGCCACCTATGGCAGGTTCACGATGGCAAATCTCTTCCCCGACTCTCTCTGCCCATGTCAGTATTGCAGGCTGAGGCTGGGGGAGGAGATGCCTTCTGCCTTGTCCCCCCTCCCTGCCTTGCCTGATCCCTGACAAGAAGAGTTGTGCCAGGTCAAATGAGGTGTCTGGTGCATGTGTGTCAGTCCCTGCTTTCAAGTTCAAAGCCTCAATGCCAGGGTTGTTGTTCCTTTGCTATCTCTGGGCGTGGAATGATAGGAGAGATGAGATTTGAAGAAACAATTTTGCTGATGCAGAAAAACGATTTATCATTGATGGAGGCCTGTACAGAATGATTAGTTCTCTGAGTTTCAAAAGCTCCGTTGGAGAGCATTTCAGATTAACCTGCACCATGCCATTTCCATTAAGAAAATTTTGAATTGTCAGGATTAGCGAAGATCAGAAATGTTTTGAGGCAGGTCATGTTTATGTAGGGTTTGGGTGTCTCTGCAGGAAGGAAAGCAGGGAATAAACTCCTGGAGCAACAAAGCAGAGAAAGCTGGGACGTTTGCATGACCAATGTGTTCCCTACAGATATGGGCTGCTTGAATAGTGGGGACATGTAATGGGGATTGCAAATCTTCTTTTGCTTCTAACACGTGGTGCCATTGTTTGTGTCCCAGCACTGCCTTTGTTGTAAAGAGAAATAAAAACCACCAAGAAAACCCAACCAAGAACTGAGGGGGAGTTACAGAAACAAAGGCCTTGAAAACTGGCTTGGGAAAGCAATTACTTCCTAGGTGGAATTGTCAAATTCTAGAGACCCCTGTGGGTTGCCAACTGTTTGGAAGGAAAGGGATCCCCAAGTAGTGGATGAGCCATGAGCAGCACAGAAGCAAAGTAGTGGAATCTCTCTCTCCCTTCCTGCCAGCTCCATACAGTTCAGAGCAATTATAGTGATGCTAGTTTCATGAAAAATAAAAACAAAGTGATCTTCTCAATAATAAATAACCCCTCGAGTGCCTCACCCATTAGTTGTGGTGATTGTAAAGGTGGGAGTTCAACTAACTCACTTCTTCCCTTGTACCTGATCTACAGCTTCTTCTGAGTCTACAACAAAAACCCAGAGGAAGAAGGGAAAGAGTTCATGGTGTGTGATAGGACCTGGGATGCCTCTGTTCCCAAGGGAACTGGCTGAACTTTTCGGCTTGAAGACTGATGTGCGGAAGCCCGGCCTTGGCAGTGCAGGTCTCCGCTCGCAGCCTGCTCAGGGGGCCTTGGCCCAGGAGCCCCGGCAGGGGCAGCTGAGCAGCGCTGCCCCCGGGGTCACTGCCAGGGAGCACAAGGTGAAGGCTGAGCATGGCTCAGCCTCACAAAGAGGTAAGGCGGGAGCTGGGCCGCTCTCTGGCGGGAGGAAGGCTCTTGTGCCAGCCTAGAGAGCCTGGGCACATTGCCAGGGAACAGTTCTGCCCTGCATGTGCCCCCTGCACTGAGCTGTGCTGCTCCCAGTGCCCCGTGGAGCTGTAGGGCTGCTCAGCTGTGGGGCCGGGAGAGGAGCAGGAGGGTGCGTGTGCAGCTGAGCCATTCCTGGAAAGCACAGGCCTCTGGGCTCCCTGCTGTCCCAGGGCAGCCCAGAGGCCAGGCTGTTCCTGTGCTGGCTCTGTGCAAGTGGGTCAGGGTGTCTCCCTGGCCTGCCTCAAGTGGCTGCTGGCAGGAGCATGTTTCCCTGTGCAGCTCTTTAGAAGTTTCCAGGTGGTCTGTCCCATTAAATACGTAGCTTCCGATGCTTTAGGTTTGCATTGCGGCCTCTGTTATATTTTGTGTCTCCACTTTGCAGGCGTGACTGGCTACAGTCTTATCAAGAAGTTTTCCTTGGACATTTCCTATGTTCCCTAACCGACAAAGCCCTTGCCTCCTGTCCAGAAGAGCTCTCTTTCCTCGAGCTCAGGAAGAAGGTGCTGCCTGTCCGAAGAATGTTTGAAGATTTGGATTTATACGTTAGGCTTTGTAGTTACAGATGTACATATGTTCTGACATGTAGATGTAGTTTGAATAAATGTGTTGTCATTTTATCTTTTAAATTTTGAAACTAGATTTTCAACAGTATATATTTTATTTTGATTGGTTTTGTTTGTTTTAAATAAAATAATTTTTAAAAAAAACAAGCCGAGAATGTGAGACCTGCTAGCCTAGAGGTTGTCAGAGTGCAGCTGACTCAACGTGCCACTGTCTCACGGTATTCTTTCCTCACAGCGCCTCTCCTCTTCCTCTTTTGCCATGTTTTCTTCATGTCATTTGTGCTGCTGTTTGTTATTTAGCATTACAATGGGGCCACCTATTACCATGTTTGGGGGACAATGGACCCAGAAGATCCTGTGTAGTCTCCAGTTTTCTGCCTCGATCTATTCTGTGCTCACAAAAGGCCTGAGCAAAGCAACAAAGAGAATGTGCCCAAATCCCAAAGCTTTGCTCCTTTGCAATGTCAGACGGATCTGGCTCAGAGGTGTCTTCAATCACAATTCCATAGGTAAGAAGAGGACGTGTATTTCACTGGGAAAAGAGGCACTGCTTTGGAAAAGGCATCTGTATGTATATTTACCCAGGACAGCAGTCCAACGGCGTTGTTTGCAACTTGTTTGCAGAAGGATGAGCGGACTGTGAGGTTATTGAACAGGTGACAAGGGTTCCTCAAATCTGTACCCTAGCCTGGGTGCCATTCAGCCCACGGGTATGGGATCATTTGGTACCATGGACCAGTGCTTGCCAGCATATTGAATTCCTGCCTAGCTGGAAGAAGCAATTCTGGGTTCAGCTCCAGCTCTTGGTGGGCTGCATGATCACTGACAATGCTGCCTTTCCAGAATTTATTTCTCAGTTGCCTTTCATAGTCATTTGAAGCTTTTAAACCTCACATGTCAATTTGCTCTGCCTTAGGGAAAAACACTTCTGAGCCCTGTGCAAACTGTAACCTTTTGACACCAAAGTCTTCATGGTTTCCAGGCTCGGATGTTAGAGAAGAAAATGCATGTGAATGTGTTACTTAGGTTTTCTGGAGGAAAAACTCTGTGTCACGTGGCTGCGTGTGTTTGCTTAGCTATGGGTCAAATCCCGGACTAGTAAAGCCTGGGAAGGCTGGCATGCATCAGGGAAAACTAGTCCGTGAGCTTATGGGGTTGCCATCACCAGCAGAGTGGATGTGTCCTTTGGGGATTCCTCTGGAGACAAAATTAGGCACCTGCTCCCTCCTGCAATATTCTCTTAGATCTTTCTAAAATATCCTAGAAAAGGCAGTGAAACTTCATGTCTACTTGCACACCCACTGTTTGAATAGGGGCATTTCTGTCTCTCCGCTAAGTCATTGCTCTTGCACACCAGAAACAGGAACACCAACAAACGGGAATGATGCATGATCCTCCTGCTGGTGCCTCAGAATACTGGTAAGTGCAGATCTGGGTAGCTACCCAGATTAACATTTAATTAGCATTTCATGCTCCTTCAAGATCCCCAGATCTCAGGGCATTTTGTTTCCAAGCTGCAGCTATACCATCACTCTCTGGGGAAGAACAGTAAATAGGAAACAGCGACTGCCAGTATTGCAAGAGTGTGGGGAAAACCTGAAGTGTCTGTGTAAAAAGATGAGTGGGAAGAGTGTCATTGCCACAGCCAAAGCTTAATTAGGGGAGCAGGATCAGTTCTTTACTGCATGGCTGCAAGATGATCGTCAGGGACCTCCTTTTTGTACCTCATGCAGGAAAGGAGCTCTTAATAATACCCTGCTACTGAAACCCACACTGGGGTGTAGCTCTGTAGTGGTTCCCAATGAAGCAGATTGCCTGCTTTGTCACTGCCAGCCCTGTGACCCTGTGAGGGACCACAGTTCATCCCACACATGTTCTGTCTCCAGGAAAAGCTTGCCTTGGCTTATATGAGGGGAAAAACCAGAAGAATAATAAAATGGACAATTAATCTGGTCACTTTGGAGGACATGCTCATGCTTTCACATGTCAGCCTTGTACCGGCTTGTTCGTCATCATGAAACATATCAATAGAAAAAACTCAGATCCTATGCTACATCTGAATGAAATTCCTTCAGATTATTAAGATTTCTGTTGTCAGGACCCGGATAAAATCCTTCCGACACTCACTTGCAGCTGTCCTGGATTTCTGCAGCCCTTTGTGGAAACCTGCTGTAGGTACAGTGTCTGGAGTTGGTTTGGGCCTTTAGGAAAGATGTGTGGAACAGTATGCAGGGCTCTCCTAGGAGAAAACTGTTTGTCCAAGACCGGGGACATCGTGCCTGCAGAAGTGGAGTGGCCCCGCTCCCAGCCCAAGAGTCTGTGAGCTGAGCCACGCCGGGGAGAAAAGACCTCGAGGGGCACCAGCCCAGCCGCCTCACCTGCCATGACCGTTCTGCGGAGCTCTGCCGTGGGGTGGAAGTCGACGCTGGGCGAGCCACCGAGCTTTCATCTGCTGCTAGAACTACTCCGTGATAGCTCCTGTTTTTCCCGAGAGAGAAGCCAGCGCCATCTTGTAACGCTTGTCCTGGGCGGGTTTTCCTCTGGCATTTTGGGTCTTTGTTCCAGTGGGAGGACGGTGAGGTCTGACAGTTTGATATCTACAAGTTACTTACTTATTTTTCCTTGCCTTGTGGGCATTCTGTTTGTTAATAAAATGTTGGGTTTTTTCCACTTTCATCTATTAGTATTCATTTCCTATTGCTGGAAAGGGATTGTTGGAACAGTTTAGAGGAGACAACTAATTCCAGACTGCCCTAAGTTTTCTCAAACTGAGACAGATGGCTTCACATAGGAACATCCCCAAGGCTGCTGAGAGGAAGGCATGGAGGAAGGCAAACCTAGTTGTACCAGTTTGGCCAAATTTAGAAATATATCCCCTGAGAGAAGGCACATCACCACCCCTCCCCCACCAGGTTTGGGAAAAAATAAATTTTCCTCAAAGGAAAGTGAAAGAGATAAAAACGATTTCTTTAACAAACACACGGGAAAAGGAAAATAATGCTAACTAATAAAAATCTCTCGCTGTGGAGAAAAAACCTGGCAAAGTGTTAAGAGTCCTCCCTTTGGTCTCCTTGGAGCTGGGACTTGGCCCAGGGCCAGGCCCTCTGTGCTTGATGGAAAGTCCTCCCACTATGCTCTGATAATTGAAGCAGTGCAGTAGAAAAGGGAGAAAATCTGAAATTCCAGGGAAGGAAAAAAAGTTCAACTCTCAGTCTCTCTCTGGAGAAAAAGAAACTGAACAACTGGCCAAAAGCTGACCGGGCAGCCGCAAGCCGGGTGCCTCCTCCCTCCCCTGCCGCAGCTGGAGAAAATGTCACTATCTGTGTGTGACCTTGAACAAGCTGCAAACTGCTTTGAAAAAGTTTTGCTCAGTTTTCCCTTCCCCCTCTCAGGCTCAGTTTAAAGGCATAAAAAGGCACAAAAATTAATTTCTGGGCATAGGGCAGCAATATGGGATACACATCATAAAGTTACCCCAAGACACTAGTATTTCTGAGGGAAGTTCTTTTACACCAAACCAACTGGAGTCGTCAAACAGCTGACCGGACGTTTCGAGACATGGGCCAAAGGGGAAACCTTTCAGTGTGTTTGGTCAAGGCCGGGCTATGCTCGAGGCAAAGGTGTGTCAGTGTACTCGGCTCCTTCTCTCCGCATGGTGTCCGGCAGGCACAGGAGCCCAGAGCTCCTGCAGAAACCATCACAGCACTCAGTGGGAGCAAACTTGTGTCCAGTCCTCACGCAGAGCTCTGGTGTCCAGCACTGCACCTCCTTGGAATGAGGAATTGTTGCAGTGCTCTTGGAAGGAGCTAAGGAGGTTTGGCCTTCAGATCAGCTCCTTCCTAGCTCCTGATTTGCTGCCCTGGGTAAGCTGCTGCCTGTGGCAACACTTGGTTCACAGCTGACAGCCCTGCTCTGCTGGCGGGCGGCCATTGCAGGAGCTTTTGCTGGGGTCATTGTGATGCCTTTTCTTGGTCTTAAAATCAAGAGTCATGCACGGTTAGAAGGGGAAAAGGGATTTTACCTTGGTATTTATTTTAAGGATCCTTAGGTGTACACGTCCAGGTCATAGGCATCAAGATGCACCCTGCCGAGTCTATCTCTCTGTGTCTCCCCTCTCAACATTGGGTATAACATTATAGGTTTTACTAATTAGCATATCTATCAAAGATTCCCCAATGAGAGGCTCAAGTGAGCCCCCCTCCCCAAGGAACCTTCCCCTGGATGGTTCTATCTTGGTTTACAGAATGTGTTCTGGAGAGGACCTTGGGGTCTGGGGCACACTGATCCCTAGCTACGAAGCTTCTAAAATGTTTAGTCTCTTAGCTTGACAAACAAGTCCAAGAATGTAGGCAAAAAGCACTAGGAATACAGAAGCTGTAAAAAAGTATAACGGGGTATAGAAGAAAAGGCAAAAATCTTCATGGCATCAATTGAACCTTTCAGATCTTCCCAAGGAGAGCTAAGGAGGGAACTTGTCAAAAGAGCATTGCCTGGGCAAAGCTTTTAACATTAAATCTTTCCTCTGTGCTCATTACCATGCACAGGAAATATTTGAGGAAGCAAGTTTGTTGTTCCAGAAATTCCTGCAATCAGTCAGATTGCCAGAAAGAAAACACAGATTTGGGATGTGTAATCTCACTTTAATTCATTGTATAGAGAAATACAGGAGCACTTCTTGGGAGCTGTGTGTCTAACCTAAGTGACCTTGCCACCAAGAACTGAGAAAGGTGGGGAGAGATGGAATCAGTGGCACAAGGATCTGCAGTGGGATTCTCCCGCAGGCCTGAGGAAACTGCCCCGGGCTTCCACTGGGCCATGGCTTTTTACTCCACATCAAAACTTCATGCAGCGGCTTTTCACTCCACATCAAAACTTCATGCTTCACACTGTGGTGGTGAATCTTCCCTGGCCTTGTCAGGCCACACTGTGATCTCAGAAATGCTTGTTAGGCCCCAGCCTTGATGAACAGCCCCTGGACTCAGCTCCTCTTGAGCTTGCCCAAAACACTGAGTGCTCCCAGGAACTTGTGCTGTCTAACCAGCTCCTGGGGTTTTCTATGAACAGTCTTGGAAACTACTTTTCTTGCCTGAAGGCCATAACATCCTTCTTCTTGCACTTCCAAAGACAGGGTGCTGACCCAAAGTGCGGCCATGATGAAGCATTTTATGACTGAAGCCCACTGTCTTGTGGCCCATAAACAGCGGTCCAAAAGGAAGCCCTGGAAGCTCTCCTGGACCACAGCGGCTGCCACTGGCAACCTCCAGTGGGGCCTCTCAGAGCCAGCGAGCTCAAGGATCGTCGATCAACAATGGATCCTGGGCCAATACCCCCACTCCTCACGGCTCCAGTTTAACTACTGTTAAGCTTGAGTGCTGTTAAGCTTTTAGGCCACATTCCTTTTCATCCTTGTCCTTTCTCTCCCTTTGTCAAACCCGTCTAAACACACACACAGAGAGAGAGAGTTCTCAGTTCATGTCTAGTTTGATTGACTGCATTTTGTTTGTTGCTTTTTTTCCTTGTTGTGCCTTAAAGGACTAGTAAGTAATAGTGTGAATGTTGCCAACAAATTTTGTTGAGCTGTTACTTAACATTCTGTACTAGTTTGAAAACAAACCAGTGAGAGATCACAAGACAGAACTGCAATTTAATAGGAAAATTAAAATAATTGCAATAGTACAAGAACACTGACAGAGTCAGGATACAACCTGACACCCTGTTAGTCAGGGTGGTGGTAGGAGCCCAGATGAAGTGGTCCTATTGAAGCAGTGATCCTGTAGAAGACTCTGGTTTTCAGAAGAGGGTCCAGTAGTAGCTCTTATCCTCTGGGAATCCAGTAGAGAAGAGCTGCTTGTGCTTCAATCCTACCTGATTATATCCAGGTGGGAATGCTTGGCTCCTCCCCCTGGGTGGAGCATCTCCCAATGGGCTGATGTAATTCTGTGAGTCATGGGGTGGGTCATTGATTGCCCATTAAACAGAGATAGCCCCCAGAGGGATTTATCAAGGATGAGTCATGGTAGGAGATAACAAACACAGCCCCATCTGTTTTAACAGCTTGTGAAGGTGACAATAGAATACATACTCTTGGTTGCATCTTACACTGTAACCTAGGACATATTCAATCTGGTTTTACTGATAACCTTGACAGTGAATTTTTAAGCAATCTCAAACACTCGTTCATAACAAGCCTTGGGAGCATGAGGTACAGGGCTGACATTGGAAAGCAGGAGAATCACTCTAAAGTGATGAGTTTAAATGTCCATTTCGTTGCTCTTCTATTTATTTCACTCGATTAAGCCAAGCCAAGCTTTTCTTGGAGGCAGAATATGTGTGGGATTTATAAATACTACGCCATTACCCCATAACTCTGGGCTGAATGGCACCCAGGCTAGGGTACAGATTTGAGGAACCCTTGTCACCTGTTCAATAACCTCACAGTCCACTCATCCTTCTGCAAACAAGTTGCAAACAACGCCGTTGGACTGCTGTCCTGGGTAAATATACATACAGATGCCTTTTCCAAAGCAGTGCCTCTTTTCCCAGTGAAATACACGTCCTCTTCTTACCTATGGAATTGTGATTGAAGACACCTCTGAGCCAGATCCGTCTGACATTGCAAAGGAGCAAAGCTTTGGGATTTGGGCACATTCTCTTTGTTGCTTTGCTCAGGCCTTTTGTGAGCACAGAATAGATCGAGGCAGAAAACTGGAGACTACACAGGATCTTCTGGGTCCATTGTCCCCCAAACATGGTAATAGGTGGCCCCATTGTAATGCTAAATAACAAACAGCAGCACAAATGACATGAAGAAAACATGGCAAAAGAGGAAGAGGAGAGGCGCTGTGAGGAAAGAATACCGTGAGACAGTGGCACGTTGAGTCAGCTGCACTCTGACAACCTCTAGGCTAGCAGGTCTCACATTCTCGGCTTGTTTTTTTTAAAAATTATTTTATTTAAAACAAACAAAACCAATCAAAATAAAATATATACTGTTGAAAATCTAGTTTCAAAATTTAAAAGATAAAATGACAACACATTTATTCAAACTACATCTACATGTCAGAACATATGTACATCTGTAACTACAAAGCCTAACGTATAAATCCAAATCTTCAAACATTCTTCGGACAGGCAGCACCTTCTTCCTGAGCTCGAGGAAAGAGAGCTCTTCTGGACAGGAGGCAAGGGCTTTGTCGGTTAGGGAACATAGGAAATGTCCAAGGAAAACTTCTTGATAAGACTGTAGCCAGTCACGCCTGCAAAGTGGAGACACAAAATATAACAGAGGCCGCAATGCAAACCTAAAGCATCAGAAGCTACGTATTTAATGGGACAGACCACCTGGAAACTTCTAAAGAGCTGCACAGGGAAACACTCTCCTGCCAGCAGCCACTTGAGGCAGACCAGGGAGACACCCTGACCCACTTGCACAGAGCCAGCACAGGAACAGCCTGGCCTCTGGGCTGCCCTGGGACAGCAGGGAGCCCAGAGGCCTGTGCTTTCCAGGAATGGCTCAGCTGCACACGCACCCTCCTGCTCCTCTCCCGGCCCCACAGCTGAGCAGCCCTACAGCTCCACGGGGCACTGGGAGCAGCACAGCTCAGTGCAGGGGGCACATGCAGGGCAGAACTGTTCCCTGGCAATGTGCCCAGGCTCTCTAGGCTGGCACAAGAGCCTTCCTCCCGCCAGAGAGCGGCCCAGCTCCCGCCTTACCTCTTTGTGAGGCTGAGCCATGCTCAGCCTTCACCTTGTCCTCAATTGGAAGTTGCTTCAGGCACCCCATGCCACGACTAGGAAGGGGGGTGGAGAGAGCGGGGGCAGGTGCACACCCTTCCTTTGCATTCTGTCCTTTTTGGCACAGCTAAGAAGTCACGTCCGGAGGTGTCCAACTCAGCACTTTGTCATCTTCCTGCAGGTCATTGAGCCTTCACCAGCCCAAAATGTCGGAGAGGTTTTCCCGCACATGCGGAGGCTGGCTGGCAGCATGCTTCCTCAGCTTGGCGCCCATCACCTTGTAGAGGGCGCAGGCAAGCTTGGTGACCACAGTGCGGACATTGGCGCTTCGGACAGGCAGCGCCTTGTTCCCCAGGAAGGACCAGAGCACGGGCAGGGCGTAGCGCTGGACGACTTCGGGGCTCCTGGGATAAACCCATGCCACAAGCGCTGCCGGAAGAGAGACACAAACTTCTTAACCACCAGCCTTAATGCAAACAAGGATCTACCTCTAGTTGTGATTTTGGGAGTCTCTCTGGCTAAGATCAGTGAAATAACAGTGAGAGCCCCATGATCCAGAAATGGGCAAAGCAGCTGAACATCCCCAAAACAGAACCACCAAGCCCTCAGGACTAATTTCTCCAGATCCGAGCCTTGTACCTGTGGCAGACTTCACAGCTTTACTAAATCATTCCACAATCTGTTTCTGGCATGATGAATGACCAAAATGTCAAATTGCTGTTTATTTCCATTTAGAAGTTGTCTAAACCCACTGCTGAAGGTTTGAAAGGCACTTTAGAGAGGAAATTGAGAGATTTCTAATAAAAAGGATGACTCCGTTTTTGTGACCTGGCTTAATTAGCAGTGGATTTAGACCCCGCTAAAGCAAGGCTATAAATAAAGCAAGGCTATACACTGTCTTCTCTAGTATATATTGAGGTTATCATTTTTCCATCCCTTGGCTATTGCTGACATAGCAAGCTCCTCTGAGCAATCAATTATCAGCTGCATTTGGAGCATTTTGGGCAGCGCTGACATAGGAAGACCCTGACTGCACACCCTGAAATGCTCAGTCCAATGGCACTTCCACAGCACAGGCAGGGAGCCTCAGCACTCTGCTTCTGCCCCTCTGCCCCCAAAGGCTGCCTTGCACAAAATCCGTGCCTCTAACATGTGTGCTGAGTTTGGACCTAAGCTGTGACCCCCAGGCACTGCAGGCTTCCGCCTCAAAACTTTCCAAGAGCAAAGCAAGAATTCTGTGAGGACAAAACAAACCGATCCCCTGAAACAGCATTTGCCACCATTTTCCCTAAAGGATCAGAGCTGTCCCTGAGCTTCCAAGAGAGGAGCCAGCTTGGGAATTTTTAGCCCCTCCCTTTCCTGGAGGCAGCTTCTGAGATGCCCCAGTGAGAGCTCAGCCCCGAGGCCGAGTGCCGCCCCCATCTCAGATGCTGCACACCTCTGCAGCAGCCAGGGAAAACCTGCCCAATACACCTTCCATGGGTATTGGGCAGGAGGGACAAGCTCAGCACCTCCTGATTTGGAGGAGCCACTCTAGTGTCTATTCACTGGCATTCCCTGTAAATTCTGCCTCGGAAGACCTCTTGCCTTAGAAGGGGAGGCCATACCTGAGAGATGCTCCGTGACATCCAGCAGAGCTTGGCCCTTCAGTTCACTCCTGCGGTGGCTGAACTCTTTCATCAGGGATACTTTATCTACAAGGGAAACACACATTTCTGCTCTCTCTTCTGAGGTCATAAGAGAAAGGACAGTGGGGAGGGAAAGGGCAGGGGCAACTACATTTTGCAAAAGAAAGGAAATTCCTGCCGATTTTTGAATCCTTTTCTTCTTTCCTTCCAGCCTACTTGGGAAGATTTTAAATTCCAAAAGAAAAGCTCTCCTGTCACTTTTTAAATCCAAAGTTGTCTGCTGTACCAGGAGCTATGTTAAACATTTCACATCAGGGACCTCAAGACTTCAATCACACGTAAGCAGTGAAAAGGTTTTGCATCCCAGAGCTTTGCAGAGGTGATCTTCTCTCTCCCCTATGGAAAAGGGTGAGAAGGCTCCAAAATGCACACCTCCGTTCCCACCTGAAGGATAAGCTGTTTTTAAATTGTCAGGTTACCTGTGTGGATCTAGGGACAAGACTCCAAGTTACTCATACAAGAGCTATTAGTGCTCAGTGCCTCAGTAGCCTGTGGGTTTCTGTAACATCTGTGAAATCAGATCTTGGCAGAGAGACTGGAAAATGAACTGATTTCCCAATACTTGACCGGCGTATGTATTTTGGTTTTCCTTGTGCCTATCTGTCGCAGTTTTGGGGGTCATGTTTGAATTTACTGTTGCCTGCATTGGCCTGCAAGCCTCGAGTCCTGCCACTCTAATAAGCCAAGGCAAGCTTTTCCTGGAGACAGAACGTGTGTGGGATGAAGTTTGGTCCCTCACAGGGTCACCCAGGCTGGCAGTGACAAAGCAGGCAATCTGCTTCATTGGGAACCACTACAGAGCTACACCCCAGTGTGGGTTTCAGTAGCAGGGTATTATTAAGAGCTCCTTTCCTGCATGAGATACAAAAAGGAGGTCCCAAATGATCTTCATGCAAGCATGCAGTAAAGAACTGATCCTGCTGTCCTAATGAAGCTAATGCCTATGATGTGGAGCCTTCCAGGAGGCTGCTCTGCAGAGGTTCTGATGCGCCGCTGTCCCTTCATGCCAACAGCAAAGCTATTCATTTGGGAAGTCAACTGGGGCCCAGGCAAACTCCAAAAATCCCTTTGGCCCTGAATTCCAGCAAAGCTGTAGTCCAGCACTTCCTCTTCAGACAAGCAGCACAGAGCCAAGGGCTCCTGGGACTTTTGGGAAATGCTGATGCACATTCAAGCCTGCTGGGGGACTGGTGCGTAAGGACTGCACCTGCACAGCTTCTGGTGGATGTCAGCTGGAGGTTTCCACAGACAACAACAGCTGTCAAGGCACTCAGCGTTCTCTTGACTCGCAGAGGCAGAGACACACTTGAGGAGAGTCCATGCCAGGGCTCAGCCTTACCTAAGTGAGCCATGGATTCTTCCAGCGCTTTCACAGCTGCGGCATAAACCCCGGGGTCCTTTGAGTTTAGGTTGTTTGTTATTCCTTCAACCAGACAGATGATCACCGGGTTTAAGCCATCTTTCAGGATGCCTACGATTTCAGCCAGCACGTCCAGCGCCTTCTGCTTCACTTTCTTGTGCGTATCACCAAGTCTCGGGACAAAATAATCAAAAATCTGTGAAGAGAACAAACAACATGAAAGCTGGATTAAAATGTCCTTGTTTGAGGAAGGGACGCAGAAGTGAGCACTCAGCAATGTAAAAGATGAAAGTGATCCTTCCTGTCAGGTCACCACTTGCTTGCACAATTTCCCTGTTTTCCTGTGGGCCGCTCACTGGAATGGTTGCGCAACCTCATGCTGGTTGAAAGATTTTCATATATTTTGAAGAGCTTTGGGTGGGGACAGAATAGTTCCTATGGTGTTTCTCTCCACATTTCAGTCATTAAATTCATCCCATTTATTGATGCAAAACGGTATCTTTGCTTTCGAAGTATGGAACCAGATATTTACAATGCCCCTTTTTCTACACAGTTGCCTCAAGTTCTGAGGGCAGTTACGATTTTGCCAAAACTATGGCTGGAGGAGATCCAGGTTTTGTTCCATCTGTCTCAGAACCTGTGTCTGGAGAAGTGCAGGGCTCTGATCAACTCTTCCAGGATCCAGACCAATTGTCTACCCAGCAGGTAGACTTCTGAAATTTAATGTGCTGGACCGCTCTCATTAGAGCAGGTTCAGTCCCTTGACAGCCACATTATCAGGCACCATTTTCTGGACAAAGGGAAAAAGCAGCTACTGGGAGGAGAAGGAAGAGATCTGTCCCTAGCCATTTCCCTCCTTTTCCAAAGAGAAAAAAGACCCCCCCAAGAAGGGTGAGCACCGTCTTTACCAAGAGGACTAGGGATGCCGATGGAAATGAGTAACCAGAGTTGTGCCTGTGCAAGACAAGTCGGAGTTTACGGAAGTATCCTTTTAAAAAAAATTGGTTTAAACCAGCCCAGCCTGATACTTCTCTTCCCCATCCAAACCCATTTTTTTGTCTGGAGAATAATTGCCACGCTTTCAGTGGCTGGATTCCCTTCACTTAACCCAAGTGGGAGTAGGAGACAGCAGAAGTTACACCAGCAGAAAACTCTGTCCTCCTCTGATGAACAGCATCAATAGGCACCTGCCAGACAAATACATCTGGACCGAAAGAACTTGTCCTGAAGCGTGGACCTGAATTAAATATTTCAGGGTAAGAGGCACCAGCCTGTCCCACACAGCCAGGATGTAGTGCCAAGACACACTGAATTAACTTGCCTGCTACAGGCTTGGGAAAGGAGCTAAAGGAAAGGAACAATGAAGACACCCTACATACTTGGACAGTGTTAGTGGAGACGAGCTGGGGGCTGCTTTTGCACAGGTCTAGGAGGAGTGCCACTCCTTCCATCCGTGTCTTAAACTCCTTGGCTTCCAGGAGATTGTACAGCTTCTGGAGCGACTCCGTTTCTTCCACAGCCGGAGGTAACGTGACCTGGGCTTTTGGGCGGCGTAGGAGGCGTCCATCAGAGGTAGACTTCACCCTGTTGAATAAAACCAAATGCGGACCTGTTGGTGATCATACCTTCAGTTAATTGTGAGCAGAACATCTTGGGGAGGTTTCCTAATGATGTGATTTCAAGCTAGAAAATCCTGATCTGAAAAACAACGGGAGACCTCATGACAATCTGTCATGGGTTAGCAAGCATAGTCCCGGAAGTGATGTTCTTGCAAAGGAGTGCTTACAGCTCCTTCTGTGACCTGACAGAACCTATCAGCTGGCCACTTTGAATATGGACAATTCTTTAAGCCACTTAAAGTTGTGACCGCCTCTGTGATCCACACTTAAGAACAGGAAACCCCGAGGCAGACTCTCTCTGTCTTGTTTCCGGTGCTGGGACAGGTGGCTGCGGGCCCCGTGTGGGGGCCAGCGGGCCCGGCCCAGGCCCTGCTCAGGCCAGGCCGGGTCGGGCCACGGCCATCCTGGAGCCGACGGGCCCTGTTCCACCCGCGGAACCCCCCCCACAGCAGGGCTGTGGGCAGCCGGAGCGGCTCGGCTCCCCCTCTCCAGAGCTGCCAAGATTCAGCTAAAGCTGCACGGCTGTCTGGCAGAGGTCATGTGACCAACAGCGATAAGCCACATTCCAGCTGCAAGGCCTAGGTGAGATTAACCCTTTTAGTGCTATGAAGAGCTGAAAACCGGAGGGAAGTGAAAGAGGAGATGCTTAAAGCTGAAATTCTGTTGTGAAGCTATGATCGATCAGAGTACCTGCTGTAATTTCATGAAGGCATGGGGGGTGGAGCATTCAACTTGTACTTGTGAGCAAAAGCACCTGCGCTGAGATAAGCAGATGCTGACGCAGCTGTAATTTCATGAGAAGTTTGAACAGGGAGAGATGGAAGTGATGAGGACTTTTGCTCCAAATGGAAAAGGAGAAAACCTCAGGTCCTAGAGATGCTCCCAGAGATAGTTCTAAAGAGGAAGATGAGGAAGACCCTTTGCTTCCAGGGAAGGAGAAGGGCCTCTATTCTTAGAAATGAAATACTCCCAGAGATGGGTGAAGAGAACTTTTGTTTCTGAACGGCTCAACCTTAAAATTTTACCCCAGCAATTCAAGAGTGGACCCTCGAAAGCAGTTGTGGGAAAAGCTGCAAGACGGGGGAAGGGACTCACATGCAAGCAGAGAACCAACCCGGGTGGCTGGCTCCTTGCGATAATGTTTTCATAGCATGGGCAAGAGACTCCTCTTCCTAAATGGACTGAACAAGGTTATTATGGAAGTGGTAAACAGACTGAACATCTCAAGGGCTGTCTTTTTACATTATCACTGCAAGAAGGGAGAAAGGCAGGGGGGAGGAGAAGTGTTCTGAAGGCATGGTATGACTTTTTTTTTCTTCTTTTAGGTCTGTTAATAAACTTCTTTCTATTCTTTCAAGTTTGGTGCCTGCTTTGCGTTTCTCCTAATTCTTATCTCACAGAAGGTAAATAGTAATGAGTATTTTGGACCAAACCACTACACTAAATTGGTGTTTCTGCCTGGTTACAAACCAAACCCGCTACACAATCATTACAGGAGACAATCTGCAAGCAACATTCTCACCAGTGCTTACTCAGGAAAACCAAGGATGAGATGCATCTCACTTATCTCCAGACGGCTTCCCAGGTACACATGTCGCACTGCTTTGTGAAGAAAGAGAGACGCTACTTCCATGTTTAAATGCCTCATCATGAGGGAGGTGTGCGTCTTATAATAAGGAAACTCATCCCTCTGGAGAAGTGTCTCTACAGCAGGCATGACAATCTGGAAAAGTAGCTCAGATGCATCTGAACAGATGGATAGGGGCATATCTGAAGGATCCAGAAAATCCGTAACAGGGATAAAAACAGAAGCCAGACATCCCAGCACTACGCTCACATGATTGCTTCCCTAGAGACTAGATCCACAGCTTAACAAACCCACTGGGAACAACTCTCTTGAGCATGGGAAGATCCTGACTATGCTACTGAGGCATGTGGTCACTCTCCTGCCAGCGCTGAGCATGACAGAGCTAAATAAATCCCCTCTGTTATCAGAGGACAACAGGTACAAGTAGCTCTCCCACTGGCAGGAAGAGACAGCAAGGACCAAATTCCTGTCTCAAATGCTGATTGCAGCACAGGGGGAAATAAACCAAACATGCTGTCCATCAAGCAAACAGTATGAAGGACAGGAATGTCAAGACAAAACGTCCACATTGAGACACCTGTTGACCAAAGTTGCTCAGGAACTGGCTTGCTACTTACTACTCATCTTGGTACTGTCTGAGGGTAAGAAAACCATGACTCAGGAAGGCCAAACCACATGCATGGGAAGTGCTATTTTGGGGAACGGCATCTTGCTTCTAGACTGGGACTTCTCATCAAAACACCCATCTGAAAAAGACTGCTCTCAGAGGAAAAAAACCCTGCTTGAATTTACTTGTCCCAAGTGAGGCAGCGGAGACATGGCCCTCTCACAGCCTCCACAGCACTGTCCTTGCCACTGCACTGGATCTTCTGAGCTGCAACCAATGGGTGTCTTTTTGTCGCCCATTTTTTGTGGAAACCCTTCCAGAGAAGTTGTGTTCAGCGTAATGCAGAAGGAGACATTTTTTATGATAGAGCATTTGTAGGGAAAGGAAACAATCTCTGGCACAGGTCATCTCCACCAGAAAGATTTTCCTGAGGAAGAGACATGTAAAGCTTGCCACGTGCTTTGTCACATCTAACTAAAGTGCTCAGTACCGTTTACTAGAAGGCAATGTGGCCTGGGGCTTCTTCGAGCCATCGCTCCTCTTCTTCACAGGCTTCTCGACAGATGGGTGTTCATCCTTCTGCGTTTCCATCCCCTACAAAGGCATAAAGAAACCCCATGGATCTTTAGAATGTAAAATAGGAAATTACCTGTTTAAAACACAACTTATAACCAGGATCACTGCTACCAAGGCTTGGGCAAACCTTTCCGAACTTACAGAAGGAAACAGGCCAGAGGTTCAGTGATGCCAACTCTTTGTTTTCAATAGCCCAAGGCAGGTTATGGCTGCTACCATACTGAGCAGCAGTCTAAAATCCCCAATTCATTCCTCTTGAGCATAAATGGGAATAATGCAAACTGGTAGGGAACTAATGCTCTTAAAGGAAGCTGCAGAAAAATTTGGACTCTTTGGAGGTTGGCCCATTGTGTTGGAAGTTGATTTGGTTCCACACTCACTCTCCCTGGTGCTGCACAAAGCCACACTCCCTTCTATAACGTAGGTAAAAAGAATAAAAAAATAACCCAGGCAAACAAATGATTTTCCTCTGGATGCTGCTGAATTCACCAAGCTTCTTCCAGCTGCACAGGGCATGACAGCAGGGCAGTATTCCCAGAAGACAGATAGTAATTGTAGGAATTGGGATTGACTGGGACATCTTTTGAATATTTGGAAATTTTCTTGGCACTACTGCTTCCTGTGTCTTTTGCAAAGACTCTGTTATCTCCAGAAGCACTGTTCTCACTTAATTGCGTCACTGGGGGCAGAGTAGGGATAGTGGGGTGGGGGGTTATGCTTAAATGTAAACCCATTTTCTCCTCTTTCCCTTCCCTGTTTGTGGCCAATATACAAAATATCCAATACCCCACTTTTCCCCTAATATTATCAATTCCTTTGTGCTCTGCAGATGAACAGGCTACGGATCAACAGTTCATTCCCAGGAGCAAAATGATTTGGCAGAAAAGGAATGAGATAAGATTAGGTATGTTTGATCTCATATCAGCAGTGGCAATACTTGCACAAAGGAGACATTTCTCCTACCAAGCACTTACTTTCTTCTTCATTCTTGTCAGAATATCTTCCAGGTCACGGGTGGAAAGAGATTGTTCCAAAAGCCTTTTAAATTTTTGGTGATTCAGCATCATTTTCACCATCTCCTGTCCATAATGCCTAAAACAAGAAAGAAAGAAAGAAAGAAAGAAAGAAAGAAGGAAAGAAAGAATAGAAGGTGAACAAACAAAGGAGGAGCATTAACAGAATAAGCTGATACCTTAAACTCAGCAGCTGCCATACCTGCATGAGAAGGCATTACCTACTCAGCAAAGAGAGAGATTTACCTCCACTTGGCACTGCACAGTGCTGTCAGCTGAACACAAGAGGCAAGAGGAGAACATGGGGAAACAGAAAAATACAATCTCACTCTGAAACTGTGGGTGCGCTTCTGTGGCATCGAAGGATCCCAGGGAACAAGCAAAACACCTCTGCTTTGAGTCAGAGCTTATTAGCAGTGTCTTGCTGCCATTGCACAGTAATTTGCCTTTCTTTAACTGGCAGGGAAGCCAGGACCAAATGCCTCATGCTTGCTTTTGATTATTCTATACCATATGTATGCACAGGGACAGCTAGTTGCTCATGCGTTCTTGGCAGCTATTAATGGGAATTGAATCCTCAAAGTGAGGGGATTTGGGTGGTTTGGGTTGATTTTGCCACTAGGAAACCACAGTTTTCTTCAGGAAGCAATTTGGAGGTCATTCAGCCACAGATAAGAGCATTACAGAAATCTGCAGAAGAGGTTTAGAAAGACTGAATACATTGGCTAAAGACCCCGGGAATATTTCTAGGAAAGTCTTAAGTTAATGAGAAATAGATGTATGCGATCCTTCAGTGATGAACATTAGCCAACATTTTGGCTTTGTCTTGTGCACCTAAGGCCAAGCAAAACTGTTTGACTGGCTCATCTGATGGCTCTTTTGATCTCAGGAAAGAATCATTCAAGTCCCAGGAAGTTGGCAATGCTCCCTCTTGCGGGACAACCTCAGGTTCCCCAGCACAGTCATTTCCCCAGACAAGCCAGGGCAGTGGTCACAGCACCAAGCCTGACAGAGCTCAAGAAGCCTTTGGACAATGCTCTCGGGCACATGGAGTGACTCTTGGGGGGCCCTGCACACAGGCAGGAGCTGGACTCGATGACACTGATGGGTCCCTTCCAATTCAGCGTATTCCGTGACTCTGTGAACCTCATCCACACAGTGAGGGAACTTAATATTTCCTTTAGCTTCCACTCTTTTGTGGTTTTGCCCTTTACAGCCAGACACCCAACAGTTTTCCTGTTTTAGGAGGTGAAATGAAGATCATTACCTTGTGTCCTTGTGACAGTCCTGAGCAAGCGTCCCTGCCGCGTGCGCCAGCCTCTCAGCCCTGGGCGTTCCTGCGAGCTTCGTGACTCCAGTTTTCTCCATCAAGGACAGGAGGAGTTGGGCCGCGCACTTCCGCACCTGGACGTGGCGGCTCCTGGGAAGAAGAGAGCGGACACTGGGGCACAGGGAGCAGAGGGACACAGCGCAGGCCTTGGCCAGAGCATGCTCCCTGTCATTGCTGGGGGAAGGAGGCCTGGGTTCTCCCTGACACTTGGGACACCTGTAGAAGGTTCTGTCCGCAGAGAAACACAAAGTTAGCACTCTACAGAAGGACTGCCTGCAAGCAAGAGTGAGGAATTCAGTCTCCCTGCACTATCTGATACTCAATGTCTTTCCCCAAATTCACTCTGAGAAAGAGGGAAATTAAAGACAACCCAGGCTGACCCATCAGGAGCCAGCCACTACACAGACAGCCGCAGCAGGATTGAGGATATTTGCACCCATTTACCCCAAATCTGCAGACCTTGGGAAAGAAACAAATGCAGGGAAAACACGCTGTGGGACATGAAGTTGCAGAATATTCTGCAATGCAGCCAGTTTCTTCTGTGAGGCTTGGCAAGAGATACATCTGAACGTTTCCCCCTTTTCCAAAGCTGAGGAAAGGGTGGCAGTCAGTTTAGCCAGCTTGTCCTGTTCTAGACAGTGTCTCTTGGGGACTATCAGGCCCAGCACCAACACTTAAGGCAGCACCTGCTTCAGCTGTCCCACGGCAGTCGGCCTGTGAAGGTGCCTGTACAGTGATTCATCATCTCAAGGCTAACATGAGACATCAGTTTGAATAGCAAGTGGGGCTCTAAGGCCAGGACAGTCCTACAAGACTCCTCTTGGCAGGAGCTGCACCTGCTGTGCAGGCTGTGCCACACCCAGCACGTTCTCCCCCATGTGCTCCATGCCCCAGCAAGAACCCTCCTTACTTCTCAAGTGAATGGCATAATGAAGATGCATGGTTTTTCCCAAGGCCTCTGTGGTTAGGGCTGTGAAATATCAAAGAGCGCTCACAGCTGCAGTTGCAATTGTCCCTCTTCCCACAAAACCACAGGGCTCTATCCTTAGCCTTTGCAGGCACTTTCACTTGCCCACCATTCACCACATCTAGGCAACTCGGACAGACTGGGAGAACTCCAGGAAGCAGCAGCAAGCTGAGTCAGGGGAGGTTGAGCTTGGATATCAGGAAAAAGTTTTTCACCCAGAGGGTGGCTGGGCACTGGAACAGGCTCCCCAGGGTATTGGTCACAGCACCAAGCCTGAGAGAGTTCAGGAAGCCTTTGGACAACGCTCTCAGGCACATGGTGTGACCCTTGGCGTGTTTGTTCTGTGCAAGGGCAGGAGCTGGACTCGATGAGCCTGATGGGCCCCTTCCAACTCAGCATATTCTACAGCTCTGTGATTCTGTCAACTAAAGGGCTGCATGAGGGCAGAAATAGGTGACAAGAGGAAAGAAGTGAGGTTGATTGGAGAATCAAGTCACTGAGTTCACAGAAGATGCAGGATACAGGACCCTTCCCTCCCACCGTTCCCATTCTCTCTCTCAGCCCTTCTCCCCCCCCACACACAATAGAAGGTGAAGAATATCACTAAGAGAAGAAGAACCTACTGGACTCCACTGTCCATGAGAGCAGTCATTGCTCGTGCAGGAGTCACATGCTCCACCATGACTCCCAGGGTGTGACTGGCTGCTTTCTGAACAAACTCTGGGGAGTTCCACACCATCTGGAGAAGGACCCGAGCAACCTCATCCACCTCCGAGTCCATGTCCTTCTGCAAGGTCACAAAGAGCTCTCCAAGAGTGACGATTGCAGAGTAAGACACCTTTGAGCGAAGGTTGGTCACCTGGGGAAGTCATGAGGGGAAACATAAGAATCACCTTGAAAAGAAAACCAGTTGCCTTAGACAAAAGTCCCAGGAAATGACAACACTTCCCGCTGTGTCCAGGGGAACACAAAAGCACAGGCAGAGCAGAAGAGCACAAGCACAGAAAGGCACTTAACTCTGGCACCTACTTGTGCTAGGCCTCAGGCCTGCTTCCTGCAGGCCTAAAACATATTATTTCACTTAAAGTGTTCTACTTAATTCTTCTGGAATGTCCACTGCTTTGGTTTTAGGCCCTTTTATTCAAAAAACAAAGAAACAAATTAAAGCAAGGGCTGCTCTCAAGCCATAAAGGCACAAGTCATAAAGACAAAAGAGTCATTTGCTCCTGTTTGAAAAAGTAACAGCAGCAGTTGAAGCCCTCAGCCAGGAAACAGAAAACACAGGCTCAAGTCTACAGACTAATTGGCAGTGTTGAATTACAGCTTGGGCAGAGATTTGGACTGCAGCAAATAACATAATTAGTGTCTCCGCTTCTGCATTTGCACGTTGCATTGTAATGGCAGCTCGCTCCAAGAGGAGAGTGTCAGATGCCCGACCTACCAGTAAATAGAGCTACATGTGCACACAGATCCTATAGAGAGCTGACAGACATGAGAAAGATAAGGTCTAGAAACAGAAATGAAGGCAGTTCCTGAGCACACAGGGAGATGAACAAGCACATATCTACTCTACACACCGTGTAAGAAGCACGGAGGACGATTCAGAACAATGTTCTTACCTCGTTGGTAAGTGCCAAGCAAACCTCACGAAGTCTACAAAGAAGGACTTCTGAGTGGGACTCAGCCAGGTGTTTGATGCTGAAGAGTCCCTTCTCCTTCAGCTCCCTGAAAGGCAAGTACCAAAAAGAGTGACTTTCTCTCCACCCAAGAACTAGGCAGCACCCTCTGAATTTACCAGGCTGGCGGCTCAGTCAAACAAAGGGAGGTGCTTTTCAAGCAGTACTTGATGAAATCGTGGAACTCGCTGCCACAGGTTGCTGTGGCTGTCAAAAGCATACACAAATCCAAGAGGCAAATAGAGGGCTTTCAGAGTCTTCATTTGTGGCCGTTTAACAAGACAGCCTTTCTGAAGTCTCTGGCACATGAAGTCCCTATGTCAGTGCTTCCTGGAGGCTGTGAGACCGTGCCATGCTGCTGTTTCTTGTCACCTCCCTGTACCTGTCCCTGAGACACAGTCCCACTGGGCTGTGTCTGGGGCATTTTCCTTCTTTGCCAGCCCCAGCAGGCAGTTCAGCAGTGAGAGTCTGCACTGGCACTCTGTAGCTGAGTTTCCACTCTGCAATCTAGGCCTGTCTGTCACCCACTCCACTCCACCTCACACATTCCCCAAGAAAGCAGCAGGATGCCCCAGAAGATTCCACACCCGGGCAAGAACAGCTGAAAGTCTAGCTTTTCCCAAAAGCCCCTACCTAAAACAGCAGCAACATGTTATTTACAAGGTGCAAACAACTCCCTCTCTCAGCACTTGCTTTGGGCAGGACCTGAGCTACAGGAAGGCGCGTGATGCATCGGGGCTGCAGTGCAGGGCTGGCGGCCGATGCCACGGGCATCCCTGAGTGTCACCCGGACCCCCCCACAGCTGCAGAAGCTCTCTGCACCTCACAGGGCACCAAACAGAAATGGGGAAGAGAAAGCAGAAGAGACAGGGCAGAGCAAAGGCGACTGCACAAGGAGATGCATTGCAGCAGATTTTTCATGCTTATCCCAGGGTGAATGGAGTCCTTATCCCAGGGTGAATGAAGCATCCAGCAGTGAGTAGATGATAACCCAGACATCAAAAAGACAACCAATATCACCTAACATTTGTGGGGTTATCACCTCTGGGCCTCTACAGGCCTCCTTCTGTCTGTGTCTAAGTTTGGGACACATTGTGAGTATTGACAAAACATCTCAGGCCCATATGAAGCAGTGAGAAGGAAAGAGTTGACTTGCAAAAGTGCAAGATTCCTAGAGGATTTTATTTCTTTTTCCTTCTCTTCTGCCACGAGCCCCTCAGGACTAATGACAGGCTGAGTGACTCTATAGCACAACTCAGTGCATTTCTCAGAAAGAAGAACTCCCTGTAGCTGCTCCTGGGACTCACATGCGGAAGGTCACAGGCAGACCCTGACTCCTGCCACTGCTGCCAGCAGTGGGGCCAGAGACAAATCTTACTCAGTCCCACTGGGCCCCGAGGCACCCAAATCTCTACACTCCAAACTGCTGCCATCCTGCTTCTGGCTTCAGCCAGCAAATCATCTTGTCCCACAGCTTTCTCTCTTCCCTCAAGATTTCCTTTGCAGCCCCACAGAGCAGCAGGCAAAGCGAGGAAACAGCACGGACCTGCTGCAGCTGGAGCACTGCTGCAGACCAAGGCCAAGAAAAGGCTGCTCTCAAATCTTTATCCTCTCTCTGCTCTGGAGTGGTTTCACTGGTGCCCCTCGGCTCTCTCGGCTGCTGGGGCTCAGAGGCACTAGCAAGATGCTCTCCTAACCTACCTTAACGCTAAGAGGGAGACAGAGTGAACGGGGCCTTTCTTACCAGTCATCGCTGCTGAGCAAGGAGAGTGCCTCGAGCAAGGACTGCTGTGGCTCCAAAGAGGCTCCGTCCTTCTGCCCCTTCCCACGGAGCGGCTCCTCTCGGCGCTCGGCACCAGTGGCCGTCTGCGGGGTCACTGTAAGGAGAGGGTCAGCCATGAGCGCTGCAGCCCCGGGCAAGGCACCCCGCCATGGAGCGGCCTGCAGCCCCATCTCCCAGCCAGGCTTCCATGAGGTACAAACTGGCACTGGCTCAGAGAATTCCCTGCTCTCTGGCTCCTTGCTTTCTCCCAGCCCCCCCAGCTGGGCACAGCTCCTTGGCTCAACCTGACAATTGCCCACACAGCGCCAGCTCCCAAGTGCCACAGGTACCACAGCCAGCGGCACGTTCCTGAGGCCGCAGAGCTCCCACTCCCTGTGAGACAGTGCCCACCAGCAGGACTTGCTCCCCACGAGGGACCCCTCAGCTGCCTCTCCTGTCTCAGCGCCCTGATTTCCCCGAGCCCTGAGGACAGAGGCACTCTGCAACTCCCTGAGGAAAGACCTGCAGCTGCCTCGTGACAGCACCAAGCCGAGCCTGAACAAGCGAGTCCTGCTGGGCCCGGCTGAATCCCCTCAGAGCAGCTACCAGGGAACAGCGATACCTGACCCTTCACACCTCACAGCGCCTCTGTTCCCATTGGCTTCAAATATTCTAGACAGAGGGCAGCTGAGTGCACTTACATTTCAGCCTGCTCTTGGGAAGGGAGTAGTTCATGGATTTTGTTCTTTCCAAGCATCATGAATCTTTACTATTTCAATAAAGTACACACTGGCTGTATTTGAAAGATGCTGAGGTGAAATTTGTTTGTCCTCAAATGGACTTGTGTGCACACTGTGCAAGCCTAAGCTTTCTCTTGTGGAAAAATGGAATCTCTAGCCCAGATGGTTGATAAAAAAGCCTTCCAAATGCAAATTGATGATAAGAATACGTAAATACAGATGCAAATTGTTGGCAGACACAATCTCTTGATAGTCAGTTTACAAGGTATGAGAAAATTCAGATGATAAATGCATTTCTTAAGAAACCCACTTGTCATCCAAAGGACTCTTGATCATCAATTTCATGTCATGCACTCAACAGGTCGTTTTCTAATGTGTACAAGGAAACATCTGAGCTGTCTCAAATGATGGAGTTTAAATATTGCACAGAATCTAGAATATTCAGATGGGAGCTATCTGGCTGTCACTGATGTACCCCTGTCACTGCCATCAGTGGTGTCACTGCAGAAGGATGTCGATGTACACATCTATATTCAATAGGAATGGGGAGCCACGTCAGGCTAGTTCTGGTCAATTGTGAGCATGGAAGTAGCATCACTAGAAAAGAGCACTCAAAGTATCATTCCTAGCTCCCTTCTTCTTCTCTCACCCTACTCAGGATCATAGCACAGGCAGGCTGCCCTCACAGGAGAGGCAAGAGCCACTAGGGACTATGTGCTGTGTATTCACTGCAGGCAGCAAACAGCCTGGGAGCACCAGGCAGCCCCTCCTGGCTGTCACCTGCTACACAGGCCGCTGTATTTGGGTGGGGTGACACAGGAGGCGCTGCTTGTTCCCTCTTGGCATTGCAGGCCGTGGGATGGCAGCGGCAAGAAGCCATTGGGCACTTCTGGGAGCAGCAGCACGGCTGCACCAAGTGGCTGACTGCCATGCAGAGACAACCCTTGCTGGGAGAGCAGGAAAGCTGGCTGCAGAGGCAGACAGCAGCACAGGCAGAGGGCCAAGATGGAGAGTGGACAATTGATCGTGGTGGTACTCGTAGGTGCACAGTGAGCACACCCTGCCAGACTGCCCCGAGCTCATCCCTGCAGTTACAGCTGCCTCCTGGCACCAGTGCTGTAGTTTGCTCTATCAGGATGGGCAAAAGCCAGAGCTTAGGTCTTTACCACTACTTTATGCAGCTCAGCTTTCCAATGGATCAATAAGAACCAACTGCTCCAGTTCTGCCGAGCTGGAGTAACTCAAGAGTAGATTTGCTGTTCATTCTCAGCACAGGCTATGAACCCAAGATCCCAGCTGTGGTGGCTGAATCAGGAGGCAGTTTGTGCTCCTTGTGCAAGGAAAACCGGTGCAGGAAAATGCTGCTGTGGAGCAGGCTTACCTGAGGAGCTGCGTGGGAAGCTGCCGTCTCCATGGATGATGGGCTTCTTGGACAGTAAGGGCACGTTGTCCTGCTTCCTCAAGACCTTCTTCTTCAAGGCACTACCAGGGTGTTTCCTCTGCACACTGGAAGCTGTGCCATTGACAGGCAGTAGGCTAAAGCCTGCAGGGACCAAAGAGGAGCTTAGAAGTGGAGGGTGACAATGGAAAGGCCCAGAAAACTTGCTGGAGCTGGGTAACATCTCTTTGTTATCCCAAAGAACTTCAAGTATAACAGTGGCACAGAACCATGGGAAAGTGATCACAGAATCCTAGAAGAG
Source organism: Corvus hawaiiensis (assembly GCF_020740725.1). Taxonomy (NCBI): domain Eukaryota; kingdom Metazoa; phylum Chordata; class Aves; order Passeriformes; family Corvidae; genus Corvus; species Corvus hawaiiensis. Next base: position 105,999,009 of record NC_063215.1, read on the forward strand.
TTTATGTGGGAAGGCACCTTTAACCACCATCTAGTCCAGCCCCCATGAGCAGGGACATCTTCAGCACGAGCAGCTTCCTCAGGGCCCCATCTAACATGGCCTTGAACACCTTCAAGGATCGATCAACAACAGCTTCTCAGGGCAAACTCTTCCAGTGTTTCATCTCCTTCATTATAAAGAAATTCTTCCTAATATCTAATCAAAATCTACCCTCTTCTGGTTTAAAACCAAATTGCAGTGATGCTTCCCCGAAGAAACAAGGAAACCCCAGTATTGCTTTGCTTTTGTTTTCCTGTTTCAGAGGCTGGCTGGGGAAGTTACCAAAAGAAAGCGCAGATAACCTTGCGTGATGCCCTCGGGCTGAGTGCTGCCTCCTGAGGTCCCTGCTGCTGCCCTGGGGCAGCGCACACAGCACTGCAGTCAGAGCCCCTCAGCCCGGATTCAGTCGGCAACGCTGCTTGCTCCTGGGGCTACAACAGAAGCACTGGCTCGGGGCTTCAGCACAGCTCTACAGCACCAGCTCCTCAGCAGGGAGTGGTGGGAGAAGGGTCTCTGGGGTTTTCATTAGAAGGAGTTGAATTTTGTTTCTTCCAGGTTGCACCTTGGTTGAAAAGCATTCTTTTGGACCCACTTTTCCTGGAGGCTGCTATCCAGGAGAGAGTCTGAAGCCCCAGTGTACTTTGCAAGACAGAATTTTACACTCTGAAGGACTTCAGAGGGGAAGGTGGGAAGCTGATATTCTGTTACGGACTCAGTGAGGCCATGGGCAAGACACTTCATGCCTCTCCATTTTTCTTTGGGGACCGGAAATACATCCTATGCAAACTCCCACTCAGATGCAAATGTAACAGCCCCCCAGTCTGAGGGCAACACTGTGCAGAGGGCAAGCAAGTGATCAGAAAGGACCACAGGTGTAGCAACCACTTACTTGCCGCAGCTGCATCCCCGGGGTCAACTCTCTGTGGAGGCAGCTGCAAGGACGTTTCCTTTTCTCTCTCTGTCTTGATCTCTTTCTCCAAAAGCTCCATTGGCATCCGCTCTAAGTTCCTTTGAGCCAACTTGCCCAATGCAGCACGGACCTACATGCAATGGGAATGCATCACAGACTGTAAGCAGAGACACACAAACCAGACACAACATCTCATCAGGAGCACAGAGTCCATAGATTTCCACAGTCCTTGATGCAGCTCCATGTACATTCCAATGGTTTCTGAAGAATGTCTCCTGTCCTCACCTTGGCAATTACACACAGTGAGGTGGAATGCTTTATTGCCATAACCTCCCACTGCTCCAAGGTACTGTTTCTCAGCCTGTGTCAGGAGGCCCTGCTTGAAGCAAGAAAATCACAGGAGTGCTCCAAGACAGATGAAGAGCCTACGTGATCAGTGAGCAGGCAGTTCCCTTCCTACAGGCCATGGCAAGAGAATAAAAACCATGTGCAATACGCAGCAAGGAGGGGTCAGTAGCTGTTGCTTAACACTCATGGCCAGGAATTGCAGCTGTTTCTCACTTCTGGCTTCTGAAGGACTCAGCTGCTCTCGGAGACCGTGAGGCCAAAAAGAGGAGTCACGTGAAAACAAGTTGCAGAAACATTGATGGTAATGCATGGAAAAATTGAGAATGAGAGGGCTGTGAGATACAGCAAGAAAGGTAACCAGGAAAAATCAAATTCTCCCATTTTATTTTGCAGCCTTGCTTACACTCAGCATTAGAATCCTTGCTTCTGTGCTTCCCAGGATGCACTTTGCCCACATTCACTGATGTGTAGCTTGCTCTGCCATTCAGAACTTCTCTACAAGGGCCTTTGCACAAAAAGAATGCTTCTGGCATGACCTTAGCACCATCTCCAAACCAGTGACCTTGCCACCACTGGAAATAGCCAAGCAGTTGCTCTGTAGCTGTCAAATATATTCCCAAGAGAATCCCCACCCCCCAAGAGTGGAAGATTATGATTTTCAGGGACAGTTTGGGCCTAGCACTAAACAGTCACTGGAAAGGAAGTCTGCTCATCCCTGTCCTTATCCCTCACCTTTCCAAAGCCATCCTTCAGGGCTTCGGCACTCGTAAGGCCAGCACTGGTGGGGTGATCCGTCTCCTTGGCCTGGCTCACTGGGAGGCCTGTTAATGGAAGCAAAGGTTCCTGTAAATCTCTGGCACACTTCAAGCCCCCAACAGCGCCATGCTGGGCAACAGGCAAGACAGCTTCCAGATTGCAGAGCTCTGATAAGACCCAGAGATTGTGTCTGAGAGCAGCAAGCTACATATGCCTAGAACCTCTCCCAATGGATGGGCTACTGCCACAGTGCACTGGCAGCAGACATGGCATTGCTCTGTGGCCAGCAGAATGAAACCTCCTGCATGATGGAGGCCTCAGCCCTGGATGCTGGAGAGCTGCTGCATTTGATAGAGAAGGGCAGAGACGGAGCTTGCTCTTGACAGAGATTCTTATCTGTCCTAATTCATGCTGATTTTAGTAAACATCTTCTTCCTGGTTCCTAAAAGAACTCCCGGGTTCTAATACCCGTAAGCATTTAGATCAATATTTTCTTCTCTTTGTGGCAATATTTTAGAGGACATGAAAAGAAAAGCTTAGGATTGCAGGAGTGTTAGCAAAACGTGAATTGTGTTCTTGAAATTGGATAATTTGCTTTCCCCGAGGATTTTCATTCTAAACTGTGTGAGATTGGGCCACTTTCAGGCCAGTCTGACCAAAGGCTGATTTTCCTAATGGAAGTGGAACAATGTAGCTCGTTTTGAAATACTCTTCAACAGAGCCGTTAAAACTCAGAGGATGAATCACTCTTTACATGGCTTCACAGAGGATTAAAACACGTGGCAGCAAAGTAGCAGAAAACCAATGTCTTAAATCCGGATTTTTTGCCCTGCAAAATGGTCAGCTTAATAATAAAAAAGAGTCAGATATGGGCTTTGAGGAAGGAGGGCTATTCTGGATTGGGGGCAAGGCCTTGGAAGGTAAGAGCATCTGAGAAGTTGACAGGGAAACTACTGACTCCAGGGTAACCTCCTTGGGACCAGTGCAGTCAGTCCCAAGTGCAAAGTGGAGACACAAAATATAACAGAGGCCACAATGCCAACATAAAGCATCAGAAGCTACAGTCTTTCATGTGAGAGATTCCCTGGAAACTTCTAAAGAGCTGCACAGGGAAACATGCTCCTGCCAGCAGCCACTTGAGGCAGGCCAGGGAGACACCCTGACCCACTTGCACAGAGCCAGCACAGGAACAGCCTGGCCTCTGGGCTGCCCTGGGACAGCAGGGAGCCCAGAGGCCTGTGCTTTCCAGGAATGGCTCAGCTGCACACGCACCCTCCTGCTCCTCTCCCGGCCCCACAGCTGAGCAGCCCTACAGCTCCACGGGGCACTGGGAGCAGCACAGCTCAGTGCAGGGGGCACATGCAGGGCAGAACTGTTCCCTGGCAATGTGCCCAGGCTCTCTAGGCTGGCACAAGAGCCTTCCTCCCGCCAGAGAGCGGCCCAGCTCCCGCCTTACCTCTTTGTGAGGCTGAGCCATGCTCAGCCTTCACCTTGTGCTCCCTGGCAGTGACCCCGGGGGCAGCGCTGCTCAGCTGCCCCTGCCGGGGCTCCTGGGCCAAGGCCCCCTGAGCAGGCTGCGAGCGGAGACCTGCACTGCCAAGGCCGGGCTTCCGCGCATCCGTCTCCAAGCCGAAAAGTTCAGCCAGTTCCCTTGGGAACAGAGGCATCCCACGTCCTATCACACACCATGAACTCTTTCCCTTCTTCCTCTGGGTTTTTGTTGTAGACTCAGAAGCAGCTGTAGATCAGGTACAAGGGAAGAAGTGAGTTAGTTGAACTCCCACCTTTACAATCACCACAACTAATGGGTGAGGCACTCGAGGGGTTATTTATTATTGAGAAGATCACTTTGTTTTTATTTTTCATGAAACTAGCATCACTATAATTGCTCTGAACTGTATGGAGCTGGCAGGAAGGGAGAGAGAGATTCCACTACTTTGCTTCTGTGCTGCTCATGGCTCATCCACTACTTGGGGATCCCTTTCCTTCCAAACAGTTGGCAACCCACAGGGGTCTCTAGAATTTGACAATTCCACCTAGGAAGTAATTGCTTTCCCAAGCCAGTTTTCAAGGCCTTTGTTTCTGTAACTCCCCCTCAGTTCTGGGTTGGGTTTTCTTGGTGGTTTTTATTTCTCTTTACAACAAAGGCAGTGCTGGGACACAAACAATGGCACCACGTGTTAGAAGCAAAAGAAGATTTGCAATCAAATTTAGATGTCCCCACTATTCAAGCAGCCCATATCTGTAGGGAACACATTGTTCATGCAAACGTCCCAGCTTTCTCTGCTTTGTTGCTCCAGGAGTTTATTCCCTGCTTTCCTTCCTGCAGAGACACCCAAACCCAACATAAACATGACCTGCCTCAAAACATTTCTGATCTTCGCTAATCCTGACAATGCAAAATTTTCTTAATGGAAACGGCATGGTGCAGGTTAATCTGAAATGCTCTCCAATGGAGCTTTTGAAACTCAGAGAACTAATCATTCTGTACAGGCCTCCACCAATGATAAATCGTTTTTCTGCATCAGCAAAATTGTTTCTTCAAATCTCATCTCTCCTATCATTCCATGCCCAGAGATGGCAAAGGAACAACAACCCTGGCATTGAGGCTTTGAACTTGAAAGCAGGCGCTGACACACATGCACCAGACACCTCATTTGGTCTGGCACAACTCTTCTTGTCAGGGATCAGGCAAGGCAGGGACGGGGGACAAGGCAGAAGGCATCTCCTCCCCCAGCCTCAGCCTGCAATACTGACACGGGCAGAGAGAGTCGGGGAAGAGATTTGCCATCGTGAACCTGCCATAGGTGGCTTTAGGCTTGTGCTGTCAGAGGATGACAAACTCTGATCCTGCATAGGCTGCATCCATTTGGAAGTCTCCTTCCCCTTAACTGGAACATTCACAAGGCCTTTCTGTCTAAGGAGGTTTCCCTATTTCTCCCCATGCAAAACCAGGCAATGTCCATGAATCTCCTTCAGATCTCAAAGGGCTCAGCGCAGAAACTGCCCCAAGGGAAGGTGTTCTCCTTCTTCCTTCAAAGGCAGGAGGAAGGAGTGGGAACATTTCTCCTTTCATGCTAAATGTCTTTTTTTCTCTACTAATTATGACCTTAGAAAGGGTGCAGGGAGATGAAAGGCATGTGCAGGATGGAGAGGAATGTTTTCTTTTCCTGTGGCGCATTTCCCGAGCCCCAAGGTACCAGTGCAGCTCCTGGAGTAATTTTCACTGCACCACTGGAGCACACTCCCAGTGACCAGGCTCTGGGAGAATCCACTGAGCCCATCAGGGAATTGAAAGGAATTTGAAGACATTTAAACCAGGATGGTTTTCAACCAAACTGCCACAATGCCACCCCTGGGTCAGCATTCCAATGGTCATTTTAGGACAGACATGCCCTGTACCTACCTGCATGTTCAGAGTTCTTCTCTTTGCTTCTTCCGCTGGATCTTGGCCTTGAGAAAATGGAGGACAAAAGAACATATGAGCAGGTAGAAAGAGAAGGGCATGGAATGTGTGTAGCATCAAAGGAGGCAAACCTTCTTAGCATGGTCCCCCTGATGAAGGAGGAAATGCAACACATAAACCCAACACGATGCAAAGCTGAGGAATTGTCCTTAAGCTTTCAGGTGCTGGAGTCCCACAGAGCTTGCCAAGCTCCAGCTGAAACACAGCAGTCATTCTTCAACTTGCATCAGACCTGCCCAGTTCTCTCCTTTTGCAGCCAAGTGGCTCCTACAGCCTCTGTGAAGCAGCAAGAGCTGCTGAGCTGAGACACAAGTCTGTATGGAGGGCAGCTACTTTTGTTCTCCTGCCCAAGCTTGACTTTGCCTGCTCATGCCTTACACTGGTGACAGTCTCGGGCTACATGGGGCCATAGCACTGCTCTCTCCTGAGAATGACAGTACACCTCCTTGCTCTTTCAAGGACAAAAAGGCCTTTTCCAACTCAGCTGCTAGGTAAGGATATTCCGATTGCACTTTAAAAGCCCTACGGACGCTTTTCAATTGGAATGATACTTCTGGGACTCCTGCTTTATCCTTGTCACTAGGATAAGCTTGACAGCTACATTTTCTCACACATATATCCAAGCCAATATCTTTGCATCAGGTACAGTCCTATAACTCTTCTCTAGCACCTTGCCCTCTTTGATCTTAAGCCCAGATCGAAATACTAAACATCGATCAGATGATACATCTGTACCCCAAGTTTTATCTGGGCTCTGGTTTCACGGTGGAGGCCCAGGCACAGAGAAGTCACACCTGACATTTACAGGAGCAGCACCTGAATTTGCAGACACCTCCTCAGTAGCCAATATTTGCCCTGACATATCCTCATGGCTGCAGAAGTTGACAGGCAAGGATCACAGTATTCAAAGAACCACAGTATCCAGATCCATGCAATACAGTTCCCAAATGACAGCACAAACACCACAGAGGGAATCAGTAGCCAAGTCCAGCAGAGGACCTGTTCTGAGGTGCTCTTAAGCCCTGCCTCCTCTTCCCCACAACCACCTCTGCTCTTAGGGCATATGGTGTTGGCTTTGCCATTGTGCTGGATCACCACAGATGGGCAAAATGGGGAATACACTGAGGTTTGCCTAAATACAAGGGAGAGATGACTGTGGAAAATAACCTCATGAGATGGGAAGCGTGAGGGGAACAGCACACTGGAGCAGCAGACACCTTGGCTTACCTCATCTCCTGGGACTCCTGGAAATCCAGCTGCGGAGAGCTTGGGACAGACGCTGCCGCACTGCTCACAGGGGGACTCACTGCCTTGCGTATTGGGGGGATCAAAGGTGGTCCCAATGATCCCTTCTTCATATCCCCACCACTGGAACACAGCAAGGAAGCCTGCAAAGAGTAGAACACAGTACTCCTCAGATCAAGCATCCAGCCTTGCCCCCATTCATGCCTGAAGACATTTAGCCATGCTCTTAGCTGAGACCTGGCAGAGATGTCAAACTGATGGAGCAGCTTGGTCTAGGACAGGGAATGGAAAGGGAAGTGGTCAGGGAGAGGCCATGTCCCACATTTGCCATTGCTATCCCTGTGCTCACTTCTCTGGAAATGTGGCTACATTCCCAGATGGCATCCACATGTTTGGCACCAAAATGTTCTGCGGTGCCACTGCCTCCACTGGCCTTTTGGATCGTATGGGAATGGCCTTGGATCCCTATTCTCTCCCTGTCCCTAAAGCACCTAACAGCCAGTGCGGATCTCCAGCCAAGTCCCCACAAAGCCATCCTGCAGGATGTCCAAACCTGCTTTTCTCAAGCCCCTCATTTCTGCTGCTGCTTCCCTTCCCTCGTACAGTTCCCCAGCAGCCTTTGAGCCCCGATGCTGCTGAGTTCTGGGCATGCTCGGTGCTCTCCAGCTCCCACACATCCATCATCTCAGGCTCCCTGGCATTTAGGAAGTTCTGCTGAGCTCCCTGCCCTGCTGCTCTCTGGAAGGCCTCTGCCTGCCCAAGTTGCTCCAGGGCCCCCATGCCATGTCCAGCAAGCGGGGTGGAGGCAGCGGGGGCAGATGCACACCCTTCCTTAGTATCCCATTGTCCCTGGCACAGCTAAAGAGCCAAATCAGGCCCTGTTCAAACTTCAGTGGAAGGATCGGTTCCTCTCAGGGATACACTGGGCCCTTTCTCAGCAAGGCTGGAATCAAGTACACAAGCTTTGGGTTGGACATTCTGTTTACCAAAGCTGTTGTTCATCTGCCTCCTCCTGCACCCCACGGCAAACCCAAAACAACTGCAGGTCCTGGCCCTGCTGCAAAGGCAATCGTGGGGGTGGGCTCTGGGCTGCTCTCCCCATGGCCACCTGCCATCCCTTCCCTCTGGACAAAGCCGTGCCAGAATGCACAAAGCTGCCCAGAAGCTGATGAAGTCTAGAAATAGCATCAGAGACAACTGGGCACAAGGGCATGGCTGTACAACTCAAAAGCTGACACAACCTGGAACTGACTTTGCAGGACTGCCTGTTCCAGCAAACACCTTTCTCCGTCCAAACCGGACACAGCTGACAGAAAACAGCACCAAGACACAGAGATGGTTCACACATACCCGTAGTTTACTAAATGTAGAAGGATTGGTTCACAAGATTGGCCAACTTCAGCTGCTCTGACTGCCTGTTGGTGTTTTCTCAGCCATAAGACAGAGCAGGAGCCACAAGAGAGCCAGAAACCATTCAAAGACCTCCCCTGCTATTGATACCCGCTGAGGACATGAAGCCTGCACTACACACCCACTGCAAAGACAGCCTGAAGTGCAGTGTCCTGCTGAGCTCTCCCTTTGCTCAGCTGCTTCCCTGGCCTCACACCACAGCAAAAGGTCTCCGAGCTCTGCCTACAGCACATAAACTGAAAACCTTCCACACAGGACTCTAGCTTCATTTCCTTACCTTCCATCCTTTTCCCTCTGTACTCAACTCCTGGTTTGCTCTACTGTCTTCGTCGTAGCTAGTGCCATTTTCCCCATTCTCCTGCTCTCCACTACATATTTTCTTTGCATTTGAAGAAGGAGAGCTCTTCTGGATGGGAGGCAATGGCTTGGAGAGAAGGAGCATAGAGGGAGATTCCACGGTAAATTTCTTGGCAAGAGTAGCCAAGTCAGTCAGTCCTGTAAAATGGAAACACAAAATATAACAGAGGCCACAATGCCAACATAAAGCATCAGAAGCTACAGTACTTCATGTGAGAGATTCCCGGGAAACTTCTAAAGAGCTGCACAGGGAAACATGCTCCTGCCAGCAGCCACTTGAGGCAGACCAGGGAGACACCCTGACCCACTTGCACAGAGCCAGCACAGGAACAGCCTGGCCTCTGGGCTGCCCTGGGACAGCAGGGAGCCCAGAGGCCTGTGCTTTCCAGGAATGGCTCAGCTGCACACGCACCCTCCTGCTCCTCTCCCGGCCCCACAGCTGAGCAGCCCTACAGCTCCACGGGGCACTGGGAGCAGCACAGCTCAGTGCAGGGGGCACATGCAGGGCAGAACTGTTCCCTGGCAATGTGCCCAGGCTCTCTAGGCTGGCACAAGAGCCTTCCTCCCGCCAGAGAGCGGCCCAGCTCCCGCCTTACCTCTTTGTGAGGCTGAGCCATGCTCAGCCTTCACCTTGTGCTCCCTGGCAGTGACCCCGGGGGCAGCGCTGCTCAGCTGCCCCTGCCGGGGCTCCTGGGCCAAGGCCCCCTGAGCAGGCTGCGAGCGGAGACCTGCACTGCCAAGCCTGGGGGTCTGCACAGCATCCTTGCAGCCAGCCAGGGGCGGGAGGGCACCAGGGTGGGGAGGCCGCACAGGGCCCTCCTTAGGCATGGTCTCCATCCACTTCTTCCTTGAGGTTTTGTCTACTGAAGAAGCTGTAGATCAGGTACAAGGGAAGAAGTGAGTTAGTTGAACTCCCATCTTTACAATCACCACAACTAATGGGTGAGGCACTCGAGGGGTTATTTATTATTGAGAAGATCACTTTGTTTTTATTTTTCATGAAACTAGCATCACTATAATTGCTCTGAACTGTATGGAGCTGGCAGGAAGGGAGAGAGAGATTCCACTACTTTGCTTCTGTGCTGCTCATGGCTCATCCACTACTTGGGGATCCCTTTCCTTCCAAACAGTTGGCAACCCACAGGGGTCTCTAGAATTTGACAATTCCACCTAGGAAGTAATTGCTTTCCAAAGCCAGTTTTCAAGGCCTTTGTTTCTGTAACTCCCCCTCAGTTCTTGGTTGGGTTTTCTTGGTGGTTTTTATTTCTCTTTACAACAAAGGCAGTGCTGGGACACAAACAGTGGCACCCCATGTTAGAAGCTGCAGAAGCTTTGCACTCCCCATGAGATGTCCCCAATACTCAAGTAGCCTGTATCTGTAGGGAACAAATGGGTCATCCAAATATCCCACTTTTGCTCTAATTCATGGTTCCAGGGATTTATTGCCTGCTTTCTTCTCTGCAAAGAAACTGAAACCCAACACAAACATGACCTGCCTCAAAACATTTCTGATCATGGCAGTTCCTGACAATTCAAAATTTTCTCAATGGAAGTTGCATAGGGTAATCATAAAAAGAAGACCTGTCTTAAATCTGGAATTTTTTCCCCCTGTAGAAAGGCCAGGTCAATATTAAAAGAGATAGCTCATTTCTACTCCAAAATTAATCCAGAAATGCCACCTTACTTAGTCAGCAATACTTCTCCCCAGATGCATTCAGCATTCCAGCTGCATATCAGCAATTAAGGAATCATTCCAAAGGGGCCGTGCCCAGGATTTGGCAGAACTAACCCTGAGGCAAGGGACCAGTGGATCTGATCCCTTTTTCTGCATCAGCAAAATTGTTTCTTCAAATCTCATCTCTCCTATCATTCCATGCCCAGAGATGGCAAAGGAACAACAACCCTGGCATTGAGGCTTTGAACTTGAAAGCAGGGACTGACACACATGCACCAGACACCTCATTTGACCTGGCACAACTCTTCTTGTCAGGGATCAGGCAAGGCAGGGACGGGGGACAAGGCAGAAGGCATCTCCTCCCCCAGCCTCAGCCTGCAATACTGACATGGGCAGAGAGAGTCGGGGAAGAGATTTGCCATCGTGAACCTGCCATAGGTGGCTTTAGGCTTGTGCTGTCAGAGGATGACAAACTCTGATCCTGCATAGGCTGCATCCATTTGGAAGTCTCCTTCCCCTTAACGGGAACATTCACAAGGCCTTTCTGTCTAAGGAGGTTTCCCTATTTCTCCCCATGCAAAACCAGGCAATGTCCATGAATCTCCTTCAGATCTCAAAGGGTTCAGCACAGGAACTGCCCCAAGGGAAGGTGTTCTCCTTCTTCCTTCAAAGGCAGGAGGAAGGAGTGGGAACATTTCTCCTTTCATGCTAAATGTCTTTTTTTCTCTACTAATTATGACCTTAGAAAGGGTGCAGGGAGATGAAAGGCATGTGCAGGATGGAGAGGAATGTTTTCTTTTCCTGTGGCGCATTTCCTGAGCCCCAAGGTACCAGTGCAGCTCCTGGAGTAATTTTCACTGCACCACCGGAGCACACTCCCAGTGACCAGGCTCTGGGAGAGCCCATCAGGGAATTGAAAGGAATTTGAAGACATTTAAACCAGGATGGTTTTCAACCAAACTGCCACAATGCCACCCCTGGGTCAGCATTCCAATGGTCATTTTAGGACAGACATGCCCTGTACCTACCTGCATGTTCAGAGTTCTTCTCTTTGCTTCTTCCGCTGGATCTTGGCCTTGAGAAAAGGGAGGACAAAAGAACATATGAGCAGGTAGAAAGGGAAGGGCATGGAATGTGTGTAGCATCAAAGGAGGCAAACCTTCTTAGCATGGTCCCCCTGATGAAGGAGGAAATGCAACACATAAACCCAACACGATGCAAAGCTGAGGAATTGTCCTTAAGCTTTCAGGTGCTGGAGTCCCACAGAGCTTGCCAAGCTCCGGCTGAAACACAGCAGTCATTCTTCAACTTGCATCAGACCTGCCCAGTTCTCTCCTTTTGCAGCCAAGTGGCTCCTACAGCCTCTGTGAAGCAGCAAGAGCTGCTGAGCTGAGACACAAGTCTGTATGGAGGGCAGCTACTTTTGTTCTCCTGCCCAAGCTTGACTTTGCCTGCTCATGCCTTACACTGGTGACAGTCTCGGGCTACATGGCGTCATAGCACTGCTCTCTCCTGAGAATGACAGTACACCTCCTTGCTCTTTCAAGGACAAAAAGGCCTTTTCCAACTCAGCTGCTAGGTAAGGATATTCCGATTGCACTTTAAAAGCCCTACGGACGCTTTTCAATTGGAATGATACTTCTGGGACTCCTGCTTTATCCTTGTCACTAGGATAAGCTTGACAGCTACATTTTCTCACACATATATCCAAGCCAATGTCTTTGCATCAGGTACAGTCCTATAACTCTTCTCTAGCACCTTGCCCTCTTTGATCTTAAGCCCAGATCGAAATACTAAACTTCGATCAGATTATACATCTGTACCCCAAGTTTTATCTGGGCTCTGGTTTCACGGTGGAGGCCCAGGCACAGAGAAGTCACACCTGACATTTACAGGAGCAGCACCTGAATTTGCAGACACCTCCTCAGTAGCCAATATTTGCCCTGACATATCCTCATGGCTGCAGAAGTTGACAGGCAAGGATCACAGTATTCAAAGAACCACAGTATCCAGATCCATGCAATACAGTTCCCAAATGACAGCACAAACACCACAGAGGGAATCAGTAGCCAAGTCCAGCAGAGGACCTGTTCTGAGGTGCTCTTAAGCCCTGCCTCCTCTTCCCCACAACCACCTCTGCTCTTAGGGCATATGGTGTTGGCTTTGCCATTGTGCTGGATCACCACAGATGGGCAAAATGGGGAATACACTGAGGTTTGCCTAAATACAAGGGAGAGATGACTGTGGAAAATAACCTCACGAGATGGGAAGCGTGAGGGGAACAGCACACTGGAGCAGCAGACACCTTGGCTTACCTCATCTCCTGGGACTCCTGGAAATCCAGCTGCGGAGAGCTTGGGACAGACGCTGCCGCACTGCTCACAGGGGGACTCACTGCCTTGCGTATTGGGGGGATCAAAGGTGGTCCCAATGATCCCTTCTTCATATCCCCACCACTGGAACACAGCAAGGAAGCCTGCAAAGAGTAGAACACCGTACTCCTCAGATCAAGCATCCAGCCTTGCCCCCATTCATGCCTGAAGACATTTAGCCATGCTCTTAGCTGAGACCTGGCAGAGATGTCAAACTGATGGAGCAGCTTGGTCTAGGACAGGGAATGGAAAGGGAAGTGGTCAGGGAGAGGCCATGTCCCACATTTGCCATTGCTATCCCTGTGCTCACTTCTCTGGAAATGTGGCTACATTCCCAGATGGCATCCACATGTTTGGCACCAAGATGTTCTGCGGTGCCACTGCCTCCACTGGCCTTCTGGATTGTATGGGAATGGCCTTGGATCCCTATTCTCTCCCTGTCCCTATAGCACCTAACAGCCAGTGCGGATCTCCAGCCAAGTCCCCACAAAGCCATTCTGCAGGATGTCCAAACCTGCTTTTCTCAAGCCCCTCATTTCTGCTGCTGCTTCCCTTCCCTCGTACAGTTCCCCAGCAGCCTTTGAGCCCCGATGCTGCTGAGCTCTGGGCATGCTCGGTGCTCTCCAGCTCCCACACATCCATCATCTCAGGCTCACTGGCATTTAGGAAGTTCTGCTGAGCTCCCTGCCCTGCTGCTCTCTGGAAGGCCTCTGCCTGCCCAAGTTGCTCCAGGGCCCCCATGCCATGTCCAGCAAGCGGGGTGGAGGCAGCGGGGGCAGATGCACACCCTTCCTTAGGATCCCATTGTCCCTGGCACAGCTAAAGAGCCAAATTAGGCCCTGTTCAAACTTCAGTGGAAGGATCAGTTCCTCTCAGGGATACGCTGGGCTCTTTCTCAGCAAGGCTGGAATCAAGTACACAAGCTTTGGGTTGGACATTCTGTTTACCAAAGCTGTTGTTCATCTGCCTCCTCCTGCACCCCACGGCAAACCCAAAACAACTGCAGGTCCTGGCCCTGCTGCAAAGGCAATCGTGGGGGTGGGCTCTGGGCTGCTCTCCCCATGGCCACCTGCCATCCCTTCCCTCTGGACAAAGCCGTGCCAGAATGCACAAAGCTGCCCAGAAGCTGATGAAGTCTAGAAATAGCATCAGAGACAACTGGGCACAAGGGCATGGCTGTACAACTCAAAAGCTGACACAACCTGGAACTGACTTTGCAGGACTGCCTGTTCCAGCAAACACCTTTCTCCATCCAAACAGGACACAGCTGACAGAAAACAGCACCAAGACACAGAGATGGTTCACACATACCCGTAGTTTACTAAATGTAGAAGGATTGGTTCACAAGATTGGCCAACTTCAGCTGCTCTGACTGCCTGTTGGTGTTTTCTCAGCCATAAGACAGAGCAGGAGCCACAAGAGAGCCAGAAACCATTCAAAGACCTCCCCTGCTATTGATACCCGCTGAGGACATGAAGCCTTCACTACACACCCACTGCAAAGACAGCCTGAAGTGCAGTGTCCTGCTGAGCTCTCCCTTTGCTCAGCTGCTTCCCTGGCCTCACACCACAGCAAAAGGTCTCCGAGCTCTGCCTACAGCACATAAACTGAAAACCTTCCACACAGGACTCTAGCTTCATTTCCTTACCTTCCATCCTTTTCCCTCTGTACTCAACTCCTGGTTTGCTCTACTGTCTTCGTCGTAGCTAGTGCCATTTTTCCCATTCTCCTGCTCTCTGCTACATATTTTCTTTGCATTTGAAGAAGGAGAGCTCTTCTGGATGGGAGGCAATGGCTTGGAGGGAAGGGGCATAAAGGGAGATGGCCGGAAAGACTTGGCAAAAATGAACCTAGTCACACCTGCAAAGTGGAGACACAAAATATAACAGAGGCCACAATGCCAACATAAAGCCTCTGAAGCTACAATATTTCATGTGAGAGATTCCCTGGAAACTTCTAAAGAGCTGCACAGGGAAACACTCTCCTGCCAGCAGCCACTTGAGGCAGGCCAGGGAGACACCCTGACCCACTTGCACAGAGCCAGCACAGGAACAGCCTGGCCTCTGGGCTGCCCTGGGACAGCAGGGAGCCCAGAGGCCTGTGCTTTCCAGGAATGGCTCAGCTGCACACGCACCCTCCTGCTCCTCTCCCGGCCCCACAGCTGAGCAGCCCTACAGCTCCACGGGGCACTGGGAGCAGCACAGCTCAGTGCAGGGGGCACATGCAGGGCAGAACTGTTCCCTGGCAATGTGCCCAGGCTCTCTAGGCTGGCACAAGAGCCTTCCTCCCGCCAGAGAGCGGCCCAGCTCCCGCCTTACCTCTTTGTGAGGCTGAGCCATGCTCAGCCTTCACCTTGTGCTCCCTGGCAGTGACCCCGGGGGCAGCGCTGCTCAGCTGCCCCTGCCGGGGCTCCTGGGCCAAGGCCCCCTGAGCAGGCTGCGAGCGGAGACCTGCACTGCCAAGCCTGGGGGTCTGCACAGCATCCTTGCAGCCAGCCAGGGGCGGGAGGGCACCAGGGTGGGGAGGCCGCACAGGGCCCTCCTTAGGCATGGTCTCCATCCACTTCTTCCTTGAGGTTTTGTCTACTGAAGAAGCTGTAGATCAGGTACAAGGGAAGAAGTGAGTTAGTTGAACTCCCACCTTTACAATCACCACAACTAATGGGTGAGGCACTCGAGGGGTTATTTATTATTGAGAAGATCACTTTGTTTTTATTTTTCATGAAACTAGCATCACTATAATTGCTCTGAACTGTATGGAGCTGGCAGGAAGGGAGAGAGAGATTCCACTACTTTGCTTCTGTGCTGCTCATGGCTCATCCACTACTTGGGGATCCCTTTCCTTCCAAACAGTTGGCAACCCACAGGGGTCTCGAGAATTTGACAATTCCACCTAGGAAGTAATTGCTTTCCCAAGCCAGTTTTCAAGGCCTTTGTTTCTGTAACTCCCCCTCAGTTCTGGGTTGGGTTTTCTTGGTGGTTTTTATTTCTCTTTACAACAAAGGCAGTGCTGGGACACAAACAATGGCACCCCATGTTAGAAGCTGCAGAAGCTTTGCACTCCCCATGAGATGTCCCCAATACTCAAGTAGCCTGTATCTGTAGGGAACAAATGGGTCATCCAAATATCCCACTTTTGCTCTAATTCATGGTTCCAGGGATTTATTGCCTGCTTTCTTCTCTGCAAAGAAACTGAAACCCAACACAAACATGACCTGCCTCAAAACATTTCTGATCATGGCAGTTCCTGACAATTCAAAATTTTCCCAATGGAAGTGGCATGGGGCAGATCATAAAACGAAGACCTGTCTTAAATCTGGATTTTTTTCCCCCTGTAGAAAGGCCAGGTCAATATTAAAAGAGATAGCTCATTTCTACTCCAAAATTAATCCAGAAATGCCACCTTACTTAGTCAGCAATACTTCTCCCCAGATGCATTCAGCATTCCAGCTGCATATCAGCAATTAAGGAATCATTCCAAAGGGGCCGTGCCCAGGATTTGGCAGAACTAACCCTGAGGCAAAGGACCAGTGGATCTGATCCCTTTTTCTGCATCAGCAAAATTGTTTCTTCAAATCTCATCTCTCCTATCATTCCATGCCCAGAGATGGCAAGGGAACAACAACCCTGGCATTGAGGCTTTGAACTTGAAAGCAGGCGCTGACACACATGCACCAGACACCTCATTTGGTCTGGCACAACTCTTCTTGTCAGGGATCAGGCAAGGCAGGGACGGGGGACAAGGCAGAAGGCATCTCCTCCCCCAGCCTCAGCCTGCAATACTGACATGGGCAGAGAGAGTCGGGGAAGAGATTTGCCATCGTGAACCTGCCATAGGTGGCTTTAGGCTTGTGCTGTCAGAGGATGACAAACTCTGATCCTGCATAGGCTGCATCCATTTGGAAGTCTCCTTCCCCTTAACGGGAACATTCACAAGGCCTTTCTGTCTAAGGAGGTTTCCCTATTTCTCCCCATGCAAAACCAGGCAATGTCCATGAATCTCCTTCAGATCTCAAAGGGTTCAGCGCAGAAACTGCCCCAAGGGAAGGTGTTCTCCTTCTTCCTTCAAAGGCAGGAGGAAGGAGTGGGAACATTTCTCCTTTCATGCTAAATGTCTTTTTTTCTCTACTAATTATGACCTTAGAAAGGGTGCAGGGAGATGAAAGGCATGTGCAGGATGGAGAGGAATGTTTTCTGTTCCTGCGGTGCATTTCCCGAGCCCCAAGGTACCAATGCAGCTCCTGGAGTAATTTTCACTGCACCACCGGAGCACACTCCCAGTGACCAGGCTCTGGGAGAGCCCATCAAGGAATTGAAAGGAATTTGAAGACATTTAAACCAGGATGGTTTTCAACCAAACTGTCACAATGCCACCCCTGGGTCAGCATTCCAATGGGCATTTTAGGACAGACATGCCCTGTACCTACTTGCATGTTCAGAGTTCTTCTCTTTGCTTCTTCCGCTGGATCTTGGCCTTGAGAAAAGGGAGGACAAAAGAACATATGAGCAGGTAGAAAGAGAAGGGCATGGAATGTGTGTAGCATCAAAGGAGGCAAACCTTCTTAGCCTGGTCCCCCTGATGAAGGAGGAAATGCAACACATAAACCCAGCACGATGCAAAGCTGAGGAATTGTCCTTAAGCTTTCAGGTGCTGGAGTCCCACAGAGCTTGCCAAGCTCCGGCTGAAACACAGCAGTCATTCTTCAACTTGCATCAGACCTGCCCAGTTCTCTCCTTTTGGAGCCAAGTGGCTCCTACAGCCTCTGTGAAGCAGCAAGAGCTGCTGAGCTGAGACACAAGTCTGTATGGAGGGCAGCTACTTTTGTTCTCCTGCCCAAGCTTGACTTTGCCTGCTCATGCCTTACACTGGTGACAGTCTCGGGCTACATGGCGTCATAGCACTGCTCTCTCCTGAGAATGACAGTACACCTCCTTGCTCTTTCAAGGACAAAAAGGCCTTTTCCAACTCAGCTGCTAGGTAAGGATATTCCGATTGCACTTTAAAAGCCCTACGGACGCTTTTCAATTGGAATGATACTTCTGGGACTCCTGCTTTATCCTTGTCACTAGGATAAGCTTGACAGCTACATTTTCTCACACATATATCCAAGCCAATGTCTTTGCATCAGGTACAGTCCTATAACTCTTCTCTAGCACCTTGCCCTCTTTGATCTTAAGCCCAGATCGAAATACTAAACTTCGATCAGATTATACATCTGTACCCCAAGTTTTATCTGGGCTCTGGTTTCACGGTGGAGGCCCAGGCACAGAGAAGTCACACCTGACATTTACAGGAGCAGCACCTGAATTTGCAGACACCTCCTCAGTAGCCAATATTTGCCCTGACATATCCTCATGGCTGCAGAAGTTGACAGGCAAGGATCACAGTATTCAAAGAACCACAGTATCCAGATCCATGCAATACAGTTCCCAAATGACAGCACAAACACCACAGAGGGAATCAGTAGCCAAGTCCAGCAGAGGACCTGTTCTGAGGTGCTCTTAAGCCCTGCCTCCTCTTCCCCACAACCACCTCTGCTCTTAGGGCATATGGTGTTGGCTTTGCCATTGTGCTGGATCACCACAGATGGGCAAAATGGGGAATACACTGAGGTTTGCCTAAATACAAGGGAGAGATGACTGTGGAAAATAACCTCACGAGATGGGAAGAGCGAGGCGAACAGCACACTGGAGCAGCAGACACCTTGGCTTACCTCATCTCCTGGGACTCCTGGAAATCCAGCTGCGGAGAGCTTGGGACAGACGCTGCCGCACTGCTCACAGGGGGACTCACTGCCTTGCGTATTGGGGGGATCAAAGGTGGTCCCAATGATCCCTTCTTCATATCCCCACCACTGGAACACAGCAAGGAAGCCTGCAAAGAGTAGAACACAGTACTCCTCAGATCAAGCATCCAGCCTTGCCCCCATTCATGCCTGAAGACATTTAGCCATGCTCTTAGCTGAGACCTGGCAGAAATGTCAAACTGATGGAGCAACTTGGTCTAGGACAGGGAATGGAAAGGGAAGTGGTCAGGGAGAGATCATGTCCCACATTTGCCACCGCTATCCCTGTGCTCACTTCTCTGGAAATCTACATTCCCAGATGGCATCCACATGTTTGGCACCAAGATGTTCTGCGGTGCCACTGCCTCCACTGGCCTTTTGGGTCGTATGGGAATGGCCTTGGATCCCTATTCTCTCCCTGTCCCTAAAGCACCTAACAGCCAGTGCGGATCTCCAGCCAAGTCCCCACAAAGCCATCCTGCAGGATGTCCAAACCTGCTTTTCTCAAGCCCCTCATTTCTGCTGCTGCTTCCCTTCCCTCGTACAGTTCCCCAGCAGCCTTTGAGCCCCGATGCTGCTGAGCTCTGGGCATGCTCGGTGCTCTCCAGCTCCCACACATCCATCATCTCAGGCTCCCTGGCATTTAGGAAGTTCTGCTGAGCTCCCTGCCCTGCTGCTCTCTGGAAGGCCTCTGCCTGCCCAAGTTGCTCCAGGGCCCCCATGCCATGTCCAGCAAGCGGGGTGGAGGCAGCGGGGGCAGATGCACACCCTTCCTTAGGATCCCATTGTCCCTGGCACAGCTAAAGAGCCAAATCAGGCCCTGTTCAAACTTCAGTGGACGGATCGGTTCCTCTCAGGGATACGCTGGGCCCTTTCTCAGCAAGGCTGGAATCAAGTACACAAGCCTTGGGTTGGACATTCTGTTTACCAAAGCTGTTGTTCATCTGCCTCCTCCTGCACCCCACGGCAAACCCAAAACAACTGCAGGTCCTGGCCCTGCTGCAAAGGCAATCGTGGGGGTGGGCTCTGGGCTGCTCTCCCCATGGCCACCTGCCATCCCTTCCCTCTGGACAAAGCCATGCCAGAATGCACAAAGCTGCCCAGAAGCTGATGAAGTCTAGAAATAGCATCAGAGACAACTGGGCACAAGGGCATGGCTGTACAACTCAAAAGCTGACACAACCTGGAACTGACTTTGCAGGACTGCCTGTTCCAGCAAACACCTTTCTCCGTCCAAACCGGACACAGCTGACAGAGAACAACACCAAGACACAGAGATGGTTCACACATACCCGTAGTTTACTAAATGTAGAAGGATTGGTTCACAAGATTGGCCAACTTCAGCTGCTCTGACTGCCTGTTGGTGTTTTCTCAGCCATAAGACAGAGCAGGAGCCACAAGAGAGCCAGAAACCATTCAAAGACCTCCCCTGCTATTGATACCCGCTGAGGACATGAAGCCTTCACTACACACCCACTGCAAAGACAGCCTGAAGTGCAGTGTCCTGCTGAGCTCTCCCTTTGCTCAAGCTGCTTCCCTGGCCTCACACCACAGCAAAAGGTCTCCGAGCTCTGCCTACAGCACATAAACTGAAAACCTTCCACACAGGACTCTAGCTTCATTTCCTTACCTTCCATCCTTTTCCCTCTGTACTCAACTCCTGGTTTGTTCTACCGTCTTCGTCGTAGCTAGTGCCATTTTTCCCATTCTCCTGCTCTCTGCTACTTATTTTCTTTGCGTTTGAAGAAGGAGAGCTCTTCTGGATGGGAGGCAATGGCTTGGAGGGAAGGAGCATAGAGGGAGATTCCACGGTAAACTTCTTGGCAAGAGTGTAGCCAGTCAGTCCTGTAAAATGGAAACACAAAATATAACAGAGGCCACAATGCCAACATAAAGCCTCTGAAGCTACAGTATTTCATGTGAGAGATTCCCTGGAAACTTCTAAAGAGCTGCACAGGGAAACATGCTCCTGCCAGCAGCCACTTGAGGCAGGCCAGGGAGACACCCTGACCCACTTGCACAGAGCCAGCACAGGAACAGCCTGGCCTCTGGGCTGCCCTGGGACAGCAGGGAGCCCAGAGGCCTGTGCTTTCCAGGAATGGCTCAGCTGCACACGCACCCTCCTGCTCCTCTCCCGGCCCCACAGCTGAGCAGCCCTACAGCTCCACGGGGCACTGGGAGCAGCACAGCTCAGTGCAGGGGGCACATGCAGGGCAGAACTGTTCCCTGGCAATGTGCCCAGGCTCTCTAGGCTGGCACAAGAGCCTTCCTCCCGCCAGAGAGCGGCCCAGCTCCCGCCTTACCTCTTTGTGAGGCTGAGCCATGCTCAGCCTTCACCTTGTGCTCCCTGGCAGTGACCCCGGGGGCAGCGCTGCTCAGCTGCCCCTGCCGGGGCTCCTGGGCCAAGGCCCCCTGAGCAGGCTGCGAGCGGAGACCTGCACTGCCAAGCCTGGGGGTCTGCACAGCATCCTTGCAGCCAGCCAGGGGCGGGAGGGCACCAGGGTGGGGAGGCCGCACAGGGCCCTCCTTAGGCATGGTCTCCATCCACTTCTTCCTTGAGGTTTTGTCTACTGAAGAAGCTGTGGATCAGGTACAAGGGAAGAAGTGAGTTAGTCGAACTCCAGCCTTTGATATCTACTCATCGAATGGGTGAGGCACTCAAGGGGTTTTTTAAATATTGAGAAGTTTGCTTTGTTTTGATCTTTCATGAAACTTGCATCGCTGTAATTCTTCTTAACAGTATGGACCTGCCAAGCCTGAAGGGCAACGTGGAAGGCTGCAATGATAAGTGGGGAAAAAACCCATTCCTTCTTGAGACTGGGCTTCTGTGCCTACCAAGTACAGACCCACACAATCCTGACTACTTTTCCTGCAAAGCAGCAAGACCTCTCAGCAAGCAGGCAGGCCTTGCTGGTGTTTTAATAGCACCGTTATAACATCCTCAGGGTTCGAGCTGATCAGCAAGCAGAGGAAGAACGGGAAATTTATTTTTAGTGAGACCTGACATTGATGGCAAAGGTAGAAACAGGCCTTGCATCTTATGACCATGTCCACTTGTGGTCTGCTGTGGCCACAGTCCCTGTCCTGGCTGGCAGTATGAGTGACTTGGCTACTGAGAAAAAGGAGAAAGCAGAGTAAACTAAGGACAGAATGTTGTGATGCCTTGGGCATCCCAACAGGATCATCTGTACCTGTCAGCCACCTACTCTGACACAGAGCCAGCACTGACCACCATCGACCAGTTTTCCCTGAAATCTGCTGGGATTTTTTTCCATTTGGCTGAGGCCTTTCATCTCCATTCTATCCTCACCTTTTTCTTCAGCGGTCTTTCCTTTTCCACTGAAGTCCATGTTGGAACCCGTGCTTCTGCCTCGCAGAAGTATCTGGGTTTGAATTTGGGAACGCTCTCGGCGTAGACAGCGACGGGAGCTTGGTACCCAGCCTTAGAACAAGGTCGGGGGACTCCAATCGCCAGCAGTCGGCACAGAGAGGCAGAGCCAGACGCGTCTCCTGCCGCCGTGTCTGTGACACCCGCCACCTTCACAACCTCAGCGCGGGGCTGCCCCTTTGTGACGCGCTCGCCCGTGGTTCTCTCGTTTCCATGGCCGCAAAACCCCCATCCCAACACCATCCCCTTCCCTTCCCAAGGGCAGCCAGCCCTAAGCCCCAGCAGGCCAGGCCTGTGGGTTTGACACTGTCTAGGAGGAAAGGCACTTTCCAAAGCTACTTTTCAAGGCATTTCTTTTTGTAACTCCCACTCACATCTGGGCTGGGTTTTGCACTTTTTGGATTTGATTTTTTCTGTTCACAACAAACGAAGGGCTGGCACATGAACAATGGCACCTCATGTTAGAAGTTGAAGAAGCTTTGCACTTTCCATTAGATATCCCCAGTATTCAAGCAGCCCATATCTGAAGGGAACAAACTGGCCTATCCAAACAATCCACTTTTGCTCTACTTCATTTTTCCAGGGGTTTATTCCCTGCTTTCCTTCCTGCAGAGACACCCAAACGCAACATAAACATGACCTGCCTCAAAATATTTCTGATCTTGGCTAATCCTAACAATTGAAAATCTTCCTAATGGAAATACCACTGGGCAGGTCATTCTGAAATGCTCTCCAAGAGAGCTCCTAAAACTCAGAGAACTAATCATTCTGTACAGGCCTCCACCAATGATAAAATCATGTGGCAGCCAAGCGGTAAAAAAAAAGGAATAACTTTCTGAAATCAGGATTTTTTGCCCCCTGTAGAACATTACAGTCAATAATAAAAGAGAGAAAGATAAGCTTTAATGAGATAGCTCACTCCTAGTCCAGAATTAATCCAGCAAAAATGCCACCTTACATACTCAGCAATTCTTCTCCCCAGATGCATTCAGCATTCCAGCTGCATATCAGCAATTAAGGAATCATTCCAAAGGGGCCGTGCCAGGATTTGGCAGAACTAACCCTGAGGCAAGGGACCAGTGGATCTGAACCCTTTGTCTGCATCAGCAAAATTATTTGTTCAAATCTCATCTTTCCCATCTATTAAAGGAAGCTTTGCCCCCTGCATTAGATGCTCCCAGTATTCAGTGGGCTGATATGATCAGTGTATCTGTAGGGTGTAAATTGGCCATGCAAATGTTCTCCTTCCTTGTGGCAGGGGTTTATTCCTGCTTTCTTTCCTGCAGACACACCCAAACCCAACATTAACATCACCTGCCTCAAAACAATTCTCATCTTGGCTGTCCCTGAAAATTCAAAACTATACACAGAGCGTTTCCCTGTCCCCAGGGACAGGCTCTAAGGCTGGGCTCTCACTTGCACAGAATGAAGAAGAGCTGCTGCACTTGCCAGCGGCTCCGGGGTCTCGCGATCAGCGCTTTGAGCGCAGCCTTTGTACACACTCCGCCTCCCTGAGCCGAGCAGCATTCCTGGGCATGGGCACCGACGCTGCAGGCCAACATCCTCCGGGCACAGCTGCAGGAAGGAGATTGCAACGAGTCCTGGCTGAAGGAGTCTCCAGTCTGCTGCAGCCCTTCACCTGGGGCGGAATTGTCTTGTGCCGCCATGGGGGGAGCAAAGGGGTGATGGGCTCTGTGCAGATGAGGGTCTCCTCGATGTGCTGCTGGTCACTGGGCCCGATACAGCTGCTGGTGCGTTGCCCCGCAGCATCAGGAGCCTGCATGGAAAAATAATGCTGCCAGTGCGAGTGACAGCCACCCATCCCTGCCATGGCCCTGCCCACAGGGTGTCCTGCCTACCAAACTGCTCGAGTCAGGTCATGTTAGAGCAACAGAAAAAATGTTCAAATGATGCATTTTCCACATGCTGTCAAAATCATGGCCATACAGTCCACATGTTGGAGGCAGACTGCTGTCAGCAGAATGGGGGAAGCCCCAGCAGCTGCTCTCCCCATGGCAGGATGCCCATGGCAGCAGAGGCAAGTCTCTGACCTTGCCCACTGCAGTGGGACCCAGGACAGTGCTTTGGAGTTGTTCCCACTGAACTCAGGCTGCTGCTACAGCAGCAACATCACTTCGCACATTTGATAACAAAGAGTTGGAATGGCACGCAGGACTTGCCCCAAGAGCTACAAATAAAAGGCGGGGTGGTTAGAAGAGTTTGCTCCTTTTTAATACAAGCAGGCCTGGATTTAAGCAGGGACACTGGGCTAATCATACTGGGGACTGCTTTATAAGCCTTGTCTCTAGCAATTCCCACCAGTCTGCAAGATTTTGTCAGTAGAAAGGGGTAGATAAGATTTTACAGCACATCCATGAGCAAGTCTGGGCCAGAACTCAAAGCACAAGACAAATACTCCCAAATCTGCCCCCCATGGGGAAAGGAAGCAGAAAAGCAGATGAAACAAGTGCCATTGCAGCTAAATTGCCTGCATTTATCTTCTGGTCCAACCTTTCTGTACAAAATCTCCTCAATTCAAACACACAGCTTAAGATCAAGGAATAAAAGTGTTTCGAGAGCATTTCAAGCCTGATTCCTCTTACTTGCACGGAAAAGTAGATGCTAAATTCCTTAAAAACACAAATGCAGGTCTGTTTGGGACTGCATCCTTCAAAACAAGGAATGGAGGTTTAGAAGCACAGAACTGTTTCCATTGGGAAAGACCTTTAAGCTCACAGAGTTCCCCCAATAACCTGAGCCCGCTAACACTGCCAAGGCCACCACTAAAGCATATCCCAGGACGGGATGCCATTGGCCTTCTTGGCCACCTGGGCACACGCTGGCTCATGTTCCGCCACTGCCAAGCAGCACCCTCAGGTCCTTCTCTGCTGGGCAGCTTTCCAGCCACTCTGCCCCCGGCCTGTAGCCTTCCGTGGGGTTGTTGTGGCCCAAGTGCAGGACGGGACACTTCACCTTGTTGAACCTCATACAACTGACCTCAGCCCATGATCCAGCCTGGCCAGATCTCTCTGTAGAGACTGCCTACCCTCCAGCAGATCAACACTCCCACCCAGCTTGGCGTCGTCTGCAAACTGGCTGAGATGCCCTTGATCCTCTCCTCCAGATCATTGATAAAGATATGAAACACGACTGGCCCCAGTGCTGAGCCCTGGGGAACACCACTTGTGACCAGCCACCAACTGCATTTAATTCCATTTCATTCCACCACTCCCTGACAGTCTTCACCCAGGGAAGGAAGAGTGCATGAAGTACTTCAGGCTTTTCCTCAGGCTTTGTTCTCTGTTTCCCCCCACATAAAAGGCAGAGATTCTCCTCAGCCCTCCTTTTGTTGCTGTTGTATTTACAGCAATAGTTCTACTCTCTTTTGCAAGTTTCTAGGAAGAAATTCTTTACTGTGAGGCTGCTGAGGCACTGGGAACAAGTTACCCAGAGAAGCTGTGGATGCCCCAAGCCTGGAAGCGTTCAAGGCCAGGTCGGATGGGGCCTTGAGCAACCCGGTATAGTGGAAGGTATCCCTGCCCACAGCCAGAGCTTTGGAAGTAGAGAATCTTTCAGGTCCTTCCCAATCTAAATCATTCTGTGATTCTATGATTTCCCTGCAGGAGTCAGATTAAACTTGGGCTTTGTCCCTTGCAATTTTGTCCCTGCATAACCTCACGACATCCGTAGAGTCCTCCTGAGTTGCCTGCCCCTTTCTCCAAAGATGATAAACTCTCCTGTTCCCCTGAGTTCCAGCCAAAGCTCTCTGTGGGACCCATTGAGAGTGGGGCTAGTACATAAGGCAGGGAGTCAGGTATATCTTCCAAGGTTTCATTTCATAGGAGTAATAGCAAGGAAATAGGTCCATGATGTTCTCCCATTGTTGTGCAGCAAACATACAGTAATGTTATATGAAACATGCTCATGGCAAGCACGCTACAGAGCCCATCAGGACTGGAGCTGCTGTGGAGGTCAAACACAGTTTATCATCAGTCAGAGACTTGATGGGAGGATAAAATTAAATTTGAGTGATGTCAGTTCTTTGAGGCTTTTCTGAGCCCTGAAATTTCAGCTTAGAGATCATGTACCTGAAGCATGAGTTTTATCTAGTGCAACAAGCCCATTGGAACGGGGCAGTTTCCTCAGGCCTGCGGGAAAATCCCACTGCAGATCCTTGTGCCACTGATTCCATCTCTCCCCACCTTTCTCAGTTCTTGGTGGCAAGGTCACTTAGGTTAGACACACAGCTCCCAAGAAGTGCTCCTGTATTTTTCTGCACAATGAATTAAAGTGAGATTACACATCCCAAATCTGTGCTTTCTTTCTGGAAAACTGATAGATTTGGGGAATTTCTGGAGCAGGAAGCTTGCTTCCTCAAATATTTCCTGTGCATGGTAATGAGCACAGAGGAAAGATTTAATATTAAAAGCTTTGCCCAGGCAATGCTCTTTTGACAAGTTCCCTCCTTAGCTCTCCTTGGGAAGATCTGAAAGGTTCAATGTCCCCAGCAAAAGCTCCTGCAATGGCTGCCCGCCAGCAGAGCAGGGCTGTCAGCTGTGAACCAAGTGTTGCCACAGGCAGCAGCTTACCCAGGGCAGCAAATCAGGAGCTAGGAAGGAGCTGATCTGAAGGCCAAACCTCCTTAGCTCCTTCCAAGAGCACTGCAACAATTCCTCATTCCAAGGAGGTGCAGTGCTGGACACCAGAGCTCTGTGTGAGGACTGGACACAAGTTTGCTCCCACCGAGTGCTGTGATGGTTTCTGCAGGAGCTCTGGGCTCCTGTGCCTGCCGGACACCATGAGGAGAGAAGGAGCCGAGTACACTGACACACCTTTGCCTTGAGCATAGCCCGGCCTTGACCAAACACACTGAAAGGTTTCCCCTTTGGCCCATGTCTCGAAACATCAGGCCAGCTGCGTGAGGGATAAAATGATGTTTTCGTTCAGGCATTGCAGGTAGCCATGAGAAGGAGTGCTTATGTCACACAAGCAAAGATGTAACGAGCAGGAGGCCAGGCCTGCTGAGTGTGGGCGGGAGGAAAAGGGGAGGGAACCCACGCTTGTTACCGGCAGAGAAAGGGGAGGGGAAAGGAGCTGTTGCTTGGAGCCTGGTGGGCAGTCGGAAAGAATGTAAGTTCCTGAGCAGCCGGCACGTGGGAAAGGGGACAGGCAGCCCCATGGGCCAGGAAAAGGCATAAAGGTTTGTGGATTTGAGGCAGAGCTGTGCCTCATCAGGGATGTTATAAATAAAATATGTAATTCGTGCTATTCTATCTAAAACTGAAATGTAATGAGACCCTACAGAGACCGAGTTTCTAAATCCCTGCACCAGCGTGGCTGAGAGAAAAATTTCACAACACTAAAAGTATTTCTTTCACAATAAGTGAGGATTCCACCTAGGTGGGGTTGGATCTTATCACCGGGACATTTGCACCATGACGACTTGATCACCACAGTCTGATATCTACAGCGCATCTGATAAGGAATCGGACATTCCGGGAACTAAAAATAACTGTTCCGGGAACCAGAGATGGCCCATCCATCAGCAGAAATGGCCCACTCATCACCCAGGATGGACAATTCATCAGACCCAGGAAAGGCTTTGTGCGGCCCAACTACTCTGGGACAAGAAAACTTCATGAATACGAGAAGAATAGAATTAATTCGGACTCTGCCCAAAAACTGTATAAGAAGGGACCAGCCAAAGCAGCACTCGTGAACTTGGAAGGTCTGATGCGATAGAGATCAGATCTATGCGTGTTCACCCAGCTCCGACCCCGGGCTCGGTGCTGTTTTTCTCGATCGTGGTGTTTGAAAACGATATTTCGGTCGCATAATAAATGTCATTTCTTTATTAATTTTGATTGGGCAACTCTGTTTATGTTAAGGGAGATGCACTCAACTCAGCTGACTTGTTTATACTCATAAAGAGTTTTGCTTAGATGACTTTCTCCTCTTTCAGCCTTATGGCTGAGTGAATATTTCTCACAGCTGTTTGACAACTCAGGTTGGTTTGTTGTCAGAGAATTTCCCTCAGAAATAGGAGGGTTATCTTCCTCTGTGCCTTCCTCTCAGCAGCCTTGGGGCTCTTGCTGTGTGAAGCCATCACAGGGGACTACTAAAATATGATCGCTGGCCAGCATTTTTCTCCTAGGAGAGCCCTGCTGCTGTTCCACAAATCTTTCCTAAAGGCCCAAACCAACTCCAGACACTCTGCCTACAGCAGGTTTCCACAAAGAGCTGCAGAAATCCAGGACAGCTACAAGCGAGTGTGGGAAGGGTTTTGTCCTGGTCCTGACAGGAGAATTCTTAATGATCTGAGGCATTTCATTCAGATGTAGCATAGGATCTGAGTTTTTTCTATTGATATGTTTCAGGATGACTTACAAGCCTTGGGAGAATGAGGTACAAGGCTGACATTGACAGCGTGATCGTATCCAAGTATAATTGTCCATTTTATTATTCTTCTATTTTTTTCCACTCTAATAAGCCAAGGCAAGCTTTTCCTGGAGACAGAACGTGTGTGGGATGAAGTTTGGTCCCTCACAGGGTCACCAGGGCTGGCAGTGACAAAGCAGGCAATCTGCTTCATTGGGAACCACTACAGAGCTACACCCCAGTGTGGGTTTCAGTAGCAGGGTATTATTAAGAGCTCCTTTCCTGCATGAGATACAAAAAGGAGGTCCCAAATGATCTTCATGCAAGCATGCAGTAAAGAACTGATCCTGCTGTCCTAATGAAGCTAATGCCTATGATGTGGAGCCTTCCAGGAGGCTGCTCTGCAGAGGTTCTGATGTGCCAGTGTCTCTTCATTCACACAGCCTGCCTCAAGTGGCTGCTGGCAGGAGCGTGTTTCCCTGTGCAGCTCTTTAGAAGTTTCCAGGGAATCTCTCACATGAAATACTGTAGCTTCTGATGCTTTATGTTGGCATTGTGGCCTCTGTTATATTTTGTGTCTCCACTTTGCACTTGGGACTGACTGCACTGGTCCCAAGGAGGTTACCCTGGAGTCAGTAGTTTCCCTGTCAACTTCTCAGATGCTCTTACCTTCCAAGGCCTTGCCTCCCAATCCAGAATAGCCCTCCTTCCTCAAAGCCCATATCTAACTCTTTTTTATTATTAAGCTGACCATTTTGCAGGGCAAAAAATCCAGATTTAAGACATTGGTTTTCTGCTACTTTGCTGCCACGTGTTTTTATCCTCTGTGAAGCCATGTAAAGAGTGATTCATCCTCTGAGTTTTAACGGCTCTGTTGGAGAGTGTTTCAGAATGAGCTACATTGTTCCACTTCCATTAGGAAAATCAGCCTTTAGTCAGACTGGCCTGAAAGTGGCCCAATCTCACACAGTTTAGAATGAAAATCCTTGGGGAAAGCAAATTATCCAGTTTCAAGAACACAATTCACGTTTTGCTAACACTCCTGCAATCCTAAGCTTTTCTTTTCATGTCCTCTAAAATATTGCCACAAAGACAAGAAAATATTGATCCAAATGCTTACGGGCATTGAAACCCAGGAGTTCTTTTAGGAACCAGGAAGAAGATGTTTACTAAAATCAGCATGAATTAGGACAGATAAGAATCTCTGTCAAGAGCAAGCTCCGTCTCTGCCCTTCTCTATCAAACGCAGCGGCTCTCCAGCATCCAGGGCTGAGGCCTCCATCCTGCAGGAGGTTTCATTCTGCTGGCCACAGAGCAATGCCATGTCTGCTGCCAGTGCACTGTGGCAGTAGCCCATCCATTGGGAGAGGTTCTAGGCATATGTAGCTTGCTGCTCTCAGACACAATCTCTGGGTCTTATCAGAGCTCTGCAATCTGGAAGCTGTCTTGCCTGTTGCCCAGCAAGGCGCTGTTGGGGGCTTGAAGTGTGCCAGAGATTTACAGGAACCTTTGCTTCCATTAACAGGCCTCCCACTGAGCCAGGCCAAGGAGATGGATCACCCCACCAGTGCTGGCCTTACGAGTGCCGAAGCTCTGAAGGATGGCTTTGGAAAGGTGAGGGATAAGGACAGGGATGAGCAGACTTCCTTTCCAGTGACTGTTTAGTGCTAGGCCCAAACTGTCCCTGAAAATCATAATCTTCCACTCTTGGGGGGTGGGGATTCTCTTGGGAATATATTTGACAGCTACAGAGCAATTGCTTGGCTATTTCCAGTGGTGGCAAGGTCACTGGTTTGGAGATGGTGCTAAGGTCATGCCAGAAGCATTCTTTATGTGCAAAGGCCTTTTTAGAGAAGTTCTGAATGGCAGAGCAAACTACACATCAGTGAATGTGGGCAAAGTGCATCCTGGGAAGCACAGAAGCAAGGATTCTAATGCTGAGTGTAAGCAAGGGTGCAAAATAAAATGGGAGAGTTTGATTTTTCCTGGTTACCTTTCTTGCTGTATCTCACAGCCCTCTCATTCTCAATTTTTCCATGCATTAACATCAATGTTTCTGCAACTTGTTTTCATGTGACTCCTCTTTTTGGCCTCACGGTCTCCGAGAGCAGCTGAGTCCTTCAGAAGCCAGAAGTGAGAAACAGCTGCAATTCCTGGCCATGAGTGTTAAGCAACAGCTACTTACCCCTCCTTGCTGCGTATTGCACATGGTTTTTATTCTCTTGCCATGGCCTGTAGGAAGGGAACTGCCTGCTCACTGATCACGTAGGCTCTTCATCTGTCTTGGAGCACTCCTGTGATTTTCTTGCTTCAAGCAGGGCCTCCTGACACAGGCTGAGAAACAGTACCTTGGAGCAGTGGGAGGTTATGGCAATAAAGCATTCCACCTCACTGTGTGTAATTGCCAAGGTGAGGACAGGAGACATTCTTCAGAAACCATTGGTTTCTGTGCCACTGTTATACTTGAAGTTCTTTGGGATAACAAAGAGATGTTACCCAGCTCCAGCAAGTTTTCTGGGCCTTTCCATTGTCACCCTCCACTTCCAAGCTCCTCTTTGGTCCCTGCAGGCTTTAGCCTACCGCCTGTCAATGGCACAGCTTCCAGTGTGCAGAGGAAACACCCTGGTAGTGCCTTGAAGAAGAAGGTCTTGAGGAAGCAGGACAACGTGCCCTTACTGCCCAAGAAGCCCATCATCCATGGAGACGGCAGCTTCCCACGCAGCTCCTCAGGTAAGCCTGCTCCACAGCAGCTTTTTCCTGCACCGGTTTTCCTTGCACAAGGAGCACAAACTGCCTCCTGATTCAGCCACCACAGCTGGGATCTTGGGTTCATAGCCATTGCTGAGAATGAACAGCAAATCTACTCTTGAGTTACTCCAGCTCGGCAGAACTGGAGCAGTTGGTTCTTATTGATCCATTGGAAAGCTGAGCTGCATAAAGTAGTGGTAAAGACCTAAGCTCTGGCTTTTGCCCATCCTGATAGAGCAAACTACAGCACTGGTGCCAGGAGGCAGCTGTAACTGCAGGGATGAGCTCGGGGCAGTCTGGCAGGGTGTGCTCACTGTGCACCTACGAGTACCACCACGATCAATTGTCCACTCTCCATCTTGGCCCTCTGCCTGTGCTGCTGTCTGCCTCTGCAGCCAGCTTTCCTGCTCTCCCAGCAAGGGTTGTCTCTGCATGGCAGTCAGCCACTTGGTGCAGCCGTGCTGCTGCTCCCAGAAGTGCCCAATGGCTTCTCGCCGCTGCCATCCCACGGCCTGCAATGCCAAGAGGGAACAAGCAGCGCCTCCTGTGTCACCCCACCCAAATACAGCGGCCTGTGTAGCAGGTGACAGCCAGGAGGGGCTGCCTGGTGCTCCCAGGCTGTTTGCTGCCTGCAGTGAATACACAGCACATAGTCCCTAGTGGCTCTTGCCTCTCCTGTGAGGGCAGCCTGCCTGTGCTATGATCCTGAGTAGGGTGAGAGAAGAAGAAGGGAGCTAGGAATGATACTTTGAGTGCTCTTTTCTAGTCATGCTACTTCCATGCTCACAATTGACCAGAACTAGCCTGACGTGGCTCCCCATTCCTATTGAATATAGATGTGTACATCCACATCCTTCTGCAGTGACACCACTGATGGCAGTGACAGGGGTACATCAGTGACAGCCAGATAGCTCCCATCTGAATATTCTAGATTCTGTGCAATATTTAAACTCCATCATTTGAGACAGCTCAGATGTTTCCTTGTACACATTAGAAAACGACCTGTTGAGTGCATGACATGAAATTGATGATCAAGAGTCCTTTGGATGACAAGTGGGTTTCTTAAGAAATGCATTTATCATCTGAATTTTCTCATACCTTGTAAACTGACTATCAAGAGATTGTGTCTGCCAACAATTTGCATCTGTATTTACGTATTCTTATCATCAATTTGCATTTGGAAGGCTTTTTTATCAACCATCTGGGCTAGAGATTCCATTTTTCCACAAGAGAAAGCTTAGGCTTGCACAGTGTGCACACAAGTCCATTTGAGGACAAACAAATTTCACCTCAGCATCTTTCAAATACAGCCAGTGTGTACTTTATTGAAATAGTAAAGATTCATGATGCTTGGAAAGAACAAAATCCATGAACTACTCCCTTCCCAAGAGCAGGCTGAAATGTAAGTGCACTCAGCTGCCCTCTGTCTAGAATATTTGAAGCCAATGGGAACAGAGGCACTGTGAGGTGTGAAGGGTCAGGTATCGCTGTTCCCTGGTAGCTGCTCTGAGGGGATTCAGCCGGGCCCAGCAGGACTCGCTTGTTCAGGCTCGGCTTGGTGCTGTCACGAGGCAGCTGCAGGTCTTTCCTCAGGGAGTTGCAGAGTGCCTCTGTCCTCAGGGCTCGGGGAAATCAGGGCGCTGAGACAGGAGAGGCAGCTGAGGGGTCCCTCGTGGGGAGCAAGTCCTGCTGGTGGGCACTGTCTCACAGGGAGTGGGAGCTCTGCGGCCTCAGGAACGTGCCGCTGGCTGTGGTACCTGTGGCACTTGGGAGCTGGCGCTGTGTGGGCAATTGTCAGGTTGAGCCAAGGAGCTGTGCCCAGCTGGGGGGGCTGGGAGAAAGCAAGGAGCCAGAGAGCAGGGAATTCTCTGAGCCAGTGCCAGTTTGTACCTCATGGAAGCCTGGCTGGGAGATGGGGCTGCAGGCCGCTCCATGGCGGGGTGCCTTGCCCGGGGCTGCAGCGCTCATGGCTGACCCTCTCCTTACAGTGACCCCGCAGACGGCCACTGGTGCCGAGCGCCGAGAGGAGCCGCTCCGTGGGAAGGGGCAGAAGGACGGAGCCTCTTTGGAGCCACAGCAGTCCTTGCTCGAGGCACTCTCCTTGCTCAGCAGCGATGACTGGTAAGAAAGGCCCCGTTCACTCTGTCTCCCTCTTAGCGTTAAGGTAGGTTAGGAGAGCATCTTGCTAGTGCCTCTGAGCCCCAACAGCCCAGAGGGCCGAGGGGCACCAGTGAAACCACTCCAGAGCAGAGAGAGGATAAAGATTTGAGAGCAGCCTTTTCTTGGCCTTGGTCTGCAGCAGTGCTCCAGCTGCAGCAGGTCCGTGCTGTTTCTTTGCTTTGCCTGCTGCTCTGTGGGGCTGCAAAGGAAATCTTGAGGGAAGAGAGAAAGCTGTGGGACAAGATGATTTGCTGGCTGAAGCCAGAAGCAGGATGGCAGCAGTTTGGAGTGTAGAGATTTGGGTGCCTCGGGGCCCAGTGGGACTGAGTAAGATTTGTCTCTGGCCCCACTGCTGGCAGCAGATGCAGGAGTCAGGGTCTGCCTGTGACCTTCCGCATGTGAGTCCCAGGAGCAGCTACAGGGAGTTCTTCTTTCTGAGAAATGCACTGAGTTGTGCTATAGAGTCACTCAGCCTGTCATTAGTCCTGAGGGGCTCATGGCAGAAGAGAAGGAAAAAGAAATAAAATCCTCTAGGAATCTTGCACTTTTGCAAGTCAACTGTTTCCTTCTCACTGCTTCATATGGGCCTGAGATGTTTTGTCAATACTCACAATGTGTCCCAAACTTAGACATAGACAGAAGGAGGCCTGTAGAGGCCCAGAGGTGATAACCCCACAAATGTTAGGTGATATTGGTTGTCTTTTTGATGTCTGGGTTATCATCTACTCACTGCTTCATTCACCCTGGGATAAGGACACCATTCACCCTGGGATAAGCATGAAAAATCTGCAGCGATGCATCTCCTTGTGCAGTCGCCTTTGCTCTGCCCTGTCTCTTCTGCTTTCTCTTCCCCATTTCTGTTTGGTGCCCTGTGAGGTGCAGAGAGCTTCTGCAGCTATGGGGGGGTCCGGGTGACACTCAGGGATGCCCGTGGCATCGGCCGCCAGCCCTGCGCTGCAGCCCCGATGCATCATGCGCCTTCCTGTAGCTCAGGTCCTGCACAAAGCAAGTGCTGAGAGAGGGAGTTGTTTGCACCTTGTAAATAACATGTTGCTGCTGTTTTAGGTAGGGGCTTTTGGGAAAAGCTAGACTTTCAGCTGTTCTTGCCCGGGTGTGGAATCTTCTGGGGCATCCTGCTGCTTTCCTGGAGAATGTGTGAGGTGGAGTGGAGTGGGTGACAGACAGGCCTAGATTGCAGAGTGGAAACTCAGCTACAGAGTGCCAGTGCAGACTCTCACTGCTGAACTGCCTGCTGGGGCTGGCAAAGAAGGCAAATGCCCCAGACACAGCCCAATGGGACTGTGTCTCAGGGACAGGTACAGGGAGGTGACAAGAAACAGCAGCATGGCATGGTCTCACAGCCTCCAGGAAGCACTGACATAGGGACTTCATGTGCCAGAGACTTCAGAAAGGCTGTCTTGTTAAACGGCCACAAATGAAGACTCTGAAAGCCCTCTATTTGCCTCTTGGATTTGTGTATGCTTTTGACAGCCACAGCAACCTGTGGCAGCGAGTTCCACGATCTCATCAAGTACTGCTTGAAAAGCACCTCCCTTTGTTTGACTGAGCCGCCAGCCTGGTAAATTCAGAGGGTGCTGCCTAGTTCTTGGGTGGAGAGAAAGTCAATCTTTTTGGTACTTGCCTTTCAGGGAGCTGAAGGAGAAGGGACTCTTCAGCATCAAACACCTGGCTGAGTCCCACTCAGAAGTCCTTCTTTGTAGACTTCGTGAGGTTTGCTTGGCACTTACCAACGAGGTAAGAACATTGTTCTGAATCGTCCTCCGTGCTTCTTACACGGTGTGTAGAGTAGATATGTGCTTGTTCATCTCCCTGTGTGCTCAGGGACTGCCTTCATTTCTGTTTCTAGACCTTATCTTTCTCATGTCTGTCAGCTCTCTATAGGATCTGTGTGCACATGTAGCTCTATTTACTGGTAGGTCGGGCATCTGACACTCTCCTCTTGGAGCGAGCTGCCATTACAATGCAACGTGCAAATGCAGAAGCGGAGACACTAATTATGTTATTTGCTGCAGTCCAAATCTCTGCCCAAGCTGTAATTCAACACTGCCAATTAGTCTGTAGACTTGAGCCTGTGTTTTCTGTTTCCTGGCTGAGGGCTTCAACTGCTGCTGTTGCTTTTTCAAACAGGAGCAAATGACTCTTTTGTCTTTATGACTTGTGCCTTTATGGCTTGAGAGCAGCCCTTGCTTTAATTTGTTTCTTTGTTTTTTGAATAAAAGGGCCTAAAACCAAAGCAATGGACATTCCAGAAGAATTAAGTAGAACACTTTAAGTGAAATAATATGTTTTAGGCCTGCAGGAAGCAGGCCTGAGGCCTAGCACAAGTAGGTGCCAGAGTTAAGTGCCTTTCTGTGCTTGTGCTCTTCTGCTCTGCCTGTGCTTTTGTGTTCCCCTGGACACAGCGGGAAGTGTTGTCATTTCCTGGGACTTTTGTCTAAGGCAACTGGTTTTCTTTTCAAGGTGATTCTTATGTTTCCCCTCATGACTTCCCCAGGTGACCAACCTTCGCTCAAAGGTGTCTTACTCTGCAATCGTCACTCTTGGAGAGCTCTTTGTGACCTTGCAGAAGGACATGGACTCGGAGGTGGATGAGGTTGCTCGGGTCCTTCTCCAGATGGTGTGGAACTCCCCAGAGTTTGTCCAGAAAGCAGCCAGTCACACCCTGGGAGTCATGGTGGAGCATGTGACTCCTGCACGAGCAATGACTGCTCTCATGGACAGTGGAGTCCAGTAGGTTCTTCTTCTCTTAGTGATATTCTTCACCTTCTATTGTGGGGGGGGAGAAGGGCTGAGAGAGAGAATGGGAACGGTGGGAGGGAAGGGTCCTGTATCCTGCATCTTCTGTGATCTCAGTGACTTGATTCTCCAATCAACCTCACTTCTTTCCTCTTGTCACCTATTTCTGCCCTCGTGCAGCCCTTTAGTTGACAGAATCACAGAGCTGTAGAATATGCTGAGTTGGAAGGGGCCCATCAGGCTCATCGAGTCCAGCTCCTGCCCTTGCACAGAACAAACACGCCAAGGGTCACACCATGTGCCTGAGAGCGTTGTCCAAAGGCTTCCTGAACTTTCTCAGGCTTGGTGCTGTGACCAGTGCCCTGGGGAGCCTGTTCCAGTGCCCAGCCACCCTCTGGGTGAAAAACTTTTTCCTGATATCCAAGCTCAACCTCCCCTGACTCAGCTTGCTGCTGCTTCCTGGAGTTCTCCCAGTCTGTCCGAGTTGCCTAGATGTGGTGAATGGTGGGCAAGTGAAAGTGCCTGCAAAGGCTAAGGATAGAGCCCTGTGGTTTTGTGGGAAGAGGGACAATTGCAACTGCAGCTGTGAGTGCTCTTTGATATTTCACAGCCCTAACCACAGAGGCCTTGGGAAAAACCATGCATCCTCATTATGCCATTCACTTGAGAAGTAAGGAGGGTTCTTGCTGGGGCATGGAGCACATGGGGGAGAACGTGCTGGGTGTGGCACAGCCTGCACAGCAGGTGCAGCTCCTGCCAAGAGGAGTCTTGTAGGACTGTCCTGGCCTTAGAGGCCCACTTGCTATTCAAACTGATGTCTCATGTTAGCCTTGAGATGATGAATCACTGTACAGGCACCTTCACAGGCCGACTGCCATGGGACAGCTGAAGCAGGTGCTGCCTTAAGTGTTGGTGCTGGGCCTGATAGTCCCCAAGAGACACTGTCTAGAACAGGACAAGCTGGCTAAACTGACTGCCACCCTTTCCTCAGCTTTGGAAAAGGGGGAAACGTTCAGATGTATCTCTTGCCAAGCCTCACAGAAGAAACTGGCTGCATTGCAGAATATTCTGCAACTTCATGTCCCACAGCGTGTTTTCCCTGCATTTGTTTCTTTCCCAAGGTCTGCAGATTTGGGGTAAATGGGTGCAAATATCCTCAATCCTGCTGCGGCTGTCTGTGTAGTGGCTGGCTCCTGATGGGTCAGCCTGGGTTGTCTTTAATTTCCCTCTTTCTCAGAGTGAATTTGGGGAAAGACGTTGAGTATCAGATAGTGCAGGGAGACTGAATTCCTCACTCTTGCTTGCAGGCAGTCCTTCTGTAGAGTGCTAACTTTGTGTTTCTCTGCGGACAGAACCTTCTACAGGTGTCCCAAGTGTCAGGGAGAACCCAGGCCTCCTTCCCCCAGCAATGACAGGGAGCATGCTCTGGCCAAGGCCTGCGCTGTGTCCCTCTGCTCCCTGTGTCCCAGTGTCCGCTCTCTTCTTCCCAGGAGCCGCCACGTCCAGGTGCGGAAGTGCGCGGCCCAACTCCTCCTGTCCTTGATGGAGAAAACTGGAGTCACGAAGCTCGCAGGAACGCCCAGGGCTGAGAGGCTGGCGCACGCGGCAGGGACGCTTGCTCAGGACTGTCACGAGGACACAAGGTAATGATCTTCATTTCACCTCCTAAAACAGGAAAACTGTTGGGTGTCTGGCTGTAAAGGGCAAAACCACAAAAGAGTGGAAGCTAAAGGAAATATTAAGTTCCCTCACTGTGTGGATGAGGTTCACAGAGTCACGGAATACGCTGAATTGGAAGGGACCCATCAGGGTCATCGAGTCCAGCTCCTGCCCGTGTGCAGGGCCCCCCAAGAGTCACTCCATGTGCCCGAGAGCATTGTCCAAAGGCTTCTTGAGCTCTGTCAGGCTTGGTGCTGTGACCACTGCCCTGGCTTGTCTGGGGAAATGACTGTGCTGGGGAACCTGAGGTTGTCCCGCAAGAGGGAGCATTGCCAACTTCCTGGGACTTGAATGATTCTTTCCTGAGATCAAAAGAGCCATCAGATGAGCCAGTCAAACAGTTTTGCTTGGCCTTAGGTGCACAAGACAAAGCCAAAATGTTGGCTAATGTTCATCACTGAAGGATCGCATACATCTATTTCTCATTAACTTAAGACTTTCCTAGAAATATTCCAGGGGTCTTTAGCCAATGTATTCAGTCTTTCTAAACCTCTTCTGCAGATTTCTGTAATGCTCTTATCTGTGGCTGAATGACCTCCAAATTGCTTCTTGAAGAAAACTGTGGTTTCCTAGTGGCAAAATCAACCCAAACCACCCAAATCCCCTCACTTTGAGGATTCAATTCCCATTAATAGCTGCCAAGAACGCATGAGCAACTAGCTGTCCCTGTGCATACATATGGTATAGAATAATCAAAAGCAAGCATGAGGCATTTGGTCCTGGCTTCCCTGCCAGTTAAAGAAAGGCAAATTACTGTGCAATGGCAGCAAGACACTGCTAATAAGCTCTGACTCAAAGCAGAGGTGTTTTGCTTGTTCCCTGGGATCCTTCGATGCCACAGAAGCGCACCCACAGTTTCAGAGTGAGATTGTATTTTTCTGTTGCCCCACGTTCTCCTCTTGCCTCTTGTGTTCAGCTGACAGCACTGTGCAGTGCCAAGTGGAGGTAAATCTCTCTCTTTGCTGAGTAGGTAATGCCTTCTCATGCAGGTATGGCAGCTGCTGAGTTTAAGGTATCAGCTTATTCTGTTAACGCTCCTCCTTTGTTTGTTCACCTTCTATTCTTTCTTTCCTTCTTTCTTTCTTTCTTTCTTTCTTTCTTTCTTTCTTTCTTTCTTTCTTTCTTTCTTTCTTTCTTTCTTTCTTTCTTGTTTTAGGCATTATGGACAGGAGATGGTGAAAATGATGCTGAATCACCAAAAATTTAAAAGGCTTTTGGAACAATCTCTTTCCACCCGTGACCTGGAAGATATTCTGACAAGAATGAAGAAGAAAGTAAGTGCTTGGTCGGAGAAATGTCTCCTTTGTGCAAGTATTGCCACTGCTGATATGAGATCAAACATACCTAATCTTATCTCATTCCTCTTCTGCCAAATCATTTTGCTCCTGGGAATGAACTGTTGATCTGTAGCCTGTTCATCTGCAGAGCACAAAGGAATTGATAATATTAGAGGAAAAGTGGGGTATTGGATATTTTGAATATTGGCCACAAACAGGGAAGGGAAAGAGGAGGAAATGTGTTTACATTTAAGCATAACCCCCCACCCCACTATCCCTACTCTGCCCCCAGTGACGCAATTAAGTGAGAACAGTGCTTCTGGAGATAACAGAGTCTGCAAAAGACACAGGAAGCTGTAGAGTAGTGCCAAGAAAATTTCCAAATATACAAAAGATGTCCCAGTCAATCCCAATTCCTACAATTACTGTCTGTCTTCTGGGAATACTGCCTTGCTGTCATGCCCTGTGCAGCTGGAAGAAGCTTGGTGAATTCAGCAGCATCCAGTGGAAAATCATTTGTTTGCCTGGGGTATTTTTATTCTTTTTACCTACATTATAGAAGGGAGTGTGCCTTTGTGCAGCACCAGGGAGAGTGAGTGTGGAACCAAATCAACTTCCAACACAATGGGCCAACCTCCAAAGAGTCCAAATTTTTCTGCAGCTTCCTTTAAGAGCATTAGTTCCCTACCAGTTTGCATTATTCCCATTTATGCTCAAGAGGAATGAATTGGGGATTTTAGACTGCTGCTCAGTATGGTAGCAGCCATAACCTGCCATGGGCTATTGAAAACAAGGAGTTGGCATCACTGAACCTCTGGCCTGTTTCCTTCTGTAAGTTCGGAAAGGTTTGCCCAAGCCTTGGTTGCAGTGATCCTGGTTATAAGTTGTGTTTTAAACAGGTAATTTCCTATTTTACATTCTAAAGATCCATGGGGTTTCTTTATGCCTTTGTAGGGGATGGAAACGCAGAAGGATGAACACCCATCTGTCGAGAAGCCTGTGAAGAAGAGGAGCGATGGCTCGAAGAAGCCCCAGGCCACATTGCCTTCTAGTAAACGGTACTGAGCACTTTAGTTAGATGTGACAAAGCACGTGGCAAGCTTTACATGTCTCTTCCTCAGGAAAATCTTTCTGGTGGAGATGACCTGTGCCAGAGATTGTTTCCTTTCCCTACAAATGCTCTATCATAAAAAATGTCTCCTTCTGCATTACTCTGAACACAACTTCTCTGGAAGGGTTTCCACAAAAAATGGGCGACAAAAAGACACTCATTGGTTGCAGCTCAGAAGATCCAGTGCAGTGGCAAGGACAGTGCTGTGGAGGCTGTGAGAGGGCCATGTCTCCGCTGCCTCACTTGGGACAAGTAAATTCAAGCAGGGTTTTTTTCCTCTGAGAGCAGTCTTTTTCAGATGGGTGTTTTGATGAGAAGTCCCAGTCTAGAAGCAAGATGCTGTTCCCCAAAATAGCACTTCCCATGCATGTGGTTTGGCCTTCCTGAGTCATGGTTTTCTTACCCTCAGACAGTACCAAGATGAGTAGTAAGTAGCAAGCCAGTTCCTGAGCAACTTTGGTCAACAGGTGTCTCAATGTGGACGTTTTGTCTTGACATTCCTGTCCTTCATACTGTTTGCTTGATGGACAGCATGTTTGGTTTATTTCCCCCTGTGCTGCAATCAGCATTTGAGACAGGAATTTGGTCCTTGCTGTCTCTTCCTGCCAGTGGGAGAGCTACTTGTACCTGTTGTCCTCTGATAACAGAGGGGATTTATTTAGCTCTGTCATGCTCAGCGCTGGCAGGAGAGTGACCACATGCCTCAGTAGCGTAGTCAGGATCTTCCCATGCTCAAGAGAGTTGTTCCCAGTGGGTTTGTTAAGCTGTGGATCTAGTCTCTAGGGAAGCAATCATGTGAGCGTAGTGCTGGGATGTCTGGCTTCTGTTTTTATCCCTCTTACGGATTTTCTGGATCCTTCAGATATGCCCCTATCCATCTGTTCAGATGCATCTGAGCTATTTTTCCAGATTGTCATGCCTGCTGTAGAGACACTTCTCCAGAGGGATGAGTTTCCTTATTATAAGACGCACACCTCCCTTACGATGAGGCATTTAAACATGGAAGTAGCGTCTCTCTTTCCTCACAAAGCAGTGCGACATGTGTACCTGGGAAGCCGTCTGGAGAGAAGTGAGATGCATCTCATCCTTGGTTTTCCTGAGTAAGCACTGGTGAGAATGTTGCTTGCAGATTGTCTCCTGTAATGATTGTCATGAGGTCTCCCGTTGTTTTTCAGATCAGGATTTTCTAGCTTGAAATCACATCATTAGGAAACCTCTCCAAGATGTTCTGCTCACAATTAACTGAAGGTATGATCACCAACAGGTCCGCATTTGGTTTTATTTTCCAGGGTGAAGTCTACCTCTGATGGACGCCTCCTACGCCGCCCAAAAGCCCAGGTCACGTTACCTCCGGCTGTGGAAGAAACGGAGTCGCTCCAGAAGCTGTACAATCTCCTGGAAGCCAAGGAGTTTAAGACACGGATGGAAGGAGTGGCACTCCTCCTAGACCTGTGCAAAAGCAGCCCCCAGCTCGTCTCCACTAACACTGTCCAAGTATGTAGGGTGTCTTCATTGTTCCTTTCCTTTAGCTCCTTTCCCAAGCCTGTAGCAGGAAAGTTAATTCAGTGTGTCTTGGCACTACATCCTGGCTGTGTGGGACAGGCTGGTGCC
This sequence comes from Corvus hawaiiensis, assembly GCF_020740725.1. NCBI lineage: Eukaryota > Metazoa > Chordata > Aves > Passeriformes > Corvidae > Corvus > Corvus hawaiiensis. Next base: position 106,040,521 of record NC_063215.1, read on the forward strand.
TCTTACCCTGAAATATTTAATTCAGGTCCACGCTTCAGGACAAGTTCTTTCAGTCCAGATGTATTTGTCTGGCAGGTGCCTATTGATGCTGTTCATCAGATGAGGACAGAGTTTTCTGCTGGTGTAACTTCTGCTGTCTCCTACTCCCACTTGGGTTAAGTGAAGGGAATCCAGCCACTGAAAGCGTGGCAATTATTCTCTAGACAAAAAAATGGGTTTGGATGGGGAAGAGAAATATCAGGCTGGGCAGGTTTAAACCAATTTTTTTTGAAAGGATACTTCTGTAAACTCCGACTTGTCTTGCACAGGCACAACTCTGGTTACTCGTTTCCATCGGCATCCCTAGTCCTCTTGGTAAAGACGGTGCTCACCCTTCTTGGGGGGTCTTTTTTCTCTTTGGAAAAGGAGGGAAATGGCTAGGGACAGATCTCTTCCTTCTCCTCCCAGTAGCTGCTTTTTCCCTTTGTCCAGAAAATGGTGCCTGATAATGTGGCTGTCAAGGGACTGAACCTGCTCTAATGAGAGTGGTCCAGCACATTAAATTTCAGAAGTCTACCTGCTGGGTAGACAATTGGTCTGGATCCTGGAAGAGTTGATCAGAGCCCTGCACTTCTCCAGACACAGGTTCTGAGACAGATGGAACAAAACCTGGATCTCCTCCAGCCATAGTTTTGGCAAAATCGTAACTGCCCTCAGAACTTGAGGCAATTGTGTAGAAAAAGGGGCATTGTAAATATCTGGTTCCATACTTCGAAAGCAAAGATACCATTTTGCATCAATAAATGGGATGAATTTAATGACTGAAATGTGGAGAGAAACACCATAGGAACTATCCTGTCCCCACCCAAAGCTCTTCAAAATATATGAAAATCTTTCAACCAGCATGAGGTTGTGCAACCATTATAGTGAGCGGCCCACAGGAAAACAGGGAAATTGTGCAAGCAAGTGCTGACCTGACAGGAAGGATCACTTTCATCTTTTACATTGCTGAGTGCTCACTTCTGCGTCCCTTCCTCAAACAAGGACATTTTAATCCAGCTTTCATGTTGTTTGTTCTCTTCACAGATTTTTGATTATTTTGTCCCGAGACTTGGTGATACGCACAAGAAAGTGAAGCAGAAGGCGCTGGACGTGCTGGCTGAAATCATAGGCATCCTGAAAGATGGCTTAAACCCGGTGATCATCTGTCTGGTTGAAGGAATAACAAACAACCTAAACTCAAAGGACCCCGGGGTTTATGCCGCAGCTGTGAAAGCGCTGGAAGAATCCATGGCTCACTTAGGTAAGGCTGAGCCCTGGCATGGACTCTCCTCAAGTGTGTCTCTGCCTCTGCGAGTCAAGAGAACGCTGAGTGCCTTGACAGCTGTTGTTGTCTGTGGAAACCTCCAGCTGACATCCACCAGAAGCTGTGCAGGTGCAGTCCTTACGCACCAGTCCTCCACCAGGCTTGAATGTGCATCAGCATTTCCCAAAAGTCCCAGGAGCCCTTGGCTCTGTGCTGCTTGTCTGAAGAGGAAGTGCTGGACTACAGCTTTGCTGGAATTCAGGGCCAAAGGGATTTTTGGAGTTTGCCTGGGCCCCAGTTGACTTCCCAAATGAATAGCTTTGCTGTTGGCATGAAGGGACAGCGGCGCATCAGAACCTCTGCAGAGCAGCCTCCTGGAAGGCTCCACATCATAGGCATTAGCTTCATTAGGACAGCAGGATCAGTTCTTTACTGCATGCTTGCATGAAGATCATTTGGGACCTCCTTTTTGTATCTCATGCAGGAAAGGAGCTCTTAATAATACCCTGCTACTGAAACCCACACTGGGGTGTAGCTCTGTAGTGGTTCCCAATGAAGCAGATTGCCTGCTTTGTCACTGCCAGCCCTGGTGACCCTGTGAGCGACCAAACTTCATCCCACACACGTTCTGTCTCCAGGAAAAGCTTGCCTTGGCTTATTAGAGTGGTAGGACTCGAGGCTTGCAGGCCAGTGCAGGCAACAGTAAATTCAAACATGACCCCCAAAACCGCGACAGATAGGCACAAGGAAAACCAAAATACATACGCCGGTCAAGTATTGGGAAATCAGTTCATTTTCCAGTCTCTCTGCCAAGATCTGATTTCACAGATGTTACAGAAACCCACAGGCTACTGAGGCACTGAGCACTAATAGCTCTTGTATGAGTAACTTGGAGTCTTGTCCCTAGATCCACACAGGTAACCTGACAATTTAAAAACAGCTTATCCTTCAGGTGGGAACGGAGGTGTGCATTTTGGAGCCTTCTCACCCTTTTCCATAGGGGAGAGAGAAGATCACCTCTGCAAAGCTCTGGGATGCAAAACCTTTTCACTGCTTACGTGTGATTGAAGTCTTGAGGTCCCTGATGTGAAATGTTTAACATAGCTCCTGGTACAGCAGACAACTTTGGATTTAAAAAGTGACAGGAGAGCTTTTCTTTTGGAATTTAAAATCCTCCCAGGTAGGCTGGAAGGAAAGAAGAAAAGGATTCAAAAATCGGCAGGAATTTCCTTTCTTTTACAAAATGTAGTTGCCCCTGCCCTTTCCCTCCCCACTGTCCTTTCTCTTATGACCTCAGAAGAGAGAGCAGAAATGTGTGTTTCCCTTGTAGATAAAGTATCCCTGATGAAAGAGTTCAGCCACCGCAGGAGTGAACTGAAGGGCCAAGCTCTGCTGGATGTCACGGAGCATCTCTCAGGTATGGCCTCCCCTTCTAAGGCAAGAGGTCTTCCGAGGCAGAATTTACAGGGAACGCCAGTGAATAGACACTAGAGTGGCTCCTCCAAATCAGGAGGTGCTGAGCTTGTCCCTCCTGCCCAATACCCATGGAAGGTGTATTGGGCAGGTTTTCCCTGGCTGCTGCAGAGGTGTGCAGCATCTGAGATGGGGGCGGCGCTCGGCCTCGGGGCTGAGCTCTCACTGGGGCATCTCAGAAGCTGCCTCCAGGAAAGGGAGGGGCTAAAAATTCCCAAGCTGGCTCCTCTCTTGGAAGCTCAGGGACAGCTCTGATCCTTTAGGGAAAATGGTGGCAAATGCTGTTTCAGGGGATCGGTTTGTTTTGTCCTCACAGAATTCTTGCTTTGCTCTTGGAAAGTTTTGAGGCGGAAGCCTGCAGTGCCTGGGGGTCACAGCTTAGGTCCAAACTCAGCACACATGTTAGATGCACGGATTTTGTGCAAGGCAGCCTTTGGGGGCAGAGGGGCAGAAGCAGAGTGCTGAGGCTCCCTGCCTGTGCTGTGGAAGTGCCATTGGACTGAGCATTTCAGGGTGTGCAGTCAGGGTCTTCCTATGTCAGCGCTGCCCAAAATGCTCCAAATGCAGCTGATAATTGATTGCTCAGAGGAGCTTGCTATGTCAGCAATAGCCAAGGGATGGAAAAATGATAACCTCAATATATACTAGAGAAGACAGTGTATAGCCTTGCTTTATTTATAGCCTTGCTTTAGCGGGGTCTAAATCCACTGCTAATTAAGCCAGGTCACAAAAACGGAGTCATCCTTTTTATTAGAAATCTCTCAATTTCCTCTCTAAAGTGCCTTTCAAACCTTCAGCAGTGGGTTTAGACAACTTCTAAATGGAAATAAACAGCAATTTGACATTTTGGTCATTCATCATGCCAGAAACAGATTGTGGAATGATTTAGTAAAGCTGTGAAGTCTGCCACAGGTACAAGGCTCGGATCTGGAGAAATTAGTCCTGAGGGCTTGGTGGTTCTGTTTTGGGGATGTTCAGCTGCTTTGCCCATTTCTGGATCATGGGGCTCTCACTGTTATTTCACTGATCTTAGCCAGAGAGACTCCCAAAATCACAACTAGAGGTAGATCCTTGTTTGCATTAAGGCTGGTGGTTAAGAAGTTTGCGTCTCTCTTCCGGCAGCGCTTGTGGCATGGGTTTATCCCAGGAGCCCCGAAGTCGTCCAGCGCTACGCCCTGCCCGTGCTCTGGTCCTTCCTGGGGAACAAGGCGCTGCCTGTCCGAAGCGTCAATGTCCGCACTGTGGTCACCAAGCTTGCCTGCACCCTCTACAAGGTGATGGGCGCCAAGCTGAGGAAGCATGCTGCCAGCCAGCCTCCGCATGTGCGGGAAAACCTCTCCGACATTTTGGGCTGGTGAAGGCTCAATGACCTGCAGGAAGATGACAAAGTGCTGAGTTGGACACCTCCGGACGTGACTTCTTAGCTGTGCCAAAAAGGACAGAATGCAAAGGAAGGGTGTGCACCTGCCCCCGCTCTCTCCACCCCCCTTCCTAGTCGTGGCATGGGGTGCCTGAAGCAACTTCCAATTGAGGACAAGGTGAAGGCTGAGCATGGCTCAGCCTCACAAAGAGGTAAGGCGGGAGCTGGGCCGCTCTCTGGCGGGAGGAAGGCTCTTGTGCCAGCCTAGAGAGCCTGGGCACATTGCCAGGGAACAGTTCTGCCCTGCATGTGCCCCCTGCACTGAGCTGTGCTGCTCCCAGTGCCCCGTGGAGCTGTAGGGCTGCTCAGCTGTGGGGCCGGGAGAGGAGCAGGAGGGTGCGTGTGCAGCTGAGCCATTCCTGGAAAGCACAGGCCTCTGGGCTCCCTGCTGTCCCAGGGCAGCCCAGAGGCCAGGCTGTTCCTGTGCTGGCTCTGTGCAAGTGGGTCAGGGTGTCTCCCTGGTCTGCCTCAAGTGGCTGCTGGCAGGAGCATGTTTCCCTGTGCAGCTCTTTAGAAGTTTCCAGGGAATCTCTCACATGAAGTACTGTAGCTTCAGATGCTTTATGTTGGCATTGTGGCCTCTGTTATATTTTGTGTTTCCATTTTGCAGGACTGACTGGCTACACTCTTGCGAAGAAGTTTACCGTGGAATCTCCCTCTATGCTCCTTCCCTCCAAGCCATTGCCTCCCATCCAGAAGAGCTCTCCTTCTTCTAACACAAACAAAATAAGTAGCAGAGAGCAGGAGAATGGGAAAAATGTCACCGGCAATGATGATGACAGGAGAAAAAAGCAGGAGCTGAGTTCAGAGAGAAAAGGACATATGGTAAGGACACCAACCTAAGTCCTGTCTGGTGGATTTCCAGTTTATGTGCTGTAGGCAGAGCTCGGAGACCTTTTGCTGTGGTGTGAGGCCAGGGAAGCAGCTGAGCAAAGGGAGAGCTCAGCAGGACACTGCACTTCAGGCTGTCTTTGCAGTGGGTGTGTAGTGCAGGCTTCATGTCCTCAGCGGGTATCAATAGCAGGGGAGGTCTTTGAATGGTTTCTGGCTCTCTTGTGGCTCCTGCTCTGTCTTATGGCTGAGAAAACACCAACAGGCAGTCAGAGCAGCTGAAGTTGGCCAATCTTGTGAACCAATCCTTCTACATTTAGTAAACTACAGGTATGTGTGAACCATCTCTGTGTCTTGGTGCTGTTTTCTGTCAGCTGTGTCCGGTTTGGACGGAGAAAGGTGTTTGTTGTGTCAGCTTTTGAGTTGTACAGCCATGCCCTTGTGCCCAGTTGTCTCTGATGCTATTTCTAGACTTCATCAGCTTCTGGGCAGCTTTGTGCATTCTGGCATGGCTTTGTCCAGAGGGAAGGGATGGCAGGTGGCCATGGGGAGAGCAGCCCAGAGCCCACCCCCACGATTGCCTTTGCAGCAGGGCCAGGACCTGCAGTTGTTTTGGGTTTGCCGTGGGGTGCAGGAGGAGGCAGATGAACAACAGCTTTGGTAAACAGAATGTCCAACCCAAGGCTTGTGTACTTGATTCCAGCCTTGCTGAGAAAGGGCCCAGCGTATCCCTGAGAGGAACTGATCCTTCCACTGAAGTTTGAACAGGGCCTGATCTGGCTCTTTAGCTGTGCCAGGGACAATGGGATACTAAGGAAGGGTGTGCATCTGCCCCCGCTGCCTCCACCCCCCTTGCTGGACATGGCATGGGGGCCCTGGAGCAACTTGGGCAGGCAGAGGCCTTCCAGAGAGCAGCAGGGCAGGGAGCTCAGCAGAACTTCCTAAATGCCAGTGAGCCTGAGATGATGGATGTGTGGGAGCTGGAGAGCACTGAGCACGCCCAGAACTCAGCAGCATCGGGGCTCAAAGGCTGCTGGGGAACTGTACGAGGGAAGGGAAGCAGCAGCAGAAATGAGGGGCTTGAGAAAAGCAGGTTTGGACATCCTGCAGAATGGCTTTGTGGGGACTTGGCTGGAGATCCGCACTGGCTGTTAGGTGCTTTAGGGACAGGGAGAGAATAGGGATCCAAGGCCATTCCCATACGATCCAAAAGGCCAGTGGAGGCAGTGGCACCGCAGAACATCTTGGTGCCAAACATGTGGATGCCATCTGGGAATGTAGCCACATTTCCAGAGAAGTGAGCACAGGGATAGCGATGGCAAATGTGGGACATGGCCTCTCCCTCACCACTTCCCTTTCCATTCCCTGTCCTAGACCAAGCTGCTCCATTGACATCTCTGCCAGGTCTCAGCTAAGAGCATGGCTAAATGTCTTCAGGCATGAATGGGGGCAAGGCTGGATGCTTGATCTGAGGAGTACTGTGTTCTACTCTTTGCAGGCTTCCTTGCTGTGTTCCAGAGGTGGGGATATGAAGAAGGGGTCATTGGGACCACCTTTGATCCCCCCAATACGCAAGGCAGTGAGTCCCCCTGTGAGCAGTGCGGCAGCGTCTGTCCCAAGCTCTCCGCAGCTGGATTTCCAGGAGTCCCAGGAGATGAGGTAAGCCAAGGTTTCTGCTGCTCCAGTGTGCTGTTCCCCTCGCTCTTCCCGTCTCATGAGGTTATTTTCCACAGTCATCTCTCCCTTGTATTTAGGCAAACCTCAGTGTATTCCCCATTTTGCCCATCTGTGGTGATCCAGCACAATGGCAAAGCCAACACCATATGCCCTAAGAGCAGAGGTGGTTGTGGGGAAGAGGAGGCAGGGCTTAAGAGCACCTCAGAACAGGTCCTCTGCTGGACTTGGCTACTGATTCCCTCTGTGGTGTTTGTGCTGTCATTTGGGAACTGGATTGCATGGATGTGGATACTGCGGTTCTTTGAATACTGTGATCCTTGCCTGTCAACTTCTGCAGCCATGAGGATATGTCAGGGCAAATATTGGCTACTGAGGAGGTGTCTGCAAATTCAGGTGCTGCTCCTGTAAATGTCAGGTGTGACTTCTCTGTGCCTGGGCCTCCACCGTGAAACCAGAGCCCAGATAAAACTTGGGGTACAGATGTATCATCTGATCGATGTTTAGTATTTCGATCTGGGCTTAAGATCAAAGAGGGCAAGGTGCTAGAGAAGAGTTATAGGACTGTACCTGATGCAAAGATATTGGCTTGGATACATGTGTGAGAAAATGTAGCTGTCAAGCTTATCCTAGTGACAAGGATAAAGCAGGAGTCCCAGAAGTATCATTCCAATTGAAAAGCGTCCGTAGGGCTTTTAAAGTGCAATCGGAATATCCTTACCTGGCAGCTGAGTTGGAAAAGGCCTTTTTGTCCTTGAAAGAGCAAGGAGGTGTACTGTCATTCTCAGGAGAGAGCAGTGCTATGACGCCATGTAGCCCGAGACTGTCACCAATGTAAGGCATGAGCAGGCAAAGTCAAGCTTGGGCAGGAGAACAAAAGTAGCTGCCCTCCATACAGACTTGTGTCTCAGCTCAGCAGCTCTTGCTGCTTCACAGAGGCTGTAGGAGCCACTTGGCTGCAAAAGGAGAGAACTGGGCAGGTCTGATGCAAGTTGAAGAATGACTGCTGTGTTTCAGCCGGAGCTTGGCAAGCTCTGTGGGACTCCAGCACCTGAAAGCTTAAGGACAATTCCTCAGCTTTGCATCGTGCTGGGTTTATGTGTTGCATTTCCTCCTTCATCAGGGGGACCATGCTAAGAAGGTTTGCCTCCTTTGATGCTACACACATTCCATGCCCTTCTCTTTCTACCTGCTCATATGTTCTTTTGTCCTCCCTTTTCTCAAGGCCAAGATCCAGCGGAAGAAGCAAAGAGAAGAACTCTGAACATGCAAGTAGGTACAGGGCATGTCTGTCCTAAAATGACCATTGGAATGCTGACCCAGGGGTGGCATTGTGGCAGTTTGGTTGAAAACCATCTTGGTTTAAATGTCTTCAAATTCCTTTCAATTCCTTGATGGGCTCTCCCAGAGCCTGGTCACTGGGAGTGTGCTCCGGTGGTGCAGTGAAAATTACTCCAGGAGCTGCACTGGTACCTTGGGGCTCGGGAAATGCGCCACAGGAAAAGAAAACATTCCTCTCCATCCTGCACATGCCTTTCATCTCCCTGCACCCTTTCTAAGGTCATAATTAGTAGAGAAAAAAAGACATTTAGCATGAAAGGAGAAATGTTCCCACTCCTTCCTCCTGCCTTTGAAGGAAGAAGGAGAACACCTTCCCTTGGGGCAGTTCCTGTGCTGAACCCTTTGAGATCTGAAGGAGATTCATGGACATTGCCTGGTTTTGCACAGGAAGAAATAGGGAAACCTCCTTAGACAGAAAGGCCTTGTGAATGTTCCAGTTAAGGGGAAGGAGACTTCCAAATGGATGCAGCCTATGCAGGATCAGAGTTTGTCATCCTCTGACAGCACAAGCCTAAAGCCACCTATGGCAGGTTCACGATGGCAAATCTCTTCCCCGACTCTCTCTGCCCGTGTCAGTATTGCAGGCTGAGGCTGGGGGAGGAGATGCCTTCTGCCTTGTCCCCCCTCCCTGCCTTGCCTGATCCCTGACAAGAAGAGTTGTGCCAGACCAAATGAGGTGTCTGGTGCATGTGTGTCAGTCCCTGCTTTCAAGTTCAAAGCCTCAATGCCAGCGTTGTTGTTCCTTTGCCATCTCTGGGCATGGAATGATAGGAGAGATGAGATTTGAAGAAACAATTTTGCTGATGCAGAAAAAGGGATCAGATCCACTGGTCCCTTGCCTCAGGGTTAGTTCTGCCAAATCCTGGGCACGGCCCCTTTGGAATGATTCCTTAATTGCTGATATGCAGCTGGAATGCTGAATGCATCTGTGGAGAAATATTGCTGACTAAGTAAGGTGGCATTTCTGGATTAATTTTGGAGTAGAAATGAGCTATCTCTTTTAATATTGACCTGGCCTTTCTACAGGGGGAAAAAAATCCAGATTTAAGACAGGTCTTCGTTTTATGATCTGCCCCATGCCACTTCCATTGGGAAAATTTTGAATTGTCAGGAACTGCCATGATCAGAAATGTTTTGAGGCAGGTCATGTTTGTGTTGGGTTTCAGTTTCTTTGCAGAGAAGAAAGCAGGCAATAAATCCCTGGAACCATGAATTAGAGCAAAAGTGGGATATTTGGATGACCCATTTGTTCCCTACAGATACAGGCTACTTGAGTATTGGGGACATCTCATGGGGAGTGCAAAGCTTCTGCAGCTTCTAACATGGGGTGCCATTGTTTGTGTCCCAGCACTGCCTTTGTTGTAAAGAGAAATAAAAACCACCAAGAAAACCCAACCCAGAACTGAGGGGGAGTTACAGAAACAAAGGCCTTGAAAACTTGCTTGGGAAAGCAATTACTTCCTAGGTGGAATTGTCAAATTCTAGAGACCCCTGTGGGTTGCCAACTGTTTGGAAGGAAAGGGATCCCCAAGTAGTGGATGAGCCATGAGCAGCACAGAAGCAAAGTAGTGGAATCTCTCTCTCCCTTCCTGCCAGCTCCATACAGTTCAGAGCAATTATAGTGATGCTAGTTTCATGAAAAATAAAAACAAAGTGATCTTCTCAATAATAAATAACCCCTCGAGTGCCTCACCCATTAGTTGTGGTGATTGTAAAGGTGGGAGTTCAACTAACTCACTTCTTCCCTTGTACCTGATCCACAGCTTCTTCAGTAGACAAAACCTCAAGGAAGAAGTGGATGGAGACCATGCCTAAGGAGGGCCCTGTGCGGCCTCCCCACCCTGGTGCCCTCCCGCCCCTGGCTGGCTGCAAGGATGCTGTGCAGACCCCCAGGCTTGGCAGTGCAGGTCTCCGCTCGCAGCCTGCTCAGGGGGCCTTGGCCCAGGAGCCCCGGCAGGGGCAGCTGAGCAGCGCTGCCCCCGGGGTCACTGCCAGGGAGCACAAGGTGAAGGCTGAGCATGGCTCAGCCTCACAAAGAGGTAAGGCGGGAGCTGGGCCGCTCTCTGGCGGGAGGAAGGCTCTTGTGCCAGCCTAGAGAGCCTGGGCACATTGCCAGGGAACAGTTCTGCCCTGCATGTGCCCCCTGCACTGAGCTGTGCTGCTCCCAGTGCCCCGTGGAGCTGTAGGGCTGCTCAGCTGTGGGGCCGGGAGAGGAGCAGGAGGGTGCGTGTGCAGCTGAGCCATTCCTGGAAAGCACAGGCCTCTGGGCTCCCTGCTGTCCCAGGGCAGCCCAGAGGCCAGGCTGTTCCTGTGCTGGCTCTGTGCAAGTGGGTCAGGGTGTCTCCCTGGTCTGCCTCAAGTGGCTGCTGGCAGGAGAGTGTTTCCCTGTGCAGCTCTTTAGAAGTTTCCAGGTGGTCTGTCCCATTAAATACGTAGCTTCCGATGCTTTAGGTTTGCATTGCGGCCTCTGTTATATTTTGTGTCTCCACTTTGCAGGCGTGACTGGCTACAGTCTTATCAAGAAGTTTTCCTTGGACATTTCCTATGTTCCCTAACCGACAAAGCCCTTGCCTCCTGTCCAGAAGAGCTCTCTTTCCTCGAGCTCAGGAAGAAGGTGCTGCCTGTCCGAAGAATGTTTGAAGATTTGGATTTATACGTTAGGCTTTGTAGTTACAGATGTACATATGTTCTGACATGTAGATGTAGTTTGAATAAATGTGTTGTCATTTTATCTTTTAAATTTTGAAACTAGATTTTCAACAGTATATATTTTATTTTGATTGGTTTTGTTTGTTTTAAATAAAATAATTTTTAAAAAAAACAAGCCGAGAATGTGAGACCTGCTAGCCTAGAGGCTGTCAGAGTGCAGCTGACTCAACGTGCCACTGTCTCACGGTATTCTTTCCTCACAGCGCCTCTCCTCTTCCTCTTTTGCCATGTTTTCTTCATGTCATTTGTGCTGCTGTTTGTTATTTAGCATTACAATGGGGCCACCTATTACCATGTTTGGGGGACAATGGACCCAGAAGATCCTGTGTAGTCTCCAGTTTTCTGCCTCGATCTATTCTGTGCTCACAAAAGGCCTGAGCAAAGCAACAAAGAGAATGTGCCCAAATCCCAAAGCTTTGCTCCTTTGCAATGTCAGACGGATCTGGCTCAGAGGTGTCTTCAATCACAATTCCATAGGTAAGAAGAGGACGTGTATTTCACTGGGAAAAGAGGCACTGCTTTGGAAAAGGCATCTGTATGTATATTTACCCAGGACAGCAGTCCAACGGCGTTGTTTGCAACTTGTTTGCAGAAGGATGAGCGGACTGTGAGGTTATTGAACAGGTGACAAGGGTTCCTCAAATCTGTACCCTAGCCTGGGTGCCATTCAGCCCACGGGTATGGGATCATTTGGTACCATGGACCAGTGCTTGCCAGCATATTGAATTCCTGCCTAGCTGGAAGAAGCAATTCTGGGTTCAGCTCCAGCTCTTGGTGGGCTGCATGATCACTGACAATGCTGCCTTTCCAGAATTTATTTCTCAGTTGCCTTTCATAGTCATTTGAAGCTTTTAAACCTCACATGTCAATTTGCTCTGCCTTAGGGAAAAACACTTCTGAGCCCTGTGCAAACTGTAACCTTTTGACACCAAAGTCTTCATGGTTTCCAGGCTTGGATGTTAGAGAAGAAAATGCATGTGAATGTGTTACTTAGGTTTTCTGGAGGAAAAACTCTGTGTCACGTGGCTGCGTGTGTTTGCTTAGCTATGGGTCAAATCCCGGACTAGTAAAGCCTGGGAAGGCTGGCATGCGTCAGGGAAAACTAGTCCGTGAGCTTATGGGGTTGCCATCACCAGCAGAGTGGATGTGTCCTTTGGGGATTCCTCTGGAGACAAAATTAGGCACCTGCTCCCTCCTGCAATATTCTCTTAGATCTTTCTAAAATATCCTAGAAAAGGCAGTGAAACTTCATGTCTACTTGCACACCCACTGTTTGAATAGGGGCATTTCTGTCTCTCCGCTAAGTCATTGCTCTTGCACACCAGAAACAGGAACACCAACAAACGGGAATGATGCATGATCCTCCTGCTGGTGCCTCAGAATACTGGTAAGTGCAGATCTGGGTAGCTACCCAGATTAACATTTAATTAGGATCCTTCAAGATCCCCAGATCTCAGGGCATTTTGTTTCCAAGCTGCAGCTATACCATCACTCTCTGGGGAAGAACAGTAAATAGGAAACAGCGACTGCCAGTATTGCAAGAGTGTGGGGAAAACCTGAAGTGTCTGTGTAAAAAGATGAGTGGGAAGAGTGTCATTGCCACAGCCAAAGCTTAATTAGGGGAGCAGGATCAGTTCTTTACTGCATGGCTGCAAGATGATCGTCAGGGACCTCCTTTTTGTACCTCATGCAGGAAAGGAGCTCTTAATAATACCCTGCTACTGAAACCCACACTGGGGTGTAGCTCTGTAGTGGTTCCCAATGAAGCAGATTGCCTGCTTTGTCACTGCCAGCCCTGTGACCCTGTGAGGGACCACAGTTCATCCCACACATGTTCTGTCTCCAGGAAAAGCTTGCCTTGGCTTATATGAGGGGAAAAACCAGAAGAATAATAAAATGGACAATTAATCTGGTCACTTTGGAGGACATGCTCATGCTTTCACATGTCAGCCTTGTACCGGCTTGTTCGTCATCATGAAACATATCAATAGAAAAAACTCAGATCCTATGCTACATCTGAATGAAATTCCTTCAGATTATTAAGATTTCTGTTGTCAAGACCCGGATAAAATCCTTCCGACACTCACTTGCAGCTGTCCTGGATTTCTGCAGCCCTTTGTGGAAACCTGCTGTAGGTACAGTGTCTGGAGTTGGTTTGGGCCTTTAGGAAAGATGTGTGGAACAGTATGCAGGGCTCTCCTAGGAGAAAACTGTTTGTCCAAGACCGGGGACATCGTGCCTGCAGAAGTGGAGTGGCCCCGCTCCCAGCCCAAGAGTCTGTGAGCTGAGCCACGCCGGGGAGAAAAGACCTCGAGGGGCACCAGCCCAGCCGCCTCACCTGCCATGACCGTTCTGCGGAGCTCTGCCGTGGGGTGGAAGTCGACGCTGGGCGAGCCACCGAGCTTTCATCTGCTGCTAGAACTACTCCGTGATAGCTCCTGTTTTTCCCGAGAGAGAAGCCAGCGCCATCTTGTAACGCTTGTCCTGGGCGGGTTTTCCTCTGGCATTTTGGGTCTTTGTTCCAGTGGGAGGACGGTGAGGTCTGACAGTTTGATATCTACAAGTTACTTACTTATTTTTCCTTGCCTTGTGGGCATTCTGTTTGTTAATAAAATGTTGGGTTTTTTCCACTTTCATCTATTAGTATTCATTTCCTATTGCTGGAAAGGGATTGTTGGAACAGTTTAGAGGAGACAACTTATTCCAGACTGCCCTAAGTTTTCTCAAACTGAGACAGATGGCTTCACATAGGAACATCCCCAAGGCTGCTGAGAGGAAGGCATGGAGGAAGACAAACCTAGTTGTACCGGTTTGGCCAAATTTAGAAATATATCCCCTGAGAGAAGGACCATCACCACCCCTCCCCCACCAGGTTTGGGAAAAAATAAATTTTCCTCAAAGGAAAGTGAAAGAGATAAAAACGATTTCTTTAACAAACACACGGGAAAAGGAAAATAATGCTAACTAATAAAAATCTCTCGCTGTGGAGAAAAAACCTGGCAAAGTGTTAAGAGTCCTCCCTTTGGTCTCCTTGGAGCTGGGACTTGGCCCAGGGCCAGGCCCTCTGTGCTTGATGGAAAGTCCTCCCACTATGCTCTGATAATTGAAGCAGTGCAGTAGAAAAGGGAGAAAATCTGAAATTCCTGGGAAGGAAAAAAAGTTCAACTCTCAGTCTCTCTCTGGAGAAAAAGAAACTGAACAACTGGCCAAAAGCTGACCGGGCAGCCGCAAGCCAGGTGCCTCCTCCCTCCCCTGCCGCAGCTGGAGAAAATGTCACTATCTGTGTGTGACCTTGAACAAGCTGCAAACTGCTTTGAAAAAGTTTTGCTCAGTTTTCCCTTCCCCCTCTCAGGCTCAGTTTAAAGGCATAAAAAGGCACAAAAATTAATTTCTGGGCATAGGGCAGCAATATGGGATACACATCATAAAGTTACCCCAAGACACTAGTATTTCTGAGGGAAGTTCTTTTACACCAAACCAACTGGAGTCGTCAAACAGCTGACCGGACGTTTCGAGACATGGGCCAAAGGGGAAACCTTTCAGTGTGTTTGGTCAAGGCCAGGCTATGCTCGAGGCAAAGGTGTGTCAGTGTACTCGGCTCCTTCTCTCCTCATGGTGTCCGGCAGGCACAGGAGCCCAGAGCTCCTGCAGAAACCATCACAGCACTCGGTGGGAGCAAACTTGTGTCCAGTCCTCACACAGAGCTCTGGTGTCCAGCACTGCACCTCCTTGGAATGAGGAATTGTTGCAGTGCTCTTGGAAGGAGCTAAGGAGGTTTGGCCTTCAGATCAGCTCCTTCCTAGCTCCTGATTTGCTGCCCTGGGTAAGCTGCTGCCTGTGGCAACACTTGGTTCACAGCTGACAGCCCTGCTCTGCTGGCGGGCAGCCATTGCAGGAGCTTTTGCTGGGGTCATTGTGATGCCTTTTCTTGGTCTTAAAATCAAGAGTCATGCACGGTTAGAAGGGGAAAAGGGATTTTACCTTGGTATTTATTTTAAGGATCCTTAGGTGTACACGTCCAGGTCATAGGCATCAAGATGCACCCTGCCGAGTCTATCTCTCTGTGTCTCCCCTCTCAACATTGGGTATAACATTATAGGTTTTACTAATTAGCATATCTATCAAAGATTCCCCAATGAGAGGCTCAAGTGAGCCCCCCTCCCCAAGGAACCTTCCCCTGGATGGTTCTATCTTGGTTTACAGAATGTGTTCTGGAGAGGACCTTGGGGTCTGGGGCACACTGATCCCTAGCTACGAAGCTTCTAAAATGTTTAGTCTCTTAGCTTGACAAACAAGTCCAAGAATGTAGGCAAAAAGCACTAGGAATACAGAAGCTGTAAAAAAGTATAACGGGGTATAAAAGAAAAGGCAAAAATCTTCATGGCATCAATTGAACCTTTCAGATCTTCCCAAGGAGAGCTAAGGAGGGAACTTGTCAAAAGAGCATTGCCTGGGCAAAGCTTTTAACATTAAATCTTTCCTCTGTGCTCATTACCATGCACAGGAAATATTTGAGGAAGCAAGTTTGATGTTCCAGAAATTCCTGCAATCAGTCAGATTGCCAGAAAGAAAACACAGATTTGGGATGTGTAATCTCACTTTAATTCATTGTATAGAGAAATACAGGAGCACTTCTTGGGAGCTGTGTGTCTAACCTAAGTGACCTTGCCACCAAGAACTGAGAAAGGTGGGGAGAGATGGAATCAGTGGCACAAGGATCTGCAGTGGGATTCTCCCGCAGGCCTGAGGAAACTGCCCCGGGCTTCCACTGGGCCATGGCTTTTTACTCCACATCAAAACTTCATGCAGCGGCTTTTCACTCCACATCAAAACTTCATGCTTCACACTGTGGTGGTGAATCTTCCCTGGCCTTGTCAGGCCACACTGTGATCTCAGAAATGCTTGTTAGGCCCCAGCCTTGATGAACAGCCCCTGGACTCAGCTCCTCTTGAGCTTGCCCAAAACACTGAGTGCTCCCAGGAACTTGTGCTGTCTAACTAGCTCCTGGGGTTTTCTATGAACAGTCTTGGAAACTACTTTTCTTGCCTGAAGGCCATAACATCCTTCTTCTCGCACTTCCAAAGACAGGGTGCTGACCCAAAGTGCGGCCATGATGAAGCATTTTATGACTGAAGCCCACTGTCTTGTGGCCCATAAACAGCGGTCCAAAAGGAAGCCCTGGAAGCTCTCCTGGACCACAGCGGCTGCCACTGGCAACCTCCAGTGGGGCCTCTCAGAGCCAGCGAGCTCAAGGATCGTCGATCAACAATGGATCCTGGGCCAATACCCCCACTCCTCACGGCTCCAGTTTAACTACTGTTAAGCTTGAGTGCTGTTAAGCTTTTAGGCCACATTCCTTTTCATCCTTGTCCTTTCTCTCCCTTTGTCAAACCCGTCTAAACACACACACAGAGAGAGAGAGTTCTCAGTTCATGTCTAGTTTGATTGACTGCATTTTGTTTGTTGCTTTTTTTCCTTGTTGTGCCTTAAAGGACTAGTAAGTAATAGTGTGAATGTTGCCAACAAATTTTGTTGAGCTGTTACTTAACATTCTGTACTAGTTTGAAAACAAACCAGTGAGAGATCACAAGACAGAACTGCAATTTAATAGGAAAATTAAAATAATTGCAATAGTACAAGAACACTGACAGAGTCAGGATACAACCTGACACCCTGTTAGTCAGGGTGGTGGTAGGAGCCCAGATGAAGTGGTCCTATTGAAGCAGTGATCCTGTAGAAGACTCTGGTTTTCAGAAGAGGGTCCAGTAGTAGCTCTTATCCTCTGGGAATCCAGTAGAGAAGAGCTGCTTGTGCTTCAATCCTACCTGATTATATCCAGGTGGGAATGCTTGGCTCCTCCCCCTGGGTGGAGCATCTCCCAATGGGCTGATGTAATTCTGTGAGTCATGGGGTGGGTCATTGATTGCCCATTAAACAGAGATAGCCCCCAGAGGGATTTATCAAGGATGAGTCATGGTAGGAGATAACAAACACAGCCCCATCTGTTTTAACAGCTTGTGAAGGTGACAATAGAATACATACTCTTGGTTGCATCTTACACTGTAACCTAGGACATATTCAATCTGGTTTTACTGATAACCTTGACAGTGAATTTTTAAGCAATCTCAAACACTCGTTCGTAACAAGCCTTGGGAGCATGAGGTACAGGGCTGACATTGGAAAGCAGGAGAATCACTCTAAAGTGACGAGTTTAAATGTCCATTTCATTGCTCTTCTATTTATTTCACTCGATTAAGCCAAGCCAAGCTTTTCTTGGAGGCAGAATATGTGTGGGATGTACTACGCCATTACCCCATAACTCTGGGCTGAATGGCACCCAGGCTAGGGTACAGATTTGAGGAACCCTTGTCACCTGTTCAATAACCTCACAGTCCGCTCATCCTTCTGCAAACAAGTTGCAAACAACGCCGTTGGACTGCTGTCCTGGGTAAATATACATACAGATGCCTTTTCCAAAGCAGTGCCTCTTTTCCCAGTGAAATACACGTCCTCTTCTTACCTATGGAATTGTGATTGAAGACACCTCTGAGCCAGATCCGTCTGACATTGCAAAGGAGCAAAGCTTTGGGATTTGGGCACATTCTCTTTGTTGCTTTGCTCAGGCCTTTTGTGAGCACAGAATAGATCGAGGCAGAAAACTGGAGACTACACAGGATCTTCTGGGTCCATTGTCCCCCAAACATGGTAATAGGTGGCCCCATTGTAATGCTAAATAACAAACAGCAGCACAAATGACATGAAGAAAACATGGCAAAAGAGGAAGAGGAGAGGCGCTGTGAGGAAAGAATACCGTGAGACAGTGGCACGTTGAGTCAGCTGCACTCTGACAACCTCTAGGCTAGCAGGTCTCACATTCTCGGCTTGTTTTTTTTAAAAATTATTTTATTTAAAACAAACAAAACCAATCAAAATAAAATATATACTGTTGAAAATCTAGTTTCAAAATTTAAAAGATAAAATGACAACACATTTATTCAAACTACATCTACATGTCAGAACATATGTACATCTGTAACTACAAAGCCTAACGTATAAATCCAAATCTTCAAACATTCTTCGGACAGGCAGCACCTTCTTCCTGAGCTCGAGGAAAGAGAGCTCTTCTGGACAGGAGGCAAGGGCTTTGTCGGTTAGGGAACATAGGAAATGTCCAAGGAAAACTTCTTGATAAGACTGTAGCCAGTCACGCCTGCAAAGTGGAGACACAAAATATAACAGAGGCCGCAATGCAAACCTAAAGCATCGGAAGCTACGTATTTAATGGGACAGACCACCTGGAAACTTCTAAAGAGCTGCACAGGGAAACACTCTCCTGCCAGCAGCCACTTGAGGCAGGCCAGGGAGACACCCTGACCCACTTGCACAGAGCCAGCACAGGAGCAGCCTGGCCTCTGGGCTGCCCTGGGACAGCAGGGAGCCCAGAGGCCTGTGCTTTCCAGGAATGGCTCAGCTGCACACGCACCCTCCTGCTCCTCTCCCGGCCCCACAGCTGAGCAGCCCTACAGCTCCACGGGGCACTGGGAGCAGCACAGCTCAGTGCAGGGGGCACATGCAGGGCAGAACTGTTCCCTGGCAATGTGCCCAGGCTCTCTAGGCTGGCACAAGAGCCTTCCTCCCGCCAGAGAGCGGCCCAGCTCCCGCCTTACCTCTTTGTGAGGCTGAGCCATGCTCAGCCTTCACCTTGTGCTCCCTGGCAGTGACCCCGGGGGCAGCGCTGCTCAGCTGCCCCTGCCGGGGCTCCTGGGCCAAGGCCCCCTGAGCAGGCTGCGAGCGGAGACCTGCACTGCCAAGGCCGGGCTTCCGCACGTCAGTCTTCAAGCCGAAAAGTTCAGCCAGTTCCCTTGGGAACAGAGGCATCCCAGGTCCTATCACACACCATGAACTCTTTCCCTTCTTCCTCTGGGTTTTTGTTGTAGACTCAGAAGAAGCTGTAGATCAGGTACAAGGGAAGAAGTGAGTTAGTTGAACTCCCACCTTTACAATCACCACAACTAATGGGTGAGGCACTCGAGGGGTTATTTATTATTGAGAAGATCACTTTGTTTTTATTTTTCATGAAACTAGCATCACTATAATTGCTCTGAACTGTATGGAGCTGGCAGGAAGGGAGAGAGAGATTCCACTACTTTGCTTCTGTGCTGCTCATGGCTCATCCACTACTTGGGGATCCCTTTCCTTCCAAACAGTTGGCAACCCACAGGGGTCTCTAGAATTTGACAATTCCACCTAGGAAGTAATTGCTTTCTCAAGCCAGTTTTCAAGGCCTTTGTTTCTGTAACTCCCCCTCAGTTCTGGGTTGGGTTTTCTTGGTGGTTTTTATTTCTCTTTACAACAAAGGCAGTGCTGGGACACAAACAATGGCACCACGTGTTAGAAGCAAAAGAAGATTTGCAATCAAATATAGATGTCCCCACTATTCAAGCAGCCCATATCTGTAGGGAACACATTGTTCATGCAAACGTCCCAGCTTTCTCTGCTTTGTTGCTCCAGGAGTTTATTCCCTGCTTTCCTTCCTGCAGAGACACCCAAACCCAACATAAACATGACCTGCCTCAAAACATTTCTGATCTTCGCTAATCCTGACAATTCAAAATTTTCTTAATGGAAATGGCATGGTGCAGGTTAATCTGAAATGCTCTCCAACGGAGCTTTTGAAACTCAGAGAACTAATCATTCTGTACAGGCCTCCATCAATGATAAATCGTTTTTCTGCATCAGCAAAATTGTTTCTTCAAATCTCATCTCTCCTATCATTCCATGCCCAGAGATGGCAAAGGAACAACAACCCTGGCATTGAGGCTTTGAACTTGAAAGCAGGGGCTGACACACATGCATCAGACACCTCATTTGACCTGGCACAACTCTTCTTGTCAGGGATCAGGCAAGGCAGGGAGGGGGGACAAGGCAGAAGGCATCTCCTCCCCCAGCCTCAGCCTGCAATACTGACACGGGCAGAGAGAGTCGGGGAAGAGATTTGACATCGTGAACCTGCCATAGGTGGCTTTAGGCTTGTGCTGTCAGAGGATGACAAACTCTGATCCTGCATAGGCTGCATCCATTTGGAAGTCTCCTTCCCCTTAACGGGAACATTCACAAGGCCTTTCTGTCTAAGGAGGTTTCCCTATTTCTTCCCGTGCAAAACCAGGCAATGTCCATGAATCTCCTTCAGATCTCAAAGGGTTCAGCGCAGAAACTGCCCCAAGGGAAGGTGTTCTCCTTCTTCCTTCAAAGGCAGGAGGAAGGAGTGGGAACATTTCTCCTTTCATGCTAAATGTCTTTTTTTCTCTACTAATTATGACCTTAGAAAGGGTGCAGGGAGATGAAAGGCATGTGCAGGATGGAGAGGAATGTTTTCTTTTCCTGTGGCGCATTTCCCGAGCCCCAAGGTACCAGTGCAGCTCCTGGAGTAATTTTCACTGCACCACCGGAGCATACTCCCAGTGACCAAGCTCTGGGAGAATCCACTGAGCCCATCAGGGAATTGAAAGGAATTTGAAGACATTTAAACCAGGATGGTTTTCAACCAAACTGCCACAATGCCACCCCTGGGTCAGCATTCCAATGGTCATTTTAGGACAGACATGCCCTGTACCTACTTGCATGTTCAGAGTTCTTCTCTTTGCTTCGGCTGCTGGATCTTGGCCTTGAGAAAAGGGAGGACAAAAGAATATATGAGGAGGTAGAAAGAGAAGGGCATGGAATGTGTGTAGCATCAAAGGAGGCAAACCTTCTTAGCATGGTCCCCCTGATGAAGGAGGAAATGCAATACATAAACCCAACACGATGCAAAGCTGAGGAATTGTCCTTAAGCTTTCAGGTGCTGGAGTCCCACAGAGCTTGCCAAGCTCCGGCTGAAACACAGCAGTCATTCTTCAACTTGCATCAGACCTGCCCAGTTCTCTCCTTTTGGAGCCAAGTGGCTCCTACAGCCTCTGTGAAGCAGCAAGAGCTGCTGAGCTGAGACACAAGTCTGTATGGAGGGCAGCTACTTTTGTTCTCCTGCCCAAGCTTGACTTTGCCTGCTCATGCCTTACACTGGTGACAGTCTCGGGCTACATGGGGCCATAGCACTGCTCTCTCCTGAGAATGACAGTACACCTCCTTGCTCTTTCAAGGACAAAAAGGCCTTTTCCAACTCAGCTGCTAGGTAAGGATATTCCGATTGCACTTTAAAAGCCCTACGGACGCTTTTCAATTGGAATGATACTTCTGGGACGCCTGCTTTATCCTTGTCACTAGGATAAGCTTGACAGCTACATTTTCTCACACATGTATCCAAGCCAATGTCTTTGCATCAGGTACAGTCCTATAACTCTTCTCTAGCACCTTGCCCTCTTTGATCTTAAGCCCAGATCGAAATACTAAACTTCGATCAGATTATACATCTGTACCCCAAGTTTTATCTGGGCTCTGGTTTCACGGTGGAGGCCCAGGCACAGAGAAGTCACACCTGACATTTACAGGAGCAGCACCTGAATTTGCAGACACCTCCTCAGTAGCCAATATTTGCCCTGACATATCCTCATGGCTGCAGAAGTTGACAGGCAAGGATCACAGTATTCAAAGAACCGCAGTATCCACATCCATGCAATCCAGTTCCCAAATGACAGCACAAACACCACAGAGGGAATCAGTAGCCAAGTCCAGCAGAGGACCTGTTCTGAGGTGCTCTTAAGCCCTGCCTCCTCTTCCCCACAACCACCTCTGCTCTTAGGGCATATGGTGTTGGCTTTGCCATTGTGCTGGATTACCACAGATGGGCAAAATGGGGAATACACTGAGGTTTGCCTAAATACAAGGGAGAGATGACTGTGGAAAATAACCTCATGAGACGGGAAGTGCGAGGGGAACAGCACACTGGAGCAGCAGACACCTTGGCTTACCTCATCTCCTGGGACTCCTGGAAATCCAGCTGCGGAGAGCTTGGGACAGACGCTGCCGCACTGCTCACAGGGGGACTCACTGCCTTGCGTATTGGGGGGATCAAAGGTGGTCCCAATGATCCCTTCTTCATATCCCCACCACTGGAACACAGCAAGGAAGCCTGCAAAGAGTAGAACACAGTACTCCTCAGATCAAGCATCCAGCCTTGCCCCCATTCATGCCTGAAGACATTTAGCCATGCTCTTAGCTGAGACCTGGCAGAGATGTCAATGGAGCAGCTTGGTCTAGGACAGGGAATGGAAAGGGAAGTGGTGAGGGAGAGATCATGTCCCACATTTGCCACCGCTATCCCTGTGCTCACTTCTCTGGAAATGTGGCTACATTCCCAGATGGCATCCACATGTTTGGCACCAAGATGTTCTGCGGTGCCACTGCTTCCACTGGCCTTTTGGATCGTATGGGAATGGCCTTGGATCCCTATTCTCTCCCTGTCCCTAAAGCACCTAACAGCCAGTGCGGATCTCCAGCCAAGTCCCCACAAAGCCATCCTGCAGGATGTCCAAACCTGCTTTTCTCAAGCCCCTCATTTCTGCTGCTGCTTCCCTTCCCTCGTACAGTTCCCCAGCAGCCTTTGAGCCCCGATGCTGCTGAGTTCTGGGCGTGCTCGGTGCTCTCCAGCTCCCACACATCCATCATCTCAGGCTCACTGGCATTTAGGAAGTTCTGCTGAGCTCCCTGCCCTGCTGCTCTCTGGAAGGCCTCTGCCTGCCCAAGTTGCTCCAGGGCCCCCATGCCATGTCCAGCAAGCGGGGTGGAGGCAGCGGGGGCAGATGCACACCCTTCCTTAGTATCCCATTGTCCCTGGCACAGCTAAAGAGCCAAATCAGGCCCTGTTCAAACTTCAGTGGAAGGATCAGTTCCTCTCAGGGATACGCTGGGCCCTTTCTCAGCAAGGCTGGAATCAAGTACACAAGCTTTGGGTTGGACATTCTGTTTACCAAAGCTGTTGTTCATCTGCCTCCTCCTGCACCCCACGGCAAACCCAAAACAACTGCAGGTCCTGGCCCTGCTGCAAAGGCAATCGTGGGGGTGGGCTCTGGGCTGCTCTCCCCATGGCCACCTGCTATCCCTTCCCTCTGGACAAAGCCATGCCAGAATGCATAAAGCTGCCCAGAAGCTGATGAAGTCTAGAAATAGCATCAGAGACAACTGGGCACAAGGGCATGGCTGTACAACTCAAAAGCTGACACAACCTGGAACTGACTTTGCAGGACTGCCTGTTCCAGCAAACACCTTTCTCCATCCAAACCGGACACAGCTGACAGAAAACAGCACCAAGACACAGAGATGGTTCACACATACCCGTAGTTTACTAAATGTAGAAGGATTGGTTCACAAGATTGGCCAACTTCAGCTGCTCTGACTGCCTGTTGGTGTTTTCTCAGCCATAAGACAGAGCAGGAGCCACAAGAGAGCCAGAAACCATTCAAAGACCTCCCCTGCTATTGATACCCGCTGAGGACATGAAGCCTGCACTACACACCCACTGCAAAGACAGCCTGAAGTGCAGTGTCCTGCTGAGCTCTCCCTTTGCTCAGCTGCTTCCCTGGCCTCACACCACAGCAAAAGGTCTCCGAGCTCTGCCTACAGCACATAAACTGGAAATCCACCAGACAGGACTTAGGTTGGTGTCCTTACCATATGTCCTTTTCTCTCTGAACTCAGCTCCTGCTTTTTTCTCCTGTCATCATCATTGCCGGTGACATTTTTCCCATTCTCCTGCTCTCTGCTCCTTATTTTGTTTGTGTTAGAAGAAGGAGAGCTCTTCTGGATGGGAGGCAATGGCTTGGAGGGAAGGAGCATAGAGGGAGATTCCACGGTAAACTTCTTCGCAAGAGTGTAGCCAGTCAGTCCTGCAAAATGGAAACACAAAATATAACAGAGGCCACAATGCCAACATAAAGCATCAGAAGCTACAGTATTTCATGTGAGAGATTCCCTGGAAACTTCTAAAGAGCTGCACAGGGAAACATGCTCCTGCCAGCAGCCACTTGAGGCAGGCCAGGGAGACACCCTGACCCACTTGCACAGAGCCAGCACAGGAACAGCCTGGCCTCTGGGCTGCCCTGGGACAGCAGGGAGCCCAGAGGCCTGTGCTTTCCAGGAATGGCTCAGCTGCACACGCACCCTCCTGCTCCTCTCCCGGCCCCACAGCTGAGCAGCCCTACAGCTCCACGGGGCACTGGGAGCAGCACAGCTCAGTGCAGGGGGCACATGCAGGGCAGAACTGTTCCCTGGCAATGTGCCCAGGCTCTCTAGGCTGGCACAAGAGCCTTCCTCCCGCCAGAGAGCGGCCCAGCTCCCGCCTTACCTCTTTGTGAGGCTGAGCCATGCTCAGCCTTCACCTTGTCCTCAATTGGAAGTTGCTTCAGGCACCCCATGCCACGACTAGGAAGGGGGGTGGAGAGAGCGGGGGCAGGTGCACACCCTTCCTTTGCATTCTGTCCTTTTTGGCACAGCTAAGAAGTCACGTCCGGAGGTGTCCAACTCAGCACTTTGTCATCTTCCTGCAGGTCATCGAGCCTTCACCAGCCCAAAATGTCGGAGAGGTTTTCCCGCACATGCGGAGGCTGGCTGGCAGCATGCTTCCTCAGCTTGGCGCCCATCACCTTGTAGAGGGCGCAGGCAAGCTTGGTGACCACAGTGCGGACATTGGCGCTTCGGACAGGCAGCGCCTTGTTCCCCAGGAAGGACCAGAGCACGGGCAGGGCGTAGCGCTGGACGACTTCGGGGCTCCTGGGATAAACCCATGCCACAAGCGCTGCCGGAAGAGAGACGCAAACTTCTTAACCACCAGCCTTAATGCAAACAAGGATCTACCTCTAGTTGTGATTTTGGGAGTCTCTCTGGCTAAGATCAGTGAAATAACAGTGAGAGCCCCATGATCCAGAAATGGGCAAAGCAGCTGAACATCCCCAAAACAGAACCACCAAGCCCTCAGGACTAATTTCTCCAGATCCGAGCCTTGTACCTGTGGCAGACTTCACAGCTTTACTAAATCATTCCACAATCTGTTTCTGGCATGATGAATGACCAAAATGTCAAATTGCTGTTTATTTCCATTTAGAAGTTGTCTAAACCCACTGCTGAAGGTTTGAAAGGCACTTTAGAGAGGAAATTGAGAGATTTCTAATAAAAAGGATGACTCCGTTTTTGTGACCTGGCTTAATTAGCAGTGGATTTAGACCCCGCTAAAGCAAGGCTATAAATAAAGCAAGGCTATACACTGTCTTCTCTAGTATATATTGAGGTTATCATTTTTCCATCCCTTGGCTATTGCTGACATAGCAAGCTCCTCTGAGCAATCAATTATCAGCTGCATTTGGAGCATTTTGGGCAGCGCTGACATAGGAAGACCCTGACTGCACACCCTGAAATGCTCAGTCCAATGGCACTTCCACAGCACAGGCAGGGAGCCTCAGCACTCTGCTTCTGCCCCTCTGCCCCCAAAGGCTGCCTTGCACAAAATCCGTGCATCTAACATGTGTGCTGAGTTTTGACCTAAGCTGTGACCCCCAGGCACTGCAGGCTTCCGCCTCAAAACTTTCCAAGAGCAAAGCAAGAATTCTGTGAGGACAAAACAAACCGATCCCCTGAAACAGCATTTGCCACCATTTTCCCTAAAGGATCAGAGCTGTCCCTGAGCTTCCAAGAGAGGAGCCAGCTTGGGAATTTTTAGCCCCTCTCTTTCCTGGAGGCAGCTTCTGAGATGCCCCAGTGAGAGCTCAGCCCCGAGGCCGAGTGCCGCCCCCATCTCAGATGCTGCACACCTCTGCAGCAGCCAGGGAAAACCTGCCCAATACACCTTCCATGGGTATTGGGCAGGAGGGACAAGCTCAGCACCTCCTGATTTGGAGGAGCCACTCTAGTGTCTATTCACTGGCGTTCCCTGTAAATTCTGCCTCGGAAGACCTCTTGCCTTAGAAGGGGAGGCCATACCTGAGAGATGCTCCGTGACAACCAGCAGAGCTTGGCCCTTCAGTTCACTCCTGCGGTGGCTGAACTCTTTCATCAGG
The DNA here is from genome assembly GCF_020740725.1 of Corvus hawaiiensis. Classification (NCBI taxonomy): domain Eukaryota; kingdom Metazoa; phylum Chordata; class Aves; order Passeriformes; family Corvidae; genus Corvus; species Corvus hawaiiensis. The sequence goes on from NC_063215.1 coordinate 106,066,235, forward strand.
GATACTTTATCTACAAGGGAAACACACATTTCTGCTCTCTCTTCTGAGGTCATAAGAGAAAGGACAGTGGGGAGGGAAAGGGCAGGGGCAACTACATTTTGTAAAAGAAAGGAAATTCCTGCCGATTTTTGAATCCTTTTCTTCTTTCCTTCCAGCCTACTTGGGAGGATTTTAAATTCCAAAAGAAAAGCTCTCCTGTCACTTTTTAAATCCAAAGTTGTCTGCTGTACCAGGAGCTATGTTAAACATTTCACATCAGGGACCTCAAGACTTCAATCACACGTAAGCAGTGAAAAGGTTTTGCATCCCAGAGCTTTGCAGAGGTGATCTTCTCTCTCCCCTATGGAAAAGGGTGAGAAGGCTCCAAAATGCACACCTCCGTTCCCACCTGAAGGATAAGCTGTTTTTAAATTGTCAGGTTACCTGTGTGGATCTAGGGACAAGACTCCAAGTTACTCATACAAGAGCTATTAGTGCTCAGTGCCTCAGTAGCCTGTGGGTTTCTGTAACATCTGTGAAATCAGATCTTGGCAGAGAGACTGGAAAATGAACTGATTTCCCAATACTTGACCGGCGTATGTATTTTGGTTTTCCTTGTGCCTATCTGTCGCGGTTTTGGGGGTCATGTTTGAATTTACTGTTGCCTGCATTGGCCTGCAAGCCTCGAGTCCTACCACTCTAATAAGCCAAGGCAAGCTTTTCCTGGAGACAGAACGTGTGTGGGATGAAGTTTGGTCCCTCACAGGGTCACCAGGGCTGGCAGTGACAAAGCAGGCAATCTGCTTCATTGGGAACCACTACAGAGCTACACCCCAGTGTGGGTTTCAGTAGCAGGGTATTATTAAGAGCTCCTTTCCTGCATGAGATACAAAAAGGAGGTCCCAAATGATCTTCATGCAAGCATGCAGTAAAGAACTGATCCTGCTGTCCTAATGAAGCTAATGCCTATGATGTGGAGCCTTCCAGGAGGCTGCTCTGCAGAGGTTCTGATGCGCCGCTGTCCCTTCATGCCAACAGCAAAGCTATTCATTTGGGAAGTCAACTGGGGCCCAGGCAAACTCCAAAAATCCCTTTGGCCCTGAATTCCAGCAAAGCTGTAGTCCAGCACTTCCTCTTCAGACAAGCAGCACAGAGCCAAGGGCTCCTGGGACTTTTGGGAAATGCTGATGCACATTCAAGCCTGGTGGGGGACTGGTGCGTAAGGACTGCACCTGCACAGCTTCTGGTGGATGTCAGCTGGAGGTTTCCACAGACAACAACAGCTGTCAAGGCACTCAGCGTTCTCTTGACTCGCAGAGGCAGAGACACACTTGAGGAGAGTCCATGCCAGGGCTCAGCCTTACCTAAGTGAGCCATGGATTCTTCCAGCGCTTTCACAGCTGCGGCATAAACCCCGGGGTCCTTTGAGTTTAGGTTGTTTGTTATTCCTTCAACCAGACAGATGATCACCGGGTTTAAGCCATCTTTCAGGATGCCTACGATTTCAGCCAGCACGTCCAGCGCCTTCTGCTTCACTTTCTTGTGCGTATCACCAAGTCTCGGGACAAAATAATCAAAAATCTGTGAAGAGAACAAACAACATGAAAGCTGGATTAAAATGTCCTTGTTTGAGGAAGGGACGCAGAAGTGAGCACTCAGCAATGTAAAAGATGAAAGTGATCCTTCCTGTCAGGTCAGCACTTGCTTGCACAATTTCCCTGTTTTCCTGTGGGCCGCTCACTGGAATGGTTGCGCAATCTCATGCTGGTTGAAAGATTTTCATATATTTTGAAGAGCTTTGGGTGGGGACAGAATAGTTCCTATGGTGTTTCTCTCCACATTTCAGTCATTAAATTCATCCCATTTATTGATGCAAAACGGTATCTTTGCTTTCGAAGTATGGAACCAGATATTTACAATGCCCCTTTTTCTACGCAGTTGTCTCAAGTTCTGAGGGCAGTTACGATTTTGCCAAAACTATGGCTGGAGGAGATCCAGGTTTTGTTCCATCTGTCTCAGAACCTGTGTCTGGAGAAGTGCAGGGCTCTGATCAACTCTTCCAGGATCCAGACCAATTGTCTACCCAGCAGGTAGACTTCTGAAATTTAATGTGCTGGACCGCTCTCATTAGAGCAGGTTCAGTCCCTTGACAGCCACATTATCAGGCACCATTTTCTGGACAAAGGGAAAAAGCAGCTACTGGGAGGAGAAGGAAGAGATCTGTCCCTAGCCATTTCCCTCCTTTTCCAAAGAGAAAAAAGACCCCCCCAAGAAGGGTGAGCACCATCTTTACCAAGAGGACTAGGGATGCCGATGGAAACGAGTAACCAGAGTTGTGCCTGTGCAAGACAAGTCGGAGTTTACAGAAGTATCCTTTTAAAAAAACTTGGTTTAAACCTGCCCAGCCTGATACTTCTCTTCCCCATCCAAACCCATTTTTTTGTCTGGAGAATAATTGCCACGCTTTCAGTGGCTGGATTCCCTTCACTTAACCCAAGTGGGAGTAGGAGACAGCAGAAGTTACACCAGCAGAAAACTCTGTCCTCATCTGATGAACAGCATCAATAGGCACCTGCCAGCCAAATACATCTGGACCGAAAGAACTTGTCCTGAAGCGTGGACCTGAATTAAATATTTCAGGGTAAGAGGCAGCAGCCTGTCCCACACAGCCAGGATGTAGTGCCAAGACACACTGAATTAACTTTCCTGCTACAGGCTTGGGAAAGGAGCTAAAGGAAAGGAACAATGAAGACACCCTACATACTTGGACAGTGTTAGTGGAGACGAGCTGGGGGCGGCTTTTGCACAGGTCTAGGAGGAGTGCCACTCCTTCCATCCGTGTCTTAAACTCCTTGGCTTCCAGGAGATTGTACAGCTTCTGGAGCGACTCCGTTTCTTCCACAGCCGGAGGTAACGTGACCTGGGCTTTTGGGCGGCGTAGGAGGCATCCATCAGAGGTAGACTTCACCCTGGAAAATAAAACCAAATGCGGACCTGTTGGTGATCATACCTTCAGTTAATTGTGAGCAGAACATCTTGGGGAGGTTTCCTAATGATGTGATTTCAAGCTAGAAAATCCTTATCTGAAAAACAACGGGAGACCTCATGACAATCTGTCATGGGCTAGCAAGCATAGTCCCGGAAGTGATGTTCTTGCAAAGGAGTGCTTACAGCTCCTTCTGTGACCTGACAGAACCTATCAGCTGGCCACTTTGAATATGGACAATTCTTTAAGCCACTTAAAGTTGTGACCGCCTCTGTGATCCACACTTAAGAACAGGAAACCCCGAGGCAGACTCTCTCTGTCTTGTTTCCGGTGCTGGGACAGGTGGCTGCGGGCCCCGTGTGGGGGCCAGCGGGCCCGGCCCAGGCCCTGCTCAGGCCAGGCCGGGTCGGGCCACGGCCATCCTGGAGCCGACGGGCCCTGTTCCACCCGCGGAACCCCCCCCACAGCAGGGCTGTGGGCAGCCGGAGCGGCTCGGCTCCCCCTCTCCAGAGCTGCCAAGATTCAGCTAAAGCTGCACGGCTGTCTGGCAGAGGTCATGTGACCAACAGCGATAAGCCACATTCCAGCTGCAAGGCCTAGGTGAGATTAACCCTTTTAGCGCTATGAAGAGCTGAAAACCAGAGGGAAGTGAAAGAGGAGATGCTTAAAGCTGAAATTCTGTTGTGAAGCTATGATCGATCAGAGTACCTGCTGTAATTTCATGAAGGCATGGGGGGTGGAGCATTCAACTTGTACTTGTGAGCAAAAGCACCTGCGCTGAGATAAGCAGATGCTGACGCAGCTGTAATTTCATGAGAAGTTTGAACAGGGAGAGATGGAAGTGATGAGGACTTTTGCTCCAAATGGAAAAGGAGAAAACCTCAGGTCCTAGAGATGCTCCCAGAGATAGTTCTAAAGAGGAAGATGAGGAAGACCCTTTGCTTCCAGGGAAGGAGAAGGGCCTCTATTCTTAGAAATGAAATACTCCCAGAGATGGGTGAAGAGAACTTTTGTTTCTGAACGGCTCAACCTTAAAATTTTACCCCAGCAATTCAAGAGTGGACCCTCGAAAGCAGTTGTGGGAAAAGCTGCAAGACGGGGGAAGGGACTCACATGCAAGCAGAGAACCAACCCGGGTGGCTGGCTCCTTGCGATAATGTTTTCATAGCATGGGCAAGAGACTCCTCTTCCTAAATGGACTGAACAAGGTTATTATGGAAGTGGTAAACAGACTGAACATCTCAAGGGCTGTCTTTTTACATTATCACTGCAAGAAGGGAGAAAGGCAGGGGGGAGGAGAAGTGTTCTGAAGGCGTGGTATGACTTTTTTTTTCTTCTTTTAGGTCTGTTAATAAACTTCTTTCTATTCTTTCAAGTTTGGTGACTGCTTTGCATTTCTCCTAATTCTTATCTCACAGAAGGTAAATAGTAATGAGTATTTTGGACCAAACCACTACACTAAATTGGTGTTTCTGCCTGGTTACAAACCAAACCCACTACACAATCATTACAGGAGACAATCTGCAAGCAACATTCTCACCAGTGCTTACTCAGGAAAACCAAGGATGAGATGCATCTCACTTCTCTCCAGACGGCTTCCCAGGTACACATGTCGCACTGCTTTGTGAGGAAAGAGAGACGCTACTTCCATGTTTAAATGCCTCATCATGAGGGAGGTGTGCGTCTTATAATAAGGAAACTCATCCCTCTGGAGAAGTGTCTCTACAGCAGGCATGACAATCTGGAAAAGTAGCTCAGATGCATCTGAACAGATGGATAGGGGCATATCTGAAGGATCCAGAAAATCCGTAAGAGGGATAAAAACAGAAGCCAGACATCCCAGCACTACGCTCACATGATTGCTTCCCTAGAGACTAGATCCACAGCTTAACAAACCCACTGGGAACAACTCTCTTGAGCATGGGAAGATCCTGACTACGCTACTGAGGCATGTGGTCACTCTCCTGCCAGCGCTGAGCATGACAGAGCTAAATAAATCCCCTCTGTTATCAGAGGACAACAGGTACAAGTAGCTCTCCCACTGGCAGGAAGAGACAGCAAGGACCAAATTCCTGTCTCAAATGCTGATTGCAGCACAGGGGGAAATAAACCAAACATGCTGTCCATCAAGCAAACAGTATGAAGGACAGGAATGTCAAGACAAAACGTCCACATTGAGACACCTGTTGACCAAAGTTGCTCAGGAACTGGCTTGCTACTTACTACTCATCTTGGTACTGTCTGAGGGTAAGAAAACCATGACTCAGGAAGGCCAAACCACATGCATGGGAAGTGCTATTTTGGGGAACAGCATCTTGCTTCTAGACTGGGACTTCTCATCAAAACACCCATCTGAAAAAGACTGCTCTCAGAGGAAAAAAACCCTGCTTGAATTTACTTGTCCCAAGTGAGGCAGCGGAGACATGGCCCTCTCACAGCCTCCACAGCACTGTCCTTGCCACTGCACTGGATCTTCTGAGCTGCAACCAATGGGTGTCTTTTTGTCGCCCATTTTTTGTGGAAACCCTTCCAGAGAAGTTGTGTTCAGCGTAATGCAGAAGGAGACATTTTTTATGATAGAGCATTTGTAGGGAAAGGAAACAATCTCTGGCACAGGTCATCTCCACCAGAAAGATTTTCCTGAGGAAGAGACATGTAAAGCTTGCCACGTGCTTTGTCACATCTAACTAAAGTGCTCAGTACCGTTTACTAGAAGGCAATGTGGCCTGGGGCTTCTTCGAGCCATCGCTCCTCTTCTTCACAGGCTTCTCGACAGATGGGTGTTCATCCTTCTGCGTTTCCATCCCCTACAAAGGCATAAAGAAACCCCATGGATCTTTAGAATGTAAAATAGGAAATTACCTGTTTAAAACACAACATATAACCAGGATCACTGCTACCAAGGCTTGGGCAAACCTTTCCGAACTTACAGAAGGAAACAGGCCAGAGGTTCAGTGATGCCAACTCTTTGTTTTCAATAGCCCAAGGCAGGTTATGGCTGCTACCATACTGAGCAGCAGTCTAAAATCCCAAATGCATTCCTCTTGAGCATAAATGGGAATAATGCAAACTGGTAGGGAACTAATGCTCTTAAAGGAAGCTGCAGAAAAATTTGGACTCTTTGGAGGTTGGCCCATTGTGTTGGAAGTTGATTTGGTTCCACACTCACTCTCCCTGGTGCTGCACAAAGGCACACTCCCTTCTATAACGTAGGTAAAAAGAATAAAAAAATACCCCAGGCAAACAAATGATTTTCCTCTGGATGCTGCTGAATTCACCAAGCTTCTTCCAGCTGCACAGGGCATGACAGCAAGGCAGTATTCCCAGAAGACAGATAGTAATTGTAGGAATTGGGATTGACTGGGACATCTTTTGAATATTTGGAAATTTTCTTGGCACTACTGCTTCCTGTGTCTTTTGTAAAGACTCTGTTATCTCCAGAAGCACTGTTCTCACTTAATTGCGTCACTGGGGGCAGAGTAGGGATAGTGGGGTGGGGGGTTATGCTTAAATGTAAACACATTTTCTCCTCTTTCCCTTCCCTGTTTGTGGCCAATATTCAAAATATCCAATACCCCACTTTTCCCCTAATATTATCAATTCCTTTGTGCTCTGCAGATGAACAGGCTACAGATCAACAGTTCATTCCCAGGAGCAAAATGATTTGGCAGGAAAGGAATGAGATAAGATTAGGTCTGTTTGATCTCATATCAGCAGTGGCAATACTTGCACAAAGGAGACATTTCTCCTACCAAGCACTTACTTTCTTCTTCATTCTTGTCAGAATATCTTCCAGGTCACGGGTGGAAAGAGATTGTTCCAAAAGCCTTTTAAATTTTTGGTGATTCAGCATCATTTTCACCATCTCCTGTCCATAATGCCTAAAACAAGAAAGAAAGAAAGAAAGAAAGAAAGAAAGAAAGAATAGAAGGTGAACAAACAAAGGAGGAGCATTAACAGAATAAGCTGATACCTTAAACTCAGCAGCTGCCATACCTGCATGAGAAGGCATTACCTACTCAGCAAAGAGAGAGATTTACCTCCACTTGGCACTGCACAGTGCTGTCAGCTGAACACAAGAGGCAAGAGGAGAACGTGGGGCAACAGAAAAATACAATCTCACTCTGAAACTGTGGGTGCGCTTCTGTGGCATCGAAGGATCCCAGGGAACAAGCAAAACACCTCTGCTTTGAGTCAGAGCTTATTAGCAGTGTCTTGCTGCCATTGCACAGTAATTTGCCTTTCTTTAACTGGCAGGGAAGCCAGGACCAAATGCCTCATGCTTGCTTTTGATTATTCTATACCATATGTATGCACAGGGACAGCTAGTTGCTCATGCGTTCTTGGCAGCTATTAATGGGAATTGAATCCTCAAAGTGAGGGGATTTGGGTGGTTTGGGTTGATTTTGCCACTAGGAAACCACAGTTTTCTTCAGGAAGCAATTTGGAGGTCATTCAGCCACAGATAAGAGCATTATAGAAATCTGCAGAAGAGGTTTAGAAAGACTGAATACATTGGCTAAAGACCCCTGGAATATTTCTAGGAAAGTCTTAAGTTAATGAGAAATAGATGTATGCGATCCTTCAGTGATGAACATTAGCCAACATTTTGGCTTTGTCTTGTGCACCTAAGGCCAAGCAAAACTGTTTGACTGGCTCATCTGATGGCTCTTTTGATCTCAGGAAAGAATCATTCAAGTCCCAGGAAGTTGGCAATGCTCCCTCTTGCGGGACAACCTCAGGTTCCCCAGCACAGTCATTTCCCCAGACAAGCCAGGGCAGTGGTCACAGCACCAAGCCTGACAGAGCTCAAGAAGCCTTTGGACAATGCTCTCGGGCACATGGAGTGACTCTTGGGGGGCCCTGCACACAGGCAGGAGCTGGACTCGATGACACTGATGGGTCCCTTCCAATTCAGCGTATTCCGTGACTCTGTGAACCTCATCCACACAGTGAGGGAACTTAATATTTCCTTTAGCTTCCACTCTTTTGTGGTTTTGCCCTTTACAGCCAGACACCCAACAGTTTTCCTGTTTTAGGAGGTGAAATGAAGATCATTACCTTGTGTCCTTGTGACAGTCCTGAGCAAGCGTCCCTGCCGCGTGCGCCAGCCTCTCAGCCCTGGGCGTTCCTGCGAGCTTCGTGACTCCAGTTTTCTCCATCAAGGACAGGAGGAGTTGGGCCGCGCACTTCCGCACCTGGACGTGGCGGCTCCTGGGAAGAAGAGAGCGGACACTGGGGCACAGGGAGCAGAGGGACACAGCGCAGGCCTTGGCCAGAGCATGCTCCCTGTCATTGCTGGGGGAAGGAGGCCTGGGTTCTCCCTGACACTTGGGACACCTGTAGAAGGTTCTGTCCGCAGAGAAACACAAAGTTAGCACTCTACAGAAGGACTGCCTGCAAGCAAGAGTGAGGAATTCAGTCTCCCTGCACTATCTGATACTCAATGTCTTTCCCCAAATTCACTCTGAGAAAGAGGGAAATTAAAGACAACCCAGGCTGACCCATCAGGGGCCAGCCACTACACAGACAGCCGCAGCAGGATTGAGGATATTTGCACCCATTTACCCCCAAATCTGCAGACCTTGGGAAAGAAACAAATGCAGGGAAAACACGCTGTGGGACATGAAGTTGCAGAATATTCTGCAATGCAGCCAGTTTCTTCTGTGAGGCTTGGCGAGAGATACATCTGAACGTTTCCCCCTTTTCCAAAGCTGAGGAAAGGGTGGCAGTCAGTTTAGCCAGCTTGTCCTGTTCTAGACAGTGTCTCTTGGGGACTATCAGGCCCAGCACCAACACTTAAGGCAGCACCTGCTTCAGCTGTCCCATGGCAGTCGGCCTGTGAAGGTGCCTGTACAGTGATTCATCATCTCAAGGCTAACATGAGACATCAGTTTGAATAGCAAGTGGGCCTCTAAGGCCAGGACAGTCCTACAAGACTCCTCTTGGCAGGAGCTGCACCTGCTGTGCAGGCTGTGCCACACCCAGCACGTTCTCCCCCATGTGCTCCATGCCCCAGCAAGAACCCTCCTTACTTCTCAAGTGAATGGCATAATGAGGATGCATGGTTTTTCCCAAGGCCTCTGTGGTTAGGGCTGTGAAATATCAAAGAGCGCTCACAGCTGCAGTTGCAATTGTCCCTCTTCCCACAAAACCACAGGGCTCTATCCTTAGCCTTTGCAGGCACTTTCACTTGCCCACCATTCACCACATCTAGGCAACTCGGACAGACTGGGAGAACTCCAGGAAGCAGCAGCAAGCTGAGTCAGGGGAGGTTGAGCTTGGATATCAGGAAAAAGTTTTTCACCCAGAGGGTGGCTGGGCACTGGAACAGGCTCCCCAGGGCACTGGTCACAGCACCAAGCCTGAGAGAGTTCAGGAAGCCTTTGGACAACGCTCTCAGGCACATGGTGTGACCCTTGGCGTGTTTGTTCTGTGCAAGGCCAGGAGCTGGACTCAATGAGCCTGATGGGCCCCTTCCAACTCAGCATATTCTACAGCTCTGTGATTCTGTCAACTAAAGGGCTGCACGAGGGCAGAAATAGGTGACAAGAGGAAAGAAGTGAGGTTGATTGGAGAATCAAGTCACTGAGTTCACAGAAGATGCAGGATACAGGACCCTTCCCTCCCACCGTTCCCATTCACTCTCTCAGCCCTTCTCCCCCCCACACACAATAGAAGGTGAAGAATATCACTAAGAGAAGAAGAACCTACTGGACTCCACTGTCCATGAGAGCAGTCATTGCTCGTGCAGGAGTCACATGCTCCACCATGACTCCCAGGGTGTGACTGGCTGCTTTCTGAACAAACTCTGGGGAGTTCCACACCATCTGGAGAAGGACCCGAGCAACCTCATCCACCTCCGAGTCCATGTCCTTCTGCAAGGTCACAAAGAGCTCTCCAAGAGTGACGATTGCAGAGTAAGACACCTTTGAGCGAAGGTTGGTCACCTGGGGAAGTCATGCGGGGAAACATAAGAATCACCTTGAAAAGAAAACCAGTTGCCTTAGACAAAAGTCCCAGGAAATGACAACACTTCCCGCTGTGTCCAGGGGAACACAAAAGCACAGGCAGAGCAGAAGAGCACAAGCACAGAAAGGCACTTAACTCTGGCACCTACTTGTGCTAGGCCTCAGGCCTGCTTCCTGCAGGCCTAAAACATATTATTTCACTTAAAGTGTTCTACTTAATTCTTCTGGAATGTCCACTGCTTTGGTTTTAGGCCCTTTTATTCAAAAAACAAAGAAACAAATTAAAGCAAGGGCTGCTCTCAAGCCATAAAGGCACAAGTCATAAAGACAAAAGAGTAATTTGCTCCTGTTTGAAAAAGTAACAGCAGCAGTTGAAGCCCTCAGCCAGGAAACAGAAAACACAAGCTCAAGTCTACAGACTAATTGGCAGTGTTGAATTACAGCTTGGGCAGAGATTTGGACTGCAGCAAATAACATAATTAGTGTCTCCGCTTCTGCATTTGCACGTTGCATTGTAATGGCAGCTCGCTCCAAGAGGAGAGTGTCAGATGCCCGACCTACCAGTAAATAGAGCTACATGTGCACACAGATCCTATAGAGAGCTGACAGACATGAGAAAGATAAGGTCTAGAAACAGAAATGAAGGCAGTTCCTGAGCACACAGGGAGATGAACAAGCACATATCTACTCTACACACCGTGTAAGAAGCACGGAGGACGATTCAGAACAATGTTCTTACCTCATTGGTAAGTACCAAGCAAACCTCACGAAGTCTACAAAGAAGGACTTCTGAGTGGGACTCAGCCAGGTGTTTGATGCTGAAGAGTCCCTTCTCCTTCAGCTCCCTGAAAGGCAAGTACCAAAAAGATTGACTTTCTCTCCACCCAAGAACTAGGCAGCACCTTCTGAATTTACCAGGCTGGCGGCTCAGTCAAACAAAGGGAGGTGCTTTTCAAGCAGTACGTGATGAAATCGTGGAACTTGCTGCCACAGGTTGCTGTGGCTGTCAAAAGCATACACAAATCCAAGAGGCAAATAGAGGGCTTTCAGAGTCTTCATTTGTGGCCGTTTAACAAGACAGCCTTTCTGAAGTCTCTGGCACATGAAGTCCCTATGTCAGTGCTTCCTGGAGGCTGTGAGACCGTGCCATGCTGCTGTTTCTTGTCACCTCCCTGTACCTGTCCCTGAGACACAGTCCCACTGGGCTGTGTCTGGGGCATTTTCCTTCTTTGCCAGCCCCAGCAGGCAGTTCAGCAGTGAGAGTCTGCACTGGCACTCTGTAGCTGAGTTTCCACTCTGCAATCTAGGCCTGTCTGTCACCCACTCCACTCCACCTCACACATTCCCCAAGAAAGCAGCAGGATGCCCCAGAAGATTCCACACCCGGGCAAGAACAGCTGAAAGTCTAGCTTTTCCCAAAAGCCCCTACCTAAAACAGCAGCAACATGTTATTTACAAGGTGCAAACAACTCCCTCTCTCAGCACTTGCTTTGTGCAGGACCTGAGCTACAGGAAGGCGCGTGATGCATCAGGGCTGCAGCGCAGGGCTGGCGGCTGATGCCACGGGCATCCCTGAGTGTCACCCGGACCCCCCCACAGCTGCAGAAGCTCTCTGCACCTCACAGGGCACCAAACAGAAATGGGGAAGAGAAAGCAGAAGAGACAGGGCAGAGCAAAGGCGACTGCACAAGGAGATGCATCGCGGCAGATTTTTCATGCTCATCCCAGGGTGAATGGTGTCCTTATCCCAGTGTGAATGAAGCAGTGAGTAGATGATAACCCAGACATCAAAAAGACAACCAGTATCACCTAACATTTGTGGGGTTATCACCTCTGGGCCTCTACAGGCCTCCTTCTGTCAGTGTCTAAGTTTGGGACACATTGTGAGTATTGACAAAACATCTCAGGCCCATATGAAGCAGTGAGAAGGAAACAGTTGACTTGCAAAAGTGCAAGATTCCTAGAGGATTTTATTTCTTTTTCCTTCTCTTCTGCCATGAGCCCCTCAGGACTAATGACAGGCTGAGTGACTCTATAGCACAACTCAGTGCATTTCTCAGAAAGAAGAACTCCCTGTAGCTGCTCCTGGGACTCACATGCGGAAGGTCACAGGCAGACCCTGACTCCTGCCACTGCTGCCAGCAGTGGGGCCAGAGACAAATCTTACTCAGTCCCACTGGGCCCCGAGGCACCCAAATCTCTACACTCCAAACTGCTGCCATCCTGCTTCTGGCTTCAGCCAGCAAATCATCTTGTCCCACAGCTTTCTCTCTTCCCTCAAGATTTCCTTTGCAGCTCCACAGAGCAGCAGGCAAAGCGAGGAAACAGCACGGACCTGCTGCAGCTGGAGCACTGCTGCAGACCAAGGCCAAGAAAAGGCTGCTCTCAAATCTTTATCCTCTCTCTGCTCTGGAGTGGTTTCACTGGTGCCCCTCGGCCCTCTGGGCTGTTGGGGCTCAGAGGCACTAGCAAGATGCTCTCCTAACCTACCTTAACGCTAAGAGGGAGACAGAGTGAACGGGGCCTTTCTTACCAGTCATCGCTGCTGAGCAAGGAGAGTGCCTCGAGCAAGGACTGCTGTGGCTCCAAAGAGGCTCCGTCCTTCTGCCCCTTCCCACGGAGCGGCTCCTCTCGGCGCTCGGCACCAGTGGCCATCTGCGGGGTCACTGTAAGGAGAGGGTCAGCCATGAGCGCTGCAGCCCCGGGCAAGGCACCCCGCCATGGAGCGGCCTGCAGCCCCATCTCCCAGCCAGGCTTCCATGAGGTACAAACTGGCACTGGCTCAGAGAATTCCCTGCTCTCTGGCTCCTTGCTTTCTCCCAGCCCCCCCAGCTGGGCACAGCTCCTTGGCTCAACCTGACAATTGCCCACACAGCGCCAGCTCCCAAGTGCCACAGGTACCACAGCCAGCGGCACGTTCCTGAGGCCGCAGAGCTCCCACTCCCTGTGAGACAGTGCCCACCAGCAGGACTTGCTCCCCACGAGGGACCCCTCAGCTGCCTCTCCTGTCTCAGCGCCCTGATTTCCCCGAGCCCTGAGGACAGAGGCACTCTGCAACTCCCTGAGGAAAGACCTGCAGCTGCCTCGTGACAGCACCAAGCCGAGCCTGAACAAGCGAGTCCTGCTGGGCCCGGCTGAATCCCCTCAGAGCAGCTACCAGGGAACAGCGATACCTGACCCTTCACACCTCACAGCGCCTCTGTTCCCATTGGCTTCAAATATTCTAGACAGAGGGCAGCTGAGTGCACTTACATTTCAGCCTGCTCTTGGGAAGGGAGTAGTTCATGGATTTTGTTCTTTCCAAGCATCATGAATCTTTACTATTTCAATAAAGTACACACTGGCTGTATTTGAAAGATGCTGAGGTGAAATTTGTTTGTCCTCAAATGGACTTGTGTGCACACTGTGCAAGCCTAAGCTTTCTCTTGTGGAAAAATGGAATCTCTAGCCCAGATGGTTGATAAAAAAGCCTTCCAAATGCAAATTGATGATAAGAATACATAAATACAGATGCAAATTGTTGGCAGACACAATCTCTTGATAGTCAGTTTACAAGGTATGAGAAAATTCAGATGATAAATGCATTTCTTAAGAAACCCACTTGTCATCCAAAGGACTCTTGATCATCAATTTCATGTCATGCACTCAACAGGTCGTTTTCTAATGTGTACAAGGAAACATCTGAGCTGTCTCAAATGATGGAGTTTAAATATTGCACAGAATCTAGAATATTCAGATGGGAGCTATCTGGCTGTCACTGATGTACCCCTGTCACTGCCATCAGTGGTGTCACTGCAGAAGGATGTGGATGTACACATCTATATTCAATAGGAATGGGGAGCCACGTCAGGCTAGTTCTGGTCAATTGTGACCATGGAAGTAGCATCACTAGAAAAGAGCACTCAAAGTATCATTCCTAGCTCCCTTCTTCTTCTCTTACCCTACTCAGGATCATAGCACAGGCAGGCTGCCCTCACAGGAGAGGCAAGAGCCACTAGGGACTATGTGCTGTGTATTCACTGCAGGCAGCAAACAGCCTGGGAGCACCAGGCAGCCCCTCCTGGCTGTCACCTGCTACACAGGCCGCTGTATTTGGGTGGGGTGACACAGGAGGTGCTGCTTGTTCCCTCTTGGCATTGCAGGCCGTGGGATGGCAGCGGCGAGAAGCCATTGGGCACTTCTGGGAGCAGCAGCACGGCTGCACCAAGTGGCTGACTGCCATGCAGAGACAACCCTTGCTGGGAGAGCAGGAAAGCTGGCTGCAGAGGCAGACAGCAGCACAGGCAGAGGGCCAAGATGGAGAGTGGACAATTGATCGTGGTGGTACTCGTAGGTGCACAGTGAGCACACCCTGCCAGACTGCCCCGAGCTCATCCCTGCAGTTACAGCTGCCTCCTGGCACCAGTGCTGTAGTTTGCTCTATCAGGATGGGCAAAAGCCAGAGCTTAGGTCTTTACCACTACTTTATGCAGCTCAGCTTTCCAATGGATCAATAAGAACCAACTGCTCCAGTACTGCCGAGCTGGAGTAACTCAAGAGTAGATTTGCTGTTCATTCTCAGCACAGGCTATGAACCCAAGATCCCAGCTGTGGTGGCTGAATCAGGAGGCAGTTTGTGCTCCTTGTGCAAGGAAAACCGGTGCAGGAAAAAGCTGCTGTGGAGCAGGCTTACCTGAGGAGTTGCGTGGGAAGCTGCCGTCTCCATGGATGATGGGCTTCTTGGACAGTAAGGGCACGTTGTCCTGCTTCCTCAAGACCTTCTTCTTCAAGGCACTACCAGGGTGTTTCCTCTGCACACTGGAAGCTGTGCCATTGACAGGCGGTAGGCTAAAGCCTGCAGGGACCAAAGAGGAGCTTGGAAGTGGAGGGTGGCAATGGAAAGGCCCAGAAAACTTGCTGGAGCTGGGTAACATCTCTTTGTTATCCCAAAGAACTTCAAGTATAACAGTGGCACAGCACCATGGGAAAGTGATCACAGAATCCTAGAAGAGTTTATGTGGGAAGGCACCTTTAACCACCATCTAGTCCAGCCCCCATGAGCAGGGACATCTTCAGCACGAGCAGCTTCCTCAGGGCCCCATCTAACATGGCCTTGAACACCTTCAAGGATCGATCAACAACAGCTTCTCAGGGCAAACTCTTCCAGTGTTTCATCCCCTTCATTATAAAGAAATTCTTCCTAATATCTAATCAAAATCTACCCTCTTCTGGTTTAGAACCAAATTGCAGTGATGCTTCCCCGAAGAAACAAGGAAACCCCAGTATTGCTTTGCTTTTGTTTTCCTGTTTCAGAGGCTGGCTGGGGAAGTTACCAAAAGAAAGCGCAGATAACCTTGCGTGATGCCCTCGGGCTGAGTGCTGCCTCCTGAGGTCCCTGCTGCTGCCCTGGGGCAGCGCACACAGCACTGCAGTCAGAGCCCCTCAGCCCGGATTCAGTCGGCAACGCTGCTTGCTCCTGGGGCTACAACAGAAGCACTGGCTCGGGGCTTCAGCACAGCTCTACAGCACCAGCTCCTCAGCAGGGAGTGGTGGGAGAAGGGTCTCTGGGGTTTTCATTAGAAGGAGTTGAATTTTGTTTCTTCCAGGTTGCACCTTGGTTGAAAAGCATTCTTTTGGACCCGCTTTTCCTGGAGGCTGCTATCCAGGAGAGAGTCTGAAGCCCCAGTGTACTTTGCAAGACAGAATTTTACACTCTGAAGGACTTCAGAGGGGAAGGTGGGAAGCTGATATTCTGTTACGGACTCAGTGAGGCCATGGGCAAGACACTTCATGCCTCTCCATTTTTCTTTGGGGACCGGAAATACATCCTATGCAAACTCCCACTCAGATGCAAATGTAACAGCCCCCCAGTCTGAGGGCAACACTGTGCAGAGGGCAAGCAAGTGATCAGAAAGGACCACAGGTGTAGCAACCACTTACTTGCCGCAGCTGCATCCCCGGGGTCAACTCTCTGTGGAGGCAGCTGCAAGGACGTTTCCTTTTCTCTCTCTGTCTTGATCTCTTTCTCCAAAAGCTCCATTGGCATCCGCTCTAAGTTCCTTTGAGCCAACTTGCCCAATGCAGCACGGACCTACATGCAATGGGAATGCATCACAGACTGTAAGCAGAGACACACAAACCAGACACAACATCTCATCAGGAGCACAGAGTCCATAGATTTCCACAGTCCTTGATGCAGCTCCATGTACATTCCAATGGTTTCTGAAGAATGTCTCCTGTCCTCACCTTGGCAATTACACACAGTGAGGTGGAACGCTTTATTGCCATAACCTCCCACTGCTCCAAGGTACTGTTTCTCAGCCTATGTCAGGAGGCCCTGCTTGAAGCAAGAAAATCACAGGAGTGCTCCAAGACAGATGAAGAGCCTACGTGATCAGTGAGCAGGCAGTTCCCTTCCTACAGGCCATGGCAGGAGAATAAAAACCATGTGCAATACGCAGCAAGGAGGGGTCAGTAGCTGTTGCTTAACACTCATGGCCAGGAATTGCAGCTGTTTCTCACTTCTGGCTTCTGAAGGACTCAGCTGCTCTCGGAGACCGTGAGGCCAAAAAGAGGAGTCACGTGAAAACAAGTTGCAGAAACATTGATGCTAATGCATGGAAAAATTGAGAATGAGAGGGCTGTGAGATACAGCAAGAAAGGTAACCAGGAAAAATCAAACTCTCCCATTTTATTTTGCACCCTTGCTTACACTCAGCATTAGAATCCTTGCTTCTGTGCTTCCCAGGATGCACTTTGCCCACATTCACTGATGTGTAGCTTGCTCTGCCATTCAGAACTTCTCTAAAAGGGCCTTTGCACATAAAGAATGCTTCTGGCATGACCTTAGCACCATCTCCAAACCAGTGACCTTGCCACCACTGGAAATAGCCAAGCAATTGCTCTGTAGCTGTCAAATATATTCCCAAGAGAATCCCCACCCCCCAAGAGTGGAAGATTATGATTTTCAGGGACAGTTTGGGCCTAGCACTAAACAGTCACTGGAAAGGAAGTCTGCTCATCCCTGTCCTTATCCCTCACCTTTCCAAAGCCATCCTTCAGGGCTTCGGCACTCGTAAGGCCAGCACTGGTGGGGTGATCCGTCTCCTTGGCCTGGCTCACTGGGAGGCCTGTTAATGGAAGCAAAGGTTCCTGTAAATCTCTGGCACACTTCAAGCCCCCAACAGCGCCTTGCTGGGCAACAGGCAAGACAGCTTCCAGATTGCAGAGCTCTGATAAGACCCAGAGATTGTGTCTGAGAGCAGCAAGCTACATATGCCTAGAACCTCTCCCAATGGATGGGCTACTGCCACAGTGCACTGGCAGCAGACATGGCATTGCTCTGTGGCCAGCAGAATGAAACCTCCTGCAGGATGGAGGCCTCACCCCTGGATGCTGGAGAGCCGCTGTGTTTGATAGAGAAGGGCAGAGACGGAGCTTGCTCTTGACAGAGATTCTTATCTGCCCTAATTCGTGCTGATTTTAGTAAACATCTTCTTCCTGGTTCCTAAAAGAACTCCCGGGTTCTAATACCCGTAAGCATTTAGATCAATATTTTCTTCTCTTTGTGGCAATATTTTAGAGGACATGAAAAGAAAAGCTTAGGATTGCAGGAGTGTTAGCAAAACGTGAATTGTGTTCTTGAAATTGGATAATTTGCTTTCCCCGAGGATTTTCATTCTAAACTGTGTGAGATTGGGCCACTTTCAGGCCAGTCTGACCAAAGGCTGATTTTCCTAATGGAAGTGGAACAATGTAGCTCGTTTTGAAATACTCTTCAACAGAGCCGTTAAAACTCAGAGGATGAATCACTCTTTACATGGCTTCACAGAGGATTAAAACACGTGGCAGCAAAGTAGCAGAAAACCAATGTCTTAAATCCGGATTTTTTGCCCTGCAAAATGGTCAGCTTAATAATAAAAAAGAGTTAGATATGGGCTTTGAGGAAGGAGGGCTATTCTGGATTGGGGGCAAGGCCTTGGAATGTAAGAGCATCTGAGAAGTTGACAGGGAAACTACTGACTCCAGGGTAACCTCCTTGGGACCAGTGCAGTCAGTCCCAAGTGCAAAGTGGAGACACAAAATATAACAGAGGCCACAATGCCAACATAAAGCATCAGAAGCTACAGTATTTCATGTGAGAGATTCCCTGGAAACTTCTAAAGAGCTGCACAGGGAAACATGCTCCTGCCAGCAGCCACTTGAGGCAGACCAGGGAGACACCCTGACCCACTTGCACAGAGCCAGCACAGGAACAGCCTGGCCTCTGGGCTGCCCTGGGACAGCAGGGAGCCCAGAGGCCTGTGCTTTCCAGGAATGGCTCAGCTGCACACGCACCCTCCTGCTCCTCTCCCGGCCCCACAGCTGAGCAGCCCTACAGCTCCACGGGGCACTGGGAGCAGCACAGCTCAGTGCAGGGGGCACATGCAGGGCAGAACTGTTCCCTGGCAATGTGCCCAGGCTCTCTAGGCTGGCACAAGAGCCTTCCTCCCGCCAGAGAGCGGCCCAGCTCCCGCCTTACCTCTTTGTGAGGCTGAGCCATGCTCAGCCTTCACCTTGTGCTCCCTGGCAGTGACCCCGGGGGCAGCGCTGCTCAGCTGCCCCTGCCGGGGCTCCTGGGCCAAGGCCCCCTGAGCAGGCTGCGAGCGGAGACCTGCACTGCCAAGGCCGGGCTTCCGCACATCAGTCTTCAAGCCGAAAAGTTCAGCCAGTTCCCTTGGGAACAGAGGCATCCCAGGTCCTATCACACACCATGAACTCTTTCCCTTCTTCCTCTGGGTTTTTGTTGTAGACTCAGAAGAAGCTGTAGATCAGGTACAAGGGAAGAAGTGAGTTAGTTGAACTCCCACCTTTACAATCACCACAACTAATGGGTGAGGCACTCGAGGGGTTATTTATTATTGAGAAGATCACTTTGTTTTTATTTTTCATGAAACTAGCATCACTATAATTGCTCTGAACTGTATGGAGCTGGCAGGAAGGGAGAGAGAGATTCCACTACTTTGCTTCTGTGCTGCTCATGGCTCATCCACTACTTGGGGATCCCTTTCCTTCCAAACAGTTAGCAACCCACAGGGGTCTCTAGAATTTGACAATTCCACCTAGGAAGTAATTGCTTTCCCAAGCAAGTTTTCTAGGCCTTTGTTTCTGTAACTCCCCCTCAGTTCTTGGTTGGGTTTTCTTGGTGGTTTTTATTTCTCTTTACAACAAAGGCAGTGCTGGGACACAAACAACGGCACCACGTGTTAGAAGCAAAAGAAGATTTGCAATCCCCATTACATGTCCCCACTATTCAAGCAGCCCATATCTGTAGGGAACACATTGTTCATGCAAACGTCCCAGCTTTCTCTGCTTTGTTGCTCCAGGAGTTTATTCCCTGCTTTCCTTCCTGCAGAGACACCCAAACCCAACATAAACATGACCTGCCTCAAAACATTTCTGATCTTCGCTAATCCTGACAATTCAAAATTTTCTTAATGGAAACGGCATGGTGCAGGTTAATCTGAAATGCTCTCCAACGGAGCTTTTGAAACTCAGAGAACTAATCATTCTGTACAGGCCTCCACCAATGATAAATCGTTTTTCTGCATCAGCAAAATTGTTTCTTCAAATCTCATCTCTCCTATCATTCCATGCCCAGAGATGGCAAAGGAACAACAACCCTGGCATTGAGGCTTTGAACTTGAAAGCAGGGACTGACACACATGCACCAGACACCTCATTTGGTCTGGCACAACTCTTCTTGTCAGGGATCAGGCAAGGCAGGGAGGGGGGACAAGGCAGAAGGCATCTCCTCCCCCAGCCTCAGCCTGCAATACTGACACGGGCAGAGAGAGTCGGGGAAGAGATTTGACATCGTGAACCTGCCATAGGTGGCTTTAGGCTTGTGCTGTCAGAGGATGACAAACTCTGATCCTGCATAGGCTGCATCCATTTGGAAGTCTCCTTCCCCTTAACTGGAACATTCACAAGGACTTTCTGTCTAAGGAGGTTTCCCTATTTCTCCCCATGCAAAACCAGGCAATGTCCATGAATCTCCTTCAGATCTCAAAGGGTTCAGCGCAGAAACTGCCCCAAGGGAAGGTGTTCTCCTTCTTCCTTCAAAGGCAGGAGGAAGGAGTGGGAACATTTCTCCTTTCATGCTAAATGTCTTTTTTTCTCTACTAATTATGACCTTAGAAAGGGTGCAGGGAGATGAAAGGCATGTGCAGGATGGAGAGGAATGTTTTCTTTTCCTGTGGCGCATTTCCTGAGCCCCAAGGTACCAGTGCAGCTCCTGGAGTAATTTTCACTGCACCACCGGAGCACACTCCCAGTGACCAGGCTCTGGGAGAATCCACTGAGCCCATCAGGGAATTGAAAGGAATTTGAAGACATTTAAACCAGGATGGTTTTCAACCAAACTGCCACAATGCCACCCCTGGGTCAGCATTCCAATGGTCATTTTAGGACAGACATGCCCTGTACCTACCTGCATGTTCAGAGTTCTTCTCTTTGCTTCGGCTGCTGGATCTTGGCCTTGAGAAAAGGGAGGACAAAAGAACATATGAGCAGGTAGAAAGAGAAGGGCATGGAATGTGTGTAGCATCAAAGGAGGCAAACCTTCTTAGCATGGTCCCCCTGATGAAGGAGGAAATGCAACACATAAACCCAACACGATGCAAAGCTGAGGAATTGTCCTTAAGCTTTCAGGTGCTGGAGTCCCACAGAGCTTGCCAAGCTCCGGCTGAAACACAGCAGTCATTCTTCAACTTGCATCAGACCTGCCCAGTTCTCTCCTTTTGCAGCCAAGTGGCTCCTACAGCCTCTGTGAAGCAGCAAGAGCTGCTGAGCTGAGACACAAGTCTGTATGGAGGGCAGCTACTTTTGTTCTCCGGCCCAAGCTTGACTTTGCCTGCTCATGCCTTACACTGGTGACAGTCTCGGGCTACATGGGGCCATAGCACTGCTCTCTCCTGAGAATGACAGTACACCTCCTTGCTCTTTCAAGGACAAAAAGGCCTTTTCCAACTCAGCTGCCAGGTAAGGATATTCCGATTGCACTTTAAAAGCCCTACGGACGCTTTTCAATTGGAATGATACTTCTGGGACTCCTGCTTTATCCTTGTCACTAGGATAAGCTTGACAGCTACATTTTCTCACACATGTATCCAAGCCAATGTCTTTGCATCAGGTACAGTCCTATAACTCTTCTCTAGCACCTTGCCCTCTTTGATCTTAAGCCCAGATCGAAATACTAAACATCGATCAGATGATACATCTGTACCCCAAGTTTTATCTGGGCTCTGGTTTCACGGTGGAGGCCCAGGCACAGAGAAGTCACACCTGACATTTACAGGAGCAGCACCTGAATTTGCAGACACCTCCTCAGTAGCCAATATTTGCCCTGACATATCCTCATGGCTGCAGAAGTTGACAGGCAAGGATCACAGTATTCAAAGAACCACAGTATCCAGATCCATGCAATACAGTTCCCAAATGACAGCACAAACACCACAGAGGGAATCAGTAGCCAAGTCCAGCAGAGGACCTGTTCTGAGGTGCTCTTAAGCCCTGCCTCCTCTTCCCCACAACCACCTCTGCTCTTAGGGCATATGGTGTTGGCTTTGCCATTGTGCTGGATCACCACAGATAGGCAAAATGGGGAATACACTGAGGTTTGCCTAAATACAAGGGAGAGATGACTGTGGAAAATAACCTCATGAGATGGGAAGCGTGAGGGGAACAGCACACTGGAGCAGCAGACACCTTGGCTTACCTCATCTCCTGGGACTCCTGGAAATCCAGCTGCGGAGAGCTTGGGACAGACGCTGCTGCACTGCTCACAGGGGGACTCACTGCCTTGCGTATTGGGGGGATCAAAGGTGGTCCCAATGATCCCTTCTTCATATCCCCACCACTGGAACACAGCAAGGAAGCCTGCAAAGAGTAGAACACAGTACTCCTCAGATCAAGCATCCAGCCTTGCCCCCATTCATGCCTGAAGACATTTAGCCATGCTCTTAGCTGAGACCTGGCAGAGATGTCAATGGAGCAGCTTGGTCTAGGACAGGGAATGGAAAGGGAAGTGGTGAGGGAGAGGCCATGTCCCACATTTGCCACCGCTATCCCTGTGCTCACTTCTCTGGAAATGTGGCTACATTCCCAGATGGCATCCACATGTTTGGCACCAGGATGTTCTGTGGTGCCACTGCCTCCACTGGCCTTTTGGGTCGTATGGGAATGGCCTTGGATCCCTATTCTCTCCCTGTCCCTAAAGCACCTAACAGCCAGTGCGGATCTCCAGCCAAGTCCCCACAAAGCCATCCTGCAGGATGTCTAAACCTGCTTTTCTCAAGCCCCTCATTTCTGCTGCTGCTTCCCTTCCCTTGTACAGTTCCCCAGCAGCCTTTGAGCCCCGATGCTGCTGAGCTCTGGGCATGCTCGGTGCTCTCCAGCTCCCACACATCCATCATCTCAGGCTCACTGGCATTTAGGAAGTTCTGCTGAGCTCCCTGCCCTGCTGCTCTCTGGAAGGCCTCTGCCTGCCCAAGTTGCTCCAGGGCCCCCATGCCATGTCCAGCAAGCGGGGTGGAGGCAGCAGGGGCAGATGCACACCCTTCCTTAGTATCCCATTGTCCCTGGCACAGCTAAAGAGCCAAATCAGGCCCTGTTCAAACTTCAGCGGACGGATCGGTTCCTCTCAGGGATACGCTGGGCCCTTTCTCAGCAAGGTTGGAATCAAGTACACAAGCTTTGGGTTGGACATTCTGTTTACCAAAGCTGTTGTTCATCTGCCTCCTCCTGCACCCCACGGCAAACCCAAAACAACTGCAGGTCCTGGCCCTGCTGCAAAGGCAATCGTGGGGGTGGGCTCTGGGCTGCTCTCCCCATGGCCACCTGCCATCCCTTCCCTCTGGACAAAGCCATGCCAGAATGCACAAAGCTGCCCAGAAGCTGATGAAGTCTAGAAATAGCATCAGAGACAACTGGGCACAAGGGCATGGCTGTACAACTCAAAAGCTGACACAACCTGGAACTGACTTTGCAGGACTGCCTGTTCCAGCAAACACCTTTCTCCGTCCAAACCGGACACAGCTGACAGAAAACACCACCAAGACACAGAGATGGTTCACACATACCCGTAGTTTACTAAATGTAGAAGGATTGGTTCACAAGATTGGCCAACTTCAGCTGCTCTGACTGCCTGTTGGTGTTTTCTCAGCCATAAGACAGAGCAGGAGCCACAAGAGAGCCAGAAACCATTCAAAGACCTCCCCTGCTATTGATACCCGCTGAGGACATGAAGCCTGCACTACACACCCACTACAAAGACAGCCTGAAGTGCAGTGTCCTGCTGAGCTCTCCCTTTGCTCAGCTGCTTCCCTGGCCTCACACCACAGCAAAAGGTCTCCGAGCTCTGCCTACAGCACATAAACTGGAAATCCACCAGACAGGACTTAGGTTGGTGTCCTTACCATATGTCCTTTTCTCTCTGAACTCAGCTCCTGCTTTTTTCTCCTGTCATCATCATTGCCGGTGACATTTTTCCCATTCTCCTGCTCTCTGCTACTTATTTTGTTTGTGTTAGAAGAAGGAGAGCTCTTCTGGATGGGAGGCAATGGCTTGGAGGGAAGGAGCATAGAGGGAGATTCCACGGTAAACTTCTTCGCAAGAGTGTAGCCAGTCAGTCCTGCAAAATGGAAACACAAAATATAACAGAGGCCACAATGCCAACATAAAGCATCAGAAGCTACAGTATTTCATGTGAGAGATTCCCTGGAAACTTCTAAAGAGCTGCACAGGGAAACATGCTCCTGCCAGCAGCCACTTGAGGCAGACCAGGGAGACACCCTGACCCACTTGCACAGAGCCAGCACAGGAACAGCCTGGCCTCTGGGCTGCCCTGGGACAGCAGGGAGCCCAGAGGCCTGTGCTTTCCAGGAATGGCTCAGCTGCACACGCACCCTCCTGCTCCTCTCCCGGCCCCACAGCTGAGCAGCCCTACAGCTCCACGGGGCACTGGGAGCAGCACAGCTCAGTGCAGGGGGCACATGCAGGGCAGAACTGTTCCCTGGCAATGTGCCCAGGCTCTCTAGGCTGGCACAAGAGCCTTCCTCCCGCCAGAGAGCGGCCCAGCTCCCGCCTTACCTCTTTGTGAGGCTGAGCCATGCTCAGCCTTCACCTTGTCCTCAACTGGAAGTTGCTTCAGGCACCCCATGCCACGACTAGGAAGGGGGGTGGAGAGAGCGGGGGCAGGTGCACACCCTTCCTTTGCATTCTGTCCTTTTTGGCACAGCTAAGAAGTCACGTCCGGAGGTGTCCAACTCAGCACTTTGTCATCTTCCTGCAGGTCATCGAGCCTTCACCAGCCCAAAATGTCGGAGAGGTTTTCCCGCACATGCGGAGGCTGGCTGGCAGCATGCTTCCTCAGCTTGGCGCCCATCACCTTGTAGAGGGCGCAGGCAAGCTTGGTGACCACAGTGCGGACATTGGCGCTTCGGACAGGCAGCGCCTTGTTCCCCAGGAAGGACCAGAGCACGGGCAGGGCGTAGCGCTGGACGACTTCGGGGCTCCTGGGATAAACCCATGCCACAAGCGCTGCCGGAAGAGAGACACAAACTTCTTAACCACCAGCCTTAATGCAAACAAGGATCTACCTCTAGTTGTGATTTTGGGAGTCTCTCTGGCTAAGATCAGTGAAATAACAGTGAGAGCCCCATGATCCAGAAATGAGCAAAGCAGCTGAACATCCCCAAAACAGAACCACCAAGCCCTCAGGACTAATTTCTCCAGATCCGAGCCTTGTACCTGTGGCAGACTTCACACCTTTACTAAATCATTCCACAATCTGTTTCCGGCATGATGAATGACCAAAATGTCAAATTGCTGTTTATTTCCATTTAGAAGTTGTCTAAACCCACTGCTGAAGGTTTGAAAGGCACTTTAGAGAGGAAATTGAGAGATTTCTAATAAAAAGGATGACTCCGTTTTTGTGACCTGGTTTAATTAGCAGTGGATTTAGACCCCGCTAAAGCAAGGCTATAAATAAAGCAAGGCTATACACTGTCTTCTCTAGTATATATTGAGGTTATCATTTTTCCATCCCTTGGCTATTGCTGACATAGCAAGCTCCTCTGAGCAATCAATTATCAGCTGCATTTGGAGCATTTTGGGCAGCGCTGACATAGGAAGACCCTGACTGCACACCCTGAAATGCTCAGTCCAATGGCACTTCCACAGCACAGGCAGGGAGCCTCAGCACTCTGCTTCTGCCCCTCTGCCCCCAAAGGCTGCCTTGCACAAAATCCGTGCCTCTAACATGTGTGCTGAGTTTTGACCTAAGCTGTGACCCCCAGGCACTGCAGGCTTCCGCCTCAAAACTTTCCAAGAGCAAAGCAAGAATTCTGTGAGGACAAAACAAACTGATCCCCTGAAACAGCATTTGCCACCATTTTCCCTAAAGGATCAGAGCTGTCCCTGAGCTTCCAAGAGAGGAGCCAGCTTGGGAATTTTTAACCCCTCCCTTTCCTGGAGGCAGCTTCTGAGATGCCCCAGTGAGAGCTCAGCCCCGAGGCCGAGTGCCGCCCCCATCTCAGATGCTGCACACCTCTGCAGCAGCCAGGGAAAACCTGCCCAATACACCTTCCATGGGTATTGGGCAGGAGGGACAAGCTCAGCACCTCCTGATTTGGAGGAGCCACTCTAGTGTCTATTCACTGGCATTCCCTGTAAATTCTGCCTCGGAAGACCTCTTGCCTTAGAAGGGGAGGCCATACCTGAGAGATGCTCCGTGACATCCAGCAGAGCTTGGCCCTTCAGTTCACTCCTGCGGTGGCTGAACTCTTTCATCAGGGATACTTTATCTACAAGGGAAACACACATTTCTGCTCTCTCTTCTGAGGTCATAAGAGAAAGGACAGTGGGGAGGGAAAGGGCAGGGGCAACTACATTTTGTAAAAGAAAGGAAATTCCTGCCGATTTTTGAATCCTTTTCTTCTTTCCTTCCAGCCTACTTGGGAGGATTTTAAATTCCAAAAGAAAAGCTCTCCTTTCACATTTTAAATCCAAAGTTGTCTGCTGTACCAGGAGCTATGTTAAACATTTCACATCAGGGACCTCAAGAGTTCAATCACACGTAAGCAGCGAAAAGGTTTTGCATCCCAGAGCTTTGCAGAAGTGATCTTCTCTCTCCCCTATGGAAAAGGGTGAGAAGGCTCCAAAATGCACACCTCCATTCCCACCTGAAGGATAAGCTGTTTTTAAATTGTCAGGTTACCTGTGTGGATCTAGGGACAAGACTCCAAGTTACTCATACAAGAGCTATTAGTGCTCAGTGCCTCAGTAGCCTGTGGGTTTCTGTAACATCTGTGAAATCAGATCTTGGCAGAGAGACTGGAAAATGAACTGATTTCCCAATACTTGACCGGCGTATGTATTTTGGTTTTTCTTGTGCCTATCTGTCGCGGTTTTGGGGGTCTCGTTTGAATTTAAACACTGTTGCCTGCATTGGCCTGCAAGCCTCGAGTCCTGCCACTCTAATAAGCCAAGGCAAGCTTTTCCTGGAGACAGAACGTGTGTGGGATGAAGTTTGGTCCCTCACAGGGTCACCCAGGCTGGCAGTGACAAAGCAGGCAATCTGCTTCATTGGGAACCACTACAGAGCTACACCCCAGTGTGGGTTTCAGTAGCAGGGTATTATTAAGAGCTCCTTTCCTGCATGAGATACAAAAAGGAGGTCCCAAATGATCTTCATGCAAGCATGCAGTAAAGAACTGATCCTGCTGTCCTAATGAAGCTAATGCCTATGATGTGGAGCCTTCCAGGAGGCTGCTCTGCAGAGGTTCTGATGCGCCGCTGTCCCTTCATGCCAACAGCAAAGCTATTCATTTGGGAAGTCAACTGGGGCCCAGGCAAACTCCAAAAATCCCTTTGGCCCTGAATTCCAGCAAAGCTGTAGTCCAGCACTTCCTCTTCAGACAAGCAGCACAGAGCCAAGGGCTCCTGGGACTTTTGGGAAATGCTGATGCACATTCAAGCCTGGTGGGGGACTGGTGCGTAAGGACTGCACCTGCACAGCTTCTGGTGGATGTCAGCTGGAGGTTTCCACAGACAACAACAGCTGTCAAGGCACTCAGCGTTCTCTTGACTCGCAGAGGCAGAGACACACTTGAGGAGAGTCCATGCCAGGGCTCAGCCTTACCTAAGTGAGCCATGGATTCTTCCAGCGCTTTCACAGCTGCGGCATAAACCCCGGGGTCCTTTGAGTTTAGGTTGTTTGTTATTCCTTCAACCAGACAGATGATCACCGGGTTTAAGCCATCTTTCAGGATGCCTACGATTTCAGCCAGCACGTCCAGCGCCTTCTGCTTCACTTTCTTGTGCGTATCACCAAGTCTCGGGACAAAATAATCAAAAATCTGTGAAGAGAACAAACAACATGAAAGCTGGATTAAAATGTCCTTGTTTGAGGAAGGGACGCAGAAGTGAGCACTCAGCAATGTAAAAGATGAAAGTGATCCTTCCTGTCAGGTCACCACTTGCTTGCACAATTTCCCTGTTTTCCTGTGGGCCGCTCACTGGAATGGTTGCGCAACCTCATGCTGGTTGAAAGATTTTCATATATTTTGAAGAGCTTTGGGTGGGGACAGAATAGTTCCTATGGTGTTTCTCTCCACATTTCAGTCATTAAATTCATCCCATTTATTGATGCAAAACAGTATCTTTGCTTTCGAAGTATGGAACCAGATATTTACAA
This sequence comes from Corvus hawaiiensis, assembly GCF_020740725.1. Taxonomy (NCBI): domain Eukaryota; kingdom Metazoa; phylum Chordata; class Aves; order Passeriformes; family Corvidae; genus Corvus; species Corvus hawaiiensis. The sequence goes on from NC_063215.1 coordinate 106,093,887, forward strand.
TGCCCCTTTTTCTACGCAGTTGTCTCAAGTTCTGAGGACAGTTACGATTTTGCCAAAACTATGGCTGGAGGAGATCCAGGTTTTGTTCCATCTGTCTCAGAACCTGTGTCTGGAGAAGTGCAGGGCTCTGATCAACTCTTGCAGGATCCAGACCAATTGTCTACCCAGCAGGTAGACTTCTGAAATTTAATGTGCTGGACCGCTCTCATTAGAGCAGGTTCAGTCCCTTGACAGCCACATTATCAGGCACCATTTTCTGGACAAAGGGAAAAAGCAGCTACTGGGAGGAGAAGGAAGAGATCTGTCCCTAGCCATTTCCCTCCTTTTCCAAAGAGAAAAAAGACCCCCCAAGAAGGGTGAGCACCGTCTTTACCAAGAGGACTAGGGATGCCGATGGAAACGAGTAACCAGAGTTGTGCCTGTGCAAGACAAGTCGGAGTTTACAGAAGTATCCTTTTAAAAAAACTTGGTTTAAACCTGTCCAGCCTGATACTTCTCTTCCCCATCCAAACCCATTTTTTTGTCTAGAGAATAATTGCCACGCTTTCAGTGGCTGGATTCCCTTCACTTAACCCAAGTGGGAGTAGGAGACAGCAGAAGTTACACCAGCAGAAAACTCTGTCCTCATCTGATGAACAGCATCAATAGGCACCTGCCAGACAAATACATCTGGACCGAAAGAACTTGTCCTGAAGCGTGGACCTGAATTAAATATTTCAGGGTAAGAGGCAGCAGCCTGTCCCACACAGCCAGGATGTAGTGCCAAGACACACTGAATTAACTTGCCTGCTGCAGGCTTGGGAAAGGAGCTAAAGGAAAGGAACAATGAAGACACCCTACATACTTGGACAGTGTTAGTGGAGACGAGCTGGGGGCTGCTTTTGCACAGGTCTAGGAGGAGTGCCACTCCTTCCATCCGTGTCTTAAACTCCTTGGCTTCCAGGAGATTGTACAGCTTCTGGAGCGACTCCGTTTCTTCCACAGCCGGAGGTAACGTGACCTGGGCTTTTGGGCGGCGTAGGAGGCGTCCATCAGAGGTAGACTTCACCCTGGAAAATAAAACCAAATGCGGACCTGTTGGTGATCATACCTTCAGTTAATTGTGAGCAGAACATCTTGGGGAGGTTTCCTAATGATGTGATTTCAAGCTAGAAAATCCTGATCTGAAAAACAACGGGAGACCTCATGACAATCTGTCATGGGTTAGCAAGCATAGTCCCGGAAGTGATGTTCTTGCAAAGGAGTGCTTACAGCTCCTTCTGTGACCTGACAGAACCTATCAGCTGGCCACTTTGAATATGGACAATTCTTTAAGCCACTTAAAGTTGTGACCGCCTCTGTGATCCACACTTAAGAACAGGAAACCCCGAGGCAGACTCTCTCTGTCTTGTTTCCGGTGCTGGGACAGGTGGCTGCGGGCCCCGTGTGGGGGCCAGCGGGCCCGGCCCAGGCCCTGCTCAGGCCAGGCCGGGTCGGGCCACGGCCATCCTGGAGCCGACGGGCCCTGTTCCACCCGCGGAACCCCCCCCACAGCAGGGCTGTGGGCAGCCGGAGCGGCTCGGCTCCCCCTCTCCAGAGCTGCCAAGATTCAGCTAAAGCTGCACGGCTGTCTGGCAGAGGTCATGTGACCAACAGCGATAAGCCACATTCCAGCTGCAAGGCCTAGGTGAGATTAACCCTTTTAGTGCTATGAAGAGCTGAAAACCGGAGGGAAGTGAAAGAGGAGATGCTTAAAGCTGAAATTCTGTTGTGAAGCTATGATAGATCAGAGTACCTGCTGTAATTTCATGAAGGCATGGGGGGTGGAGCATTCAACTTGTACTTGTGAGCAAAAGCACTTGCGCTGAGATAAGCAGATGCTGACGCAGCTGTAATTTCATGAGAAGTTTGAACAGGGAGAGATGGAAGTGATGAGGACTTTTGCTCCAAATGGAAAAGGAGAAAACCTCAGGTCCTAGAGATGCTCCCAGAGATAGTTCTAAAGAGGAAGATGAGGAAGACCCTTTGCTTCCAGGGAAGGAGAAGGGCCTCTATTCTTAGAAATGAAATACTCCCAGAGATGGGTGAAGAGAACTTTTGTTTCTGAACGGCTCAACCTTAAAATTTTACCCCAGCAATTCAAGAGTGGACCCTCGAAAGCAGTTGTGGGAAAAGCTGCAAGACGGGGGAAGGGACTCACATGCAAGCAGAGAACCAACCCGGGTGGCTGGCTCCTTGCGATAATGTTTTCATAGCATGGGCAAGAGACTCCTCTTCCTAAATGGACTGAACAAGGTTATTATGGAAGTGGTAAACAGACTGAACATCTCAAGGGCTGTCTTTTTACATTATCACTGCAAGAAGGGAGAAAGGCAGGGGGGAGGAGAAGTGTTCTGAAGGCGTGGTATGACTTTTTTTTTCTTCTTTTAGGTCTGTTAATAAACTTCTTTCTATTCTTTCAAGTTTGGTGACTGCTTTGCGTTTCTCCTAATTCTTATCTCACAGAAGGTAAATAGTAATGAGTATTTTGGACCAAACCACTACACTAAATTGGTGTTTCTGCCTGGTTACAAACCAAACCCACTACACAATCATTACAGGAGACAATCTGCAAGCAACATTCTCACCAGTGCTTACTCAGGAAAACCAAGGATGAGATGCATCTCACTTCTCTCCAGACGGCTTCCCAGGTACACATGTCGCACTGCTTTGTGAGGAAAGAGAGACGCTACTTCCATGTTTAAATGCCTCATCATGAGGGAGGTGTGCGTCTTATAATAAGGAAACTCATCCCTCTGGAGAAGTGTCTCTACAGCAGGCATGACAATCTGGAAAAGTAGCTCAGATGCATCTGAACAGATGGATAGGGGCATATCTGAAGGATCCAGAAAATCCGTAAGAGGGATAAAAACAGAAGCCAGACATCCCAGCACTACGCTCACATGATTGCTTCCCTAGAGACTAGATCCACAGCTTAACAAACCCACTGGGAACAACTCTCTTGAGCATGGGAAGATCCTGACTACGCTACTGAGGCATGTGGTCACTCTCCTGCCAGCGCTGAGCATGACAGAGCTAAATAAATCCCCTCTGTTATCAGAGGACAACAGGTACAAGTAGCTCTCCCACTGGCAGGAAGAGACAGCAAGGACCAAATTCCTGTCTCAAATGCTGATTGCAGCACAGGGGGAAATAAACCAAACATGCTGTCCATCAAGCAAACAGTATGAAGGACAGGAATGTCAAGACAAAACGTCCACATTGAGACACCTGTTGACCAAAGTTGCTCAGGAACTGGCTTGCTACTTACTGCTCATCTTGGTACTGTCTGAGGGTAAGAAAACCATGACTCAGGAAGGCCAAACCACATGCATGGGAAGTGCTATTTTGGGGAACAGCATCTTGCTTCTAGACTGGGACTTCTCATCAAAACACCCATCTGAAAAAGACTGCTCTCAGAGGAAAAAAACCCTGCTTGAATTTACTTGTCCCAAGTGAGGCAGCGGAGACATGGCCCTCTCACAGCCTCCACAGCACTGTCCTTGCCAGTGCACTGGATCTTCTGAGCTGCAACCAATGGGTGTCTTTTTGTCGCCCATTTTTTGTGGAAACCCTTCCAGAGAAGTTGTGTTCAGCGTAATGCAGAAGGAGACATTTTTTATGATAGAGCATTTGTAGGGAAAGGAAACAATCTCTGGCACAGGTCATCTCCACCAGAAAGATTTTCCTGAGGAAGAGACATGTAAAGCTTGCCACGTGCTTTGTCACATCTAACTAAAGTGCTCAGTACCGTTTACTAGAAGGCAATGTGGCCTGGGGCTTCTTCGAGCCATCGCTCCTCTTCTTCACAGGCTTCTCGACAGATGGGTGTTCATCCTTCTGCGTTTCCATCCCCTACAAAGGCATAAAGAAACCCCATGGATCTTTAGAATGTAAAATAGGAAATTACCTGTTTAAAACACAACTTATAACCAGGATCACTGCTACCAAGGCTTGGGCAAACCTTTCCGAACTTACAGAAGGAAACAGGCCAGAGGTTCAGTGATGCCAACTCTTTGTTTTCAATAGCCCAAGGCAGGTTATGGCTGCTACCATACTGAGCAGCAGTCTAAAATCCCCAATTCATTCCTCTTGAGCATAAATGGGAATAATGCAAACTGGTAGGGAACTAATGCTCTTAAAGGAAGCTGCAGAAAAATTTGGACTCTTTGGAGGTTGGCCCATTGTGTTGGAAGTTGATTTGGTTCCACACTCACTCTCCCTGGTGCTGCACAAAGCCACACTCCCTTCTATAACGTAGGTAAAAAGAATAAAAAAATAACCCAGGCAAACAAATGATTTTCCTCTGGATGCTGCTGAATTCACTAAGCTTCTTCCAGCTGCACAGGGCATGACAGCAGGGCAGTATTCCCAGAAGACAGATAGTAATTGTAGGAATTGGGATTGACTGGGACATCTTTTGAATATTTGGAAATTTTCTTGGCACTACTGCTTCCTGTGTCTTTTGCAAAGACTCTGTTATCTCCAGAAGCACTGTTCTCACTTAATTGCGTCACTGGGGGCAGAGTAGGGATAGTGGGGTGGGGGGTTATGCTTAAATGTAAACACATTTCCTCCTCTTTCCCTTCCCTGTTTGTGGCCAATATTCAAAATATCCAATACCCCACTTTTCCCCTAATATTATCAATTCTTTTGTGCTGTGCAGATGAACAGGCTACGGATCAACAGTTCATTCCCAGGAGCAAAATGATTTGGCAGGAAAGGAATGAGATAAGATTAGGTCTGTTTGATCTCATATCAGCAGTGGCAATACTTGCACAAAGGAGACATTTCTCCTACCAAGCACTTACTTTCTTCTTCATTCTTGTCAGAATATCTTCCAGGTCACGGGTGGAAAGAGATTGTTCCAAAAGCCTTTTAAATTTTTGGTGATTCAGCATCATTTTCACCATCTCCTGTCCATAATGCCTAAAACAAGAAAGAAAGAAAGAAAGAAAGAAAGAAAGAAAGAAAGAAAGAAAGAAAGAAAGAATAGAAGGTGAACAAACAAAGGAGGAGCAGTAACAGAATAAGCTGATACCTTAAACTCAGCAGCTGCCATACCTGCATGAGAAGGCATTACCTACTCAGCAAAGAGAGAGGTTTACCTCCACTTGTCACTGCACAGTGCTGTCAGCTGAACACAAGAGGCAAGAGGAGAACGTGGGGCAACAGAAAAATACAATCTCACTCTGAAACTGTGGGTGCGCTTCTGTGGCATCGAAGGATCCCAGGGAACAAGCAAAACACCTCTGCTTTGAGTCAGAGCTTATTAGCAGTGTCTTGCTGCCATTGCACAGTAATTTGCCTTTCTTTAACTGGCAGGGAAGCCAGGACCAAATGCCTCATGCTTGCTTTTGATTATTCTATACCATATGTATGCACAGGGACAGCTAGTTGCTCATGCGTTCTTGGCAGCTATTAATGGGAATTGAATCCTCAAAGTGAGGGGATTTGGGTGGTTTGGGTTGATTTTGCCACTAGGAAACCACAGTTTTCTTCAGGAAGCAATTTGGAGGTCATTCAGCCACAGATAAGAGCATTATAGAAATCTGCAGAAGAGGTTTAGAAAGACTGAATACATTGGCTAAAGACCCCTGGAATATTTCTAGGAAAGTCTTAAGTTAATGAGAAATAGATGTATGCGATCCTTCAGTGATGAACATTAGCCAACATTTTGGCTTTGTCTTGTGCACCTAAGGCCAAGCAAAACTGTTTGACTGGCTCATCTGATGGCTCTTTTGATCTCAGGAAAGAATCATTCAAGTCCCAGGAAGTTGGCAATGCTCCCTCTTGCGGGACAACCTCAGGTTCCCCAGCACAGTCATTTCCCCAGACAAGCCAGGGCAGTGGTCACAGCACCAAGCCTGACAGAGCTCAAGAAGCCTTTGGACAATGCTCTCGGGCACATGGAGTGACTCTTGGGGGGCCCTGCACACGGGCAGGAGCTGGACTCGATGACACTGATGGGTCCCTTCCAACTCAGCGTATTCCGTGACTCTGTGAACCTCATCCACACAGTGAGGGAACTTAATATTTCCTTTAGCTTCCACTCTTTTGTGGTTTTGCCCTTTACAGCCAGACACCCAACAGTTTTCCTGTTTTAGGAGGTGAAATGAAGATCATTACCTTGTGTCCTTGTGACAGTCCTGAGCAAGCGTCCCTGCCGCGTGCGCCAGCCTCTCAGCCCTGGGCGTTCCTGCGAGCTTCGTGACTCCAGTTTTCTCCATCAAGGACAGGAGGAGTTGGGCCGCGCACTTCCGCACCTGGACGTGGCGGCTCCTGGGAAGAAGAGAGCGGACACTGGGGCACAGGGAGCAGAGGGACACAGCGCAGGCCTTGGCCAGAGCATGCTCCCTGTCATTGCTGGGGGAAGGAGGCCTGGGTTCTCCCTGACACTTAGGACACCTGTAGAAGGTTCTGTCCGCAGAGAAACACAAAGTTAGCACTCTACAGAAGGACTGCCTGCAAGCAAGAGTGAGGAATTCAGTCTCCCTGCACTATCTGATACTCAATGTCTTTCCCCAAATTCACTCTGAGAAAGGGGGAAATTAAAGACAACCCAGGCTGACCCATCAGGAGCCAGCCACTACACAGACAGCCGCAGCAGGATTGAGGATATTTGCACCCATTTACCCCCAAATCTGCAGACCTTGGGAAAGAAACAAATGCAGGGAAAACACGCTGTGGGACATGAAGTTGCAGAATATTCTGCAATGCAGCCAGTTTCTTCTGTGAGGCTTGGCAAGAGGTACATCTGAACGTTTCCCCCTTTTCCAAAGCTGAGGAAAGGGTGGCAGTCAGTTTAGCCAGCTTGTCCTGTTCTAGACAGTGTCTCTTGGGGACTATCAGGCCCAGCACCAACACTTAAGGCAGCACCTGCTTCAGCTGTCCCATGGCAGTCGGCCTGTGAAGGTGCCTGTACAGTGATTCATCATCTCAAGGCTAACATGAGACATCAGTTTGAATAGCAAGTGGGCCTCTAAGGCCAGGACAGTCCTACAAGACTCCTCTTGGCAGGAGCTGCACCTGCTGTGCAGGCTGTGCCACACCCAGCACGTTCTCCCCCATGTGCTCCATGCCCCAGCAAGAACCCTCCTTACTTCTCAAGTGAATGGCATAATGAGGATGCATGGTTTTTCCCAAGGCCTCTGTGGTTAGGGCTGTGAAATATCAAAGAGCGCTCACAGCTGCAGTTGCAATTGTCCCTCTTCCCACAAAACCACAGGGCTCTATCCTTAGCCTTTGCAGGCACTTTCACTTGCCCACCATTCACCACATCTAGGCAACTCGGACAGACTGGGAGAACTCCAGGAAGCAGCAGCAAGCTGAGTCAGGGGAGGTTGAGCTTGGATATCAGGAAAAAGTTTTTCACCCAGAGGGTGGCTGGGCACTGGAACAGGCTCCCCAGGGTACTGGTCACAGCACCAAGCCTGAGAGAGTTCAGGAAGCCTTTGGACAATGCTCTCAGGCACATGGTGTGACCCTTGGCGTGTTTGTTCTGTGCAAGGCCAGAAGCTGGACTCGATGAGCCTGATGGGCCCCTTCCAACTCAGCATATTCTACAGCTCTGTGATTCTGTCAACTAAAGGGCTGCATGGGGGCAGAAATAGGTGACAAGAGGAAAGAAGTGAGGTTGATTGGAGAATCAAGTCACTGAGTTCACAGAAGATGCAGGATACAGGACCCTTCCCTCCCACCGTTCCCATTCTCTCTCTCAGCCCTTCTCCCCCACACACAATAGAAGGTGAAGAATATCACTAAGAGAAGAAGAACCTACTGGACTCCACTGTCCATGAGAGCAGTCATTGCTCGTGCAGGAGTCACATGCTCCACCATGACTCCCAGGGTGTGACTGGCTGCTTTCTGAACAAACTCTGGGGAGTTCCACACCATCTGGAGAAGGACCCGAGCAACCTCATCCACCTCCGAGTCCATGTCCTTCTGCAAGGTCACAAAGAGCTCTCCAAGAGTGACGATTGCAGAGTAAGACACCTTTGAGCGAAGGTTGGTCACCTGGGGAAGTCATGCGGGGAAACATAAGAATCACCTTGAAAAGAAAACCAGTTGCCTTAGACAAAAGTCCCAGGAAATGACAACACTTCCCGCTGTGTCCAGGGGAACACAAAAGCACAGGCAGAGCAGAAGAGCACAAGCACAGAAAGGCACTTAACTCTGGCACCTACTTGTGCTAGGCCTCAGGCCTGCTTCCTGCAGGCCTAAAACATATTATTTCACTTAAAGTGTTCTACTTAATTCTTCTGGAATGTCCACTGCTTTGGTTTTAGGCCCTTTTATTCAAAAAACAAAGAAACAAATTAAAGCAAGGGCTGCTCTCAAGCCATAAAGGCACAAGTCATAAAGACAAAAGAGTCATTTGCTCCTGTTTGAAAAAGCAACAGCAGCAGTTGAAGCCCTCAGCCAGGAAACAGAAAACACAGGCTCAAGTCTACAGACTAATTGGCAGTGTTGAATTACAGCTTGGGCAGAGATTTGGACTGCAGCAAATAACATAATTAGTGTCTCCGCTTCTGCATTTGCACGTTGCATTGTAATGGCAGCTCGCTCCAAGAGGAGCGTGTCAGATGCCCGACCTACCAGTAAATAGAGCTACATGTGCACACAGATCCTATAGAGAGCTGACAGACATGAGAAAGATAAGGTCTAGAAACAGAAATGAAGGCAGTTCCTGAGCACACAGGGAGATGAACAAGCACATATCTACTCTACACACCGTGTAAGAAGCACGGAGGACGATTCAGAACAATGTTCTTACCTCGTTGGTAAGTGCCAAGCAAACCTCACGAAGTCTACAAAGAAGGACTTCTGAGTGGGACTCAGCCAGGTGTTTGATGCTGAAGAGTCCCTTCTCCTTCAGCTCCCTGAAAGGCAAGTACCAAAAAGATTGACTTTCTCTCCACCCAAGAACTAGGCAGCACCCTCTGAATTTACCAGGCTGGCGGCTCAGTCAAACAAAGGGAGGTGCTTTTCAAGCAGTACGTGATGAAATCGTGGAACTTGCTGCCACAGGTTGCTGTGGCTGTCAAAAGCATACACAAATCCAAGAGGCAAATAGAGGGCTTTCAGAGTCTTCATTTGTGGCCGTTTAACAAGACAGCCTTTCTGAAGTCTCTGGCACATGAAGTCCCTATGTCAGTGCTTCCTGGAGGCTGTGAGACCGTGCTATGCTGCTGTTTCTTGTCACCTCCCTGTACCTGTCCCTGAGACACAGTCCCATTGGGCTGTGTCTGGGGCATTTTCCTTCTTTGCCAGCCCCAGCAGGCAGTTCAGCAGTGAGAGTCTGCACTGGCACTCTGTAGCTGAGTTTCCACTCTGCAATCTAGGCCTGTCTGTCACCCACTCCACTCCACCTCACACATTCCCCAAGAAAGCAGCAGGATGCCCCAGAAGATTCCACACCCGGGCAAGAACAGCTGAAAGTCTGGCTTTTCCCAAAAGCCCCTACCTAAAACAGCAGCAACATGTTATTTACAAGGTGCAAACAACTCCCTCTCTCAGCACTTGCTTTGGGCAGGACCTGAGCTACAGGAAGGCGCGTGATGCATCAGGGCTGCAGCGCAGGGCTGGCAGCTGATGCCACGGGCATCCCTGAGTGTCACCCGGACCCCCCCACAGCTGCAGAAGCTCTCTGCACCTCACAGGGCACCAAACAGAAATGGGGAAGAGAAAGCCGAAGAGAAAGGGCAGAGCAAAGGCGACTGCACAAGGAGATGCATCGCTGCAGATTTTTCATGCTTATCCCAGGGTGAATGGAGTCCTTATCCCAGGGTGAATGAAGCATCCAGCAGTGAGTAGATGATAACCCAGACATCAAAAAGACAACCAGTATCACCTAACATTTGTGGGGTTATCACCTCTGGGCCTCTACAGGCCTCCTTCTGTCTGTGTCTAAGTTTGGGACACATTGTGAGTATTGACAAAACATCTCAGGCCCATATGAAGCAGTGAGAAGGAAACAGTTGACTTGCAAAAGTGCAAGATTCCTAGAGGATTTTATTTCTTTTTCCTTCTCTTCTGCCATGAGCCCCTCAGGACTAATGACAGGCTGAGTGACTCTATAGCACAACTCAGTGCATTTCTCAGAAAGAAGAACTCCCTGTAGCTGCTCCTGGGACTCACATGCGGAAGGTCACAGGCAGACCCTGACTCCTGCCACTGCCGCCAGCAGTGGGGCCAGAGACAAATCTTACTCAGTCCCACTGGGCCCCGAGGCACCCAAATCTCTACACTCCAAACTGCTGCCATCCTGCTTCTGGCTTCAGCCAGCAAATCATCTTGTCCCACAGCTTTCTCTCTTCCCTCAAGATTTCCTTTGCAGCCCCACAGAGCAGCAGGCAAAGCGAGGAAACAGCACGGACCTGCTGCAGCTGGAGCACTGCTGCAGACCAAGGCCAAGAAAAGGCTGCTCTCAAATCTTTATCCTCTCTCTGCTCTGGAGTGGTTTCACTGGTGCCCCTCGGCCCTCTGGGCTGTTGGGGCTCAGAGGCACTAGCAAGATGCTCTCCTAACCTACCTTAACGCTAAGAGGGAGACAGAGTGAACGGGGCCTTTCTTACCAGTCATCGCTGCTGAGCAAGGAGAGTGCCTCGAGCAAGGACTGCTGTGGCTCCAAAGAGGCTCCGTCCTTCTGCCCCTTCCCACGGAGCGGCTCCTCTCGGCGCTCGGCACCAGTGGCCGTCTGCGGGGTCACTGTAAGGAGAGGGTCAGCCATGAGCGCTGCAGCCCCGGGCAAGGCACCCCGCCATGGAGCGGCCTGCAGCCCCATCTCCCAGCCAGGCTTCCATGAGGTACAAACTGGCACTGGCTCAGAGAATTCCCTGCTCTCTGGCTCCTTGCTTTCTCCCAGCCCCCCCAGCTGGGCACAGCTCCTTGGCTCAACCTGACAATTGCCCACACAGCGCCAGCTCCCAAGTGCCACAGGTACCACAGCCAGCGGCACGTTCCTGAGGCCGCAGAGCTCCCACTCCCTGTGAGACAGTGCCCACCAGCAGGACTTGCTCCCCACGAGGGACCCCTCAGCTGCCTCTCCTGTCTCAGCGCCCTGATTTCCCCGAGCCCTGAGGACAGAGGCACTCTGCAACTCCCTGAGGAAAGACCTGCAGCTGCCTCGTGACAGCACCAAGCCGAGCCTGAACAAGCGAGTCCTGCTGGGCCCGGCTGAATCCCCTCAGAGCAGCTACCAGGGAACAGCGATACCTGACCCTTCACACCTCACAGCGCCTCTGTTCCCATTGGCTTCAAATATTCTAGACAGAGGGCAGCTGAGTGCACTTACATTTCAGCCTGCTCTTGGGAAGGGAGTAGTTCATGGATTTTGTTCTTTCCAAGCATCATGAATCTTTACTATTTCAATAAAGTACACACTGGCTGTATTTGAAAGATGCTGAGGTGAAATTTGTTTGTCCTCAAATGGACTTGTGTGCACACTGTGCAAGCCTAAGCTTTCTCTTGTGGAAAAATGGAATCTCTAGCCCAGATGGTTGATAAAAAAGCCTTCCAAATGCAAATTGATGATAAGAATACGTAAATACAGATGCAAATTGTTGGCAGACACAATCTCTTGATAGTCAGTTTACAAGGTATGAGAAAATTCAGATGATAAATGCATTTCTTAAGAAACCCACTTGTCATCCAAAGGACTCTTGATCATCAATTTCATGTCATGCACTCAACAGGTCGTTTTCTAATGTGTACAAGGAAACATCTGAGCTGTCTCAAATGATGGAGTTTAAATATTGCACAGAATCTAGAATATTCAGATGGGAGCTATCTGGCTGTCACTGATGTACCCCTGTCACTGCCATCAGTGGTGTCACTGCAGAAGGATGTGGATGTACACATCTATATTCAATAGGAATGGGGAGCCACGTCAGGCTAGTTCTGGTCAATTGTGAGCATGGAAGTAGCATGACTAGAAAAGAGCACTCAAAGTATCATTCCTAGCTCCCTTCTTCTTCTCTCACCCTACTCAGGATCATAGCACAGGCAGGCTGCCCTCACAGGAGAGGCAAGAGCCACTAGGGACTATGTGCTGTGTATTCACTGCAGGCAGCAAACAGCCTGGGAGCACCAGGCAGCCCCTCCTGGCTGTCACCTGCTACACAGGCCGCTGTATTTGGGTGGGGTGACACAGGAGGCGCTGCTTGTTCCCTCTTGGCATTGCAGGCCGTGGGATGGCAGCGGCGAGAAGCCATTGGGCACTTCTGGGAGCAGCAGCACGGCTGCACCAAGTGGCTGACTGCCATGCAGAGACAACCCTTGCTGGGAGAGCAGGAAAGCTGGCTGCAGAGGCAGACAGCAGCACAGGCAGAGGGCCAAGATGGAGAGTGGACAATTGATCGTGGTGGTACTCGTAGGTGCACAGTGAGCACACCCTGCCAGACTGCCCCGAGCTCATCCCTGCAGTTACAGCTGCCTCCTGGCACCAGTGCTGTAGTTTGCTCTATCAGGATGGGCAAAAGCCAGAGCTTAGGTCTTTACCACTACTTTATGCAGCTCAGCTTTCCAATGGATCAATAAGAACCAACTGCTCCAGTACTGCCGAGCTGGAGTAACTCAAGAGTAGATTTGCTGTTCATTCTCAGCACAGGCTATGAACCCAAGATCCCAGCTGTGGTGGCTGAATCAGGAGGCAGTTTGTGCTCCTTGTGCAAGGAAAACCGGTGCAGGAAAAAGCTGCTGTGGAGCAGGCTTACCTGAGGAGTTGCGTGGGAAGCTGCCGTCTCCATGGATGATGGGCTTCTTGGACAGTAAGGGCACGTTGTCCTGCTTCCTCAAGACCTTCTTCTTCAAGGCACTACCAGGGTGTTTCCTCTGCACACTGGAAGCTGTGCCATTGACAGGCGGTAGGCTAAAGCCTGCAGGGACCAAAGAGGAGCTTGGAAGTGGAGGGTGGCAATGGAAAGGCCCAGAAAACTTGCTGGAGCTGGGTAACATCTCTTTGTTATCCCAAAGAACTTCAAGTATAACAGTGGCACAGCACCATGGGAAAGTGATCACAGAATCCTAGAAGAGTTTATGTGGGAAGGCACCTTTAACCACCATCTAGTCCAGCCCCCATGAGCAGGGACATCTTCAGCACGAGCAGCTTCCTCAGGGCCCCATCTAACATGGCCTTGAACACCTTCAAGGATCGATCAACAACAGCTTCTCAGGGCAAACTCTTCCAGTGTTTCATCCCCTTCATTATAAAGAAATTCTTCCTAATATCTAATCAAAATCTACCCTCTTCTGGTTTAGAACCAAATTGCAGTGATGCTTCCCCGAAGAAACAAGGAAACCCCAGTATTGCTTTGCTTTTGTTTTCCTGTTTCAGAGGCTGGCTGGGGAAGTTACCAAAAGAAAGCGCAGATAACCTTGCGTGATGCCCTCGGGCTGAGTGCTGCCTCCTGAGGTCCCTGCTGCTGCCCTGGGGCAGCGCACACAGCACTGCAGTCAGAGCCCCTCAGCCCGGATTCAGTCGGCAACGCTGCTTGCTCCTGGGGCTACAACAGAAGCACTGGCTCGGGGCTTCAGCACAGCTCTACAGCACCAGCTCCTCAGCAGGGAGTGGTGGGAGAAGGGTCTCTGGGGTTTTCATTAGAAGGAGTTGAATTTTGTTTCTTCCAGGTTGCACCTTGGTTGAAAAGCATTCTTTTGGACCCGCTTTTCCTGGAGGCTGCTATCCAGGAGAGAGTCTGAAGCCCCAGTGTACTTTGCAAGACAGAATTTTACACTCTGAAGGACTTCAGAGGGGAAGGTGGGAAGCTGATATTCTGTTACGGACTCAGTGAGGCCATGGGCAAGACACTTCATGCCTCTCCATTTTTCTTTGGGGACCGGAAATACATCCTATGCAAACTCCCACTCAGATGCAAATGTAACAGCCCCCCAGTCTGAGGGCAACACTGTGCAGAGGGCAAGCAAGTGATCAGAAAGGACCACAGGTGTAGCAACCACTTACTTGCCGCAGCTGCATCCCCGGGGTCAACTCTCTGTGGAGGCAGCTGCAAGGACGTTTCCTTTTCTCTCTCTGTCTTGATCTCTTTCTCCAAAAGCTCCATTGGCATCCGCTCTAAGTTCCTTTGAGCCAACTTGCCCAATGCAGCACGGACCTACATGCAATGGGAATGCATCACAGACTGTAAGCAGAGACACACAAACCAGACACAACATCTCATCAGGAGCACAGAGTCCATAGATTTCCACAGTCCTTGATGCAGCTCCATGTACATTCCAATGGTTTCTGAAGAATGTCTCCTGTCCTCACCTTGGCAATTACACACAGTGAGGTGGAATGCTTTATTGCCATAACCTCCCACTGCTCCAAGGTACTGTTTCTCAGCCTGTGTCAGGAGGCCCTGCTTGAAGCAAGAAAATCACAGGAGTGCTCCAAGACAGATGAAGAGCCTACGTGATCAGTGAGCAGGCAGTTCCCTTCCTACAGGCCATGGCAGGAGAATAAAAACCATGTGCAATACGCAGCAAGGAGGGGTCAGTAGCTGTTGCTTAACACTCATGGCCAGGAATTGCAGCTGTTTCTCACTTCTGGCTTCTGAAGGACTCAGCTGCTCTCGGAGACCGTGAGGCCAAAAAGAGGAGTCACGTGAAAACAAGTTGCAGAAACATTGATGGTAATGCATGGAAAAATTGAGAATGAGAGGGCTGTGAGATACAGCAAGAAAGGTAACCAGGAAAAATCAAACTCTCCCATTTTATTTTGCACCCTTGCTTACACTCAGCATGAGAATCCTTGCTTCTGTGCTTCCCAGGATGCACTTTGCCCACATTCACTGATGTGTAGCTTGCTCTGCCATTCAGAACTTCTCTAAAAGGGCCTTTGCACATAAAGAATGCTTCTGGCATGACCTTAGCACCATCTCCAAACCAGTGACCTTGCCACCACTGGAAATAGCCAAGCAATTGCTCTGTAGCTGTCAAATATATTCCCAAGAGAATCCCCACCCCCCAAGAGTGGAAGATTATGGTTTTAAGGGACAGTTTGGGCCTAGCACTAAACAGTCACTGGAAAGGAAGTCTGCTCATCCCTGTCCTTATCCCTCACCTTTCCAAAGCCATCCTTCAGGGCTTCGGCACTCGTAAGGCCAGCACTGGTGGGGTGATCCATCTCCTTGGCCTGGCTCAGTGGGAGGCCTGTTAATGGAAGCAAAGGTTCCTGTAAATCTCTGGCACACTTCAAGCCCCCAACAGCGCCTTGCTGGGCAACAGGCAAGACAGCTTCCAGATTGCAGAGCTCTGATAAGACCCAGAGATTGTGTCTGAGAGCAGCAAGCTACATATGCCTAGAACCTCTCCCAATGGATGGGCTACTGCCACAGTGCACTGGCAGCAGACATGGCATTGCTCTGTGGCCAGCAGAATGAAACCTCCTGCATGATGGAGGCCTCAGCCCTGGATGCTGGAGAGCTGCTGCATTTGATAGAGAAGGGTAGAGACGGAGCTTGCTCTTGACAGAGATTCTTATCTGTCCTAATTCATGCTGATTTTAGTAAACATCTTCTCCCTGGTTCCTAAAAGAACTCCCGGGTTCTAATACCCGTAAGCATTTAGATCAATATTTTCTTCTCTTTGTGGCAATATTTTAGAGGACATGAAAAGAAAAGCTTAGGATTGCAGGAGTGTTAGCAAAACGTGAATTGTGTTCTTGAAATTGGATAATTTGCTTTCCCCGAGGATTTTCATTCTAAACTGTGTGAGATTGGGCCACTTTCAGGCCAGTCTGACTAAAGGCTGATTTTCCTAATGGAAGTGGAACAATGTAGCTCGTTTTGAAATACTCTTCAACAGAGCCGTTAAAACTCAGAGGATGAATCACTCTTTACATGGCTTCACAGAGGATTAAAACACGTGGCAGCAAAGTAGCAGAAAACCAATGTCTTAAATCCGGATTTTTTGCCCTGCAAAATGGTCAGCTTAATAATAAAAAAGAGTTAGATATGGGCTTTGAGGAAGGAGGGCTATTCTGGATTGGGGGCAAGGCCTTGGAAGGTAAGAGCATCTGAGAAGTTGACAGGGAAACTACTGATTCCAGGGTAACCTCCTTGGGACCAGTGCAGTCAGTCCCAAGTGCAAAGTGGAGACACAAAATATAACAGAGGCCACAATGCCAACATAAAGCATCAGAAGCTACAGTATTTCATGTGAGAGATTCCCTGGAAACTTCTAAAGAGCTGCACAGGGAAACATGCTCCTGCCAGCAGCCACTTGAGGCAGACCAGGGAGACACCCTGACCCACTTGCACAGAGCCAGCACAGGAACAGCCTGGCCTCTGGGCTGCCCTGGGACAGCAGGGAGCCCAGAGGCCTGTGCTTTCCAGGAATGGCTCAGCTGCACACGCACCCTCCTGCTCCTCTCCCGGCCCCACAGCTGAGCAGCCCTACAGCTCCACGGGGCACTGGGAGCAGCACAGCTCAGTGCAGGGGGCACATGCAGGGCAGAACTGTTCCCTGGCAATGTGCCCAGGCTCTCTAGGCTGGCACAAGAGCCTTCCTCCCGCCAGAGAGCGGCCCAGCTCCCGCCTTACCTCTTTGTGAGGCTGAGCCATGCTCAGCCTTCACCTTGTGCTCCCTGGCAGTGACCCCGGGGGCAGCGCTGCTCAGCTGCCCCTGCCGGGGCTCCTGGGCCAAGGCCCCCTGAGCAGGCTGCGAGCGGAGACCTGCACTGCCAAGGCCGGGCTTCCGTACGTCAGTCTTCAAGCCGAAAAGTTCAGCCAGTTCCCTTGGGAACAGAGGCATCCCAGGTCCTATCACACACCATGAACTCTTTCCCTTCTTCCTCTGGGTTTTTGTTGTAGACTCAGAAGAAGCTGTAGATCAGGTACAAGGGAAGAAGTGAGTTAGTTGAACTCCCACCTTTACAATCACCACAACTAATGGGTGAGGCACTCGAGGGGTTATTTATTATTGAGAAGATCACTTTGTTTTTATTTTTCATGAAACTAGCATCACTATAATTGCTCTGAACTGTATGGAGCTGGCAGGAAGGGAGAGAGAGATTCCACTACTTTGCTTCTGTGCTGCTCATGGCTCATCCACTACTTGGGGATCCCTTTCCTTCCAAACAGTTGGCAACCCACAGGGGTCTCTAGAATTTGACAATTCCACCTAGGAAGTAATTGCTTTCCCAAGCCAGTTTTCAAGGCCTTTGTTTCTGTAACTCCCCCTCAGTTCTGGGTTGGGTTTTCTTGGTGGTTTTTATTTCTCTTTACAACAAAGGCAGTGCTGGGACACAAACAATGGCACCACGTGTTAGAAGCAAAAGAAGATTTGCAATCCCCATGAGATGTCCCCACTATTCAAGCAGCCCATATCTGTAGGGAACACATTGTTCATGCAAACGTCCCAGCTTTCTCTGCTTTGTTGCTCCAGGAGTTTATTCCCTGCTTTCCTTCCTGCAGAGACACCCAAACCCAACATAAACATGACCTGCCTCAAAACATTTCTGATCTTCGCTAATCCTGACAATTCAAAATTTTCTTAATGGAAACGGCATGGTGCAGGTTAATCTGAAATGCTCTCCAACGGAGCTTTTGAAACTCAGAGAACTAATCATTCTGTACAGGCCTCCATCAATGATAAATCATTTTTCTGCATCAGCAAAATTGTTTCTTCAAATCTCATCTCTCCTATCATTCCATGCCCAGAGATGGCAAAGGAACAACAACCCTGGCATTGAGGCTTTGAACTTGAAAGCAGGGGCTGACACACATGCACCAGACACCTCATTTGGTCTGGCACAACTCTTCTTGTCAGGGATCAGGCTAGGCAGGGACGGGGCACAAGGCAGAAGGCATCTCCTCCCCCAGCCTCAGCCTGCAATACTGACACGGGCAGAGAGAGTCGGGGAAGAGATTTGCCATCGTGAACCTGCCATAGGTGGCTTTAGGCTTGTGCTGTCAGAGGATGACAAACTCTGATCCTGCATAGGCTGCATCCATTTGGAAGTCTCCTTCCCCTTAACTGGAACATTCACAAGGACTTTCTGTCTAAGGAGGTTTCCCTATTTCTCCCCATGCAAAACCAGGCAATGTCCATGAATCTCCTTCAGATCTCAAAGTGCTCAGCGCAGAAACTGCCCCAAGGGAAGGTGTTCTCCTTCTTCCTTCAAAGGCAGGAGGAAGGAGTGGGAACATTTCTCCTTTCATGCTAAATGTCTTTTTTTCTCTACTAATTATGACCTTAGAAAGGGTGCAGGGAGATGAAAGGCATGTGCAGGATGGAGAGGAATGTTTTCTTTTCCTGTGGCGCATTTCCCGAGCCCCAAGGTACCAGTGCAGCTCCTGGAGTAATTTTCACTGCACCACTGGAGCACACTCCCAGTGACCAGGCTCTGGGAGAGTGCACCGAGCCCATCAGGGAATTGAAAGGAATTTGAAGACACTTAAACCAGGATGGTTTTCAACCAAACTGTCACAATGCCACCCCTGGGTCAGCATTCCAATGGTCATTTTAGGACAGACATGCCCTGTACCTACTTGCATGTTCAGAGTTCATCTCTTTGCTTCTTCCGCTGGATCTTGGCCTTGAGAAAAGGGAGGACAAAAGAACATATGAGCAGGTAGAAAGGGAAGGGCATGGAATGTGTGTAGCATCAAAGGAGGCAAACCTTCTTAGCATGGTCCCCCTGATGAAGGAGGAAATGCAACACATAAACCCAACACGATGCAAAGCTGAGGAATTGTCCTTAAGCTTTCAGGTGCTGGAGTCCCAGAGAGCTTGCCAAGCTCCGGCTGAAACACAGCAGTCATTCTTCAACTTGCATCACACCTGCCCAGTTCTCTCCTTTTGCAGCCAAGTGGCTCCTACAGCCTCTGTGAAGCAGCAAGAGCTGCTGAGCTGAGACACAAGTCTGTATGGAGGGCAGCTACTTTTGTTCTCCTGCCCAAGCTTGACTTTGCCTGCTCATGCCTTACACTGGTGACAGTCTCGGGCTACATGGGGCCATAGCACTGCTCTCTCCTGAGAATGACAGTACACCTCCTTGCTCTTTTAAGGACAAAAAGGCCTTTTCCAACTCAGCTGCTAGGTAAGGATATTCCGATTGCACTTTAAAAGCCCTACGGACACTTTTCAATTGGAATGATACTTCTGGGACTCCTGCTTTATCCTTGTCACTAGGATAAGCTTGACAGCTACATTTTCTCACACATATATCCAAGCCAATATCTTTGCATCAGGTACAGTCCTATAACTCTTCTCTAGCACCTTGCCCTCTTTGATCTTAAGCCCAGATCGAAATACTAAACTTCGATCAGATGATACATCTGTACCCCAAGTTTTATCTGGGCTCTGGTTTCACGGTGGAGGCCCAGGCACAGAGAAGTCACACCTGACATTTACAGGAGCAGCACCTGAATTTGCAGACACCTCCTCAGTAGCCAATATTTGCCCTGACATATCCTCATGGCTGCAGAAGTTGACAGGCAAGGATCACAGTATTCAAAGAACCGCAGTATCCACATCCATGCAATCCAGTTCCCAAATGACAGCACAAACACCACAGAGGGAATCAGTAGCCAAGTCCAGCAGAGGACCTGTTCTGAGGTGCTCTTAAGCCCTGCCTCCTCTTCCCCACAACCACCTCTGCTCTTAGGGCATATGGTGTTGGCTTTGCCATTGTGCTGGATCACCACAGATGGGCAAAATGGGGAATACACTGAGGTTTGCCTAAATACAAGGGAGAGATGACTGTGGAAAATAACCTCATGAGATGGGAAGCGTGAGGGGAACAGCACACTGGAGCAGCAGACACCTTGGCTTACCTCATCTCCTGGGACTCCTGGAAATCCAGCTGCGGAGAGCTTGGGACAGACGCTGCCGCACTGCTCACAGGGGGACTCACTGCCTTGCGTATTGGGGGGATCAAAGGTGGTCCCAATGATCCCTTCTTCATATCCCCACCACTGGAACACAGCAAGGAAGCCTGCAAAGAGTAGAACACAGTACTCCTCAGATCAAGCATCCAGCCTTGCCCCCATTCATGCCTGAAGACATTTAGCCATGCTCTTAGCTGAGACCTGGCAGAGATGTCAAACTGATGGAGCAACTTGGTCTAGGACAGGGAATGGAAAGGGAAGTGGTGAGGGAGAGGCCATGTCCCACATTTGCCACCGCTATCCCTGTGCTCACTTCTCTGGAAATGTGGCTACATTCCCAGATGGCATCCACATGTTTGGCACCAAGATGTTCTGCGGTGCCACTGCCTCCACTGGCCTTCTGGATTGTATGGGAATGGCCTTGGATCCTTATTCTCTCCCTTTCCCTAAAGCACCTAACAGCCAGTGCGGATCTCCAGCCAAGTCCCCACAAAGCCATCCTGCAGGATGTCCAAACCTGCTTTTCTCAAGCCCCTCATTTCTGCTGCTGCTTCCCTTCCCTCGTACAGTTCCCCAGCAGCCTTTGAGCCCCAATGCTGCTGAGCTCTGGGCATGCTCGGTGCTCTCCAGCTCCCACACATCCATCATCTCAGGCTCACTGGCATTTAGGAAGTTCTGCTGAGCTCCCTGCCCTGCTGCTCTCTGGAAGGCCTCTGCCTGCCCAAGTTGCTCCAGGGCCCCCATGCCATGTCCAGCAAGCAGGGTGGAGGCAGCGGGGGCAGATGCACACCCTTCCTTAGCATCCCATTGTCCCTGGCACAGCTAAAGAGCCAAATCAGGCCCTGTTCAATCTTCAGTGGAAGGATCAGTTCCTCTCAGGGATACGCTGGGCCCTTTCTCAGCAAGGCTGGAATCAAGTACACAAGCCTTGGGTTGGACATTCTGTTTACCAAAGCTGTTGTTCATCTGCCTCCTCCTGCACCCCACGGCAAACCCAAAACAACTGCAGGTCCTGGCCCTGCTGCAAAGGCAATCGTGGGGGTGGGCTCTGGGCTGCTCTCCCCATGGCCACCTGCCATCCCTTCCCTCTGGACAAAGCCGTGCCAGAATGCACAAAGCTGCCCAGAAGCTGATGAAGTCTAGAAATAGCATCAGAGACAACTGGGCACAAGGGCATGGCTGTACAACTCAAAAGCTGACACAACCTGGAACTGACTTTGCAGGACTGCCTGTTCCAGCAAACACCTTTCTCTGTCCAAACAGGACACAGCTGACAGAAAACACCACCAAGACACAGAGATGGTTCACACATACCCGTAGTTTACTAAATGTAGAAGGATTGGTTCACAAGATTGGCCAACTTCAGCTGCTCTGACTGCCTGTTGGTGTTTTCTCAGCCATAAGACAGAGCAGGAGCCACAAGAGAGCCAGAAACCATTCAAAGACCTCCCCTGCTATTGATACCCGCTGAGGACATGAAGCCTGCACTACACACCCACTACAAAGACAGCCTGAAGTGCAGTGTCCTGCTGAGCTCTCCCTTTGCTCAGCTGCTTCCCTGGCCTCACACCACAGCAAAAGGTCTCCGAGCTCTGCCTACAGCACATAAACTGAAAACCTTCCACACAGGACTCTAGCTTCATTTCCTTACCTTCCATCCTTTTCCCTCTGTACTCAACTCCTGGTTTGCTCTACTGTCTTCGTCGTAGCTAGTGCCATTTTTCCCATTCTCCTGCTCTCTGCTACATATTTTCTTTGCGTTTGAAGAAGGAGAGCTCTTCTGGATGGGAGGCAATGGCTTGGAGGGAAGGGGCATAAAGGGAGATGGCCGGAAAGACTTGGCAAAAATGAACCTAGTCACACCTGCAAAGTGGAGACACAAAATATAACAGAGGCCACAATGCCAACATAAAGCCTCTGAAGCTACAATATTTCATGTGAGAGATTCCCTGGAAACTTCTAAAGAGCTGCACAGGGAAACATGCTCCTGCCAGCAACCACTTGAGGCAGGCCAGGGAGACACCCTGACCCACTTGCACAGAGCCAGCACAGGAACAGCCTGGCCTCTGGGCTGCCCTGGGACAGCAGGGAGCCCAGAGGCCTGTGCTTTCCAGGAATGGCTCAGCTGCACACGCACCCTCCTGCTCCTCTCCCGGCCCCACAGCTGAGCAGCCCTACAGCTCCACGGGGCACTGGGAGCAGCACAGCTCAGTGCAGGGGGCACATGCAGGGCAGAACTGTTCCCTGGCAATGTGCCCAGGCTCTCTAGGCTGGCACAAGAGCCTTCCTCCCGCCAGAGAGCGGCCCAGCTCCCGCCTTACCTCTTTGTGAGGCTGAGCCATGCTCAGCCTTCACCTTGTGCTCCCTGGCAGTGACCCCGGGGGCAGCGCTGCTCAGCTGCCCCTGCCGGGGCTCCTGGGCCAAGGCCCCCTGAGCAGGCTGCGAGCGGAGACCTGCACTGCCAAGCCTGGGGGTCTGCACAGCATCCTTGCAGCCAGCCAGGGGCGGGAGGGCACCAGGGTGGGGAGGCCGCACAGGGCCCTCCTTAGGCATGGTCTCCATCCACTTCTTCCTTGAGGTTTTGTCTACTGAAGAAGCTGTAGATCAGGTACAAGGGAAGAAGTGAGTTAGTCGAACTCCCACCTTTACAATCATGGGTGAAGCACTCAAGGGGATTTTTAAGTATTGAGAAGATCACTTTGTTTTTATTTTTCATGAAACTAGCATCACTATAATTGCTCTGAACTGTATGGAGCTGGCAGGACAGGAGAGAGAGATTCCACTACTTTGCTTCTGTGCTGCTCATGGCTCATCCACTACTTGGGGATCCCTTTCCTTCCAAACAGTTGGCAACCCACAGGGGTCTCTAGAATTTGACAATTCCACCTAGGAAGTAATTGCTTTCCCAAGCAAGTTTTCAAGGCCTTTGTTTCTGTAACTCCCCCTCAGTTCTGGGTTGGGTTTTCTTGGTGGTTTTTATTTCTCTTTACAACAAAGGCAGTGCTGGGACACAAACAATGGCACCCCATGTTAGAAGCTGCAGAAGCTTTGCACTCCCCATGAGATGTCCCCAATACTCAAGTAGCCTGTATCTGTAGGGAACAAATGGGTCATCCAAATATCCCACTTTTGCTCTAATTCATGGTTCCAGGGATTTATTGCCTGCTTTCTTCTCTGCAAAGAAACTGAAACCCAACACAAACATGACCTGCCTCAAAACATTTCTGATCTTCGCTAATCCTGACAATTCAAAATTTTCCCAATGGAAGTGGCATGGGGTAGATCATAAAACGAACACCTGCCTTAAATCTGGATTTTTTTCCCCCTGTAGAAAGGCCAGGTCAATATTAAAAGAGATAGCTCATTTCTACTCCAAAATTAATCCAGAAATGCCACCTTACTAAGTCAGCAATACTTCTCCCCAGATGCATTCAGCATTCCAGCTGCATATCAGCAATTAAGGAATCATTCCAAAGGGGCCGTGCCCAGGATTTGGCAGAACTAACCCTGAGGCAAAGGACCAGTGGATCTGATCCCTTTTTCTGCATCAGCAAAATTGTTTCTTCAAATCTCATCTCTCCTATCATTCCATGCCCAGAGATGGCAAGGGAACAACAACCCTGGCATTGAGGCTTTGAACTTGAAAGCAGGGGCTGACACACATGCACCAGACACCTCATTTGGTCTGGCACAACTCTTCTTGTCAGGGATCAGGCAAGGCAGGGAGGGGGGACAAGGCAGAAGGCATCTCCTCCCCCAGCCTCAGCCTGCAATACTGACACGGGCAGAGAGAGTCGGGGAAGAGATTTGCCATCGTGAACCTGCCATAGGTGGCTTTAGGCTTGTGCTGTCAGAGGATGACAAACTCTGATCCTGCATAGGCTGCATCCATTTGGAAGTCTCCTTCCCCTTAACTGGAACATTAACAAGGACTTTCTGTCTAAGGAGGTTTCCCTATTTCTCCCCATGCAAAACCAGGCAATGTCCATGAATCTCCTTCAGATCTCAAAGGGTTCAGCGCAGAAACTGCCCCAAGGGAAGGTGTTCTCCTTCTTCCTTCAAAGGCAGGAGGAAGGAGTGGGAACATTTCTCCTTTCATGCTAAATGTCTTTTTTTCTCTACTAATTATGACCTTAGAAAGGGTGCAGGGAGATGAAAGGCATGTGCAGGATGGAGAGGAATGTTTTCGGTTCCTGCGGTGCATTTCCCAAGCCCCAAGGTACCAGTGCAGCTCCTGGAGTAATTTTCACTGCACCACCGGAGCACACTCCCAGTGACCAGGCTCTGGGAGAGCCCATCAAGGAATTGAAAGGAATTTGAAGACATTTAAACCAGGATGGTTTTCAACCAAACTGTCACAATGCCACCCCTGGGTCAGCATTCCAATGGTCATTTTAGGACAGACATGCCCTGTACCTACCTGCATGTTCAGAGTTCTTCTCTTTGCTTCTTCCGCTGGATCTTGGCCTTGAGAAAAGGGAGGACAAAAGAATATATGAGGAGGTAGAAAGAGAAGGGCATGGAATGTGTGTAGCATCAAAGGAGGCAAACCTTCTTAGCATGGTCCCCCTGATGAAGGAGGAAATGCAACACATAAACCCAACACGATGCAAAGCTGAGGAATTGTCCTTAAGCTTTCAGGTGCTGGAGTCCCACAGAGCTTGCCAAGCTCCGGCTGAAACACAGCAGTCATTCTTCAACTTGCATCAGACCTGCCCAGTTCTCTCCTTTTGCAGCCAAGTGGCTCCTACAGCCTCTGTGAAGCAGCAAGAGCTGCTGAGCTGAGACACAAGTCTGTATGGAGGGCAGCTACTTTTGTTCTCCTGCCCAAGCTTGACTTTGCCTGCTCATGCCTTACACTGGTGACAGTCTCGGGCTACATGGGGCCATAGCACTGCTCTCTCCTGAGAATGACAGTACACCTCCTTGCTCTTTCAAGGACAAAAAGGCCTTTTCCAACTCAGCTGCTAGGTAAGGATATTCCGATTGCACTTTAAAAGCCCTACGGACGCTTTTCAATTGGAATGATACTTCTGGGACTCCTGCTTTATCCTTGTCACTAGGATAAGCTTGACAGCTACATTTTCTCACACATATATCCAAGCCAATGTCTTTGCATCAGGTACAGTCCTATAACTCTTCTCTAGCACCTTGCCCTCTTTGATCGTAAGCCCAGATCGAAATACTAAACTTCGATCAGATGATACATCTGTACCCCAAGTTTTATCTGGGCTCTGGTTTCACGGTGGAGGCCCAGGCACAGAGAAGTCACACCTGACATTTACAGGAGCAGCACCTGAATTTGCAGACACCTCCTCAGTAGCCAATATTTGCCCTGACATATCCTCATGGCTGCAGAAGTTGACAGGCAAGGATCACAGTATTCAAAGAACCGCAGTATCCACATCCATGCAATACAGTTCCCAAATGACAGCACAAACACCACAGAGGGAATCAGTAGCCAAGTCCAGCAGAGGACCTGTTCTGAGGTGCTCTTAAGCCCTGCCTCCTCTTCCCCACAACCACCTCTGCTCTTAGGGCATATGGTGTTGGCTTTGCCATTGTGCTGGATCACCACAGATGGGCAAAATGGGGAATACACTGAGGTTTGCCTAAATACAAGGGAGAGATGACTGTGGAAAATAACCTCACGAGATGGGAAGAGCGAGGCGAACAGCACACCGGAGCAGCAGACACCTTGGCTTACCTCATCTCCTGGGACTCCTGGAAATCCAGCTGCGGAGAGCTTGGGACAGACGCTGCCGCACTGCTCACAGGGGGACTCACTGCCTTGCGTATTGGGGGGATCAAAGGTGGTCCCAATGATCCCTTCTTCATATCCCCACCACTGGAACACAGCAAGGAAGCCTGCAAAGAGTAGAACACAGTACTCCTCAGATCAAGCATCCAGCCTCGCCCCCATTCATGCCTGAAGACATTTAGCCATGCTCTTAGCTGAGACCTGGCAGAAATGTCAAACTGATGGAGCAACTTGGTCTAGGACCGGGAATGGAAAGGGAAGTGGTGAGGGAGAGGCCATGTCCAACATTTGCCACCGCTATCCCTGTGCTCACTTCTCTGGAAATCTACATTCCCAGATGGTATCCACATGTTTGGCACCAAGATGTTCTGCGGTGCCACTGCCTCCACTGGCCTTTTGGATTGTATGGGAATGGCCTTGGATCCCTATTCTCTCCCTGTCCCTATAGCACCTAACAGCCAGTGCGGATCTCCAGCCAAGTCCCCACAAAGCCATCCTGCAGGATGTCCAAACCTGCTTTTCTCAAGCCCTTCATTTCTGCTGCTGCTTCCCTTCCCTCGTACAGTTCCCCAGCAGCCTTTGAGCCCCAATGCTGCTGAGCTCTGGGCATGCTCGGTGCTCTCCAGCTCCCACACATCCATCATCTCAGGCTCACTGGCATTTAGGAAGTTCTGCTGAGCTCCCTGCCCTGCTGCTCTCTGGAAGGCCTCTGCCTGCCCAAGTTGCTCCAGGGCCCCCATGCCATGTCCAGCAAGCGGGGTGGAGGCAGCGGGGGCAGATGCACACCCTTCCTTAGCATCCCATTGTCCCTGGCACAGCTAAAGAGCCAAATCAGGCCCTGTTCAAACTTCAGCGGACGGATCGGTTCCTCTCAGGGATACGCTGGGCCCTTTCTCAGCAAGGCTGGAATCAAGTACACAAGCCTTGGGTTGGACATTCTGTTTACCAAAGCTGTTGTTCATCTGCCTCCTCCTGCACCCCACGGCAAACCCAAAACAACTGCAGGTCCTGGCCCTGCTGCAAAGGCAATCGTGGGGGTGGGCTCTGGGCTGCTCTCCCCATGGCCACCTGCCATCCCTTCCCTCTGGACAAAGCCATGCCAGAATGCACAAAGCTGCCCAGAAGCTGATGAAGTCTAGAAATAGCATCAGAGACAACTGGGCACAAGGGCATGGCTGTACAACTCAAAAGCTGACACAACCTGGAACTGACTTTGCAGGACTGCCTGTTCCAGCAAACACCTTTCTCCGTCCAAACCGGACACAGCTGACAGAGAACAGCACCAAGACACAGAGATGGTTCACACATACCCGTAGTTTACTAAATGTAGAAGGATTGGTTCACAAGATTGGCCAACTTCAGCTGCTCTGACTGCCTGTTGGTGTTTTCTCAGCCATAACACAGAGCAGGAGCCACAAGAGAGCCAGAAACCATTCAAAGACCTCCCCTGCTATTGATACCCGCTGAGGACATGAAGCCTGCACAACACACCCACTGCAAAGACAGCCTGAAGTGCAGTGTCCTGCTGAGCTCTCCCTTTGCTCAGCTGCTTCCCTGGCCTCACACCACAGCAAAAGGTCTCCGAGCTCTGCCTACAGCACATAAACTGAAAACCTTCCACACAGGACTCTAGCTTCATTTCCTTACCTTCCATCCTTTTCCCTCTGTACTCAACTCCTGGTTTGCTCTACCGTCTTCGTCGTAGCTAGTGCCATTTTTCCCATTCTCCTGCTCTCTGCTACTTATTTTCTTTGCGTTTGAAGAAGGAGAGCTCTTCTGGATGGGAGGCAATTGCTTGGAGGGAAGGAGCATAGAGGGAGTTGCCACGGTAAACTTCTTGGCAAGAGTGTAGCCAGTCAGTCCTGTAAAATGGAAACACAAAATATAACAGAGGCCACAATGCCAACATAAAGCCTCTGAAGCTACAATATTTCATGTGAGAGATTCCCTGGAAACTTCTAAAGAGCTGCACAGGGAAACATGCTCCTGCCAGCAACCACTTGAGGCAGGCCAGGGAGACACCCTGACCCACTTGCACAGAGCCAGCACAGGAACAGCCTGGCCTCTGGGCTGCCCTGGGACAGCAGGGAGCCCAGAGGCCTGTGCTTTCCAGGAATGGCTCAGCTGCACACGCACCCTCCTGCTCCTCTCCCGGCCCCACAGCTGAGCAGCCCTACAGCTCCACGGGGCACTGGGAGCAGCACAGCTCAGTGCAGGGGGCACATGCAGGGCAGAACTGTTCCCTGGCAATGTGCCCAGGCTCTCTAGGCTGGCACAAGAGCCTTCCTCCCGCCAGAGAGCGGCCCAGCTCCCGCCTTACCTCTTTGTGAGGCTGAGCCATGCTCAGCCTTCACCTTGTGCTCCCTGGCAGTGACCCCGGGGGCAGCGCTGCTCAGCTGCCCCTGCCGGGGCTCCTGGGCCAAGGCCCCCTGAGCAGGCTGCGAGCGGAGACCTGCACTGCCAAGCCTGGGGGTCTGCACAGCATCCTTGCAGCCAGCCAGGGGCGGGAGGGCACCAGGGTGGGGAGGCCGCACAGGGCCCTCCTTAGGCATGGTCTCCATCCACTTCTTCCTTGAGGTTTTGTCTACTGAAGAAGCTGTAGATCAGGTACAAGGGAAGAAGTGAGTTAGTCGAACTCCCACCTTTACAATCATGGGTGAAGCACTCAAGGGGATTTTTAAGTATTGAGAAGATCGCTTTGTTTTTATTTTTCATGAAACTAGCATCACTATAATTGCTCTGAACTGTATGGAGCTGGCAGGACAGGAGAGAGAGATTCCACTACTTTGCTTCTGTGCTGCTCATGGCTCATCCACTACTTGGGGATCCCTTTCCTTCCAAACAGTTGGCAACCCACAGGGGTCTCTAGAATTTGACAATTCCACCTAGGAAGTAATTGCTTTCCCAAGCAAGTTTTCAAGGCCTTTGTTTCTGTAACTCCCCCTCAGTTCTGGGTTGGGTTTTCTTGGTGGTTTTTATTTCTCTTTACAACAAAGGCAGTGCTGGGACACAAACAATGGCACCCCATGTTAGAAGCTGCAGAAGCTTTGCACTCCCCATGAGATGTCCCCAATACTCAAGTAGCCTGTATCTGTAGGGAACAAATGGGTCATCCAAATATCCCACTTTTGCTCTAATTCATGGTTCCAGGGATTTATTGCCTGCTTTCTTCTCTGCAAAGAAACTGAAACCCAACACAAACATGACCTGCCTCAAAACATTTCTGATCATGGCAGTTCCTGACAATTCAAAATTTTCTTAATGGAAGTGGCATGGGGTAGATCATAAAACGAACACCTGCCTTAAATCTGGAATTTTTTCCCCCTGTAGAAAGGCCAGGTCAATATTAAAAGAGATAGCTCATTTCTACTCCAAAATTAATCCAGAAATGCCACCTTACTAAGTCAGCAATACTTCTCCCCAGATGCATTCAGCATTCCAGCTGCATATCAGCAATTAAGGAATCATTCCAAAGGGGCCGTGCCCAGGATTTGGCAGAACTAACCCTGAGGCAAAGGACCAGTGGATCTGATCCCTTTTTCTGCATCAGCAAAATTGTTTCTTCAAATCTCATCTCTCCTATCATTCCATGCCCAGAGATGGCAAGGGAACAACAACCCTGGCATTGAGGCTTTGAACTTGAAAGCAGGGGCTGACACACATGCACCAGACACCTCATTTGGTCTGGCACAACTCTTCTTGTCAGGGATCAGGCAAGGCAGGGACGGGGGACAAGGCAGAAGGCATCTCCTCCCCCAGCCTCAGCCTGCAATACTGACACGGGCAGAGAGAGTCGGGGAAGAGATTTGCCATCGTGAACCTGCCATAGGTGGCTTTAGGCTTGTGCTGTCAGAGGATGACAAACTCTGATCCTGCATAGGCTGCATCCATTTGGAAGTCTCCTTCCCCTTAACTGGAACATTCACAAGGACTTTCTGTCTAAGGAGGTTTCCCTATTTCTCCCCATGCAAAACCAGGCAATGTCCATGAATCTCCTTCAGATCTCAAAGGGTTCAGCGCAGAAACTGCCCCAAGGGAAGGTGTTCTCCTTCTTCCTTCAAAGGCAGGAGGAAGGAGTGGGAACATTTCTCCTTTCATGCTAAATGTCTTTTTTTCTCTACTAATTATGACCTTAGAAAGGGTGCAGGGAGATGAAAGGCATGTGCAGGATGGAGAGGAATGTTTTCGGTTCCTGCGGTGCATTTCCCAAGCCCCAAGGTACCAGTGCAGCTCCTGGAGTAATTTTCACTGCACCACCGGAGCACACTCCCAGTGACCAGGCTCTGGGAGAGCCCATCAAGGAATTGAAAGGAATTTGAAGACATTTAAACCAGGATGGTTTTCAACCAAACTGTCACAATGCCACCCCTGGGTCAGCATTCCAATGGTCATTTTAGGACAGACATGCCCTGTACCTACCTGCATGTTCAGAGTTCTTCTCTTTGCTTCTTCCGCTGGATCTTGGCCTTGAGAAAAGGGAGGACAAAAGAATATATGAGGAGGTAGAAAGAGAAGGGCATGGAATGTGTGTAGCATCAAAGGAGGCAAACCTTCTTAGCATGGTCCCCCTGATGAAGGAGGAAATGCAACACATAAACCCAACACGATGCAAAGCTGAGGAATTGTCCTTAAGCTTTCAGGTGCTGGAGTCCCACAGAGCTTGCCAAGCTCCGGCTGAAACACAGCAGTCATTCTTCAACTTGCATCAGACCTGCCCAGTTCTCTCCTTTTGGAGCCAAGTGGCTCCTACAGCCTCTGTGAAGCAGCAAGAGCTGCTGAGCTGAGACACAAGTCTGTATGGAGGGCAGCTACTTTTGTTCTCCTGCCCAAGCTTGACTTTGCCTGCTCATGCCTTACACTGGTGACAGTCTCGGGCTACATGGGGCCATAGCACTGCTCTCTCCTGAGAATGACAGTACACCTCCTTGCTCTTTCAAGGACAAAAAGGCCTTTTCCAACTCAGCTGCTAGGTAAGGATATTCCGATTGCACTTTAAAAGCCCTACGGACGCTTTTCAATTGGAATGATACTTCTGGGACTCCTGCTTTATCCTTGTCACTAGGATAAGCTTGACAGCTACATTTTCTCACACATATATCCAAGCCAATGTCTTTGCATCAGGTACAGTCCTATAACTCTTCTCTAGCACCTTGCCCTCTTTGATCGTAAGCCCAGATCGAAATACTAAACTTCGATCAGATGATACATCTGTACCCCAAGTTTTATCTGGGCTCTGGTTTCACGGTGGAGGCCCAGGCACAGAGAAGTCACACCTGACATTTACAGGAGCAGCACCTGAATTTGCAGACACCTCCTCAGTAGCCAATATTTGCCCTGACATATCCTCATGGCTGCAGAAGTTGACAGGCAAGGATCACAGTATTCAAAGAACCGCAGTATCCACATCCATGCAATACAGTTCCCAAATGACAGCACAAACACCACAGAGGGAATCAGTAGCCAAGTCCAGCAGAGGACCTGTTCTGAGGTGCTCTTAAGCCCTGCCTCCTCTTCCCCACAACCACCTCTGCTCTTAGGGCATATGGTGTTGGCTTTGCCATTGTGCTGGATCACCACAGATGGGCAAAATGGGGAATACACTGAGGTTTGCCTAAATACAAGGGAGAGATGACTGTGGAAAATAACCTCACGAGATGGGAAGAGCGAGGCGAACAGCACACTGGAGCAGCAGAAACCTTGGCTTACCTCATCTCCTGGGACTCCTGGAAATCCAGCTGCGGAGAGCTTGGGACAGACGCTGCCGCACTGCTCACAGGGGGACTCACTGCCTTGCGTATTGGGGGGATCAAAGGTGGTCCCAATGATCCCTTCTTCATATCCCCACCACTGGAACACAGCAAGGAAGCCTGCAAAGAGTAGAACACAGTACTCCTCAGATCAAGCATCCAGCCTCGCCCCCATTCATGCCTGAAGACATTTAGCCATGCTCTTAGCTGAGACCTGGCAGAAATGTCAAACTGATGGAGCAACTTGGTCTAGGACCGGGAATGGAAAGGGAAGTGGTGAGGGAGAGGCCATGTCCCACATTTGCCACCGCTATCCCTGTGCTCACTTCTCTGGAAATCTACATTCCCAGATGGTATCCACATGTTTGGCACCAAGATGTTCTGCGGTGCCACTGCCTCCACTGGCCTTTTGGATTGTATGGGAATGGCCTTGGATCCCTATTCTCTCCCTGTCCCTATAGCACCTAACAGCCAGTGCGGATCTCCAGCCAAGTCCCCACAAAGCCATCCTGCAGGATGTCCAAACCTGCTTTTCTCAAGCCCCTCATTTCTGCTGCTGCTTCCCTTCCCTCGTACAGTTCCCCAGCAGCCTTTGAGCCCCAATGCTGCTGAGCTCTGGGCATGCTCGGTGCTCTCCAGCTCCCACACATCCATCATCTCAGGCTCACTGGCATTTAGGAAGTTCTGCTGAGCTCCCTGCCCTGCTGCTCTCTGGAAGGCCTCTGCCTGCCCAAGTTGCTCCAGGGCCCCCATGCCATGTCCAGCAAGCGGGGTGGAGGCAGCGGGGGCAGATGCACACCCTTCCTTAGCATCCCATTGTCCCTGGCACAGCTAAAGAGCCAAATCAGGCCCTGTTCAAACTTCAGCGGACGGATCGGTTCCTCTCAGGGATACGCTGGGCCCTTTCTCAGCAAGGCTGGAATCAAGTACACAAGCCTTGGGTTGGACATTCTGTTTACCAAAGCTGTTGTTCATCTGCCTCCTCCTGCACCCCACGGCAAACCCAAAACAACTGCAGGTCCTGGCCCTGCTGCAAAGGCAATCGTGGGGGTGGGCTCTGGGCTGCTCTCCCCATGGCCACCTGCCATCCCTTCCCTCTGGACAAAGCCATGCCAGAATGCACAAAGCTGCCCAGAAGCTGATGAAGTCTAGAAATAGCATCAGAGACAACTGGGCACAAGGGCATGGCTGTACAACTCAAAAGCTGACACAACCTGGAACTGACTTTGCAGGACTGCCTGTTCCAGCAAACACCTTTCTCCGTCCAAACCGGACACAGCTGACAGAGAACAACACCAAGACACAGAGATGGTTCACACATACCCGTAGTTTACTAAATGTAGAAGGATTGGTTCACAAGATTGGCCAACTTCAGCTGCTCTGACTGCCTGTTGGTGTTTTCTCAGCCATAACACAGAGCAGGAGCCACAAGAGAGCCAGAAACCATTCAAAGACCTCCCCTGCTATTGATACCCGCTGAGGACATGAAGCCTGCACAACACACCCACTGCAAAGACAGCCTGAAGTGCAGTGTCCTGCTGAGCTCTCCCTTTGCTCAGCTGCTTCCCTGGCCTCACACCACAGCAAAAGGTCTCCGAGCTCTGCCTACAGCACATAAACTGAAAACCTTTCACACAGGACTCTAGCTTCATTTCCTTACCTTCCATCCTTTTCCCTCTGTACTCAACTCCTGGTTTGCTCTACCGTCTTCGTCGTAGCTAGTGCCATTTTTCCCATTCTCCTGCTCTCTGCTACTTATTTTCTTTGCGTTTGAAGAAGGAGAGCTCTTCTGGATGGGAGGCAATTGCTTGGAGGGAAGGAGCATAGAGGGAGTTGCCACGGTAAACTTCTTGGCAAGAGTGTAGCCAGTCAGTCCTGTAAAATGGAAACACAAAATATAACAGAGGCCACAATGCCAACATAAAGCCTCTGAAGCTACAATATTTCATGTGAGAGATTCCCTGGAAACTTCTAAAGAGCTGCACAGGGAAACATGCTCCTGCCAGCAACCACTTGAGGCAGGCCAGGGAGACACCCTGACCCACTTGCACAGAGCCAGCACAGGAACAGCCTGGCCTCTGGGCTGCCCTGGGACAGCAGGGAGCCCAGAGGCCTGTGCTTTCCAGGAATGGCTCAGCTGCACACGCACCCTCCTGCTCCTCTCCCGGCCCCACAGCTGAGCAGCCCTACAGCTCCACGGGGCACTGGGAGCAGCACAGCTCAGTGCAGGGGGCACATGCAGGGCAGAACTGTTCCCTGGCAATGTGCCCAGGCTCTCTAGGCTGGCACAAGAGCCTTCCTCCCGCCAGAGAGCGGCCCAGCTCCCGCCTTACCTCTTTGTGAGGCTGAGCCATGCTCAGCCTTCACCTTGTGCTCCCTGGCAGTGACCCCGGGGGCAGCGCTGCTCAGCTGCCCCTGCCGGGGCTCCTGGGCCAAGGCCCCCTGAGCAGGCTGCGAGCGGAGACCTGCACTGCCAAGCCTGGGGGTCTGCACAGCATCCTTGCAGCCAGCCAGGGGCGGGAGGGCACCAGGGTGGGGAGGCCGCACAGGGCCCTCCTTAGGCATGGTCTCCATCCACTTCTTCCTTGAGGTTTTGTCTACTGAAGAAGCTGTGGATCAGGTACAAGGGAAGAAGTGAGTTAGTCGAACTCCAGCCTTTGATATCTACTCATCGAATGGGTGAGGCACTCAAGGGGTTTTTTAAATATTGAGAAGTTTGCTTTGTTTTGATCTTTCATGAAACTTGCATCGCTGTAATTCTTCTTAACAGTATGGACCTGCCAAGCCTGAAGGGCAAGGTGGAAGGCTGCAATGATAAGTGGGGAAAAAACCCATTCCTTCTTGAGACTGGGCTTCTGTGCCTACCAAGTACAGACCCACACAGTCCTGACTACTTTTCCTGCAAAGCAGCAAGACCTCTCAGCAAGCAGGCAGGCCTTGCTGGTGTTTTAATAGCACCTTTATAACATCCTCAGGGTTCGAGCTGATCAGCAAGCAGAGGAAGAACAGGAAATTTATTTTTAGTGAGACCTGACATTGATGGCAAAGGTAGAAACAGGCCTTGCATCTTATGACCATGTCCACTTGTGGTCTGCTGTGGCCACAGTCCCTGTCCTGGCTGGCAGTATGAGTGACTTGGCTACCCAGAAAAAGGAGAAAGCAGAGTAAACTAAGGACAGAATGTTGTGATGCCTTGGGCATCCCAACAGGATCATCTGTACCTGTCAGCCACCTACTCTGACACAGAGCCAGCACTGACCACCATCGACCAGTTTTCCCTGAAATCTGCTGGGATTTTTTTCCATTTGGCTGAGGCCTTTCATCTCCATTCTATCCTCACCTTTTTCTTCAGCGGTCTTTCCTTTTCCACTGAAGTCCATGTTGGAACCCGTGCTTCTGCCTCGCAGAAGTATCTGGGTTTGAATTTGGGAACGCTCTCGGCGTAGACAGCAACGGGAGCTTGGTACCCAGCCTTAGAACAAGGTCAGGGGACTCCAATCGCCAGCAGTCGGCCCAGAGAGGCAGAGCCAGACGCGTCTCCTGCCGCCGTGTCTGTGACACCCGCCACCTTCACAACCTCAGCGCGGGGCTGCCCCTTTGTGACGCGCTCGCCCGTGGTTCTCTCGTTTCCATGGCCGCAAAACCCCCATCCCAACACCATCCCCTTCCCTTCCCAAGGGCAGCCAGCCCTAAGCCCCAGCAGGCCAGGCCTGTGGGTTTGACACTGTCTAGGAGGAAAGGCACTTTCCAAAGCTACTTTTCAAGGCATTTATTTTTGTAACTCCCACTCACATCTGGGCTGGGTTTTGCACTTTTTGGATTTGATTTTTTCTGTTCACAACAAACGAAGGGCTGGCACATGAACAATGGCACCTCATGTTAGAAGTTGAAGAAGCTTTGCACTTTCCATTAGATATCCCCAGTATTCAAGCAGCCCATATCTGTAGGGAACAAACTGGCCTATCCAAACAATCCACTTTTGCTCTACTTCATTTTTCCAGGGGTTTATTCCCTGCTTTCCTTCCTGCAGAGACACCCAAACGCAACATAAACATGACCTGCCTCAAAATATTTCTGATCTTGGCTAATCCTAACAATTGAAAATCTTCCTAATGGAAATACCACTGGGCAGGTCATTCTGAAATGCTCTCCAAGAGAGCTCCTAAAACTCAGAGAACTAATCATTCTGTACAGGCCTCCACCAATGATAAAATCATGTGGCAGCCAAGCGGTAAAAAAAAAGGAATAACTTTCTGAAATCAGGATTTTTTGCCCCCTGTAGAACATTACAGTCAATAATAAAAGAGAGAAAGATAAGCTTTAATGAGATAGCTCACTCCTAGTCCAGAATTAATCCAGCAAAAATGCCACCTTACATACTCAGCAATTCTTCTCCCCAGATGCATTCAGCATTCCAGCTGCATATCAGCAATTAAGGAATCATTCCAAAGGGGCCGTGCCAGGATTTGGCAGAACTAACCCTGAGGCAAGGGACCAGTGGATCTGATCCCTTTGTCTGCATCAGCAAAATTATTTGTTCAAATCTCATCTTTCCCATCTATTAAAGGAAGCTTTGCCCCCTGCATTAGATGCTCCCAGTATTCAGTGGGCCGATACGATCAGTGTATCTGTAGGGTGTAAATTGGCCATGCAAATGTTCTCCTTCCTTGTGGCAGGGGTTTATTCCTGCTTTCTTTCCTGCAGACACACCCAAACCCAACATTAACATCACCTGCCTCAAAACAATTCTCATCTTGGCTGTCCCTGAAAATTCAAAACTATACACAGAGCGTTTCCCTGTCCCCAGGGACAGGCTCTAAGGCTGGGCTCTCACTTGCACAGAATGAAGAAGAGCTGCTGCACTTGCCAGCGGCTCCGGGGTCTCGCGATCAGCGCTTTGAGCGCAGCTTTTGTACACACTCCGCCTCCCTGAGCCGAGCAGCATTCCTGGGCATGGGCACCGCTGCTGCAGGCCAACATCCTCCGGGCACAGCTGCAGGAAGGAGATTGCAACGAGTCCTGGCTGAAGGAGTCTCCAGTCTGCTGCAGCCCTTCACCTGGGGCGGAATTGTCTTGTGCCGCCATGGGGGGAGCAAAGGGGTGATGGGCTCTGTGCAGATGAGGGTCTCCTCGATGTGCTGCTGGTCGCTGGGCCCGATACAGCTGCTGGTGCGTTGCCCCGCAGCATCAGGAGCCTGCATGGAAAAATAACGCTGCCAGTGCGAGTGACAGCCACCCATCCCTGCCATGGCCCTGCCCACAGGGCGTCCTGCCTACCAAACTGCTCGAGTCAGGTCATGTTAGAGCAACATAAAAAATGTTCAAATGATGCATTTTCCACATGCTGTCAAAATCATGGCCATACAGTCCACATGTTGGAGGCAGACCGCTGTCAGCAGAATGGAGGAAGCCCCAGCAGCTGCTCTCCCCATGGCAGGATGCCCATGGCAGCAGAGGCAAGTCTCTGACCTTGCCCACTGCAGTGGGACCCAGGACAGTGCTTTGGAGTTGTTCCCACTGAACTCAGGCTGCTGCTACAGCAGCAACATCACTTTGCACATTTGATAACAAAGAGTTGGAATGGCACACAGGACTTGCCCCAAGAGCTACAAATAAAAGGCGGGGTGGTTAGAAGAGTTTGCTCCTTTTTAATACAAGCAGGCCTGGATTTAAGCAGGGACACTGGGCTAATCATACTGGGGACTGCTTTATAAGCCTTGTCTCTAGCAATTCCCACCAGTCTGCAAGATTTTGTCAGTAGAAAGGGGTAGATAAGATTTTACAGCACATCCATGAGCAAGTCTGGGCCAGAACTCAAAGCACAAGACAAATACTCCCAAATCTGCCCCCCATGGGGAAAGGAAGCAGAAAAGCAGATGAAACAAGTGCCATTGCAGCTAAATTGCCTGCATTTATCTTCTGGTCCAACCTTTCTGTACAAAATCTCCTCAATTCAAACACACAGCTTAAGATCAAGGAA
Organism: Corvus hawaiiensis; assembly: GCF_020740725.1. Lineage (NCBI taxonomy): Eukaryota > Metazoa > Chordata > Aves > Passeriformes > Corvidae > Corvus > Corvus hawaiiensis. The sequence continues at coordinate 106,131,228 of NC_063215.1, forward strand.
TAAAAGTGTTTCGAGAGCATTTCAAGCCTGATTCCTCTTACTTGCACGGAAAAGTAGATGCTAAATTCCTTAAAAACACAAATGCAGGTCTGTTTGGGACTGCATCCTTCAAAACAAGGAATGGAGGTTTAGAAGCACAGAACTGTTTCCATTGGGAAAGACCTTTAAGCTCACAGAGTTCCCCCAATAACCTGAGCCCGCTAACACTGCCAAGGCCACCACTAAAGCATATCCCAGGACGGGATGCCATTGGCCTTCTTGGCCACCTGGGCACACGCTGGCTCACGTTCAGCCACTGCCAAGCAGCACCCTCAGGTCCTTCTCTGCTGGGCAGCTTTCCAGCCACTCTGCCCCCGGCCTGTAGCCTTCCGTGGGGTTGTTGTGGCCCAAGTGCAGGACGGGACACTTCACCTTGTTGAACCTCATACAACTGACCTCAGCCCATGATCCAGCCTGGCCAGATCTCTCTGTAGAGACTGCCTACCCTCCAGCAGATCAACACTCCCACCCAGCTTGGCATCGTCTGCAAACTGGCTGAGATGCCCTTGATCCTCTCCTCCAGATCATTGATAAAGATATGAAACACGACTGGCCCCAGTGCTGAGCCCTGGGGAACACCACTTGTGACCAGCCACCAACTGCATTTAATTCCATTTCATTCCACCACTCCCTGACAGTCTTCACCCAGGGAAGGAAGAGTGCATGAAGTACTTCAGGCTTTTCCTCAGGCTTTGTTCTCTGTTTCCCCCCACATAAAAGGCAGAGATTCTCCTCAGCCCTCCTTTTGTTGCTGTTGTATTTACAGCAATAGTTCTACTCTCTTTTGCAAGTTTCTAGGAAGAAATTCTTTACTGTGAGGCTGCTGAGGCACTGGGAACAAGTTACCCAGAGAAGCTGTGGATGCCCCAAGCCTGGAAGCGTTCAAGGCCAGGTCAGATGGGGCCCTGAGCAACCCGGTATAGTGGAAGGTATCCCTGCCCACAGCCAGAGCTTTGGAAGTAGAGAATCTTTCAGGTCCTTTCCAATCTAAGTCATTCTGTGATTCTACGATTTCCCTGCAGGAGTCAGATTAAACTTGGGCTTTGTCCCTTCCAATTTTGTCCCTGCATAACCTCACGACATCCGTAGAGTCCTCCTGAGTTGCCTGCCCCTTTCTCCAAAGATGATAAACTCTCCTGTTCCCCTGAGTTCCAGCCAAAGCTCTCTGTGGGACCCATTGAGAGTGGGGCTAGTACATAAGGCAGGGAGTCAGGTATATCTTCCAAGGTTTCATTTCATAGGAGTAATAGCAAGGAAATAGGTCCATGATGTTCTCCCATTGTTGTGCAGCAAACATACAGTAATGTTATATGAAACATGCTCATGGCAAGCACGCTACAGAGCCCATCAGGACTGGAGCTGCTGTGGAGGTCAAACACAGTTTATCATCAGTCAGAGACTTGATGGGAGGATAAAATTAAATTTGAGTGATGTCAGTTCTTTGAGGCTTTTCTGAGCCCTGAAATTTCAGCTTAGAGATCATGTACCTGAAGCATGAGTTTTATCTAGTGCAACAAGCCCATTGGAACGGGGCAGTTTCCTCAGGCCTGCGGGAGAATCCCACTGCAGATCCTTGTGCCACTGATTCCATCTCTCCCCACCTTTCTCAGTTCTTGGTGGCAAGGTCACTTAGGTTAGACACACAGCTCCCAAGAAGTGCTCCTGTATTTTTCTGCACAATGAATTAAAGTGAGATTACACATCCCAAATCTGTGCTTTCTTTCTGGAAAACTGATAGATTTGGGGAATTTCTGGAGCAGGAAGCTTGCTTCCTCAAATATTTCCTGTGCATGGTAATGAGCACAGAGGAAAGATTTAATATTAAAAGCTTTGCCCAGGCAATGCTCTTTTGACAAGTTCCCTCCTTAGCTCTCCTTGGGAAGATCTGAAAGGTTCAATGTCCCCAGCAAAAGCTCCTGCAATGGCTGCCCGCCAGCAGAGCAGGGCTGTCAGCTGTGAACCAAGTGTTGCCACAGGCAGCAGCTTACCCAGGGCAGCAAATCAGGAGCTAGGAAGGAGCTGATCTGAAGGCCAAACCTCCTTAGCTCCTTCCAAGAGCACTGCAACAATTCCTCATTCCAAGGAGGTGCAGTGCTGGACACCAGAGCTCTGTGTGAGGACTGGACACAAGTTTGCTCCCACCGAGTGCTGTGATGGTTTCTGCAGGAGCTCTGGGCTCCTGTGCCTGCCGGACACCATGAGGAGAGAAGGAGCCGAGTACACTGACACACCTTTGCCTTGAGCATAGCCCGGCCTTGACCAAACACACTGAAAGGTTTCCCCTTTGGCCCATGTCTCGAAACATCAGGCCAGCTGCGTGAGGGATAAAATGATGTTTTCGTTCAGGCATTGCAGGTAGCCATGAGAAGGAGTGCTCATGTCACACAAGCAAAGATGTAACGAGCAGGAGGCCAGGCCTGCTGAGTGTGGGCGGGAGGAAAAGGGGAGGGAACCCACGCTTGTTACCGGCAGAGAAAGGGGAGGGGAAAGGAGCTGTTGCTTGGAGCCTGGTGGGCAGTCGGAAAGAATGTAAGTTCCTGAGCAGCCGGCACGTGGGAAAGGGGACAGGCAGCCCCATGGGCCAGGAAAAGGCATAAAGGTTTGTGCATTTGAGGCAGAGCTGTGCCTCATCAGGGATGTTATAAATAAAATATGTAATTCGTGCTATTCTATCTAAAACTGAAATGTAATGAGACCCTACAGAGACCGAGTTTCTAAATCCCTGCACCAGCGTGGCTGAGAGAAAAATTTCACAACACTAAAAGTATTTCTTTCACAATAAGTGAGGATTCCACCTAGGTGGGGTTGGATCTTATCACCGGGACATTTGCACCATGACGACTTGATCACCACACTCTGATATCTACAGCGCATCTGAGAAGGAATCGGACATTCCGGGAACTAAAAATAACTGTTCCGGGAACCAGAGATGGCCCATCCATCAGCAGAAATGGCCCACTCATCACCCAGGATGGACAATTCATCAGACCCAGGAAAGGCTTTGTGCGGCCCAACTACTCTGGGACAAGAAAACTTCATGAATACGAGAAGAATAGAATTAATTCAGACTCTGCCCAAAAACTGTATAAGAAGGGACCAGCCAAAGCAGCACTCGTGAACTTGGAAGGTCTGATGCGATAGAGATCAGATCTATGCGTGTTCACCCAGCTCCGACCCCGGGCTCGGTGCTGTTTTTCTCGATCGTGGTGTTTGAAAACGATATTTCGGTCGCATAATAAATGTCATTTCTTTATTAATTTTGATTGGGCAACTCTGTTTATGTTAAGGGAGATGCACTCAACTCAGCTGACTTGTTTATACTCATAAAGAGTTTTGCTTAGATGACTTTCTCCTCTTTCAGCCTTATGGCTGAGTGAATATTTCTCACAGCTGTTTGACAACTCAGGTTGGTTTGTTGTCAGAGAATTTCCCTCAGAAATAGGAGAGTTATCTTCCTCTGTGCCTTCCTCTCAGCAGCCTTGGGGCTCTTGCTGTGTGAAGCCATCCCCCACAGGGGACTACTAAAATATGATCGCTGGCCAGCATTTTTCTCCTAGGAGAGCCCTGCTGCTGTTCCACAAATCTTTCCTAAAGGCCCAAACCAACTCCAGACACTCTGCCTACAGCAGGTTTCCACAAAGAGCTGCAGAAATCCAGGACAGCTACAAGCGAGTGTGGGAAGGGTTTTGTCCTGGTCCTGACAGGAGAATTCTTAATGATCTGAGGCAATTTCATTCAGATGTAGCATAGGATCTGAGTTTTTTCTATTGATATGTTTCAGGATGTCTTACAAGCCTTGGGAGAATGAGGTACAAGGCTGACATCGACAGCGTGATCGTATCCAAGTATAATTGTCCATTTTATTATTCTTCTATTTTTTTCCACTCTAATAAGCCAAGGCAAGCTTTTCCTGGAGACAGAACGTGTGTGGGATGAAGTTTGGTCCCTCACAGGGTCACCAGGGCTGGCAGTGACAAAGCAGGCAATCTGCTTCATTGGGAACCACTACAGAGCTACACCCCAGTGTGGGTTTCAGTAGCAGGGTATTATTAAGAGCTCCTTTCCTGCATGAGATACAAAAAGGAGGTCCCAAATGATCTTCATGCAAGCATGCAGTAAAGAACTGATCCTGCTGTCCTAATGAAGCTAATGCCTATGATGTGGAGCCTTCCAGGAGGCTGCTCTGCAGAGGTTCTGATGTGCCAGTGTCTCTTCATTCACACAGCCTGCCTCAAGTGGCTGCTGGCAGGAGCGTGTTTCCCTGTGCAGCTCTTTAGAAGTTTCCAGGGAATCTCTCACATGAAATACTGTAGCTTCAGATGCTTTATGTTGGCATTGTGGCCTCTGTTATATTTTGTGTCTCCACTTTGCACTTGGGACTGACTGCACTGGTCCCAAGGAGGTTACCCTGGAGTCAGTAGTTTCCCTGTCAACTTCTCAGATGCTCTTACCTTCCAAGGCCTTGCCTCCCAATCCAGAATAGCCCTCCTTCCTCAAAGCCCATATCTAACTCTTTTTTATTATTAAGCTGACCATTTTGCAGGGCAAAAAATCCAGATTTAAGACATTGGTTTTCTGCTACTTTGCTGCCACGTGTTTTTATCCTCTGTGAAGCCATGTAAAGAGTGATTCATCCTCTGAGTTTTAAGGGCTCTGTTGGAGAGTGTTTCAGAATGAGCTACATTGTTCCACTTCCATTAGGAAAATCAGCCTTTAGTCAGACTGGCCTGAAAGTGGCCCAATCTCACACAGTTTAGAATGAAAATCCTTGGGGAAAGCAAATTATCCAGTTTCAAGAACACAATTCACGTTTTGCTAACACTCCTGCAATCCTAAGCTTTTCTTTTCATGTCCTCTAACATATTGCCACAAAGACAAGAAAATATTGATCCAAATGCTTACGGGCATTGAAACCCAGGAGTTCTTTTAGGAACCAGGAAGAAGATGTTTACTAAAATCAGCATGAATTAAGACAGATAAGAATCTCTGTCAAGAGCAAGCTCCGTCTCTGCCCTTCTCTATCAAACGCAGCGGCTCTCCAGCATCCAGGGCTGAGGCCTCCATCATGCAGGAGGTTTCATTCTGCTGGCCACAGAGCAATGCCATGTCTGCTGCCAGTGCACTGTGGCAGTAGCCCATCCATTGGGAGAGGTTCTAGGCATATGTAGCTTGCTGCTCTCAGACACAATCTCTGGGTCTTATCAGAGCTCTGCAATCTGGAAGCTGTCTTGCCTGTTGCCCAGCAAGGCGCTGTTGGGGGCTTGAAGTGTGCCAGAGATTTACAGGAACCTTTGCTTCCATTAACAGGCCTCCCAGTGAGCCAGGCCAAGGAGACGGATCACCCCACCAGTGCTGGCCTTACGAGTGCCGAAGCCCTGAAGGATGGCTTTGGAAAGGTGAGGGATAAGGACAGGGATGAGCAGACTTCCTTTCCAGTGACTGTTTAGTGCTAGGCCCAAACTGTCCCTGAAAATCATAATCTTCCACTCTTGGGGGGTGGGGATTCTCTTGGGAATATATTTGACAGCTACAGAGCAATTGCTTGGCTATTTCCAGTGGTGGCAAGGTCACTGGTTTGGAGATGGTGCTAAGGTCATGCCAGAAGCATTCTTTATGTGCAAAGGCCCTTGTAGAGAAGTTCTGAATGGCAGAGCAAGCTACACATCAGTGAATGTGGGCAAAGTGCATCCTGGGAAGCACAGAAGCAAGGATTCTCATGCTGAGTGTAAGCAAGGGTGCAAAATAAAATGGGAGAGTTTGATTTTTCCTGGTTACCTTTCTTGCTGTATCTCACAGCCCTCTCATTCTCAATTTTTCCATGCATTACCATCAATGTTTCTGCAACTTGTTTTCACGTGACTCCTCTTTTTGGCCTCACGGTCTCCGAGAGCAGCTGAGTCCTTCAGTAGCCAGAAGTGAGAAACAGCTGCAATTCCTGGCCATGAGTGTTAAGCAACAGCTACTTACCCCTCCTTGCTGCGTATTGCACATGGTTTTTATTCTCCTGCCATGGCCTGTAGGAAGGGAACTGCCTGCTCACTGATCACGTAGGCTCTTCATCTGTCTTGGAGCACTCCTGTGATTTTCTTGCTTCAAGCAGGGCCTCCTGACACAGGCTGAGAAACAGTACCTTGGAGCAGTGGGAGGTTATGGCAATAAAGCATTCCACCTCACTGTGTGTAATTGCCAAGGTGAGGACAGGAGACATTCTTCAGAAACCATTGGTTTCTGTGCCACTGTTATACTTGAAGTTCTTTGGGATAACAAAGAGATGTTACCCAGCTCCAGCAAGTTTTCTGGGCCTTTCCATTGTCACCCTCCACTTCCAAGCTCCTCTTTGGTCCCTGCAGGCTTTAGCCTACCGCCTGTCAATGGCACAGCTTCCAGTGTGCAGAGGAAACACCCTGGTAGTGCCTTGAAGAAGAAGGTCTTGAGGAAGCAGGACAACGTGCCCTTACTGCCCAAGAAGCCCATCATCCATGGAGACGGCAGCTTCCCACGCAACTCCTCAGGTAAGCCTGCTCCACAGCAGCTTTTTCCTGCACCGGTTTTCCTTGCACAAGGAGCACAAACTGCCTCCTGATTCAGCCACCACAGCTGGGATCTTGGGTTCATAGCCTGTGCTGAGAATGAACAGCAAATCTACTCTTGAGTTACTCCAGCTCGGCAGAACTGGAGCAGTTGGTTCTTATTGATCCATTGGAAAGCTGAGCTGCATAAAGTAGTGGTAAAGACCTAAGCTCTGGCTTTTGCCCATCCTGATAGAGCAAACTACAGCACTGGTGCCAGGAGGCAGCTGTAACTGCAGGGATGAGCTCGGGGCAGTCTGGCAGGGTGTGCTCACTGTGCACCTACGAGTACCACCACGATCAATTGTCCACTCTCCATCTTGGCCCTCTGCCTGTGCTGCTGTCCGCCTCTGCAGCCAGCTTTCCTGCTCTCCCAGCAAGGGTTGTCTCTGCATGGCAGTCAGCCACTTGGTGCAGCCGTGCTGCTGCTCCCAGAAGTGCCCAATGGCTTCTCGCCGCTGCCATCCCACGGCCTGCAATGCCAAGAGGGAACAAGCAGCGCCTCCTGTGTCACCCCACCCAAATACAGCGGCCTGTGTAGCAGGTGACAGCCAGGAGGGGCTGCCTGGTGCTCCCAGGCTGTTTGCTGCCCGCAGTGAATACACAGCACATAGTCCCTAGTGGCTCTTGCCTCTCCTGTGAGGGCAGCCTGCCTGTGCTATGATCCTGAGTAGGGTGAGAGAAGAAGAAGGGAGCTAGGAATGATACTTTGAGTGCTCTTTTCTAGTGATGCTACTTCCATGCTCACAATTGACCAGAACTAGCCTGACGTGGCTCCCCATTCCTATTGAATATAGATGTGTACATCCACATCCTTCTGCAGTGACACCACTGATGGCAGTGACAGGGGTACACCAGTGACAGCCAGATAGCTCCCATCTGAATATTTTTGATGTTACACTTCCTCCATACTGTGTGAGAACATGCAGGGTAGCACAAAACTTCTACAGATTCTAGAGCAGTTCATCTAGATTCTGTGCAATATTTAAACTCCATCATTTGAGACAGCTCAGATGTTTCCTTGTACACATTAGAAAACGACCTGTTGAGTGCATGACATGAAATTGATGATCAAGAGTCCTTTGGATGACAAGTGGGTTTCTTAAGAAATGCATTTATCATCTGAATTTTCTCATACCTTGTAAACTGACTATCAAGAGATTGTGTCTGCCAACAATTTGCATCTGTATTTACGTATTCTTATCATCAATTTGCATTTGGAAGGCTTTTTTATCAACCATCTGGGCTAGAGATTCCATTTTTCCACAAGAGAAAGCTTAGGCTTGCACAGTGTGCACACAAGTCCATTTGAGGACAAACAAATTTCACCTCAGCATCTTTCAAATACAGCCAGTGTGTACTTTATTGAAATAGTAAAGATTCATGATGCTTGGAAAGAACAAAATCCATGAACTACTCCCTTCCCAAGAGCAGGCTGAAATGTAAGTGCACTCAGCTGCCCTCTGTCTAGAATATTTGAAGCCAATGGGAACAGAGGCGCTGTGAGGTGTGAAGGGTCAGGTATCGCTGTTCCCTGGTAGCTGCTCTGAGGGGATTCAGCCGGGCCCAGCAGGACTCGCTTGTTCAGGCTCGGCTTGGTGCTGTCACGAGGCAGCTGCAGGTCTTTCCTCAGGGAGTTGCAGAGTGCCTCTGTCCTCAGGGCTCGGGGAAATCAGGGCGCTGAGACAGGAGAGGCAGCTGAGGGGTCCCTCGTGGGGAGCAAGTCCTGCTGGTGGGCACTGTCTCACAGGGAGTGGGAGCTCTGCGGCCTCAGGAACGTGCCGCTGGCTGTGGTACCTGTGGCACTTGGGAGCTGGCGCTGTGTGGGCAATTGTCAGGTTGAGCCAAGGAGCTGTGCCCAGCTGGGGGGGCTGGGAGAAAGCAAGGAGCCAGAGAGCAGGGAATTCTCTGAGCCAGTGCCAGTTTGTACCTCATGGAAGCCTGGCTGGGAGATGGGGCTGCAGGCCGCTCCATGGCGGGGTGCCTTGCCCGGGGCTGCAGCGCTCATGGCTGACCCTCTCCTTACAGTGACCCCGCAGACGGCCACTGGTGCCGAGCGCCGAGAGGAGCCGCTCCGTGGGAAGGGGCAGAAGGACGGAGCCTCTTTGGAGCCACAGCAGTCCTTGCTCGAGGCACTCTCCTTGCTCAGCAGCGATGACTGGTAAGAAAGGCCCCGTTCACTCTGTCTCCCTCTTAGCGTTAAGGTAGGTTAGGAGAGCATCTTGCTAGTGCCTCTGAGCCCCAACAGCCCAGAGGGCCGAGGGGCACCAGTGAAACCACTCCAGAGCAGAGAGAGGATAAAGATTTGAGAGCAGCCTTTTCTTGGCCTTGGTCTGCAGCAGTGCTCCAGCTGCAGCAGGTCCGTGCTGTTTCCTCGCTTTGCCTGCTGCTCTGTGGGGCTGCAAAGGAAATCTTGAGGGAAGAGAGAAAGCTGTGGGACAAGATGATTTGCTGGCTGAAGCCAGAAGCAGGATGGCAGCAGTTTGGAGTGTAGAGATTTGGGTGCCTCGGGGCCCAGTGGGACTGAGTAAGATTTGTCTCTGGCCCCACTGCTGGCAGCAGATGCAGGAGTCAGGGTCTGCCTGTGACCTTCTGCATGTGAGTCCCAGGAGCAGCTACAGGGAGTTCTTCTTTCTGAGAAATGCACTGAGTTGTGCTATAGAGTCACTCAGCCTGTCATTAGTCCTGAGGGGCTCATGGCAGAAGAGAAGGAAAAAGAAATAAAATCCTCTAGGAATCTTGCACTTTTGCAAGTCAACTGTTTCCTTCTCACTGCTTCATATGGGCCTGAGATGTTTTGTCAATACTCACAATGTGTCCCAAACTTAGACACTGACAGAAGGAGGCCTGTAGAGGCCCAGAGGTGATAACCCCACAAATGTTAGGTGATACTGGTTGTCTTTTTGATGTCTGGGTTATCATCTACTCACTGCTTCATTCACCCTGGGATAAGGACTCCATTCACCCTGGGATAAGCATGAAAAATCTGCCGCAATGCATCTCCTTGTGCAGTCGCCTTTGCTCTGCCCTGTCTCTTCTGCTTTCTCTTCCCCATTTCTGTTTGGTGCCCTGTGAGGTGCAGAGAGCTTCTGCAGCTGTGGGGGGGTCCGGGTGACACTCAGGGATGCCCGTGGCATCAGCTGCCAGCCCTGCGCTGCAGCCCCGATGCATCACGCGCCTTCCTGTAGCTCAGGTCCTGCCCAAAGCAAGTGCTGAGAGAGGGAGTTGTTTGCACCTTGTAAATAACATGTTGCTGCTGTTTTAGGTAGGGGCTTTTGGGAAAAGCTAGACTTTCAGCTGTTCTTGCCCGGGTGTGGAATCTTCTGGGGCATCCTGCTGCTTTCTTGGGGAATGTGTGAGGTGGAGTGGAGTGGGTGACAGACAGGCCTAGATTGCAGAGTGGAAACTCAGCTACAGAGTGCCAGTGCAGACTCTCACTGCTGAACTGCCTGCTGGGGCTAGCAAAGAAGGAAAATGCCCCAGACACAGCCCAATGGGACTGTGTCTCAGGGACAGGTACAGGGAGGTGACAAGAAACAGCAGCATGGCACGGTCTCACAGCCTCCAGGAAGCACTGACATAGGGACTTCATGTGCCAGAGACTTCAGAAAGGCTGTCTTGTTAAACGGCCACAAATGAAGACTCTGAAAGCCCTCTATTTGCCTCTTGGATTTGTGTATGCTTTTGACAGCCACAGCAACCTGTGGCAGCGAGTTCCACGATTTCATCACGTACTGCTTGAAAAGCACCTCCCTTTGTTTGACTGAGCCGCCAGCCTGGTAAATTCAGAGGGTGCTGCCTAGTTCTTGGGTGGAGAGAAAGTCAATCTTTTTGGTACTTGCCTTTCAGGGAGCTGAAGGAGAAGGGACTCTTCAGCATCAAACACCTGGCTGAGTCCCACTCAGAAGTCCTTCTTTGTAGACTTCGTGAGGTTTGCTTGGCACTTACCAACGAGGTAAGAACATTGTTCTGAATCGTCCTCCGTGCTTCTTACACGGTGTGTAGAGTAGATATGTGCTTGTTCATCTCCCTGTGTGCTCAGGAACTGCCTTCATTTCTGTTTCTAGACCTTATCTTTCTCATGTCTGTCAGCTCTCTATAGGATCTGTGTGCACATGTAGCTCTATTTACTGGTAGGTCGGGCATCTGACACTCTCCTCTTGGAGCGAGCTGCCATTACAATGCAACGTGCAAATGCAGAAGCGGAGACACTAATTATGTTATTTGCTGCAGTCCAAATCTCTGCCCAAGCTGTAATTCAACACTGCCAATTAGTCTGTAGACTTGAGCCTGTGTTTTCTGTTTCCTGGCTGAGGGCTTCAACTGCTGCTGTTACTTTTTCAAACAGGAGCAAATGACTCTTTTGTCTTTATGACTTGTGCCTTTATGGCTTGAGAGCAGCCCTTGCTTTAATTTGTTTCTTTGTTTTTTGAATAAAAGGGCCTAAAACCAAAGCAGTGGACATTCCAGAAGAATTAAGTAGAACACTTTAAGTGAAATAATATGTTTTAGGCCTGCAGGAAGCAGGCCTGAGGCCTAGCACAAGTAGGTGCCAGAGTTAAGTGCCTTTCTGTGCTTGTGCTCTTCTGCTCTGCCTGTGCTTTTGTGTTCCCCTGGACACAGCGGGAAGTGTTGTCATTTCCTGGGACTTTTGTCTAAGGCAACTGGTTTTCTTTTCAAGGTGATTCTTATGTTTCCCCGCATGACTTCCCCAGGTGACCAACCTTCGCTCAAAGGTGTCTTACTCTGCAATCGTCACTCTTGGAGAGCTCTTTGTGACCTTGCAGAAGGACATGGACTCGGAGGTGGATGAGGTTGCTCGGGTCCTTCTCCAGATGGTGTGGAACTCCCCAGAGTTTGTTCAGAAAGCAGCCAGTCACACCCTGGGAGTCATGGTGGAGCATGTGACTCCTGCACGAGCAATGACTGCTCTCATGGACAGTGGAGTCCAGTAGGTTCTTCTTCTCTTAGTGATATTCTTCACCTTCTATTGTGTGTGGGGGGGGAGAAGGGCTGAGAGAGAGAATGGGAACGGTGGGAGGGAAGGGTCCTGTATCCTGCATCTTCTGTGAACTCAGTGACTTGATTCTCCAATCAACCTCACTTCTTTCCTCTTGTCACCTATTTCTGCCCTCATGCAGCCCTTTAGTTGACAGAATCACAGAGCTGTAGAATATGCTGAGTTGGAAGGGGCCCATCAGGCTCATCGAGTCCAGCTCCTGGCCTTGCACAGAACAAACACGCCAAGGGTCACACCATGTGCCTGAGAGCGTTGTCCAAAGGCTTCCTGAACTTTCTCAGGCTTGGTGCTGTGACCAGTGCCCTGGGGAGCCTGTTCCAGTGCCCAGCCACCCTCTGGGTGAAAAACTTTTTCCTGATATCCAAGCTCAACCTCCCCTGACTCAGCTTGCTGCTGCTTCCTGGAGTTCTCCCAGTCTGTCCGAGTTGCCTAGATGTGGTGAATGGTGGGCAAGTGAAAGTGCCTGCAAAGGCTAAGGATAGAGCCCTGTGGTTTTGTGGGAAGAGGGACAATTGCAACTGCAGCTGTGAGCGCTCTTTGATATTTCACAGCCCTAACCACAGAGGCCTTGGGAAAAACCATGCATCCTCATTATGCCATTCACTTGAGAAGTAAGGAGGGTTCTTGCTGGGGCATGGAGCACATGGGGGAGAACGTGCTGGGTGTGGCACAGCCTGCACAGCAGGTGCAGCTCCTGCCAAGAGGAGTCTTGTAGGACTGTCCTGGCCTTAGAGCCCCACTTGCTATTCAAACTGATGTCTCATGTTAGCCTTGAGATGATGAATCACTGTACAGGCACCTTCACAGGCCGACTGCCGTGGGACAGCTGAAGCAGGTGCTGCCTTAAGTGTTGGTGCTGGGCCTGATAGTCCCCAAGAGACACTGTCTAGAACAGGACAAGCTGGCTAAACTGACTGCCACCCTTTCCTCAGCTTTGGAAAAGGGGGAAACGTTCAGATGTATCTCTTGCCAAGCCTCACAGAAGAAACTGGCTGCATTGCAGAATATTCTGCAACTTCATGTCCCACAGCGTGTTTTCCCTGCATTTGTTTCTTTCCCAAGGTCTGCAGATTTGGGGGTAAATGGGTGCAAATATCCTCAATCCTGCTGCGGCTGTCTGTGTAGTGGCTGGCTCCTGATGGGTCAGCCTGGGTTGTCTTTAATTTCCCTCTTTCTCAGAGTGAATTTGGGGAAAGACGTTGAGTATCAGATAGTGCAGGGAGACTGAATTCCTCACTCTTGCTTGCAGGCAGTCCTTCTGTAGAGTGCCAACTTTGTGTTTCTCTGCGGACAGAACCTTCTACAGGTGTCCCAAGTGTCAGGGAGAACCCAGGCCTCCTTCCCCCAGCAATGACAGGGAGCATGCTCTGGCCAAGGCCTGCGCTGTGTCCCTCTGCTCCCTGTGCCCCAGTGTCCGCTCTCTTCTTCCCAGGAGCCGCCACGTCCAGGTGCGGAAGTGCGCGGCCCAACTCCTCCTGTCCTTGATGGAGAAAACTGGAGTCACGAAGCTCGCAGGAACGCCCAGGGCTGAGAGGCTGGCGCACGCGGCAGGGACGCTTGCTCAGGACTGTCACAAGGACACAAGGTAATGATCTTCATTTCACCTCCTAAAACAGGAAAACTGTTGGGTGTCTGGCTGTAAAGGGCAAAACCACAAAAGAGTGGAAGCTAAAGGAAATATTAAGTTCCCTCACTGTGTGGATGAGGTTCACAGAGTCACGGAATACGCTGAGTTGGAAGGGACCCATCAGGGTCATCGAGTCCAGCTCCTGCCTGTGTGCAGGGCCCCCCAAGAGTCACTCCATGTGCCCGAGAGCATTGTCCAAAGGCTTCTTGAGCTCTGTCAGGCTTGGTGCTGTGACCACTGCCCTGGCTTGTCTGGGGAAATGACTGTGCTGGGGAACCTGAGGTTGTCCCGCAAGAGGGAGCATTGCCAACTTCCTGGGACTTGAATGATTCTTTCCTGAGATCAAAAGAGCCATCAGATGAGCCAGTCAAACAGTTTTGCTTGGCCTTAGGTGCACAAGACAAAGCCAAAATGTTGTCTAATGTTCATCACTGAAGGATCGCATACATCTATTTCTCATTAACTTAAGACTTTCCTAGAAATATTCCAGGGGTCTTTAGCCAATGTATTCAGTCTTTCTAAACCTCTTCTGCAGATTTCTATAATGCTCTTATCTGTGGCTGAATGACCTCCAAATTGCTTCCTGAAGAAAACTGTGGTTTCCTAGTGGCAAAATCAACCCAAACCACCCAAATCCCCTCACTTTGAGGATTCAATTCCCATTAATAGCTGCCAAGAACGCATGAGCAACTAGCTGTCCCTGTGCATACATATGGTATAGAATAATCAAAAGCAAGCATGAGGCATTTGGTCCTGGCTTCCCTGCCAGTTAAAGAAAGGCAAATTACTGTGCAATGGCAGCAAGACACTGCTAATAAGCTCTGACTCAAAGCAGAGGTGTTTTGCTTGTTCCCTGGGATCCTTCGATGCCACAGAAGCGCACCCACAGTTTCAGAGTGAGATTGTATTTTTCTGTTGCCCCACGTTCTCCTCTTGCCTCTTGTGTTCAGCTGACAGCACTGTGCAGTGACAAGTGGAGGTAAACCTCTCTCTTTGCTGAGTAGGTAATGCCTTCTCATGCAGGTATGGCAGCTGCTGAGTTTAAGGTATCAGCTTATTCTGTTACTGCTCCTCCTTTGTTTGTTCACCTTCTATTCTTTCTTTCCTTCTTTCTTTCTTTCTTTCTTTCTTTCTTTCTTGTTTTAGGCATTATGGACAGGAGATGGTGAAAATGATGCTGAATCACCAAAAATTTAAAAGGCTTTTGGAACAATCTCTTTCCACCCGTGACCTGGAAGATATTCTGACAAGAATGAAGAAGAAAGTAAGTGCTTGGTAGGAGAATGTCTCCTTTGTGCAAGTATTGCCACTGCTGATATGAGATCAAACATACCTAATCTTATCTCATTCCTTTTCTGCCAAATCATTTTGCTCCTGGGAATGAACTGTTGATCCGTAGCCTGTTCATCTGCAGAGCACAAAGGAACTGATAATATTAGGGGGAAAGTGGGGTATTGGATATTTTGTATATTGGCCACAAACAGGGAAGGGAAAGAGGAGGAAATGTGTTTACATTTAAGCATAACCCCCCACCCCACTATCCCTACTCTGCCCCCAGTGACGCAATTAAGTGAGAACAGTGCTTCTGGAGATAACAGAGTCTTTGCAAAAGACACAGGAAGCAGTAGTGCCAAGAAAATTTCCAAATATTCAAAAGATGTCCCAGTCAATCCCAATTCCTACAATTACTATCTGTCTTCTGGGAATACTGCCCTGCTGTCATGCCCTGTGCAGCTGGAAGAAGCTTGGTGAATTCAGCAGCATCCAGAGGAAAATCATTTGTTTGCCTGGGTTATTTTTTTATTCTTTTTACCTACGTTATAGAAGGGAGTGTGCCTTTGTGCAGCACCAGGGAGAGTGAGTGTGGAACCAAATCAACTTCCAACACAATGGGCCAACCTCCAAAGAGTCCAAATTTTTCTGCAGCTTCCTTTAAGAGCATTAGTTCCCTACCAGTTTGCATTATTCCCATTTATGCTCAAGAGGAATGCATTTGGGATTTTAGACTGCTGCTCAGTATGGTAGCAGCCATAACCTGCCTTGGGCTATTGAAAACAAAGAGTTGGCATCACTGAACCTCTGGCCTGTTTCCTTCTGTAAGTTCGGAAAGGTTTGCCCAAGCCTTGGTAGCAGTGATCCTGGTTATAAGTTGTGTTTTAAACAGGTAATTTCCTATTTTACATTCTAAAGATCCATGGGGTTTCTTTATGCCTTTGTAGGGGATGGAAACGCAGAAGGGTGAACACCCATCTGTCGAGAAGCCTGTGAAGAAGAGGAGCGATGGCTCGAAGAAGCCCCAGGCCACATTGCCTTCTAGTAAACGGTACTGAGCACTTTAGTTAGATGTGACAAAGCACGTGGCAAGCTTTACATGTCTCTTCCTCAGGAAAATCTTTCTGGTGGAGATGACCTGTGCCAGAGATTGTTTCCTTTCCCTACAAATGCTCTATCATAAAAAATGTCTCCTTCTGCATTACGCTGAACACAACTTCTCTGGAAGGGTTTCCACAAAAAATAGGCGACAAAAAGACACCCATTGGTTGCAGCTCAGAAGATCCAGTGCACTGGCAAGGACAGTGCTGTGGAGGCTGTGAGAGGGCCATGTCTCCGCTGCCTCACTTGGGACAAGTAAATTCAAGCAGGGTTTTTTTCCTCTGAGAGCAGTCTTTTTCAGATGGGTGTTTTGATGAGAAGTCCCAGTCTAGAAGCAAGATGCTGTTCCCCAAAATAGCACTTCTCATGCATGTGGTTTGGCCTTCCTGAGTCATGGTTTTCTTACCCTCAGACAGTACCAAGATGAGTAGTAAGTAGCAAGCCAGTTCCTGAGCAACTTTGGTCAACAGGTGTCTCAATGTGGACGTTTTGTCTTGACATTCCTGTCCTTCATACTGTTTGCTTGATGGACAGCATGTTTGGTTTATTTCCCCCTGTGCTGCAATCAGCATTTGAGACAGGAATTTGGTCCTTGCTGTCTCTTCCTGCCAGTGGGAGAGCTACTTGTACCTGTTGTCCTCTGATAACAGAGGGGATTTATTTAGCTCTGTCATGCTCAGCGCTGGCAGGAGAGTGACCACATGCCTCAGTAGCGTAGTCAGGATCTTCCCATGCTCAAGAGAGTTGTTCCCAGTGGGTTTGTTAAGCTGTGGATCTAGTCTCTAGGGAAGCAATCATGTGAGCGTAGTGCTGGGATGTCTGGCTTCTGTTTTTATCCCTGTTACGGATTTTCTGGATCCTTCAGATATGCCCCTATCCATCTGTTCAGATGCATCTGAGCTACTTTTCCAGATTGTCATGCCTGCTGTAGAGACACTTCTCCAGAGGGATGAGTTTCCTTATTATAAGACGCACACCTCCCTCATGATGAGGCATTTAAACATGGAAGTAGCGTCTCTCTTTCTTCACAAAGCAGTGCGACATGTGTACCTGGGAAGCCGTCTGGAGATAAGTGAGATGCATCTCATCCTTGGTTTTCCTGAGTAAGCACTGGTGAGAATGTTGCTTGCAGATTGTCTCTTGTAATGATTGTGTAGCGGGTTTGGTTTGTAACCAGGCAGAAACACCAATTTAGTGTAGTGGTTTGGTCCAAAATACTCATTACTATTTACCTTCTGTGAGATAAGAATTAGGAGAAACGCAAAGCAGTCACCAAACTTGAAAGAATAGAAAGAAGTTTATTAACAGACCTAAAAGAAGAAAAAAAAGTCATACCACGCCTTCAGAACACTTCTCCTCCCCCCTGCCTTTCTCCCTTCTTGCAGTGATAATGTAAAAAGACAGCCCTTGAGATGTTCAGTCTGTTTACCACTTCCATAATAACCTTGTTCAGTCCATTTAGGAAGAGGAGTCTCTTGCCCATGCTATGAAAACATTATCGCAAGGAGCCAGCCACCCGGGTTGGTTCTCTGCTTGCATGTGAGTCCCTTCCCCCGTCTTGCAGCTTTTCCCACAACTGCTTTCGAGGGTCCACTCTTGAATTGCTGGGGTAAAATTTTAAGGTTGAGCCGTTCAGAAACAAAAGTTCTCTTCACCCATCTCTGGGAGTATTTCATTTCTAAGAATAGAGGCCCTTCTCCTTCCCTGGAAGCAAAGGGTCTTCCTCATCTTCCTCTTTAGAACTATCTCTGGGAGCATCTCTAGGACCTGAGGTTTTCTCCTTTTCCATTTGGAGCAAAAGTCCTCATCACTTCCATCTCTCCCTGTTCAAACTTCTCATGAAATTACAGCTGCGTCAGCATCTGCTTATCTCAGCGCAGGTGCTTTTGCTCACAAGTACAAGTTGAATGCTCCACCCCCCATGCCTTCATGAAATTACAGCAGGTACTCTGATCTATCATAGCTTCACAACAGAATTTCAGCTTTAAGCATCTCCTCTTTCACTTCCCTCCGGTTTTCAGCTCTTCATAGCACTAAAAGGGTTAATCTCACCTAGGCCTTGCAGCTGGAATGTGGCTTATCGCTGTTGGTCACATGACCTCTGCCAGACAGCCGTGCAGCTTTAGCTGAATCTTGGCAGCTCTGGAGAGGGGGAGCCGAGCCGCTCCGGCTGCCCACAGCCCTGCTGTGGGGGGGGTTCCGCGGGTGGAACAGGGCCCGTCGGCTCCAGGATGGCCGTGGCCCGACCCGGCCTGGCCTGAGCAGGGCCTGGGCCGGGCCCGCTGGCCCCCACACGGGGCCCGCAGCCACCTGTCCCAGCACCGGAAACAAGACAGAGAGAGTCTGCCTCGGGGTTTCCTGTTCTTAAGTGTGGATCACAGAGGTGGTCACAACTTTAAGTGGCTTAAAGAATTGTCCATATTCAAAGTGGCCAGCTGATAGGTTCTGTCAGGTCACAGAAGGAGCTGTAAGCACTCCTTTGCAAGAACATCACTTCCGGGACTATGCTTGCTAACCCATGACAGATTGTCATGAGGTCTCCCGTTGTTTTTCAGATCAGGATTTTCTAGCTTGAAATCACATCATTAGGAAACCTCCCCAAGATGTTCTGCTCACAATTAACTGAAGGTATGATCACCAACAGGTCCGCATTTGGTTTTATTCTCCAGGGTGAAGTCTACCTCTGATGGACGCCTCCTACGCCGCCCAAAAGCCCAGGTCACGTTACCTCCGGCTGTGGAAGAAACGGAGCCGCTCCAGAAGCTGTACAATCTCCTGGAAGCCAAGGAGTTTAAGACACGGATGGAAGGAGTGGCACTCCTCCTAGACCTGTGCAAAAGCAGCCCCCAGCTCGTCTCCACTAACACTGTCCAAGTATGTAGGGTGTCTTCATTGTTCCTTTCCTTTAGCTCCTTTCCCAAGCCTGTAGCAGGCAAGTTAATTCAGTGTGTCTTGGCACTACATCCTGGCTGTGTGGGACAGGCTGGTGCCTCTTACCCTGAAATATTTAATTCAGGTCCACGCTTCAGGACAAGTTCTTTCGGTCCAGATGTATTTGTCTGGCAGGTGCCTATTGATGCTGTTCATCAGAGGAGGACAGAGTTTTCTGCTGGTGTAACTTCTGCTGTCTCCTACTCCCACTTGGGTTAAGTGAAGGGAATCCAGCCACTGAAAGCGTGGCAATTATTCTCCAGACAAAAAAATGGGTTTGGATGGGGAAGAGAAGTATCAGGCTGGGCAGGTTTAAACCAATTTTTTTTAAAAGGATACTTCTGTAAACTCCGACTTGTCTTGCACAGGCACAACTCTGGTTACTCGTTTCCATCGGCATCCCTAGTCCTCTTGGTAAAGACGGTGCTCACCCTTCTTGGGGGGGTCTTTTTTCTCTTTGGAAAAGGAGGGAAATGGCTAGGGACAGATCTCTTCCTTCTCCTCCCAGTAGCTGCTTTTTCCCTTTGTCCAGAAAATGGTGCCTGATAATGTGGCTGTCAAGGGACTGAACCTGCTCTAATGAGAGTGGTCCAGCACATTAAATTTCAGAAGTCTACCTGCTGGGTAGACAATTGGTCTGGATCCTGGAAGAGTTGATCAGAGCCCTGCACTTCTCCAGACACAGGTTCTGAGACAGATGGAACAAAACCTGGATCTCCTCCAGCCATAGTTTTGGCAAAATCGTAACTGTCCTCAGAACTTGAGACAACTGCGTAGAAAAAGGGGCATTGTAAATATCTGGTTCCATACTTCGAAAGCAAAGATACCGTTTTGCATCAATAAATGGGATGAATTTAATGACTGAAATGTGGAGAGAAACACCATAGGAACTATTCTGTCCCCACCCAAAGCTCTTCAAAATATATGAAAATCTTTCAACCAGCATGAGGTTGCGCAACCATTCCAGTGAGCGGCCCACAGGAAAACAGGGAAATTGTGCAAGCAAGTGCTGACCTGACAGGAAGGATCACTTTCATCTTTTACATTGCTGAGTGCTCACTTCTGCGTCCCTTCCTCAAACAAGGACATTTTAATCCAGCTTTCATGTTGTTTGTTCTCTTCACAGATTTTTGATTATTTTGTCCCGAGACTTGGTGATACGCACAAGAAAGTGAAGCAGAAGGCGCTGGACGTGCTGGCTGAAATCGTAGGCATCCTGAAAGATGGCTTAAACCCGGTGATCATCTGTCTGGTTGAAGGAATAACAAACAACCTAAACTCAAAGGACCCCGGGGTTTATGCCGCAGCTGTGAAAGCGCTGGAAGAATCCATGGCTCACTTAGGTAAGGCTGAGCCCTGGCATGGACTCTCCTCAAGTGTGTCTCTGCCTCTGCGAGTCAAGAGAACGCTGAGTGCCTTGACAGCTGTTGTTGTCTGTGGAAACCTCCAGCTGACATCCACCAGAAGCTGTGCAGGTGCAGTCTTTACGCACCAGTCCCCCACCAGGCTTGAATGTGCATCAGCATTTCCCAAAAGTCCCAGGAGCCCTTGGCTCTGTGCTGCTTGTCTGAAGAGGAAGTGCTGGACTACAGCTTTGCTGGAATTCAGGGCCAAAGGGATTTTTGGAGTTTGCCTGGGCCCCAGTTGACTTCCCAAACGAATAGCTTTGCTGTTGGCATGAAGGGACAGCGGCGCATCAGAACCTCTGCAGAGCAGCCTCCTGGAAGGCTCCACATCATAGGCATTAGCTTCATTAGGACAGCAGGATCAGTTCTTTACTGCATGCTTGCATGAAGATCATTTGGGACCTCCTTTTTGTATCTCATGCAGGAAAGGAGCTCTTAATAATACCCTGCTACTGAAACCCACACTGGGGTGTAGCTCTGTAGTGGTTCCCAATGAAGCAGATTGCCTGCTTTGTCACTGCCAGCCCTGGTGACCCTGTGAGGGACCAAACTTCATCCCACACACGTTCTGTCTCCAGGAAAAGCTTGCCTTGGCTTATTAGAGTGGTAGGACTCGAGGCTTGCAGGCCAATGCAGGCAACAGTAAATTCAAACATGACCCCCAAAACCGCGACAGATAGGCACAAGGAAAACCAAAATACATACGCCGGTCAAGTATTGGGAAATCAGTTCATTTTCCAGTCTCTCTGCCAAGATCTGATTTCACAGATGTTACAGAACCCCACAGGCTACTGAGGCACTGAGCACTAATAGCTCTTGTATGAGTAACTTGGAGTCTTGTCCCTAGATCCACACAGGTAACCTGACAATTTAAAAACAGCTTATCCTTCAGGTGGGAACGGAGGTGTGCATTTTGGAGCCTTCTCACCCTTTTCCATAGGGGAGGGAGAAGATCACCTCTGCAAAGCTCTGGGATGCAAAACCTTTTCACTGCTTACGTGTGATTGAAGTCTTGAGGTCCCTGATGTGAAATGTTTAACATAGCTCCTGGTACAGCAGAGAACTTTGGATTTAAAAAGTGACAGGAGAGCTTTTCTTTTGGAATTTAAAATCTTCCCAAGTAGGCTGGAAGGAAAGAAGAAAAGGATTCAAAAATCGGCAGGAATTTCCTTTCTTTTACAAAATGTAGTTGCCCCTGCCCTTTCCCTCCCCACTGTCCTTTCTCTTATGACCTCAGAAGAGAGAGCAGAAATGTGTGTTTCCCTTGTAGATAAAGTATCCCTGATGAAAGAGTTCAGCCACCGCAGGAGTGAACTGAAGGGCCAAGCTCTGCTGGATGTCACGGAGCATCTCTCAGGTATGGCCTCCCCTTCTAAGGCAAGAGGTCTTCCGAGGCAGAATTTACAGGGAATGCCAGTGAATAGACACTAGAGTGGCTCCTCCAAATCAGGAGGTGCTGAGCTTGTCTCTCCTGCCCAATACCCATGGAAGGTGTATTGGGCAGGTTTTCCCTGGCTGCTGCAGAGGTGTGCAGCATCTGAGATGGGGGCGGCACTCGGCCTCGGGGCTGAGCTCTCACTGGGGCATCTCAGAAGCTGCCTCCAGGAAAGGGAGGGGCTAAAAATTCCCAAGCTGGCTCCTCTCTTGGAAGCTCAGGGACAGCTCTGATCCTTTAGGGAAAATGGTGGCAAATGCTGTTTCAGGGGATCGGTTTGTTTTGTCCTCACAGAATTCTTGCTTTGCTCTTGGAAAGTTTTGAGGCGGAAGCCTGCAGTGCCTGGGGGTCACAGCTTAGGTCAAAACTCAGCACACGTGTTAGAGGCACGGATTTTGTGCAAGGCAGCCTTTGGGGGCAGAGGGGCAGAAGCAGAGTGCTGAGGCTCCCTGCCTGTGCTGTGGAAGTGCCATTGGACTGAGCATTTCAGGGTGTGCAGTCAGGGTCTTCCTATGTCAGCGCTGCCCAAAATGCTCCAAATGCAGCTGATAATTGATTGCTCAGAGGAGCTTGCTATGTCAGCAATAGCCAAGGGATGGAAAAATGATAACCTCAATATATACTAGAGAAGACAGTGTATAGCCTTGCTTTATTTATAGCCTTGCTTTAGCGGGGTCTAAATCCACTGCTAATTAAGCCAGGTCACAAAAACGGAGTCATCCTTTTTATTAGAAATCTCTCAATTTCCTCTCTAAAGTGCCTTTCAAACCTTCAGCAGTGGGTTTAGACAACTTCTAAATGGAAATAAACAGCAATTTGACATTTTGGTCATTCATCATGCCAGAAACAGATTGTGGAATGATTTAGTAAAGCTGTGAAGTCTGCCACAGGTACAAGGCTCGGATCTGGAGAAATTAGTCCTGAGGGCTTGGTGGTTCTGTTTTGGGGATGTTCAGCTGCTTTGCCCATTTCTGGATCATGGGGCTCTCACTGTTATTTCACTGATCTTAGCCAGAGAGACTCCCAAAATCACAACTAGAGGTAGATCCTTGTTTGCATTAAGGCTGGTGGTTAAGAAGTTTGTGTCTCTCTTCCGGCAGCGCTTGTGGCATGGGTTTATCCCAGGAGCCCCGAAGTCGTCCAGCGCTACGCCCTGCCCGTGCTCTGGTCCTTCCTGGGGAACAAGGCGCTGCCTGTCCGAAGCGCCAATGTCCGCACTGTGGTCACCAAGCTTGCCTGCGCCCTCTACAAGGTGATGGGCGCCAAGCTGAGGAAGCATGCTGCCAGCCAGCCTCCGCATGTGCGGGAAAACCTCTCCGACATTTTGGGCTGGTGAAGGCTCGATGACCTGCAGGAAGATGACAAAGTGCTGAGTTGGACACCTCCGGACGTGACTTCTTAGCTGTGCCAAAAAGGACAGAATGCAAAGGAAGGGTGTGCACCTGCCCCTGCTCTCTCCACCCCCCTTCCTAGTCGTGGCATGGGGTGCCTGAAGCAACTTCCAATTGAGGACAAGGTGAAGGCTGAGCATGGCTCAGCCTCACAAAGAGGTAAGGCGGGAGCTGGGCCGCTCTCTGGCGGGAGGAAGGCTCTTGTGCCAGCCTAGAGAGCCTGGGCACATTGCCAGGGAACAGTGCTGCCCTGCATGTGCCCCCTGCACTGAGCTGTGCTGCTCCCAGTGCCCCGTGGAGCTGTAGGGCTGCTCAGCTGTGGGGCCGGGAGAGGAGCAGGAGGGTGCGTGTGCAGCTGAGCCATTCCTGGAAAGCACAGGCCTCTGGGCTCCCTGCTGTCCCAGGGCAGCCCAGAGGCCAGGCTGTTCCTGTGCTGGCTCTGTGCAAGTGGGTCAGGGTGTCTCCCTGGCCTGCCTCAAGTGGCTGCTGGCAGGAGCATGTTTCCCTGTGCAGCTCTTTAGAAGTTTCCAGGGAATCTCTCACATGAAATACTGTAGCTTCTGATGCTTTCTGTTGGCATTGTGGCCTCTGTTATATTTTGTGTTTCCATTTTGCAGGACTGACTGGCTACACTCTTGCGAAGAAGTTTACCGTGGAATCTCCCTCTATGCTCCTTCCCTCCAAGCCATTGCCTCCCATCCAGAAGAGCTCTCCTTCTTCTAACACAAACAAAATAAGGAGCAGAGAGCAGGAGAATGGGAAAAATGTCACCGGCAATGATGATGACAGGAGAAAAAAGCAGGAGCTGAGTTCAGAGAGAAAAGGACATATGGTAAGGACACCAACCTAAGTCCTGTCTGGTGGATTTCCAGTTTATGTGCTGTAGGCAGAGCTCGGAGACCTTTTGCTGTGGTGTGAGGCCAGGGAAGCAGCTGAGCAAAGGGAGAGCTCAGCAGGACACTGCACTTCAGGCTGTCTTTGCAGTGGGTGTGTAGTGAAGGCTTCATGTCCTCAGCGGGTATCAATAGCAGGGGAGGTCTTTGAATGGTTTCTGGCTCTCTTGTGGCTCCTGCTCTGTCTTATGGCTGAGAAAACACCAACAGGCAGTCAGAGCAGCTGAAGTTGGCCAATCTTGTGAACCAGTCCTTCTACATTTAGTAAACTACGGGTATGTGTGAACCATCTCTGTGTCTTGGTGGTGTTTTCTGTCAGCTGTGTCCGGTTTGGACGGAGAAAGGTGTTTGCTGGAACAGGCAGTCCTGCAAAGTCAGTTCCAGGTTGTGTCAGCTTTTGAGTTGTACAGCCATGCCCTTGTGCCCAGTTGTCTCTGATGCTATTTCTAGACTTCAT
Source organism: Corvus hawaiiensis (assembly GCF_020740725.1). Lineage (NCBI taxonomy): Eukaryota > Metazoa > Chordata > Aves > Passeriformes > Corvidae > Corvus > Corvus hawaiiensis. Next base: position 106,155,369 of record NC_063215.1, read on the forward strand.
CAGCTTCTGGGCAGCTTTGTGCATTCTGTCATGGCTTTGTCCAGAGGGAAGGGATGGCAGGTGGCCATGGGGAGAGCAGCCCAGAGCCCACCCCCACGATTGCCTTTGCAGCAGGGCCAGGACCTGCAGTTGTTTTGGGTTTGTCGTGGGGTGCAGGAGGAGGCAGATGAACAACAGCTTTGGTAAACAGAATGTCCAACCCAAAGCTTGTGTACTTGATTCCAGCCTTGCTGAGAAAGGGCCCAGCGTATCCCTGAGAGGAACCGATCCTTCCACTGAAGTTTGAACAGGGCCTGATTTGGCTCTTTAGCTGTGCCAGGGACAATGGGATACTAAGGAAGGGTGTGCATCTGCCCCCGCTGCCTCCACCCCGCTTGCTGGACATGGCATGGGGGCCCTGGAGCAACTTGGGCAGGCAGAGGCCTTCCAGAGAGCAGCAGGGCAGGGAGCTCAGCAGAACTTCCTAAATGCCAGTGAGCCTGAGATGATGGATGTGTGGGAGCTGGAGAGCACCGAGCATGCCCAGAGCTCAGCAGCATTGGGGCTCAAAGGCTGCTGGGGAACTGTACGAGGGAAGGGAAGCAGCAGCAGAAATGAGGGGCTTGAGAAAAGCAGGTTTAGACATCCTGCAGGATGGCTTTGTGGGGACTTGGCTGGAGATCCGCACTGGCTGTTAGGTGCTTTAGGGACAGGGAGAGACTAGGGATCCAAGGCCATTCCCATACGATCCAAAAGGCCAGTGGAGGCAGTGGCACCGCAGAACATCTTGGTGCCAAACATGTGGATGCCATCTGGGAATGTAGCCACATTTCCAGAGAAGTGAGCACAGGGATAGTGATGGCAAATGTGGGACATGGCCTCTCCCTCACCACTTCCCTTTCCATTCCCTGTCCTAGACCAAGCTGCTCCATTGACATCTCTGCCAGGTCTCAGCTAAGAGCATGGCTAAATGTCTTCAGGCATGAATGGGGGCAAGGCTGGATGCTTGATCTGAGGAGTACTGTGTTCTACTCTTTGCAGGCTTCCTTGCTGTGTTCCAGTGTTGGGGATATGAAGAAGGGATCATTGGGACCACCTTTGATCCCCCCAATACGCAAGGCAGTGAGTCCCCCTGTGAGCAGTGCGGCAGCGTCTGTCCCAAGCTCTCCGCAGCTGGATTTCCAGGAGTCCCAGGAGATGAGGTAAGCCAAGGTGTCTGCTGCTCCAGTGTGCTGTTCCCCTCACGCTTCCCGTCTCATGAGGTTATTTTCCACAGTCATCTCTCCCTTGTATTTAGGCAAACCTCAGTGTATTCCCCATTTTGCCCATCTGTGGTGATCCAGCACAATGGCAAAGCCAACACCATATGCCCTAAGAGCAGAGGTGGTTGTGGGGAAGAGGAGGCAGGGCTTAAGAGCACCTCAGAACAGGTCCTCTGCTGGACTTGGCTACTGATTCCCTCTGTGGTGTTTGTGCTGTCATTTGGGAACTGTATTGCATGGATGTGGATACTGCGGTTCTTTGAATACTGTGATCCTTGCCTGTCAACTTCTGCAGCCATGAGGATATGTCAGGGCAAATATTGGCTACTGAGGAGGTGTCTGCAAATTCAGGTGCTGCTCCTGTAAATGTCAGGTGTGACTTCTCTGTGCCTGGGCCTCCACCGTGAAACCAGAGCCCAGATAAAACTTGGGGTACAGATGTATCATCTGATCGATGTTTAGTATTTCGATCTGGGCTTAAGATCAAAGAGGGCAAGGTGCTAGAGAAGAGTTATAGGACTGTACCTGATGCAAAGATATTGGCTTGGATATATGTGTGAGAAAATGTAGCTGTCAAGCTTATCCTAGTGACAAGGATAAAGCAGGAGTCCCAGAAGTATCATTCCAATTGAAAAGCGTCCGTAGGGCTTTTAAAGTGCAATCGGAATATCCTTACCTAGCAGCTGAGTTGGAAAAGGCCTTTTTGTCCTTGAAAGATCAAGGAGGTGTACTGTCATTCTCAGGAGAGAGCAGTGCTATGGCCCCATGTAGCCCGAGACTGTCACCAGTGTAAGGCATGAGCAGGCAAAGTCAAGCTTGGGCAGGAGAACAAAAGTAGCTGCCCTCCATACAGACTTGTGTCTCAGCTCAGCAGCTCTTGCTGCTTCACAGAGGCTGTAGGAGCCACTTGGCTGCAAAAGGAGAGAACTGGGCAGGTCTGATGCAAGTTGAAGAATGACTGCTGTGTTTCAGCCGGAGCTTGGCAAGCTCTGTGGGACTCCAGCACCTGAAAGCTTAAGGACAATTCCTCAGCTTTGCATCGTGTTGGGTTTATGTGTTGCATTTCCTCCTTCATCAGGGGGACCATGCTAAGAAGGTTTGCCTCCTTTGATGCTACACACATTCCATGCCCTTCTCTTTCTACCTGCTCATATGTTCTTTTGTCCTCCCTTTTCTCAAGGCCAAGATCCAGCAGCCGAAGCAAAGAGAAGAACTCTGAACATGCAAGTAGGTACAGGGCATGTCTGTCCTAAAATGACCATTGGAATGCTGACCCAGGGGTGGCATTGTGGCAGTTTGGTTGAAAACCATCCTGGTTTAAATGTCTTCAAATTCCTTTCAATTCCTTGATGGGCTCAGTGGATTCTCCCAGAGCTTGGTCACTGGGAGTATGCTCCGGTGGTGCAGTGAAAATTACTCCAGGAGCTGCACTGGTACCTTGGGGCTCGGGAAATGCGCCACAGGAAAAGAAAACATTCCTCTCCATCCTGCACATGCCTTTCATCTCCCTGCACCCTTTCTAAGGTCATAATTAGTAGAGAAAAAAAGACATTTAGCATGAAAGGAGAAATGTTCCCACTCCTTCCTCCTGCCTTTGAAGGAAGAAGGAGAACACCTTCCCTTGGGGCAGTTTCTGCGCTGAACCCTTTGAGATCTGAAGGAGATTCATGGACATTGCCTGGTTTTGCATGGGGAGAAATAGGGAAACCTCCTTAGACAGAAAGGCCTTGTGAATGTTCCAGTTAAGGGGAAGGAGACTTCCAAATGGATGCAGCCTATGCAGGATCAGAGTTTGTCATCCTCTGACAGCACAAGCCTAAAGCCACCTATGGCAGGTTCACGATGGCAAATCCCTTCCCCAACTCTCTCTGCCCATGTCAGTATTGCAGGCTGAGGCTGGGGGAGGAGATGCCTTCTGCCTTGTCCCCCCTCCCTGCCTTGCCTGATCCCTGACAAGAAGAGTTGTGCCAGACCAAATGAGGTGTCTGGTGCATGTGTGTCAGCGCCTGCTTTCAAGTTCAAAGCCTCAATGCCAGGGTTGTTGTTCCTTTGCCATCTCTGGGCATGGAATGATAGGAGAGATGAGATTTGAAGAAACAATTTTGCTGATGCAGAAAAACGATTTATCATTGGTGGAGGCCTGTACAGAATGATTAGTTCTCTGAGTTTCAAAAGCTCCATTGGAGAGCATTTCAGATTAACCTGCACCATGCCATTTCCATTAAGAAAATTTTGAATTGTCAGGATTAGCGAAGATCAGAAATGTTTTGAGGCAGGTCATGTTTATGTTGGGTTTGGGTGTCTCTGCAGGAAGGAAAGCAGGGAATAAACTCCTGGAGCAACAAAGCAGAGAAAGCTGGGGCGTTTGCATGAACAATGTGTTCCCTACAGATATGGGCTGCTTGAATAGTGGGGACATCTCATGAGGAGTGCAAATCTTCTTTTGCTTCTAACACATGGTGCCATTGTTTGTGTCCCAGCACTGCCTTTGTTGTAAAGAGAAATAAAAACCACCAAGAAAACCCAACCAAGAACTGAGGGGGAGTTACAGAAACAAAGGCCTTGAAAACTGGCTTGGGAAAGCAATTAATTCCTAGGTGGAATTGTCAAATTCTAGAGACCCCTGTGGGTTGCCAACTGTTTGGAAGGAAAGGGATCCCCAAGTAGTGGATGAGCCATGAGCAGCACAGAAGCAAAGTAGTGGAATCTCTCTCTCCCTTCCTGCCAGCTCCATACAGCTCAGAGCAATTATAGTGATGCTAGTTTCATGAAAAATAAAAACAAAGTGATCTTCTCAATAATAAATAACCCCTCGAGTGCCTCACCCATTAGTTGTGGTGATTGTAAAGGTGGGAGTTCAACTAACTCACTTCTTCCCTTGTACCTGATCTACAGCTTCTTCTGAGTCTACAACAAAAACCCAGAGGAAGAAGAGTTCATGGTGTGTGATAGGACCTGGGATGCCTCTGTTCCCAAGGGAACTGGCTGAACTTTTTGGCTTGAAGACTGACGTGCGGAAGCCCGGCCTTGGCAGTGCAGGTCTCCGCTCGCAGCCTGCTCAGGGGGCCTTGGCCCAGGAGCCCCGGCAGGGGCAGCTGAGCAGCGCTGCCCCCGGGGTCACTGCCAGGGAGCACAAGGTGAAGGCTGAGCATGGCTCAGCCTCACAAAGAGGTAAGGCGGGAGCTGGGCCGCTCTCTGGCGGGAGGAAGGCTCTTGTGCCAGCCTAGAGAGCCTGGGCACATTGCCAGGGAACAGTTCTGCCCTGCATGTGCCCCCTGCACTGAGCTGTGCTGCTCCCAGTGCCCCGTGGAGCTGTAGGGCTGCTCAGCTGTGGGGCCGGGAGAGGAGCAGGAGGGTGCGTGTGCAGCTGAGCCATTCCTGGAAAGCACAGGCCTCTGGGCTCCCTGCTGTCCCAGGGCAGCCCAGAGGCCAGGCTGTTCCTGTGCTGGCTCTGTGCAAGTGGGTCAGGGTGTCTCCCTGGCCTGCCTCAAGTGGCTGCTGGCAGGAGCATGTTTCCCTGTGCAGCTCTTTAGAAGTTTCCAGGTGGTCTGTCCCATTAAATACGTAGCTTCCGATGCTTTAGGTTTGCATTGCGGCCTCTGTTATATTTTGTGTCTCCACTTTGCAGGCGTGACTGGCTACAGTCTTATCAAGAAGTTTTCCTTGGACATTTCCTATGTTCCCTAACCGACAAAGCCCTTGCCTCCTGTCCAGAAGAGCTCTCTTTCCTCGAGCTCAGGAAGAAGGTGCTGCCTGTCCGAAGAATGTTTGAAGATTTGGATTTATACGTTAGGCTTTGTAGTTACAGATGTACATATGTTCTGACATGTAGATGTAGTTTGAATAAATGTGTTGTCATTTTATCTTTTAAATTTTGAAACTAGATTTTCAACAGTATATATTTTATTTTGATTGGTTTTGTTTGTTTTAAATAAAATAATTTTTAAAAAAAACAAGCCGAGAATGTGAGACCTGCTAGCCTAGAGGCTGTCAGAGTGCAGCTGACTCAACGTGCCACTGTCTCACGGTATTCTTTCCTCACAGCGCCTCTCCTCTTCCTCTTTTGCCATGTTTTCTTCATGTCATTTGTGCTGCTGTTTGTTATTTAGCATTACAATGGGGCCACCTATTACCATGTTTGGGGGACAATGGACCCAGAAGATCCTGTGTAGTCTCCAGTTTTCTGCCTCGATCTATTCTGTGCTCACAAAAGGCCTGAGCAAAGCAACAAAGAGAATGTGCCCAAATCCCAAAGCTTTGCTCCTTTGCAATGTCAGACGGATCTGGCTCAGAGGTGTCTTCAATCACAATTCCATAGGTAAGAAGAGGACGTGTATTTCACTGGGAAAAGAGGCACTGCTTTGGAAAAGGCATCTGTATGTATATTTACCCAGGACAGCAGTCCAACGGCGTTGTTTGCAACTTGTTTGCAGAAGGATGAGCGGACTGTGAGGTTATTGAACAGGTGACAAGGGTTCCTCAAATCTGTACCCTAGCCTGGGTGCCATTCAGCCCACGGGTATGGGATCATTTGGTACCATGGACCAGTGCTTGCCAGCATATTGAATTCCTGCCTAGCTGGAAGAAGCAATTCTGGGTTCAGCTCCAGCTCTTGGTGGGCTGCATGATCACTGACAATGCTGCCTTTCCAGAATTTATTTCTCAGTTGCCTTTCATAGTCATTTGAAGCTTTTAAACCTCACATGTCAATTTGCTCTGCCTTAGGGAAAAACACTTCTGAGCCCTGCGCAAACTGTAACCTTTTGACACCAAAGTCTTCATGGTTTCCAGGCTCGGATGTTAGAGAAGAAAATGCATGTGAATGTGTTACTTAGGTTTTCTGGAGGAAAAACTCTGTGTCACGTGGCTGCGTGTGTTTGCTTAGCTATGGGTCAAATCCCGGACTAGTAAAGCCTGGGAAGGCTGGCATGTGTCAGGGAAAACTAGTCCGTGAGCTTATGGGGTTGCCATCACCAGCAGAGTGGATGTGTCCTTTGGGGATTCCTCTGGAGACAAAATTAGGCACCTGCTCCCTCCTGCAATATTCTCTTAGATCTTTCTAAAATATCCTAGAAAAGGCAGTGAAACTTCATGTCTACTTGCACACCCACTGTTTGAATAGGGGCATTTCTGTCTCTCCGCTAAGTCATTGCTCTTGCACACCAGAAACAGGAACACCAACAAACGGGAATGATGCATGATCCTCCTGCTGGTGCCTCAGAATACTGGTAAGTGCAGATCTGGGTAGCTACCCAGATTAACATTTAATTAGCATTTCATGCTCCTTCAAGATCCCCAGATCTCAGGGCATTTTGTTTCCAAGCTGCAGCTATACCATCACTCTCTGGGGAAGAACAGTAAATAGGAAACAGCGACTGCCAGTATTGCAAGAGTGTGGGGAAAACCTGAAGTGTCTGTGTAAAAAGATGAGTGGGAAGAGTGTCATTGCCACAGCCAAAGCTTAATTAGGGGAGCAGGATCACTTCTTTATGCATGGCTGCAAGATGATCGTCAGGGACCTCCTTTTTGTACCTCATGCAGGAAAGGAGCTCTTAATAATACCCTGCTACTGAAACCCACACTGGGGTGTAGCTCTGTAGTGGTTCCCAATGAAGCAGATTGCCTGCTTTGTCACTGCCAGCCCTGTGACCCTGTGAGGGACCACAGTTCATCCCACACATGTTCTGTCTCCAGGAAAAGCTTGCCTTGGCTTATATGAGGGGAAAAATCAGAAGAATAATAAAATGGACAATTAATCTGGTCACTTTGGAGGACATGCTCATGCTTTCACATGTCAGCCTTGTACCGGCTTGTTCGTCATCATGAAACATATCAATAGAAAAAACTCAGATCCTATGCTACATCTGAATGAAATTCCTTCAGATTATTAAGATTTCTGTTGTCAGGACCCGGATAAAATCCTTCCGACACTCACTTGCAGCTGTCCTGGATTTCTGCAGCCCTTTGTGGAAACCTGCTGTAGGTACAGTGTCTGGAGTTGGTTTGGGCCTTTAGGAAAGATGTGTGGAACAGTATGCAGGGCTCTCCTAGGAGAAAACTGTTTGTCCAAGACCGGGGACATCGTGCCTGCAGAAGTGGAGTGGCCCCGCTCCCAGCCCAAGAGTCTGTGAGCTGAGCCACGCCGGGGAGAAAAGACCCCGAGGGGCACCAGCCCAGCCGCCTCACCTGCCATGACCGTTCTGCGGAGCTCTGCCGTGGGGTGGAAGTCGACGCTGGGCGAGCCACCGAGCTTTCATCTGCTGCTAGAACTACTCCGTGATAGCTCCTGTTTTTCCCGAGAGAGAAGCCAGCGCCATCTTGTAACGCGTGTCCTGGGCGGGTTTTCCTCTGGCATTTTGGGTCTTTGTTCCAGTGGGAGGACGGTGAGGTCTGACAGTTTGATATCTACAAGTTACTTACTTATTTTTCCTTGCCTTGTGGGCATTCTGTTTGTTAATAAAATGTTGGGTTTTTTCCACTTTCATCTATTAGTATTCATTTCCTATTGCTGGAAAGGGATTGTTGGAACAGTTTAGAGGAGACAACTAATTCCAGACTGCCCTAAGTTTTCTCAAACTGAGACAGATGGCTTCACATAGGAACATCCCCAAGGCTGCTGAGAGGAAGGCATGGAGGAAGACAAACCTAGTTGTACCAGTTTGGCCAAATTTAGAAATATATCCCCTGAGAGAAGGACCATCACCACCCCTCCCCCACCAGGTTTGGGAAAAAATAAATTTTCCTCAAAGGAAAGTGAAAGAGATAAAAACGATTTCTTTAACAAACACACGGGAAAAGGAAAATAATGCTAACTAATAAAAATCTCTCGCTGTGGAGAAAAAACCTGGCAAAGTGTTAAGAGTCCTCCCTTTGGTCTCCTTGGAGCTGGGACTTGGCCCAGGGCCAGGCCCTCTGTGCTTGATGGAAAGTCCTCCCACTATGCTCTGATAATTGAAGCAGTGCAGTAGAAAAGGGAGAAAATCTGAAATTCCAGGGAAGGAAAAAAAGTTCAACTCTCAGTCTCTCTCTGGAGAAAAAGAAACTGAACAACTGGCCAAAAGCTGACCGGGCAGCCGCAAGCCAGGTGCCTCCTCCCTCCCCTGCCGCAGCTGGAGAAAATGTCACTATCTGTGTGTGACCTTGAACAAGCTGCAAACTGCTTTGAAAAAGTTTTGCTCAGTTTTCCCTTCCCCCTCTCAGGCTCAGTTTAAAGGCATAAAAAGGCACAAAAATTAATTTCTGGGCATAGGGCAGCAATATGGGATACACATCATAAAGTTACCCCAAGACACTAGTATTTCTGAGGGAAGTTCTTTTACACCAAACCAACTGGAGTCGTCAAACAGCTGACCGGACGTTTCGAGACATGGGCCAAAGGGGAAACCTTTCAGTGTGTTTGGTCAAGGCCAGGCTATGCTCGAGGCAAAGGTGTGTCAGAGTACTCGGCTCCTTCTCTCCTCATGGTGTCCGGCAGGCACAGGAGCCCAGAGCTCCTGCAGAAACCATCACAGCACTCAGTGGGAGCAAACTTGTGTCCAGTCCTCACACAGAGCTCTGGTGTCCAGCACTGCACCTCCTTGGAATGAGGAATTGTTGCAGTGCTCTTGGAAGGAGCTAAGGAGGTTTGGCCTTCAGATCAGCTCCTTCCTAGCTCCTGATTTGCTGCCCTGGGTAAGCTGCTGCCTGTGGCAACACTTGGTTCACAGCTGACAGCCCTGCTCTGCTGGCGGGCAGCCATTGCAGGAGCTTTTGCTGGGGTCATTGTGATGCCTTTTCTTGGTCTTAAAATCAAGAGTCATGCATGGTTAGAAGGGGAAAAGGGATTTTACCTTGGTATTTATTTTAAGGATCCTTAGGTGTACACGTCCAGGTCATAGGCATCAAGATGCACCCTGCCGAGTCTATCTCTCTGTGTCTCCCCTCTCAACATTGGGTATAACATTATAGGTTTTACTAATTAGCATATCTATCAAAGATTCCCCAATGAGAGGCTCAAGTGAGCCCCCCTCCCCAAGGAACCTTCCCCTGGATGGTTCTATCTTGGTTTACAGAATGTGTTCTGGAGAGGACCTTGGGGTCTGGGGCACACTGATCCCTAGCTACGAAGCTTCTAAAATGTTTAGTCTCTTAGCTTGACAAACAAGTCCAAGAATGTAGGCAAAAAGCACTAGGAATACAGAAGCTGTAAAAAAGTATAACGGGGTATAGAAGAAAAGGCAAAAATCTTCATGGCATCAATTGAACCTTTCAGATCTTCCCAAGGAGAGCTAAGGAGGGAACTTGTCAAAAGAGCATTGCCTGGGCAAAGCTTTTAACATTAAATCTTTCCTCTGTGCTCATTACCATGCACAGGAAATATTTGAGGAAGCAAGTTTGTTGTTCCAGAAATTCCTGCAATCAGTCAGATTGCCAGAAAGAAAACACAGATTTGGGATGTGTAATCTCACTTTAATTCATTGTATAGAGAAATACAGGAGCACTTCTTGGGAGCTGTGTGTCTAACCTAAGTGACCTTGCCACCAAGAACTGAGAAAGGTGGGGAGAGATGGAATCAGTGGCACAAGGATCTGCAGTGGGATTCTCCCGCAGGCCTGAGGAAACTGCCCCGGGCTTCCACTGGGCCATGGCTTTTTACTCCACATCAAAACTTCATGCAGCGGCTTTTCACTCCACATCAAAACTTCATGCTTCACACTGTGGTGGTGAATCTTCCCTGGCCTTGTCAGGCCACACTGTGATCTCAGAAATGCTTGTTAGGCCCCAGCCTTGATGAACAGCCCCTGGACTCAGCTCCTCTTGAGCTTGCCCAAAACACTGAGTGCTCCCAGGAACTTGTGCTGTCTAACCAGCTCCTGGGGTTTTCTATGAACAGTCTTGGAAACTACTTTTCTTGCCTGAAGGCCATAACATCCTTCTTCTCGCACTTCCAAAGACAGGGTGCTGACCCAAAGTGCGGCCATGATGAAGCATTTTATGACTGAAGCCCACTGTCTTGTGGCCCATAAACAGCGGTCCAAAAGGAAGCCCTGGAAGCTCTCCTGGACCACAGCGGCTGCCACTGGCAACCTCCAGTGGGGCCTCTCAGAGCCAGCGAGCTCAAGGATCGTCGATCAACAATGGATCCTGGGCCAATACCCCCACTCCTCACGGCTCCAGTTTAACTACTGTTAAGCTTGAGTGCTGTTAAGCTTTTAGGCCACATTCCTTTTCATCCTTGTCCTTTCTCTCCCTTTGTCAAACCCGTCTAAACACACACACAGAGAGAGAGAGAGTTCTCAGTTCATGTCTGGTTTGATTGACTGCATTTTGTTTGTTGCTTTTTTTCCTTGTTGTGCCTTAAAGGACTAGTAAGTAATAGTGTGAATGTTGCCAACAAATTTTGTTGAGCTGTTACTTAACATTCTGTACTAGTTTGAAAACAAACCAGTGAGAGATCACAAGACAGAACTGTAATTTAATAGGAAAATTAAAATAATTGCAATAGTACAAGAACACTGACAGAGTCAGGATACAACCTGACACCCTGTTAGTCAGGGTGGTGGTAGGAGCCCAGATGAAGTGGTCCTATTGAAGCAGTGATCCTGTAGAAGACTCTGGTTTTCAGAAGAGGGTCCAGTAGTAGCTCTTATCCTCTGGGAATCCAGTAGAGAAGAGCTGCTTGTGCTTCAATCCTACCTGATTATATCCAGGTGGGAATGCTTGGCTCCTCCCCCTGGGTGGAGCATCTCCCAATGGGCTGATGTAATTCTGTGAGTCATGGGGTGGGTCATTGATTGCCCATTAAACAGAGATAGCCCCCAGAGGGATTTATCCAGGATGAGTCATGGTAGGAGATAACAAACACAGCCCCATCTGTTTTAACAGCTTGTGAAGGTGACAATAGAATACATACTCTTGGTTGCATCTTACACTGTAACCTAGGACATATTCAATCTGGTTTTACTGATAACCTTGACAGTGAATTTTTAAGCAATCTCAAACACTCGTTCGTAACAAGCCTTGGGAGCATGAGGTACAGGGCTGACATTGGAAAGCAGGAGAATCACTCTAAAGTGACGAGTTTAAATGTCCATTTCATTGCTCTTCTATTTATTTCACTCGATTAAGCCAAGCCAAGCTTTTCTTGGAGGCAGAATATGTGTGGGATGTACTACGCCATAACCCCATAACTCTGGGCTGAATGGCACCCAGGCTAGGGTACAGATTTGAGGAACCCTTGTCACCTGTTCAATAACCTCACAGTCCGCTCATCCTTCTGCAAACAAGTTGCAAACAACGCCGTTGGACTGCTGTCCTGGGTAAATATACATACAGATGCCTTTTCCAAAGCAGTGCCTCTTTTCCCAGTGAAATACACGTCCTCTTCTTACCTATGGAATTGTGATTGAAGACACCTCTGAGCCAGATCCGTCTGACATTGCAAAGGAGCAAAGCTTTGGGATTTGGGCACATTCTCTTTGTTGCTTTGCTCAGGCCTTTTGTGAGCACAGAATAGATCGAGGCAGAAAACTGGAGACTACACAGGATCTTCTGGGTCCATTGTCCCCCAAACATGGTAATAGGTGGCCCCATTGTAATGCTAAATAACAAACAGCAGCACAAATGACATGAAGAAAACATGGCAAAAGAGGAAGAGGAGAGGCGCTGTGAGGAAAGAATACCGTGAGACAGTGGCACGTTGAGTCAGCTGCACTCTGACAACCTCTAGGCTAGCAGGTCTCACATTCTCGGCTTGTTTTTTTTAAAAATTATTTTATTTAAAACAAACAAAACCAATCAAAATAAAATATATACTGTTGAAAATCTAGTTTCAAAATTTAAAAGATAAAATGACAACACATTTATTCAAACTACATCTACATGTCAGAACATATGTACATCTGTAACTACAAAGCCTAACGTATAAATCCAAATCTTCAAACATTCTTCGGACAGGCAGCACCTTCTTCCTGAGCTCGAGGAAAGAGAGCTCTTCTGGACAGGGGGCAAGGGCTTTGTCGGTTAGGGAACATAGGAAATGTCCAAGGAAAACTTCTTGATAAGACTGTAGCCAGTCACGCCTGCAAAGTGGAGACACAAAATATAACAGAGGCCGCAATGCAAACCTAAAGCATCGGAAGCTACGTATTTAATGGGACAGACCACCTGGAAACTTCTAAAGAGCTGCACAGGGAAACACTCTCCTGCTAGCAGCCACTTGAGGCAGACCAGGGAGACACCCTGACCCACTTGCACAGAGCCAGCACAGGAACAGCCTGGCCTCTGGGCTGCCCTGGGACAGCAGGGAGCCCAGAGGCCTGTGCTTTCCAGGAATGGCTCAGCTGCACACGCACCCTCCTGCTCCTCTCCCGGCCCCACAGCTGAGCAGCCCTACAGCTCCACGGGGCACTGGGAGCAGCACAGCTCAGTGCAGGGGGCACATGCAGGGCAGAACTGTTCCCTGGCAATGTGCCCAGGCTCTCTAGGCTGGCACAAGAGCCTTCCTCCCGCCAGAGAGCGGCCCAGCTCCCGCCTTACCTCTTTGTGAGGCTGAGCCATGCTCAGCCTTCACCTTGTGCTCCCTGGCAGTGACCCCGGGGGCAGCGCTGCTCAGCTGCCCCTGCCGGGGCTCCTGGGCCAAGGCCCCCTGAGCAGGCTGCGAGCGGAGACCTGCACTGCCAAGGCCGGGCTTCCGCACGTCAGTCTTCAAGCCAAAAAGTTCAGCCAGTTCCCTTGGGAACAGAGGCATCCCAGGTCCTATCACACACCATGAACTCTTTCCCTTCTTCCTCTGGGTTTTTGTTGTAGACTCAGAAGAAGCTGTAGATCAGGTACAAGGGAAGAAGTGAGTTAGTTGAACTCCCACCTTTACAATCACCACAACTAATGGGTGAGGCACTCGAGGGGTTATTTATTATTGAGAAGATCACTTTGTTTTTATTTTTCATGAAACTAGCATCACTATAATTGCTCTGAACTGTATGGAGCTGGCAGGAAGGGAGAGAGAGATTCCACTACTTTGCTTCTGTGCTGCTCATGGCTCATCCACTACTTGGGGATCCCTTTCCTTCCAAACAGTTGGCAACCCACAGGGGTCTCTAGAATTTGACAATTCCACCTAGGAAGTAATTGCTTTCCAAAGCCAGTTTTCAAGGCCTTTGTTTCTGTAACTCCCCCTCAGTTCTTGGTTGGGTTTTCTTGGTGGTTTTTATTTCTCTTTACAACAAAGGCAGTGCTGGGACACAAACAATGGCACCACGTGTTAGAAGCAAAAGAAGATTTGCAATCCCCATTACATGTCCCCACTATTCAAGCAGCCCATATCTGTAGGGAACACATTGGTCATGCAAACGTCCCAGCTTTCTCTGCTTTGTTGCTCCAGGAGTTTATTCCCTGCTTTCCTTCCTGCAGAGACACCCAAACCCAACATAAACATGACCTGCCTCAAAACATTTCTGATCTTCGCTAATCCTGACAATTCAAAATTTTCTTAATGGAAACGGCATGGTGCAGGTTAATCTGAAATGCTCTCCAATGGAGCTTTTGAAACTCAGAGAACTAATCATTCTGTACAGGCCTCCATCAATGATAAATCGTTTTTCTGCATCAGCAAAATTGTTTCTTCAAATCTCATCTCTCCTATCATTCCATGCCCAGAGATGGCAAAGGAACAACAACCCTGGCATTGAGGCTTTGAACTTGAAAGCAGGGACTGACACACATGCACCAGACACCTCATTTGGTCTGGCACAACTCTTCTTGTCAGGGATCAGGCAAGGCAGGGACGGGGGACAAGGCAGAAGGCATCTCCTCCCCCAGCCTCAGCCTGCAATACTGACACGGGCAGAGAGAGTCGGGGAAGAGATTTGCTATCGTGAACCTGCCATAGGTGGCTTTAGGCTTGTGCTGTCAGAGGATGACAAACTCTGATCCTGCATAGGCTGCATCCATTTGGAAGTCTCCTTCCCCTTAACTGGAACATTCACAAGGCCTTTCTGTCTAAGGAGGTTTCCCTATTTCTCCCCATGCAAAACCAGGCAATGTCCATGAATCTCCTTCAGATCTCAAAGGGTTCAGCGCAGAAACTGCCCCAAGGGAAGGTGTTCTCCTTCTTCCTTCAAAGGCAGGAGGAAGGAGTGGGAACATTTCTCCTTTCATGCTAAATGTCTTTTTTTCTCTACTAATTATGACCTTAGAAAGGGTGCAGGGAGATGAAAGGCATGTGCAGGATGGAGAGGAATGTTTTCTTTTCCTGTGGCGCATTTCCCGAGCCCCAAGGTACCAGTGCAGCTCCTGGAGTAATTTTCACTGCACCACCGGAGCATACTCCCAGTGACCAAGCTCTGGGAGAATCCACTGAGCCCATCAAGGAATTGAAAGGAATTTGAAGACATTTAAATCAGGATGGTTTTCAACCAAACTGCCACAATGCCACCCCTGGGTCAGCATTCCAATGGTCATTTTAGGACAGACATGCCCTGTACCTACTTGCATGTTCAGAGTTCTTCTCTTTGCTTCGGCTGCTGGATCTTGGCCTTGAGAAAAGGGAGGACAAAAGAACATATGAGGAGGTAGAAAGAGAAGGGCATGGAATGTGTGTAGCATCAAAGGAGGCAAACCTTCTTAGCATGGTCCCCCTGATGAAGGAGGAAATGCAACACATAAACCCAACACGATGCAAAGCTGAGGAATTGTCCTTAAGCTTTCAGGTGCTGGAGTCCCACAGAGCTTGCCAAGCTCCGGCTGAAACACAGCAGTCATTCTTCAACTTGCATCAGACCTGCCCAGTTCTCTCCTTTTGCAGCCAAGTGGCTCCTACAGCCTCTGTGAAGCAGCAAGAGCTGCTGAGCTGAGACACAAGTCTGTATGGAGGGCAGCTACTTTTGTTCTCCGGCCCAAGCTTGACTTTGCCTGCTCATGCCTTACACTGGTGACAGTCTCGGGCTACATGGGGTCATAGCACTGCTCTCTCCTGAGAATGACAGTACACCTCCTTGCTCTTTCAAGGACAAAAAGGCCTTTTCCAACTCAGCTGCTAGGTAAGGACATTCCGATTGCACTTTAAAAGCCCTACGGACGCTTTTCAATTGGAATGATACTTCTGGGACTCCTGCTTTATCCTTGTCACTAGGATAAGCTTGACAGCTACATTTTCTCACACATATATCCAAGCCAATATCTTTGCATCAGGTACAGTCCTATAACTCTTCTCTAGCACCTTGCCCTCTTTGATCTTAAGCCCAGATCGAAATACTAAACATCGATCAGATGATACATCTGTACCCCAAGTTTTATCTGGGCTCTGGTTTCACGGTGGAGGCCCAGGCACAGAGAAGTCACACCTGACATTTACAGGAGCAGCACCTGAATTTGCAGACACCTCCTCAGTAGCCAATATTTGCCCTGACATATCCTCATGGCTGCAGAAGTTGACAGGCAAGGATCACAGTATTCAAAGAACCGCAGTATCCAGATCCATGCAATACAGTTCCCAAATGACAGCACAAACACCACAGAGGGAATCAGTAGCCAAGTCCAGCAGAGGACCTGTTCTGAGGTGCTCTTAAGCCCTGCCTCCTCTTCCCCACAACCACCTCTGCTCTTAGGGCATATGGTGTTGGCTTTGCCATTGTGCTGGATCACCACAGATGGGCAAAATGGGGAATACACTGAGGTTTGCCTAAATACAAGGGAGAGATGACTGTGGAAAATAACCTCATGAGATGGGAAGCGTGAGGGGAACAGCACACTGGAGCAGCAGACACCTTGGCTTACCTCATCTCCTGGGACTCCTGGAAATCCAGCTGCGGAGAGCTTGGGACAGACGCTGCCGCACTGCTCACAGGGGGACTCACTGCCTTGCGTATTGGGGGGATCAAAGGTGGTCCCAATGATCCCTTCTTCATATCCCCACCACTGGAACACAGCAAGGAAGCCTGCAAAGAGTAGAACACAGTACTCCTCAGATCAAGCATCCAGCCTTGCCCCCATTCATGCCTGAAGACATTTAGCCATGCTCTTAGCTGAGACCTGGCAGAGATGTCAATGGAGCAGCTTGGTCTAGGACAGGGAATGGAAAGGGAAGTGGTGAGGGAGAGGCCATGTCCCACATTTGCCACCGCTATCCCTGTGCTCACTTCTCTGGAAATGTGGCTACATTCCCAGATGGCATCCACATGTTTGGCACCAGGATGTTCTGCGGTGCCACTGCCTCCACTGGCCTTTTGGGTCGTATGGGAATGGCCTTGGATCCCTAGTCTCTCCCTGTCCCTATAGCACCTAACAGCCAGTGCGGATCTCCAGCCAAGTCCCCACAAAGCCATCCTGCAGGATGTCCAAACCTGCTTTTCTCAAGCCCCTCATTTCTGCTGCTGCTTCCCTTCCCTCGTACAGTTCCCCAGCAGCCTTTGAGCCCCGATGCTGCTGAGCTCTGGGCATGCTCGGTGCTCTCCAGCTCCCACACATCCATCATCTCAGGCTCACTGGCATTTAGGAAGTTCTGCTGAGCTCCCTGCCCTGCTGCTCTCTGGAAGGCCTCTGCCTGCCCAAGTTGCTCCAGGGCCCCCATGCCATGTCCAGCAAGCGGGGTGGAGGCAGCGGGGGCAGATGCACACCCTTCCTTAGTATCCCATTGTCCCTGGCACAGCTAAAGAGCCAAATCAGGCCCTGTTCAAACTTCAGTGGAAGGATCAGTTCCTCTCAGGGATACGCTGGGCTCTTTCTCAGCAAGGCTGGAATCAAGTACACAAGCCTTGGGTTGGACATTCTGTTTACCAAAGCTGTTGTTCATCTGCCTCCTCCTGCACCCCACGGCAAACCCAAAACAACTGCAGGTCCTGGCCCTGCTGCAAAGGCAATCGTGGGGGTGGGCTCTGGGCTGCTCTCCCCATGGCCACCTGCCATCCCTTCCCTCTGGACAAAGCCGTGCCAGAATGCACAAAGCTGCCCAGAAGCTGATGAAGTCTAGAAATAGCATCAGAGACAACTGGGCACAAGGGCATGGCTGTACAACTCAAAAGCTGACACAACCTGGAACTGACTTTGCAGGACTGCCTGTTCCAGCAAACACCTTTCTCCGTCCAAACCGGACACAGCTGACAGAAAACACCACCAAGACACAGAGATGGTTCACACATACCCGTAGTTTACTAAATGTAGAAGGATTGGTTCACAAGATTGGCCAACTTCAGCTGCTCTGACTGCCTGTTGGTGTTTTCTCAGCCATAAGACAGAGCAGGAGCCACAAGAGAGCCAGAAACCATTCAAAGACCTCCCCTGCTATTGATACTCGCTGAGGACATGAAGCCTGCACAACACACCCACTGCAAAGACAGCCTGAAGTGCAGTGTCCTGCTGAGCTCTCCCTTTGCTCAGCTGCTTCCCTGGCCTCACACCACAGCAAAAGGTCTCCGAGCTCTGCCTACAGCACATAAACTGGAAATCCACCAGACAGGACTTAGGTTGGTGTCCTTACCATATGTCCTTTTCTCTCTGAACTCAGCTCCTGCTTTTTTCTCCTGTCATCATCATTGCCGGTGACATTTTTCCCATTCTCCTGCTCTCTGCTACTTATTTTGTTTGTGTTAGAAGAAGGAGAGCTCTTCTGGATGGGAGGCAATGGCTTGGAGGGAAGGAGCATAGAGGGAGATTCCACGGTAAACTTCTTCGCAAGAGTGTAGCCAGTCAGTCCTGCAAAGTGGAGACACAAAATATAACAGAGGCCACAATGCCAACATAAAGCATCAGAAGCTACAGTATTTCATGTGAGAGATTCCCTGGAAACTTCTAAAGAGCTGCACAGGGAAACATGCTCCTGCCAGCAGCCACTTGAGGCAGACCAGGGAGACACCCTGACCCACTTGCACAGAGCCAGCACAGGAACAGCCTGGCCTCTGGGCTGCCCTGGGACAGCAGGGAGCCCAGAGGCCTGTGCTTTCCAGGAATGGCTCAGCTGCACACGCACCCTCCTGCTCCTCTCCCGGCCCCACAGCTGAGCAGCCCTACAGCTCCACGGGGCACTGGGAGCAGCACAGCTCAGTGCAGGGGGCACATGCAGGGCAGAACTGTTCCCTGGCAATGTGCCCAGGCTCTCTAGGCTGGCACAAGAGCCTTCCTCCCGCCAGAGAGCGGCCCAGCTCCCGCCTTACCTCTTTGTGAGGCTGAGCCATGCTCAGCCTTCACCTTGTCCTCAATTGGAAGTTGCTTCAGGCACCCCATGCCACGACTAGGAAGGGGGGTGGAGAGAGCGGGGGCAGGTGCACACCCTTCCTTTGCATTCTGTCCTTTTTGGCACAGCTAAGAAGTCACGTCCGGAGGTGTCCAACTCAGCACTTTGTCATCTTCCTGCAGGTCATCGAGCCTTCACCAGCCCAAAATGTCGGAGAGGTTTTCCCGCACATGCGGAGGCTGGCTGGCAGCATGCTTCCTCAGCTTGGCGCCCATCACCTTGTAGAGGGCGCAGGCAAGCTTGGTGACCACAGTGCGGACATTGGCGCTTCGGACAGGCAGCGCCTTGTTCCCCAGGAAGGACCAGAGCACGGGCAGGGCGTAGCGCTGGACGACTTCGGGGCTCCTGGGATAAACCCATCCCACAAGCGCTGCCGGAAGAGAGACGCAAACTTCTTAACCACCAGCCTTAATGCAAACAAGGATCTACCTCTAGTTGTGATTTTGGGAGTCTCTCTGGCTAAGATCAGTGAAATAACAGTGAGAGCCCCATGATCCAGAAATGGGCAAAGCAGCTGAACATCCCCAAAACAGAACCACCAAGCCCTCAGGACTAATTTCTCCAGATCCGAGCCTTGTACCTGTGGCAGACTTCACACCTTTACTAAATCATTCCACAATCTGTTTCCGGCATGATGAATGACCAAAATGTCAAATTGCTGTTTATTTCCATTTAGAAGTTGTCTAAACCCACTGCTGAAGGTTTGAAAGGCACTTTAGAGAGGAAATTGAGAGATTTCTAATAAAAAGGATGACTCCGTTTTTGTGACCTGGCTTAATTAGCAGTGGATTTAGACCCCGCTAAAGCAAGGCTATAAATAAAGCAAGGCTATACACTGTCTTCTCTAGTATATATTGAGGTTATCATTTTTCCATCCCTTGGCTATTGCTGACATAGCAAGCTCCTCTGAGCAATCAATTATCAGCTGCATTTGGAGCATTTTGGGCAGCACTGACATAGGAAGACCCTGACTGCACACCCTGAAATGCTCAGTCCAATGGCACTTCCACAGCACAGGCAGGGAGCCTCAGCACTCTGCTTCTGCCCCTCTGCCCCCAAAGGCTGCCTTGCACAAAATCCGTGCCTCTAACACGTGTGCTGAGTTTTGACCTAAGCTGTGACCCCCAGGCACTGCAGGCTTCCGCCTCAAAACTTTCCAAGAGCAAAGCAAGAATTCTGTGAGGACAAAACAAACCGATCCCCTGAAACAGCATTTGCCACCATTTTCCCTAAAGGATCAGAGCTGTCCCTGAGCTTCCAAGAGAGGAGCCAGCTTGGGAATTTTTAGCCCCTCCCTTTCCTGGAGGCAGCTTCTGAGATGCCCCAGTGAGAGCTCAGCCCCGAGGCCGAGTGCCGCCCCCATCTCAGATGCTGCACACCTCTGCAGCAGCCAGGGAAAACCTGCCCAATACACCTTCCATGGGTATTGGGCAGGAGGGACAAGCTCAGCACCTCCTGATTTGGAGGAGCCACTCTAGTGTCTATTCACTGGCATTCCCTGTAAATTCTGCCTCGGAAGACCTCTTGCCTTAGAAGGGGAGGCCATACCTGAGAGATGCTCCGTGACATCCAGCAGAGCTTGGCCCTTCAGTTCACTCCTGCGGTGGCTGAACTCTTTCATCAGGGATACTTTATCTACAAGGGAAACACACATTTCTGCTCTCTCTTCTGAGGTCATAAGAGAAAGGACAGTGGGGAGGGAAAGGGCAGGGGCAACTACATTTTGCAAAAGAAAGGAAATTCCTGCCGATTTTTGAATCCTTTTCTTCTTTCCTTCCAGCCTACTTGGGAGGATTTTAAATTCCAAAAGAAAAGCTCTCCTTTCACATTTTAAATCCAAAGTTGTCGGCTGTACCAGGAGCTATGTTAAACATTTCACATCAGGGACCTCAAGACTTCAATCACACGTAAGCAGTGAAAAGGTTTTGCATCCCAGAGCTTTGCAGAAGTGATCTTCTCTCTCCCCTATGGAAAAGGGTGAGAAGGCTCCAAAATGCACACCTCCATTCCCACCTGAAGGATAAGCTGTTTTTAAATTGTCAGGTTACCTGTGTGGATCTAGGGACAAGACTCCAAGTTACTCATACAAGAGCTATTAGTGCTCAGTGCCTCAGTAGCCTGTGGGTTTCTGTAACATCTGTGAAATCAGATCTTGGCAGAGAGACTGGAAAATGAACTGATTTCCCAATACTTGACCGGCGTATGTATTTTGGTTTTTCTTGTGCCTATCTGTCGCGGTTTTGGGGGTCTCGTTTGAATTTAAACACTGTTGCCTGCATTGGCCTGCAAGCCTCGAGTCCTGCCACTCTAATAAGCCAAGGCAAGCTTTTCCTGGAGACAGAACATGTGTGGGATGAAGTTTGGTACCTCACAGGGTCACAGGGCTGGCAGTGACAAAGCAGGCAATCTGCTTCATTGGGAACCACTACAGAGCTACACCCCAGTGTGGGTTTCAGTAGCAGGGTATTATTAAGAGCTCCTTTCCTGCATGAGATACAAAATGGAGGTCCCAAATGATCTTCATGCAAGCATGCAGTAAAGAACTGATCCTGCTGTCCTAATGAAGCTAATGCCTATGATGTGGAGCCTTCCAGGAGGCTGCTCTGCAGAGGTTCTGATGCGCCGCTGTCCCTTCATGCCAACAGCAAAGCTATTCATTTGGGAAGTCAACTGGGGCCCAGGCAAACTCC
Organism: Corvus hawaiiensis; assembly: GCF_020740725.1. NCBI lineage: Eukaryota > Metazoa > Chordata > Aves > Passeriformes > Corvidae > Corvus > Corvus hawaiiensis. The sequence continues at coordinate 106,176,506 of NC_063215.1, forward strand.
AAAAATCCCTTTGGCCCTGAATTCCAGCAAAGCTGTAGTCCAGCACTTCCTCTTCAGACAAGCAGCACAGAGCCAAGGGCTCCTGGGACTTTTGGGAAATGCTGATGCACATTCAAGCCTGGTGGGGGACTGGTGCGTAAGGACTGCACCTGCACAGCTTCTGGTGGATGTCAGCTGGAGGTTTCCACAGACAACAACAGCTGTCAAGGCACTCAGCGTTCTCTTGACTCGCAGAGGCAGAGACACACTTGAGGAGAGTCCATGCCAGGGCTCAGCCTTACCTAAGTGAGCCATGGATTCTTCCAGCGCTTTCACAGCTGCGGCATAAACCCCGGGGTCCTTTGAGTTTAGGTTGTTTGTTATTCCTTCAACCAGACAGATGATCACCGGGTTTAAGCCATCTTTCAGGATGCCTACGATTTCAGCCAGCACGTCCAGCGCCTTCTGCTTCACTTTCTTGTGCGTATCACCAAGTCTCGGGACAAAATAATCAAAAATCTGTGAAGAGAACAAACAACATGAAAGCTGGATTAAAATGTCCTTGTTTGAGGAAGGGACGCAGAAGTGAGCACTCAGCAATGTAAAAGATGAAAGTGATCCTTCCTGTCAGGTCAGCACTTGCTTGCACAATTTCCCTGTTTTCCTGTGGGCCGCTCACTGGAATGGTTGCGCAACCTCATGCTGGTTGAAAGATTTTCATATATTTTGAAGAGCTTTGGGTGGGGACAGAATAGTTCCTATGGTGTTTCTCTCCACATTTCAGTCATTAAATTCATCCCATTTATTGATGCAAAACAGTATCTTTGCTTTCGAAGTATGCAACCAGATATTTACAATGCCCCTTTTTCTACGCAGTTGTCTCAAGTTCTGAGGACAGTTACGATTTTGCCAAAACTATGGCTGGAGGAGATCCAGGTTTTGTTCCATCTGTCTCAGAACCTGTGTCTGGAGAAGTGCAGGGCTCTGATCAACTCTTCCAGGATCCAGACCAATTGTCTACCCAGCAGGTAGACTTCTGAAATTTAATGTGCTGGACCACTCTCATTAGAGCAGGTTCAGTCCCTTGACAGCCACATTATCAGGCACCATTTTCTGGACAAAGGGAAAAAGCAGCTACTGGGAGGAGAAGGAAGAGATCTGTCCCTAGCCATTTCCCTCCTTTTCCAAAGAGAAAAAAGACCCCCCAAGAAGGGTGAGCACCGTCTTTACCAAGAGGACTAGGGATGCCGATGGAAACGAGTAACCAGAGTTGTGCCTGTGCAAGACAAGTCGGAGTTTACAGAAGTATCCTTTTAAAAAAAATTGGTTTAAACCTGCCCAGCCTGATACTTCTCTTCCCCATCCAAACCCATTTTTTTGTCTAGAGAATAATTGCCACGCTTTCAGTGGCTGGATTCCCTTCACTTAACCCAAGTGGGAGTAGGAGACAGCAGAAGTTACACCAGCAGAAAACTCTGTCCTCCTCTGATGAACAGCATCAATAGGCACCTGCCAGACAAATACATCTGGACCGAAAGAACTTGTCCTGAAGCGTGGACCTGAATTAAATATTTCAGGGTAAGAGGCACCAGCCTGTCCCACACAGCCAGGATGTAGTGCCAAGACACACTGAATTAACTTTCCTGCTGCAGGCTTGGGAAAGGAGCTAAAGGAAAGGAACAATGAAGACACCCTACATACTTGGACAGTGTTAGTGGAGACGAGCTGGGGGCTGCTTTTGCACAGGTCTAGGAGGAGTGCCACTCCTTCCATCCGTGTCTTAAACTCCTTGGCTTCCAGGAGATTGTACAGCTTCTGGAGCGGCTCCGTTTCTTCCACAGCCGGAGGTAACGTGACCTGGGCTTTTGGGCGGCGTAGGAGGCGTCCATCAGAGGTAGACTTCACCCTGTTGAATAAAACCAAATGCGGACCTGTTGGTGATCATACCTTCAGTTAATTGTGAGCAGAACATCTTGGAGAGGTTTCCTAATGATGTGATTTCAAGCTAGAAAATCCTGATCTGAAAAACAACGGGAGACCTCATGACAATCTGTCATGGGTTAGCAAGCATAGTCCCGGAAGTGATGTTCTTGCAAAGGAGTGCTTACAGCTCCTTCTGTGACCTGACAGAACCTATCAGCTGGCCACTTTGAATATGGACAATTCTTTAAGCCACTTAAAGTTGTGACCGCCTCTGTGATCCACACTTAAGAACAGGAAACCCCGAGGCAGACTCTCTCTGTCTTGTTTCCAGTGCTGGGACAGGTGGCTGCGGGCCCCGTGTGGGGGCCAGCGGGCCCGGCCCAGGCCCTGCTCAGGCCAGGCCGGGTCGGGCCACGGCCATCCTGGAGCCGACGGGCCCTGTTCCACCCGCGGAACCCCCCCCACAGCAGGGCTGTGGGCAGCCGGAGCGGCTCGGCTCCCCCTCTCCAGAGCTGCCAAGATTCAGCTAAAGCTGCACGGCTGTCTGGCAGAGGTCATGTGACCAACAGCGATAAGCCACATTCCAGCTGCAAGGCCTAGGTGAGATTAACCCTTTTAGTGCTATGAAGAGCTGAAAACCGGAGGGAAGTGAAAGAGGAGATGCTTAAAGCTGAAATTCTGTTGTGAAGCTATGATAGATCAGAGTACCTGCTGTAATTTCATGAAGGCATGGGGGGTGGAGCATTCAACTTGTACTTGTGAGCAAAAGCACCTGTGCTGAGATAAGCAGATGCTGACGCAGCTGTAATTTCATGAGAAGTTTGAACAGGGAGAGATGGAAGTGATGAGGACTTTTGCTCCAAATGGAAAAGGAGAAAACCTCAGGTCCTAGAGATGCTCTCAGAGATAGTTCTAAAGAGGAAGATGAGGAAGACCCTTTGCTTCCAGGGAAGGAGAAGGGCCTCTATTCTTAGAAATGAAATACTCCCAGAGATGGGTGAAGAGAACTTTTGTTTCTGAACGGCTCAACCTTAAAATTTTACCCCAGCAATTCAAGAGTGGACCCTCGAAAGCAGTTGTGGGAAAAGCTGCAAGACGGGGGAAGGGACTCACATGCAAGCAGAGAACCAACCCGGGTGGCTGGCTCCTTGCGATAATGTTTTCATAGCATGGGCAAGAGACTCCTCTTCCTAAATGGACTGAACAAGGTTATTATGGAAGTGGTAAACAGACTGAACATCTCAAGGGCTGTCTTTTTACATTATCACTGCAAGAAGGGAGAAAGGCAGGGGGGAGGAGAAGTGTTCTGAAGGCGTGGTATGACTTTTTTTTCTTCTTTTAGGTCTGTTAATAAACTTCTTTCTATTCTTTCAAGTTTGGTGACTGCTTTGCGTTTCTCCTAATTCTTATCTCACAGAAGGTAAATAGTAATGAGTATTTTGGACCAAACCACTACACTAAATTGGTGTTTCTGCCTGGTTACAAACCAAACCCGCTACACAATCATTACAGGAGACAATCTGCAAGCAACATTCTCACCAGTGCTTACTCAGGAAAACCAAGGATGAGATGCATCTCACTTATCTCCAGACGGCTTCCCAGGTACACATGTCGCACTGCTTTGTGAAGAAAGAGAGACGCTACTTCCATGTTTAAATGCCTCATCATGAGGGAGGTGTGCGTCTTATAATAAGGAAACTCATCCCTCTGGAGAAGTGTCTCTACAGCAGGCATGACAATCTGGAAAAGTAGCTCAGATGCATCTGAACAGATGGATAGGGGCATATCTGAAGGATCCAGAAAATCCGTAACAGGGATAAAAACAGAAGCCAGACATCCCAGCACTACGCTCACATGATTGCTTCCCTAGAGACTAGATCCACAGCTTAACAAACCCACTGGGAACAACTCTCTTGAGCATGGGAAGATCCTGACTACGCTACTGAGGCATGTGGTCACTCTCCTGCCAGCGCTGAGCATGACAGAGCTAAATAAATCCCCTCTGTTATCAGAGGACAACAGGTACAAGTAGCTCTCCCACTGGCAGGAAGAGACAGCAAGGACCAAATTCCTGTCTCAAATGCTGATTGCAGCACAGGGGGAAATAAACCAAACATGCTGTCCATCAAGCAAACAGTATGAAGGACAGGAATGTCAAGACAAAACGTCCACATTGAGACACCTGTTGACCAAAGTTGCTCAGGAACTGGCTTGCTACTTACTACTCATCTTGGTACTGTCTGAGGGTAAGAAAACCATGACTCAGGAAGGCCAAACCACATGCATGGGAAGTGCTATTTTGGGGAACAGCATCTTGCTTCTAGACTGGGACTTCTCATCAAAACACCCATCTGAAAAAGACTGCTCTCAGAGGAAAAAAACCCTGCTTGAATTTACTTGTCCCAAGTGAGGCAGCGGAGACATGGCCCTCTCACAGCCTCCACAGCACTGTCCTTGCCACTGCACTGGATCTTCTGAGCTGCAACCAATGGGTGTCTTTTTGTCGCCCATTTTTTGTGGAAACCCTTCCAGAGAAGTTGTGTTCAGCGTAATGCAGAAGGAGACATTTTTTATGATAGAGCATTTGTAGGGAAAGGAAACAATCTCTGGCACAGGTCATCTCCACCAGAAAGATTTTCCTGAGGAAGAGACATGTAAAGCTTGCCACGTGCTTTGTCACATCTAACTAAAGTGCTCAGTACCGTTTACTAGAAGGCAATGTGGCCTGGGGCTTCTTCGAGCCATCGCTCCTCTTCTTCACAGGCTTCTCGACAGATGGGTGTTCATCCTTCTGCGTTTCCATCCCCTACAAAGGCATAAAGAAACCCCATGGATCTTTAGAATGTAAAATAGGAAATTACCTGTTTAAAACACAACTTATAACCAGGATCACTGCTACCAAGGCTTGGGCAAACCTTTCCGAACTTACAGAAGGAAACAGGCCAGAGGTTCAGTGATGCCAACTCTTTGTTTTCAATAGCCCAAGGCAGGTTATGGCTGCTACCATACTGAGCAGCAGTCTAAAATCCCCAATTCATTCCTCTTGAGCATAAATGGGAATAATGCAAACTGGTAGGGAACTAATGCTCTTAAAGGAAGCTGCAGAAAAATTTGGACTCTTTGGAGGTTGGCCCATTGTGTTGGAAGTTGATTTGGTTCCACACTCACTCTCCCTGGTGCTGCACAAAGGCACACTCCCTTCTATAACGTAGGTAAAAAGAATAAAAAAATAACCCAGGCAAACAAATGATTTTCCTCTGGATGCTGCTGAATTCACCAAGCTTCTTCCAGCTGCACAGGGCATGACAGCAGGGCAGTATTCCCAGAAGACAGATAGTAATTGTAGGAATTGGGATTGACTGGGACATCTTTTGAATATTTGGAAATTTTCTTGGCACTACTGCTTCCTGTGTCTTTTGCAAAGACTCTGTTATCTCCAGAAGCACTGTTCTCACTTAATTGCGTCACTGGGGGCAGAGTAGGGATAGTGGGGTGGGGGGTTATGCTTAAATGTAAACACATTTCCTCCTCTTTCCCTTCCCTGTTTGTGGCCAATATACAAAATATCCAATACCCCACTTTTCCCCTAATATTATCAATTCCTTTGTGCTCTGCAGATGAACAGGCTACGGATCAACAGTTCATTCCCAGGAGCAAAATGATTTGGCAGAAAAGGAATGAGATAAGATTAGGTATGTTTGATCTCATATCAGCAGTGGCAATACTTGCACAAAGGAGACATTTCTCCTACCAAGCACTTACTTTCTTCTTCATTCTTGTCAGAATATCTTCCAGGTCACGGGTGGAAAGAGATTGTTCCAAAAGCCTTTTAAATTTTTGGTGATTCAGCATCATTTTCACCATCTCCTGTCCATAATGCCTAAAACAAGAAAGAAAGAAAGAAAGAAAGAAAGAAAGAAAGAAAGAAAGAAAGAAGGAAAGAAAGAATAGAAGGTGAACAAACAAAGGAGGAGCGTTAACAGAATAAGCTGATACCTTAAACTCAGCAGCTGCCATACCTGCATGAGAAGGCATTACCTACTCAGCAAAGAGAGAGATTTACCTCCACTTGTCACTGCACAGTGCTGTCAGCTGAACACAAGAGGCAAGAGGAGAACGTGGGGCAACAGAAAAATACAATCTCACTCTGAAACTGTGGGTGCGCTTCTGTGGCATCGAAGGATCCCAGGGAACAAGCAAAACACCTCTGCTTTGAGTCAGAGCTTATTAGCAGTGTCTTGCTGCCATTGCACAGTAATTTGCCTTTCTTTAACTGGCAGGGAAGCCAGGACCAAATGCCTCATGCTTGCTTTTGATTATTCTATACCATATGTATGCACAGGGACAGCTAGTTGCTCATGCGTTCTTGGCAGCTATTAATGGGAATTGAATCCTCAAAGTGAGGGGATTTGGGTGGTTTGGGTTGATTTTGCCACTAGGAAACCACAGTTTTCTTCAGGAAGCAATTTGGAGGTCATTCAGCCACAGATAAGAGCATTATAGAAATCTGCAGAAGAGGTTTAGAAAGACTGAATACATTGGCTAAAGACCCCTGGAATATTTCTAGGAAAGTCTTAAGTTAATGAGAAATAGATGTATGCGATCCTTCAGTGATGAACATTAGACAACATTTTGGCTTTGTCTTGTGCACCTAAGGCCAAGCAAAACTGTTTGACTGGCTCATCTGATGGCTCTTTTGATCTCAGGAAAGAATCATTCAAGTCCCAGGAAGTTGGCAATGCTCCCTCTTGCGGGACAACCTCAGGTTCCCCAGCACAGTCATTTCCCCAGACAAGCCAGGGCAGTGGTCACAGCACCAAGCCTGACAGAGCTCAAGAAGCCTTTGGACAATGCTCTCGGGCACATGGAGTGACTCTTGGGGGGCCCTGCACACAGGCAGGAGCTGGACTCGATGACACTGATGGGTCCCTTCCAATTCAGCGTATTCCGTGACTCTGTGAACCTCATCCACACAGTGAGGGAACTTAATATTTCCTTTAGCTTCCACTCTTTTGTGGTTTTGCCCTTTACAGCCAGACACCCAACAGTTTTCCTGTTTTAGGAGGTGAAATGAAGATCATTACCTTGTGTCCTCGTGACAGTCCTGAGCAAGCGTCCCTGCCGCGTGCGCCAGCCTCTCAGCCCTGGGCGTTCCTGCGAGCTTCGTGACTCCAGTTTTCTCCATCAAGGACAGGAGGAGTTGGGCCGCGCACTTCCGCACCTGGACGTGGCGGCTCCTGGGAAGAAGAGAGCGGACACTGGGGCACAGGGAGCAGAGGGACACAGCGCAGGCCTTGGCCAGAGCATGCTCCCTGTCATTGCTGGGGGAAGGAGGCCTGGGTTCTCCCTGACACTTGGGACACCTGTAGAAGGTTCTGTCCGCAGAGAAACACAAAGTTAGCACTCTACAGAAGGACTGCCTGCAAGCAAGAGTGAGGAATTCAGTCTCCCTGCACTATCTGATACTCAACGTCTTTCCCCAAATTCACTCTGAGAAAGAGGGAAATTAAAGACAACCCAGGCTGACCCATCAGGAGCCAGCCACTACACAGACAGCCGCAGCAGGATTGAGGATATTTGCACCCATTTACCCCCAAATCTGCAGACCTTGGGAAAGAAACAAATGCAGGGAAAACACGCTGTGGGACATGAAGTTGCAGAATATTCTGCAATGCAGCCAGTTTCTTCTGTGAGGCTTGGCGAGAGATACATCTGAACGTTTCCCCCTTTTCTAAAGCTGAGGAAAGGGTGGCAGTCAGTTTAGCCAGCTTGTCCTGTTCTAGACAGTGTCTCTTGGGCACTATCAGGCCCAGCACCAACACTTAAGGCAGCACCTGCTTCAGCTGTCCCATGGCAGTCGGCCTGTGAAGGTGCCTGTACAGTGATTCATCATCTCAAGGCTAACATGAGACATCAGTTTGAATAGCAAGTGGGCCTCTAAGGCCAGGACAGTCCTACAAGACTCCTCTTGGCAGGAGCTGCACCTGCTGTGCAGGCTGTGCCACACCCAGCACGTTCTCCCCCATGTGCTCCATGCCCCAGCAAGAACCCTCCTTACTTCTCAAGTGAATGGCATAATGAGGATGCATGGTTTTTCCCAAGGCCTCTGTGGTTAGGGCTGTGAAATATCAAAGAGCGCTCACAGCTGCAGTTGCAATTGTCCCTCTTCCCACAAAACCACAGGGCTCTATCCTTAGCCTTTGCAGGCACTTTCACTTGCCCACCATTCACCACATCTAGGCAACTCGGACAGACTGGGAGAACTCCAGGAAGCAGCAGCAAGCTGAGTCAGGGGAGGTTGAGCTTGGATATCAGGAAAAAGTTTTTCACTCAGAGGGTGGCTGGGCACTGGAACAGGCTCCCCAGGGTACTGGTCACAGCACCAAGCCTGAGAGAGTTCAGGAAGCCTTTGGACAATGCTCTCAGGCACATGGTGTGACCTTTGGCGTGTTTGTTCTGTGCAAGGGCAGAAGCTGGACTCGATGAGCCTGATGGGCCCCTTCCAACTCAGCATATTCTACAGCTCTGTGATTCTGTCAACTAAAGGGCTGCATGAGGGCAGAAATAGGTGACAAGAGGAAAGAAGTGAGGTTGATTGGAGAATCAAGTCACTGAGATCACAGAAGATGCAGGATACAGGACCCTTCCCTCCCACCGTTCCCATTCTCTCTCTCAGCCCTTCTCCCTCACACACAATAGAAGGTGAAGAATATCACTAAGAGAAGAAGAACCTACTGGACTCCACTGTCCATGAGAGCAGTCATTGCTCGTGCAGGAGTCACATGCTCCACCATGACTCCCAGGGTGTGACTGGCTGCTTTCTGAACAAACTCTGGGGAGTTCCACACCATCTGGAGAAGGACCCGAGCAACCTCATCCACCTCCGAGTCCATGTCCTTCTGCAAGGTCACAAAGAGCTCTCCAAGAGTGACGATTGCAGAGTAAGACACCTTTGAGCGAAGGTTGGTCACCTGGGGAAGTCATGCGGGGAAACATAAGAATCACCTTGAAAAGAAAACCAGTTGCCTTAGACAAAAGTCCCAGGAAATGACAACACTTCCCGCTGTGTCCAGGGGAACACAAAAGCACAGGCAGAGCAGAAGAGCACAAGCACAGAAAGGCACTTAACTCTGGCACCTACTTGTGCTAGGCCTCAGGCCTGCTTCCTGCAGGCCTAAAACATATTATTTCACTTAAAGTGTTCTACGTAATTCTTCTGGAATGTCCACTGCTTTGGTTTTAGGCCCTTTTATTCAAAAAACAAAGAAACAAATTAAAGCAAGGGCTGCTCTCAAGCCATAAAGGCACAAGTCATAAAGACAAAAGAGTCATTTGCTCCTGTTTGAAAAAGCAACAGCAGCAGTTGAAGCCCTCAGCCAGGAAACAGAAAACACAGGCTCAAGTCTACAGACTAATTGGCAGTGTTGAATTACAGCTTGGGCAGAGATTTGGACTGCAGCAAATAACATAATTAGTGTCTCCGCTTCTGCATTTGCACGTTGCATTGTAATGGCAGCTCGCTCCAAGAGGAGAGTGTCAGATGCCCGACCTACCAGTAAATAGAGCTGCATGTGCACACAGATCCTATAGAGAGCTGACAGACATGAGAAAGATAAGGTCTAGAAACAGAAATGAAGGCAGTCCCTGAGCACACAGGGAGATGAACAAGCACATATCTACTCTACACACCGTGTAAGAAGCACGGAGGACGATTCAGAACAATGTTCTTACCTCGTTGGTAAGTGCCAAGCAAACCTCACGAAGTCTACAAAGAAGGACTTCTGAGTGGGACTCAGCCAGGTGTTTGATGCTGAAGAGTCCCTTCTCCTTCAGCTCCCTGAAAGGCAAGTACCAAAAAGATTGACTTTCTCTCCACCCAAGAACTAGGCAGCACCCTCTGAATTTACCAGGCTGGCGGCTCAGTCAAACAAAGGGAGGTGCTTTTCAAGCAGTACGTGATGAAATCGTGGAACTTGCTGCCACAGGTTGCTGTGGCTGTCAAAAGCATACACAAATCCAAGAGGCAAATAGAGGGCTTTCAGAGTCTTCATTTGTGGCCGTTTAACAAGACAGCCTTTCTGAAGTCTCTGGCACATGAAGTCCCTATGTCAGTGCTTCCTGGAGGCTGTGAGACCGTGCCATGCTGCTGTTTCTTGTCACCTCCCTGTACCTGTCCCTGAGACACAGTCCCACTGGGCTGTGTCTGGGGCATTTTCCTTCTTTGCCAGCTCCAGCAGGCAGTTCAGCAGTGAGAGTCTGCACTGGCACTCTGTAGCTGAGTTTCCACTCTGCAATCTAGGCCTGTCTGTCACCCACTCCACTCCACCTCACACATTCCCCAAGAAAGCAGCAGGATGCCCCAGAAGATTCCACACCCGGGCAAGAACAGCTGAAAGTCTAGCTTTTCCCAAAAGCCCCTACCTAAAACAGCAGCAACATGTTATTTACAAGGTGCAAACAACTCCCTCTCTCAGCACTTGCTTTGGGCAGGACCTGAGCTACAGGAAGGCGCGTGATGCATCGGGGCTGCAGCGCAGGGCTGGCAGCTGATGACACGGGCATCCCTGAGTGTCACCCGGACCCCCCCACAGCTGCAGAAGCTCTCTGCACCTCACAGGGCACCAAACAGAAATGGGGAAGAGAAAGCAGAAGAGACAGGGCAGAGCAAAGGCGACTGCACAAGGAGATGCATCGCGGCAGATTTTTCATGCTCATCCCAGGGTGAATGGAGTCCTTATCCCAGGGTGAATGAAGCAGTGAGTAGATGATAACCCAGACATCAAAAAGACAACCAGTATCACCTAACATTTGTGGGGTTATCACCTCTGGGCCTCTACAGGCCTCCTTCTGTCTGTGTCTAAGTTTGGGACACATTGTGAGTATTGACAAAACATCTCAGGCCCATATGAAGCAGTGAGAAGGAAACAGTTGACTTGCAAAAGTGCAAGATTCCTAGAGGATTTTATTTCTTTTTCCTTCTCTTCTGCCATGAGCCCCTCAGGACTAATGACAGGCTGAGTGACTCTATAGCACAACTCAGTGCATTTCTCAGAAAGAAGAACTCCCTGTAGCTGCTCCTGGGACTCACATGCGGAAGGTCACAGGCAGACCCTGACTCCTGCCACTGCTGCCAGCAGTGGGGCCAGAGACAAATCTTACTCAGTCCCACTGGGCCCCGAGGCACCCAAATCTCTACACTCCAAACTGCTGCCATCCTGCTTCTGGCTTCAGCCAGCAAATCATCTTGTCCCACAGCTTTCTCTCTTCCCTCAAGATTTCCTTTGCAGCTCCACAGAGCAGCAGGCAAAGCGAGGAAACAGCACGGACCTGCTGCAGCTGGAGCACTGCTGCAGACCAAGGCCAAGAAAAGGCTGCTCTCAAATCTTTATCCTCTCTCTGCTCTGGAGTGGTTTCACTGGTGCCCCTCGACCCTCTGGGCTGTTGGGGCTCAGAGGCACTAGCAAGATGCTCTCCTAACATACCTTAACGCTAAGAGGGAGACAGAGTGAACGGGGCCTTTCTTACCAGTCATCGCTGCTGAGCAAGGAGAGTGCCTCGAGCAAGGACTGCTGTGGCTCCAAAGAGGCTCCGTCCTTCTGCCCCTTCCCACGGAGCGGCTCCTCTCGGCGCTCGGCACCAGTGGCCGTCTGCGGGGTCACTGTAAGGAGAGGGTCAGCCATGAGCGCTGCAGCCCCGGGCAAGGCACCCCGCCATGGAGCGGCCTGCAGCCCCATCTCCCAGCCAGGCTTCCATGAGGTACAAACTGGCACTGGCTCAGAGAATTCCCTGCTCTCTGGCTCCTTGCTTTCTCCCAGCCCCCCCAGCTGGGCACAGCTCCTTGGCTCAACCTGACAATTGCCCACACAGCGCCAGCTCCCAAGTGCCACAGGTACCACAGCCAGCGGCACGTTCCTGAGGCCGCAGAGCTCCCACTCCCTGTGAGACAGTGCCCACCAGCAGGACTTGCTCCCCACGAGGGACCCCTCAGCTGCCTCTCCTGTCTCAGCGCCCTGATTTCCCCGAGCCCTGAGGACAGAGGCACTCTGCAACTCCCTGAGGAAAGACCTGCAGCTGCCTCGTGACAGCACCAAGCCGAGCCTGAACAAGCGAGTCCTGCTGGGCCCGGCTGAATCCCCTCAGAGCAGCTACCAGGGAACAGCGATACCTGACCCTTCACACCTCACAGCGCCTCTGTTCCCATTGGCTTCAAATATTCTAGACAGAGGGCAGCTGAGTGCACTTACATTTCAGCCTGCTCTTGGGAAGGGAGTAGTTCATGGATTTTGTTCTTTCCAAGCATCATGAATCTTTACTATTTCAATAAAGTACACACTGGCTGTATTTGAAAGATGCTGAGGTGAAATTTGTTTGTCCTCAAATGGACTTGTGTGCACACTGTGCAAGTCTAAGCTTTCCCTTGTGGAAAAATGGAATCTCTAGCCCAGATGGTTGATAAAAAAGCCTTCCAAATGCAAATTGATGATAAGAATACATAAATACAGATGCAAATTGTTGGCAGACACAATCTCTTGATAGTCAGTTTACAAGGTATGAGAAAATTCAGATGATAAATGCATTTCTTAAGAAACCCACTTGTCATCCAAAGGACTCTTGATCATCAATTTCATGTCATGCACTCAACAGGTCGTTTTCTAATGTGTACAAGGAAACATCTGAGCTGTCTCAAATGATGGAGTTTAAATATTGCACAGAATCTAGAATATTCAGATGGGAGCTATCTGGCTGTCACTGATGTACCCCTGTCACTGCCATCAGTGGTGTCACTGCAGAAGGATGTGGATGTACACATCTATATTCAATAGGAATGGGGAGCCACGTCAGGCTAGTTCTGGTCAATTGTGACCATGGAAGTAGCATCACTAGAAAAGAGCACTCAAAGTATCATTCCTAGCTCCCTTCTTCTTCTCTCACCCTACTCAGGATCATAGCACAGGCAGGCTGCCCTCACAGGAGAGGCAAGAGCCACTAGGGACTATGTGCTGTGTATTCACTGCGGGCAGCAAACAGCCTGGGAGCACCAGGCAGCCCCTCCTGGCTGTCACCTGCTACACAGGCCGCTGTATTTGGGTGGGGTGACACAGGAGGCGCTGCTTGTTCCCTCTTGGCATTGCAGGCCGTGGGATGGCAGCGGCGAGAAGCCATTGGGCACTTCTGGGAGCAGCAGCACGGCTGCACCAAGTGGCTGACTGCCATGCAGAGACAACCCTTGCTGGGAGAGCAGGAAAGCTGGCTGCAGAGGCGGACAGCAGCACAGGCAGAGGGCCAAGATGGAGAGTGGACAATTGATCGTGGTGGTACTCGTAGGTGCACAGTGAGCACACCCTGCCAGACTGCCCCGAGCTCATCCCTGCAGTTACAGCTGCCTCCTGGCACCAGTGCTGTAGTTTGCTCTATCAGGATGGGCAAAAGCCAGAGCTTAGGTCTTTACCACTACTTTATGCAGCTCAGCTTTCCAATGGATCAATAAGAACCAACTGCTCCAGTACTGCCGAGCTGGAGTAACTCAAGAGTAGATTTGCTGTTCATTCTCAGCACAGGCTATGAACCCAAGATCCCAGCTGTGGTGGCTGAATCAGGAGGCAGTTTGTGCTCCTTGTGCAAGGAAAACCGGTGCAGGAAAAAGCTGCTGTGGAGCAGGCTTACCTGAGGAGTTGCGTGGGAAGCTGCCGTCTCCATGGATGATGGGCTTCTTGGACAGTAAGGGCACGTTGTCCTGCTTCCTCAAGACCTTCTTCTTCAAGGCACTACCAGGGTGTTTTCTCTGCACACTGGAAGCTGTGCCATTGACAGGCGGTAGGCTAAAGCCTGCAGGGACCAAAGAGGAGCTTGGAAGTGGAGGGTGGCAATGGAAAGGCCCAGAAAACTTGCTGGAGCTGGGTAACATCTCTTTGTTATCCCAAAGAACTTCAAGTATAACAGTGGCACAGCACCATGGGAAAGTGATCACAGAATCCTAGAAGAGTTTATGTGGGAAGGCACCTTTAACCACCATCTAGTCCAGCCCCCATGAGCAGGGACATCTTCAGCACGAGCAGCTTCCTCAGGGCCCCATCTAACATGGCCTTGAACACCTTCAAGGATCGATCAACAACAGCTTCTCGGGGCAAACTCTTCCAGTGTTTCATCCCCTTCATTATAAAGAAATTCTTCCTAATATCTAATCAAAATCTACCCTCTTCTGGTTTAAAACCAAATTGCAGTGATGCTTCCCCGAAGAAACAAGGAAACCCCAGTATTGCTTTGCTTTTGTTTTCCTGTTTCAGAGGCTGGCTGGGGAAGTTACCAAAAGAAAGCGCAGATAACCTTGCGTGATGCCCTCGGGCTGAGTGCTGCCTCCTGAGGTCCCTGCTGCTGCCCTGGGGCAGCGCACACAGCACTGCAGTCAGAGCCCCTCAGCCCGGATTCAGTCGGCAACGCTGCTTGCTCCTGGGGCTACAACAGAAGCACTGGCTCGGGGCTTCAGCACAGCTCTACAGCACCAGCTCCTCAGCAGGGAGTGGTGGGAGAAGGGTCTCTGGGGTTTTCATTAGAAGGAGTTGAATTTTGTTTCTTCCAGGTTGCACCTTGGTTGAAAAGCATTCTTTTGGACCCACTTTTCCTGGAGGCTGCTATCCAGGAGAGAGTCTGAAGCCCCAGTGTACTTTGCAAGACAGAATTTTACACTCTGAAGGACTTCAGAGGGGAAGGTGGGAAGCTGATATTCTGTTACGGACTCAGTGAGGCCATGGGCAAGACACTTCATGCCTCTCCATTTTTCTTTGGGGACCGGAAATACATCCTATGCAAACTCCCACTCAGATGCAAATGTAACAGCCCCCCAGTCTGAGGGCAACACTGTGCAGAGGGCAAGCAAGTGATCAGAAAGGACCACAGGTGTAGCAACCACTTACTTGCCGCAGCTGCATCCCCGGGGTCAACTGTCTGTGGAGGCAGCTGCAAGGACGTTTCCTTTTCTCTCTCTGTCTTGATCTCTTTCTCCAAAAGCTCCATTGGCATCCGCTCTAAGTTCCTTTGAGCCAACTTGCCCAATGCAGCACGGACCTACATGCAATGGGAATGCATCACAGACTGTAAGCAGAGACACACAAACCAGACACAACATCTCATCAGGAGCACAGAGTCCATAGAGTTCCACAGTCCTTGATGCAGCTCCATGTACATTCCAATGGTTTCTGAAGAATGTCTCCTGTCCTCACCTTGGCAATTACACACAGTGAGGTGGAACGCTTTATTGCCATAACCTCCCACTGCTCCAAGGTACTGTTTCTCAGCCTGTGTCAGGAGGCCCTGCTTGAAGCAAGAAAATCACAGGAGTGCTCCAAGACAGATGAAGAGCCTACGTGATCAGTGAGCAGGCAGTTCCCTTCCTACAGGCCATGGCAGGAGAATAAAAACCATGTGCAATACGCAGCAAGGAGGGGTAAGTAGCTGTTGCTTAACACTCATGGCCAGGAATTGCAGCTGTTTCTCACTTCTGGCTTCTGAAGGACTCAGCTGCTCTCGGAGACCGTGAGGCCAAAAAGAGGAGTCACGTGAAAACAAGTTGCAGAAACATTGATGTTAATGCATGGAAAAATTGAGAATGAGAGGGCTGTGAGATACAGCAAGAAAGGTAACCAGGAAAAATCAAACTCTCCCATTTTATTTTGCACCCTTGCTTACACTCAGCATTAGAATCCTTGCTTCTGTGCTTCCCAGGATGCACTTTGCCCACATTCACTGATGTGTAGCTTGCTCTGCCATTCAGAACTTCTCTACAAGGGCCTTTGCACATAAAGAATGCTTCTGGCATGACCTTAGCACCATCTCCAAACCAGTGACCTTGCCACCACTGGAAATAGCCAAGCAATTGCTCTGTAGCTGTCAAATATATTCCCAAGAGAATCCCCACCCCCCAAGAGTGGAAGATTATGATTTTCAGGGACAGTTTGGGCCTAGCACTAAACAGTCACTGGAAAGGAAGTCTGCTCATCCCTGTCCTTATCCCTCACCTTTCCAAAGCCATCCTTCAGGGCTTCGGCACTCGTAAGGCCAGCACTGGTGGGGTGATCCGTCTCCTTGGCCTGGCTCACTGAGAGGCCTGTTAATGGAAGCAAAGGTTCCTGTAAATCTCTGGCACACTTCAAGCCCCCAACAGCGCCTTGCTGGGCAACAGGCAAGACAGCTTCCAGATTGCAGAGCTCTGATAAGACCCAGAGATTGTGTCTGAGAGCAGCAAGCTACATATGCCTAGAACCTCTCCCAATGGATGGGCTACTGCCACAGTGCACTGGCAGCAGACATGGCATTGCTCTGTGGCCAGCAGAATGAAACCTCCTGCAGGATGGAGGCCTCAGCCCTGGATGCTGGAGAGCTGCTGCATTTGATAGAGAAGGGCAGAGACGGAGCTTGCTCTTGACAGAGATTCTTATCTGCCCTAATTCATGCTGATTTTAGTAAACATCTTCTCCCTGGTTCCTAAAAGAACTCCCGGGTTCTAATACCCGTAAGCATTTAGATCAATATTTTCTTCTCTTTGTGGCAATATTTTAGAGGACATGAAAAGAAAAGCTTAGGATTGCAGGAGTGTTAGCAAAACGTGAATTGTGTTCTTGAAATTGGATAATTTGCTTTCCCCGAGGATTTTCATTCTAAACTGTGTGAGATTGGGCCACTTTCAGGCCAGTCTGACCAAAGGCTGATTTTCCTAATGGAAGTGGAACAATGTAGCTCGTTTTGAAATACTCTTCAACAGAGCCCTTAAAACTCAGAGGATGAATCACTCTTTACATGGCTTCACAGAGGATTAAAACACGTGGCAGCAAAGTAGCAGAAAACCAATGTCTTAAATCCGGATTTTTTGCCCTGCAAAATGGTCAGCTTAATAATAAAAAAGAGTTAGATATGGGCTTTGAGGAAGGAGGGCTATTCTGGATTGGGGGCAAGGCCTTGGAAGGTAAGAGCATCTGAGAAGTTGACAGGGAAACTACTGATTCCAGGGTAACCTCCTTGGGACCAGTGCAGTCAGTCCCAAGTGCAAAGTGGAGACACAAAATATAACAGAGGTCACAATGCCAACATAAAGCCTCTGAAGCTACAGTATTTCATGTGAGAGATTCCCTGGAAACTTCGAAAGAGCTGCACAGGGAAACATGCTCCTGCCAGCAGCCACTTGAGGCAGGCCAGGGAGACACCCTGACCCACTTGCACAGAGCCAGCACAGGAACAGCCTGGCCTCTGGGCTGCCCTGGGACAGCAGGGAGCCCAGAGGCCTGTGCTTTCCAGGAATGGCTCAGCTGCACACGCACCCTCCTGCTCCTCTCCCGGCCCCACAGCTGAGCAGCCCTACAGCTCCACGGGGCACTGGGAGCAGCACAGCTCAGTGCAGGGGGCACATGCAGGGCAGAACTGTTCCCTGGCAATGTGCCCAGGCTCTCTAGGCTGGCACAAGAGCCTTCCTCCCGCCAGAGAGCGGCCCAGCTCCCGCCTTACCTCTTTGTGAGGCTGAGCCATGCTCAGCCTTCACCTTGTGCTCCCTGGCAGTGACCCCGGGGGCAGCGCTGCTCAGCTGCCCCTGCCGGGGCTCCTGGGCCAAGGCCCCCTGAGCAGGCTGCGAGCGGAGACCTGCACTGCCAAGCCTGGGGGTCTGCACAGCATCCTTGCAGCCAGCCAGGGGCGGGAGGGCACCAGGGTGGGGAGGCCGCACAGGGCCCTCCTTAGGCATGGTCTCCATCCACTTCTTCCTTGAGGTTTTGTCTACAGAAGAAGCTGTAGATCAGGTACAAGGGAAGAAGTGAGTTAGTTGAACTCCCACCTTTACAATCACCACAACTAATGGGTGAGGCACTCGAGGGGTTATTTATTATTGAGAAGATCACTTTGTTTTTATTTTTCATGAAACTAGCATCACTATAATTGTTCTGAACTGTATGGAGCTGGCAGGAAGGGAGAGAGAGATTCCACTACTTTGCTTCTGTGCTGCTCATGGCTCATCCACTACTTGGGGATCCCTTTCCTTCCAAACAGTTGGCAACCCACAGGGGTCTCTAGAATTTGACAATTCCACCTAGGAATTAATTGCTTTCCCAAGCCAGTTTTCAAGGCCTTTGTTTCTGTAACTCCCCCTCAGTTCTTGGTTGGGTTTTCTTGGTGGTTTTTATTTCTCTTTACAACAAAGGCAGTGCTGGGACACAAACAATGGCACCACGTGTTAGAAGCAAAAGAAGATTTGCAATCCCCATTACATGTCCCCACTATTCAAGCAGCCCATATCTGTAGGGAACACATTGTTCATGCAAACGTCCCAGCTTTCTCTGCTTTGTTGCTCCAGGAGTTTATTCCCTGCTTTCCTTCCTGCAGAGACACCCAAACCCAACATAAACATGACCTGCCTCAAAACATTTCTGATCTTCGCTAATCCTGACAATTCAAAATTTTCTTAATGGAAACGGCATGGTGCAGGTTAATCTGAAATGCTCTCCAATGGAGCTTTTGAAACTCAGAGAACTAATCATTCTGTACAGGCCTCCATCAATGATAAATCGTTTTTCTGCATCAGCAAAATTGTTTCTTCAAATCTCATCTCTCCTATCATTCCATGCCCAGAGATGGCAAAGGAACAACAACCCTGGCATTGAGGCTTTGAACTTGAAAGCAGGGACTGACACACATGCACCAGACACCTCATTTGGTCTGGCACAACTCTTCTTGTCAGGGATCAGGCAAGGCAGGGACGGGGGACAAGGCAGAAGGCATCTCCTCCCCCAGCCTCAGCCTGCAATACTGACACGGGCAGAGAGAGTCGGGGAAGAGATTTGCCATCGTGAACCTGCCATAGGTAGCTTTAGGCTTGTGCTGTCAGAGGATGACAAACTCTGATCCTGCATAGGCTGCATCCATTTGGAAGTCTCCTTCCCCTTAACTGGAACATTCACAAGGACTTTCTGTCTAAGGAGGTTTCCCTATTTCTCCCCATGCAAAACCAGGCAATGTCCATGAATCTCCTTCAGATCTCAAAGGGTTCAGCGCAGAAACTGCCCCAAGGGAAGGTGTTCTCCTTCTTCCTTCAAAGGCAGGAGGAAGGAGTGGGAACATTTCTCCTTTCATGCTAAATGTCTTTTTTTCTCTACTAATTATGACCTTAGAAAGGGTGCAGGGAGATGAAAGGCATGTGCAGGATGGAGAGGAATGTTTTCTTTTCCTGTGGCGCATTTCCTGAGCCCCAAGGTACCAGTGCAGCTCCTGGAGTAATTTTCACTGCACCACCGGAGCACACTCCCAGTGACCAGGCTCTGGGAGAATCCACTGAGCCCATCAGGGAATTGAAAGGAATTTGAAGACATTTAAACCAGGATGGTTTTCAACCAAACTGTCACAATGCCACCCCTGGGTCAGCATTCCAATGGGCATTTTAGGACAGACATGCCCTGTACCTACCTGCATGTTCAGAGTTCTTCTCTTTGCTTCTTCCGCTGGATCTTGGCCTTGAGAAAAGGGAGGACAAAAGAACATATGAGGAGGTAGAAAGAGAAGGGCATGGAATGTGTGTAGCGTCAAAGGAGGCAAACCTTCTTAGCATGGTCCCCCTGATGAAGGAGGAAATGCAACACATAAACCCAACATGATGCAAAGCTGAGGAATTGTCCTTAAGCTTTCAGGTGCTGGAGTCCCACAGAGCTTGCCAAGCTCCGGCTGAAACACAGCAGTCATTCTTCAACTTGCATCAGACCTGCCCAGTTCTCTCCTTTTGCAGCCAAGTGGCTCCTACAGCCTCTGTGAAGCAGCAAGAGCTGCTGAGCTGAGACACAAGTCTGTATGGAGGGCAGCTACTTTTGTTCTCCTGCCCAAGCTTGACTTTGCCTGCTCATGCCTTACACTGGTGACAGTCTCGGGCTACATGGGGCCATAGCACTGCTCTCTCCTGAGAATGACAGTACACCTCCTTGCTCTTTCAAGGACAAAAAGGCCTTTTCCAACTCAGCTGCTAGGTAAGGATATTCCGATTGCACTTTAAAAGCCCTACGGACGCTTTTCAATTGGAATGATACTTCTGGGACTCCTGCTTTATCCTTGTCACTAGGATAAGCTTGACAGCTACATTTTCTCACACATTTATCCAAGCCAATGTCTTTGCATCAGGTACAGTCCTATAACTCTTCTCTAGCACCTTGCCCTCTTTGATCTTAAGCCCAGATCGAAATACTAAACTTCGATCAGATGATACATCTGTACCCCAAGTTTTATCTGGGCTCTGGTTTCACGGTGGAGGCCCAGGCACAGAGAAGTCACACCTGACATTTACAGGAGCAGCACCTGAATTTGCAGACACCTCCTCAGTAGCCAATATTTGCCCTGACATATCCTCATGGCTGCAGAAGTTGACAGGCAAGGATCACAGTATTCAAAGAACCACAGTATCCAGATCCATGCAATACAGTTCCCAAATGACAGCACAAACACCACAGAGGGAATCAGTAGCCAAGTCCAGCAGAGGACCTGTTCTGAGGTGCTCTTAAGCCCTGCCTCCTCTTCCCCACAACCACCTCTGCTCTTAGGGCATATGGTGTTGGCTTTGCCATTGTGCTGGATCACCACAGATGGGCAAAATGGGGAATACACTGAGGTTTGCCTAAATACAAGGGAGAGATGACTGTGGAAAATAACCTCACGAGACGGGAAGCGCGAGGGGAACAGCACACTGGAGCAGCAGACACCTTGGCTTACCTCATCTCCTGGGACTCCTGGAAATCCAGCTGCGGAGAGCTTGGGACAGACGCTGCCGCACTGCTCACAGGGGGACTCACTGCCTTGCGTATTGGGGGGATCAAAGGTGGTCCCAATGATCCCTTCTTCATATCCCCACCACTGGAACACAGCAAGGAAACCTGCAAAGAGTAGAACACAGTACTCCTCAGATCAAGCATCCAGCCTTGCCCCCATTCATGCCTGAAGACATTTAGCCATGCTCTTAGCTGAGACCTGGCAGAGATGTCAAACTGATGGAGCAACTTGGTCTAGGACAGGGAATGGAAAGGGAAGTGGTGAGGGAGAGGCCATGTCCCACATTTGCCATCGCTATCCCTGTGCTCACTTCTCTGGAAATGTGGCTACATTCCCAGATGGCATCCACATGTTTGGCACCAGGATGTTCTGCGGTGCCACTGCCTCCACTGGCCTTTTGGGTCGTATGGGAATGGCCTTGGATCCCTAGTCTCTCCCTGTCCCTAAAGCACCTAACAGCCAGTGCGGATCTCCAGCCAAGTCCCCACAAAGCCATCCTGCAGGATGTCTAAACCTGCTTTTCTCAAGCCCCTCATTTCTGCTGCTGCTTCCCTTCCCTCGTACAGTTCCCCAGCAGCCTTTGAGCCCCGATGCTGCTGAGCTCTGGGCATGCTCGGTGCTCTCCAGCTCCCACACATCCATCATCTCAGGCTCACTGGCATTTAGGAAGTTCTGCTGAGCTCCCTGCCCTGCTGCTCTCTGGAAGGCCTCTGCCTGCCCAAGTTGCTCCAGGGCCCCCATGCCATGTCCAGCAAGCGGGGTGGAGGCAGCAGGGGCAGATGCACACCCTTCCTTAGTATCCCATTGTCCCTGGCACAGCTAAAGAGCCAAATCAGGCCCTGTTCAAACTTCAGTGGAAGGATCGGTTCCTCTCAGGGATACGCTGGGCCCTTTCTCAGCAAGGCTGGAATCAAGTACACAAGCCTTGGGTTGGACATTCTGTTTACCAAAGCTGTTGTTCATCTGCCTCCTCCTGCACCCCACGGCAAACCCAAAACAACTGCAGGTCCTGGCCCTGCTGCAAAGGCAATCGTGGGGGTGGGCTCTGGGCTGCTCTCCCCATGGCCACCTGCCATCCCTTCCCTCTGGACAAAGCCATGCCAGAATGCACAAAGCTGCCCAGAAGCTGATGAAGTCTAGAAATAGCATCAGAGACAACTGGGCACAAGGGCATGGCTGTACAACTCAAAAGCTGACACAACCTGGAACTGACTTTGCAGGACTGCCTGTTCCAGCAAACACCTTTCTCCGTCCAAACCGGACACAGCTGACAGAAAACACCACCAAGACACAGAGATGGTTCACACATACCCATAGTTTACTAAATGTAGAAGGATTGGTTCACAAGATAGGCCAACTTCAGCTGCTCTGACTGCCTGTTGGTGTTTTCTCAGCCATAAGACAGAGCAGGAGCCACAAGAGAGCCAGAAACCATTCAAAGACCTCCCCTGCTATTGATACCCGCTGAGGACATGAAGCCTGCACTACACACCCACTGCAAAGACAGCCTGAAGTGCAGTGTCCTGCTGAGCTCTCCCTTTGCTCAGCTGCTTCCCTGGCCTCACACCACAGCAAAAGGTCTCCGAGCTCTGCCTACAGCACATAAACTGAAAACCTTCCACACAGGACTCTAGCTTCATTTCCTTACCTTCCATCCTTTTCCCTCTGTACTCAACTCCTGGTTTGCTCTACTGTCTTCATCGTAGCTAGTGCCATTTTCCCCATTCTCCTGCTCTCTGCTACATATTTTCTTTGCATTTGAAGAAGGAGAGCTCTTCTGGATGGGAGGCAATGGCTTGGAGGGAAGGAGCATAGAAGGAGATTCCACGGTAAATTTCTTGGCAAGAGTAGCCAAGTCAGTCAGTCCTGTAAAATGGAAACACAAAATATAACAGAGGCCACAATGACAACATAAAGCATCAGAAGCTACAGTATTTCATGTGAGAGATTCCCTGGAAACTTCTAAAGAGCTGCACAGGGAAACATGCTCCTGCCAGCAGCCACTTGAGGCAGGCCAGGGAGACACCCTGACCCACTTGCACAGAGCCAGCACAGGAACAGCCTGGCCTCTGGGCTGCCCTGGGACAGCAGGGAGCCCAGAGGCCTGTGCTTTCCAGGAATGGCTCAGCTGCACACGCACCCTCCTGCTCCTCTCCCGGCCCCACAGCTGAGCAGCCCTACAGCTCCACGGGGCACTGGGAGCAGCACAGCTCAGTGCAGGGGGCACATGCAGGGCAGAACTGTTCCCTGGCAATGTGCCCAGGCTCTCTAGGCTGGCACAAGAGCCTTCCTCCCGCCAGAGAGCGGCCCAGCTCCTGCCTTACCTCTTTGTGAGGCTGAGCCATGCTCAGCCTTCACCTTGTGCTCCCTGGCAGTGACCCCGGGGGCAGCGCTGCTCAGCTGCCCCTGCCGGGGCTCCTGGGCCAAGGCCCCCTGAGCAGGCTGCGAGCGGAGACCTGCACTGCCAAGCCTGGGGGTCTGCACAGCATCCTTGCAGCCAGCCAGGGGCGGGAGGGCACCAGGGTGGGGAGGCCGCACAGGGCCCTCCTTAGGCATGGTCTCCATCCACTTCTTCCTTGAGGTTTTGTCTACTGAAGAAGCTGTAGATCAGGTACAAGGGAAGAAGTGAGTTAGTTGAACTCCCATCTTTACAATCACCACAACTAATGGGTGAGGCACTCGAGGGGTTATTTATTATTGAGAAGATCACTTTGTTTTTATTTTTCATGAAACTAGCATCACTATAATTGCTCTGAACTGTATGGAGCTGGCAGGAAGGGAGAGAGAGATTCCACTACTTTGCTTCTGTGCTGCTCATGGCTCATCCACTACTTGGGGATCCCTTTCCTTCCAAACAGTTGGCAACCCACAGGGGTCTCTAGAATTTGACAATTCCACCTAGGAATTAATTGCTTTCCAAAGCCAGTTTTCAAGGCCTGTGTTTCTGTAACTCCCCCTCAGTTCTGGGTTGGGTTTTCTTGGTGGTTTTTATTTCTCTTTACAACAAAGGCAGTGCTAGGACACAAACAGTGGCACCCCATGTTAGAAGCTGCAGAAGCTTTGCACTCCCCATGAGATGTCCCCAATACTCAAGTAGCCTGTATCTGTAGGGAACAAATGGGTCATCCAAATATCCCACTTTTGCTCTAATTCATGGTTCCAGGGATTTATTGCCTGCTTTCTTCTCTGCAAAGAAACTGAAACCCAACACAAACATGACCTGCCTCAAAACATTTCTGATCATGGCAGTTCCTGACAATTCAAAATTTTCCCAATGGAAGTTGCATAGGGTAATCATAAAAAGAAGACCTGTCTTAAATCTGGAATTTTTTCCCCTGTAGAAATGCCAGGTCAATATTAAAAGAGATAGCTCATTTCTACTCCAAAATTAATCCAGAAATGCCACCTTACATACTCAGCAATACTTCTCCCCAGATGCATTCAGCATTCCAGCTGCATATCAGCAATTAAGGAATCATTCCAAAGGGGCCGTGCCCAGGATTTGGCAGAACTAACCCTGAGGCAAGGGACCAGTGGATCTGATCCCTTTTTCTGCATCAGCAAAATTGTTTCTTCAAATCTCATCTCTCCTATCATTCCACGCCCAGAGATGGCAAAGGAACAACAACCCTGGCATTGAGGCTTTGAACTTGAAAGCAGGGACTGACACACATGCACCAGACACCTCATTTGGTCTGGCACAACTCTTCTTGTCAGGGATCAGGCAAGGCAGGGACGGGGGACAAGGCAGAAGGCATCTCCTCCCCCAGCCTCAGCCTGCAATACTGACACGGGCAGAGAGAGTCGGGGAAGAGATTTGCCATCGTGAACCTGCCATAGGTGGCTTTAGGCTTGTGCTGTCAGAGGATGACAAACTCTGATCCTGCATAGGCTGCATCCATTTGGAAGTCTCCTTCCCCTTAACTAGAACATTCACAAGGACTTTCTGTCTAAGGAGGTTTCCCTATTTCTTCCAGTGCAAAACCAGGCAATGTCCATGAATCTCCTTCAGATCTCAAAGGGTTCAGCGCAGAAACTGCCCCAAGGGAAGGTGTTCTCCTTCTTCCTTCAAAGGCAGGAGGAAGGAGTGGGAACATTTCTCCTTTCATGCTAAATGTCTTTTTTTCTCTACTAATTATGACCTTAGAAAGGGTGCAGGGAGATGAAAGGCATGTGCAGGATGGAGAGGAATGTTTTCTGTTCCTGCGGTGCATTTCCCAAGCCCCAAGGTACCAGTGCAGCTCCTGGAGTAATTTTCACTGCACCACTGGAGCACACTCCCAGTGACCAGGCTCTGGGAGAGCCCATCAGGGAATTGAAAGGAATTTGAAGACACTTAAACCAGGATGGTTTTCAACCAAACTGTCACAATGCCACCCCTGGGTCAGCATTCCAATGGTCATTTTAGGACAGACATGCCCTGTACCTACTTGCATGTTCAGAGTTCATCTCTTTGCTTCTTCCGCTGGATCTTGGCCTTGAGAAAAGGGAGGACAAAAGAACATATGAGCAGGTAGAAAGGGAAGGGCATGGAATGTGTGTAGCATCAAAGGAGGCAAACCTTCTTAGCATGGTCCCCCTGATGAAGGAGGAAATGCAACACATAAACCCAACACGATGCAAAGCTGAGGAATTGTCCTTAAGCTTTCAGGTGCTGGAGTCCCACAGAGCTTGCCAAGCTCCGGCTGAAACACAGCAGTCATTCTTCAACTTGCATCAGACCTGCCCAGTTCTCTCCTTTTGCAGCCAAGTGGCTCCTACAGCCTCTGCGAAGCAGCAAGAGCTGCTGAGCTGAGACACAAGTCTGTATGGAGGGCAGCTACTTTTGTTCTCCTGCCCAAGCTTGACTTTGCCTGCTCATGCCTTACACTGGTGACAGTCTCGGGCTACATGGCGTCATAGCACTGCTCTCTCCTGAGAATGACAGTACACCTCCTTGCTCTTTCAAGGACAAAAAGGCCTTTTCCAACTCAGCTGCTAGGTAAGGATATTCCGATTGCACTTTAAAAGCCCTACGGACGCTTTTCAATTGGAATGATACTTCTGGGACTCCTGCTTTATCCTTGTCACTAGGATAAGCTTGACAGCTACATTTTCTCACACATATATCCAAGCCAATATCTTTGCATCAGGTACAGTCCTATAACTCTTCTCTAGCACCTTGCCCTCTTTGATCTTAAGCCCAGATCGAAATACTAAACTTCGATCAGATGATACATCTGTACCCCAAGTTTTATCTGGGCTCTGGTTTCACGGTGGAGGCCCAGGCACAGAGAAGTCACACCTGACATTTACAGGAGCAGCACCTGAATTTGCAGACACCTCCTCAGTAGCCAATATTTGCCCTGACATATCCTCATGGCTGCAGAAGTTGACAGGCAAGGATCACAGTATTCAAAGAACCGCAGTATCCACATCCATGCAATCCAGTTCCCAAATGACAGCACAAACACCACAGAGGGAATCAGTAGCCAAGTCCAGCAGAGGACCTGTTCTGAGGTGCTCTTAAGCCCTGCCTCCTCTTCCCCACAACCACCTCTGCTCTTAGGGCATATGGTGTTGGCTTTGCCATTGTGCTGGATCACCACAGATGGGCAAAATGGGGAATACACTGAGGTTTGCCTAAATACAAGGGAGAGATGACTGTGGAAAATAACCTCACGAGATGGGAAGCGTGAGGGGAACAGCACACTGGAGCAGCAGACACCTTGGCTTACCTCATCTCCTGGGACTCCTGGAAATCCAGCTGCGGAGAGCTTGGGACAGACGCTGCTGCACTGCTCACAGGGGGACTCACTGCCTTGCGTATTGGGGGGATCAAAGGTGGTCCCAATGATCCCTTCTTCATATCCCCAACACTGGAACACAGCAAGGAAGCCTGCAAAGAGTAGAACACAGTACTCCTCAGATCAAGCATCCAGCCTTGCCCTCATTCATGCCTGAAGACATTTAGCCATGCTCTTAGCTGAGACCTGGCAGAGATGTCAAACTGATGGAGCAACTTGGTCTAGGACAGGGAATGGAAAGGGAAGTGGTGAGGGAGAGATCATGTCCCACATTTGCCACTGCTATCCCTGTGCTCACTTGTCTGGAAATGTGGCTACATTCCCAGATGGCATCCACATCTTTGGCACCAAGATGTTCTGCGGTGCCACTGCCTCCACTGGCCTTTTGGATCGTATGGGAATGGCCTTGGATCCCTATTCTCTCCCTGTCCCTAAAGCACCTAACAGCCAGTGCGGATCTCCAGCCAAGTCCCCACAAAGCCATTCTGCAGGATGTCCAAACCTGCTTTTCTCAAGCCCCTCATTTCTGCTGCTGCTTCCCTTCCCTCGTACAGTTCCCCAGCAGCCTTTGAGCCCCGATGCTGCTGAGCTCTGGGCATGCTCGGTGCTCTCCAGCTCCCACACATCCATCATCTCAGGCTCACTGGCATTTAGGAAGTTCTGCTGAGCTCCCTGCCCTGCTGCTCTCTGGAAGGCCTCTGCCTGCCCAAGTTGCTCCAGGGCCCCCATGCCATGTCCAGCAAGCGGGGTGGAGGCAGCGGGGGCAGATGCACACCCTTCCTTAGTATCCCATTGTCCCTGGCACAGCTAAAGAGCCAAATCAGGCCCTGTTCAAACTTCAGTGGAAGGATCGGTTCCTCTCAGGGATACGCTGGGCCCTTTCTCAGCAAGGCTGGAATCAAGTACACAAGCCTTGGGTTGGACATTCTGTTTACCAAAGCTGTTGTTCATCTGCCTCCTCCTGCACCCCACGGCAAACCCAAAACAACTGCAGGTCCTGGCCCTGCTGCAAAGGCAATCGTGGGGGTGGGCTCTGGGCTGCTCTCCCCATGGCCACCTGCCATCCCTTCCCTCTGGACAAAGCCGTGCCAGAATGCACAAAGCTGCCCAGAAGCTGATGAAGTCTAGAAATAGCATCAGAGACAACTGGGCACAAGGGCATGGCTGTACAACTCAAAAGCTGACACAACCTGGAACTGACTTTGCAGGACTGCCTGTTCCAGCAAACACCTTTCTCCATCCAAACAGGACACAGCTGACAGAAAACACCACCAAGACACAGAGATGGTTCACACATACCCGTAGTTTACTAAATGTAGAAGGATTGGTTCACAAGATTGGCCAACTTCAGCTGCTCTGACTGCCTGTTGGTGTTTTCTCAGCCATAAGACAGAGCAGGAGCCACAAGAGAGCCAGAAACCATTCAAAGACCTCCCCTGCTATTGATACCCGCTGAGGACATGAAGCCTGCACTACACACCCACTGCAAAGACAGCCTGAAGTGCAGTGTCCTGCTGAGCTCTCCCTTTGCTCAGCTGCTTCCCTGGCCTCACACCACAGCAAAAGGTCTCCGAGCTCTGCCTACAGCACATAAACTGAAAACCTTTCACACAGGACTCTAGCTTCATTTCCTTACCTTCCATCCTTTTCCCTCTGTACTCAACTCCTGGTTTGCTCTACTGTCTTCGTCGTAGCTAGTGCCATTTTTCCCATTCTCCTGCTCTCTGCTACATATTTTCTTTGCGTTTGAAGAAGGAGAGCTCTTCTGGATGGGAGGCAATGGCTTGGAGGGAAGGGGCATAAAGGGAGATGGCCGGAAAGACTTGGCAAAAATGAACCTAGTCACACCTGCAAAGTGGAGACACAAAATATAACAGAGGCCACAATGACAACATAAAGCCTCTGAAGCTACAATATTTCATGTGAGAGATTCCCTGGAAACTTCTAAAGAGCTGCACAGGGAAACACTCTCCTGCCAGCAGCCACTTGAGGCAGGCCAGGGAGACACCCTGACCCACTTGCACAGAGCCAGCACAGGAACAGCCTGGCCTCTGGGCTGCCCTGGGACAGCAGGGAGCCCAGAGGCCTGTGCTTTCCAGGAATGGCTCAGCTGCACACGCACCCTCCTGCTCCTCTCCCGGCCCCACAGCTGAGCAGCCCTACAGCTCCACGGGGCACTGGGAGCAGCACAGCTCAGTGCAGGGGGCACATGCAGGGCAGAACTGTTCCCTGGCAATGTGCCCAGGCTCTCTAGGCTGGCACAAGAGCCTTCCTCCCGCCAGAGAGCGGCCCAGCTCCCGCCTTACCTCTTTGTGAGGCTGAGCCATGCTCAGCCTTCACCTTGTGCTCCCTGGCAGTGACCCCGGGGGCAGCGCTGCTCAGCTGCCCCTGCCGGGGCTCCTGGGCCAAGGCCCCCTGAGCAGGCTGCGAGCGGAGACCTGCACTGCCAAGCCTGGGGGTCTGCACAGCATCCTTGCAGCCAGCCAGGGGCGGGAGGGCACCAGGGTGGGGAGGCCGCACAGGGCCCTCCTTAGGCATGGTCTCCATCCACTTCTTCCTTGAGGTTTTGTCTACTGAAGAAGCTGTAGATCAGGTACAAGGGAAGAAGTGAGTTAGTTGAACTCCCATCTTTACAATCACCACAACTAATGGGTGAGGCACTCGAGGGGTTATTTATTATTGAGAAGATCACTTTGTTTTTATTTTTCATGAAACTAGCATCACTATAATTGCTCTGAACTGTATGGAGCTGGCAGGAAGGGAGAGAGAGATTCCACTACTTTGCTTCTGTGCTGCTCATGGCTCATCCACTACTTGGGGATCCCTTTCCTTCCAAACAGTTGGCAACCCACAGGGGTCTCTAGAATTTGACAATTCCACCTAGGAAGTAATTGCTTTCCCAAGCAAGTTTTCAAGGCCTTTGTTTCTGTAACTCCCCCTCAGTTCTGGGTTGGGTTTTCTTGATGGTTTTTATTTCTCTTTACAACAAAGGCAGTGCTGGGACACAAACAATGGCACCCCATGTTAGAAGCTGCAGAAGCTTTGCACTCCCCATGAGATGTCCCCAATACTCAAGTAGCCTGTATCTGTAGGGAACAAATGGGTCATCCAAATATCCCACTTTTGCTCTAATTCATGGTTCCAGGGATTTATTGCCTGCTTTCTTCTCTGCAAAGAAACTGAAACCCAACACAAACATGACCTGCCTCAAAACATTTCTGATCATGGCAGTTCCTGACAATTCAAAATTTTCCCAATGGAAGTTGCATAGGGTAATCATAAAAAGAAGACCTGTCTTAAATCTGGAATTTTTTCCCCCTGTAGAAAGGCCAGGTCAATATTAAAAGAGATAGCTCATTTCTACTCCAAAATTAATCCAGAAATGCCACCTTACATACTCAGCAATACTTCTCCCCAGATGCATTCAGCATTCCAGCTGCATATCAGCAATTAAGGAATCATTCCAAAGGGGCCGTGCCCAGGATTTGGCAGAACTAACCCTGAGGCAAGGGACCAGTGGATCTGATCCCTTTTTCTGCATCAGCAAAATTGTTTCTTCAAATCTCATCTCTCCTATCATTCCACGCCCAGAGATGCCAAAGGAACAACAACCCTGGCATTGAGGCTTTGAACTTGAAAGCAGGGACTGACACACATGCACCAGACACCTCATTTGGTCTGGCACAACTCTTCTTGTCAGGGATCAGGCAAGGCAGGGACGGGGGACAAGGCAGAAGGCATCTCCTCCCCCAGCCTCAGCCTGCAATACTGACACGGGCAGAGAGAGTCGGGGAAGAGATTTGCCATCGTGAACCTGCCATAGGTAGCTTTAGGCTTGTGCTGTCAGAGGATGACAAACTCTGATCCTGCATAGGCTGCATCCATTTGGAAGTCTCCTTCCCCTTAACTAGAACATTCACAAGGACTTTCTGTCTAAGGAGGTTTCCCTATTTCTTCCAGTGCAAAACCAGGCAATGTCCATGAATCTCCTTCAGATCTCAAAGGGTTCAGCGCAGAAACTGCCCCAAGGGAAGGTGTTCTCCTTCTTCCTTCAAAGGCAGGAGGAAGGAGTGGGAACATTTCTCCTTTCATGCTAAATGTCTTTTTTTCTCTACTAATTATGACCTTAGAAAGGGTGCAGGGAGATGAAAGGCATGTGCAGGATGGAGAGGAATGTTTTCTGTTCCTGCGGTGCATTTCCCAAGCCCCAAGGTACCAGTGCAGCTCCTGGAGTAATTTTCACTGCACCACTGGAGCACACTCCCAGTGACCAGGCTCTGGGAGAGCCCATCAGGGAATTGAAAGGAATTTGAAGACACTTAAACCAGGATGGTTTTCAACCAAACTGTCACAATGCCACCCCTGGGTCAGCATTCCAATGGTCATTTTAGGACAGACATGCCCTGTACCTACTTGCATGTTCAGAGTTCATCTCTTTGCTTCTTCCGCTGGATCTTGGCCTTGAGAAAAGGGAGGACAAAAGAACATATGAGCAGGTAGAAAGGGAAGGGCATGGAATGTGTGTAGCATCAAAGGAGGCAAACCTTCTTAGCATGGTCCCCCTGATGAAGGAGGAAATGCAACACATAAACCCAACACGATGCAAAGCTGAGGAATTGTCCTTAAGCTTTCAGGTGCTGGAGTCCCACAGAGCTTGCCAAGCTCCGGCTGAAACACAGCAGTCATTCTTCAACTTGCATCAGACCTGCCCAGTTCTCTCCTTTTGCAGCCAAGTGGCTCCTACAGCCTCTGTGAAGCAGCAAGAGCTGCTGAGCTGAGACACAAGTCTGTATGGAGGGCAGCTACTTTTGTTCTCCTGCCCAAGCTTGACTTTGCCTGCTCATGCCTTACACTGGTGACAGTCTCGGGCTACATGGGGCCATAGCACTGCTCTCTCCTGAGAATGACAGTACACCTCCTTGCTCTTTCAAGGACAAAAAGGCCTTTTCCAACTCAGCTGCTAGGTAAGGATATTCCGATTGCACTTTAAAAGCCCTACGGACGCTTTTCAATTGGAATGATACTTCTGGGACTCCTGCTTTATCCTTGTCACTAGGATAAGCTTGACAGCTACATTTTCTCACACATTTATCCAAGCCAATGTCTTTGCATCAGGTACAGTCCTATAACTCTTCTCTAGCACCTTGCCCTCTTTGATCTTAAGCCCAGATCGAAATACTAAACTTCGATCAGATGATACATCTGTACCCCAAGTTTTATCTGGGCTCTGGTTTCACGGTGGAGGCCCAGGCACAGAGAAGTCACACCTGACATTTACAGGAGCAGCACCTGAATTTGCAGACACCTCCTCAGTAGCCAATATTTGCCCTGACATATCCTCATGGCTGCAGAAGTTGACAGGCAAGGATCACAGTATTCAAAGAACCGCAGTATCCACATCCATGCAATCCAGTTCCCAAATGACAGCACAAACACCACAGAGGGAATCAGTAGCCAAGTCCAGCAGAGGACCTGTTCTGAGGTGCTCTTAAGCCCTGCCTCCTCTTCCCCACAACCACCTTTGCTCTTAGGGCATATGGTGTTGGCTTTGCCATTGTGCTGGATCACCACAGATGGGCAAAATGGGGAATACACTGAGGTTTGCCTAAATACAAGGGAGAGATGACTGTGGAAAATAACCTCACGAGATGGGAAGCGTGAGGGGAACAGCACACTGGAGCAGCAGACACCTTGGCTTACCTCATCTCCTGGGACTCCTGGAAATCCAGCTGCGGAGAGCTTGGGACAGACGCTGCTGCACTGCTCACAGGGGGACTCACTGCCTTGCGTATTGGGGGGATCAAAGGTGGTCCCAATGATCCCTTCTTCATATCCCCAACACTGGAACACAGCAAGGAAGCCTGCAAAGAGTAGAACACAGTACTCCTCAGATCAAGCATCCAGCCTTGCCCTCATTCATGCCTGAAGACATTTAGCCATGCTCTTAGCTGAGACCTGGCAGAGATGTCAAACTGATGGAGCAACTTGGTCTAGGACAGGGAATGGAAAGGGAAGTGGTGAGGGAGAGATCATGTCCCACATTTGCCACTGCTATCCCTGTGCTCACTTGTCTGGAAATGTGGCTACATTCCCAGATGGCATCCACATCTTTGGCACCAAGATGTTCTGCGGTGCCACTGCCTCCACTGGCCTTTTGGATCGTATGGGAATGGCCTTGGATCCCTATTCTCTCCCTGTCCCTAAAGCACCTAACAGCCAGTGCGGATCTCCAGCCAAGTCCCCACAAAGCCATTCTGCAGGATGTCCAAACCTGCTTTTCTCAAGCCCCTCATTTCTGCTGCTGCTTCCCTTCCCTCGTACAGTTCCCCAGCAGCCTTTGAGCCCCGATGCTGCTGAGCTCTGGGCATGCTCGGTGCTCTCCAGCTCCCACACATCCATCATCTCAGGCTCACTGGCATTTAGGAAGTTCTGCTGAGCTCCCTGCCCTGCTGCTCTCTGGAAGGCCTCTGCCTGCCCAAGTTGCTCCAGGGCCCCCATGCCATGTCCAGCAAGCGGGGTGGAGGCAGCGGGGGCAGATGCACACCCTTCCTTAGTATCCCATTGTCCCTGGCACAGCTAAAGAGCCAAATCAGGCCCTGTTCAAACTTCAGTGGAAGGATCGGTTCCTCTCAGGGATACGCTGGGCCCTTTCTCAGCAAGGCTGGAATCAAGTACACAAGCCTTGGGTTGGACATTCTGTTTACCAAAGCTGTTGTTCATCTGCCTCCTCCTGCACCCCACGGCAAACCCAAAACAACTGCAGGTCCTGGCCCTGCTGCAAAGGCAATCGTGGGGGTGGGCTCTGGGCTGCTCTCCCCATGGCCACCTGCCATCCCTTCCCTCTGGACAAAGCCGTGCCAGAATGCACAAAGCTGCCCAGAAGCTGATGAAGTCTAGAAATAGCATCAGAGACAACTGGGCACAAGGGCATGGCTGTACAACTCAAAAGCTGACACAACCTGGAACTGACTTTGCAGGACTGCCTGTTCCAGCAAACACCTTTCTCCATCCAAACAGGACACAGCTGACAGAAAACACCACCAAGACACAGAGATGGTTCACACATACCCGTAGTTTACTAAATGTAGAAGGATTGGTTCACAAGATTGGCCAACTTCAGCTGCTCTGACTGCCTGTTGGTGTTTTCTCAGCCATAAGACAGAGCAGGAGCCACAAGAGAGCCAGAAACCATTCAAAGACCTCCCCTGCTATTGATACCCGCTGAGGACATGAAGCCTGCACTACACACCCACTGCAAAGACAGCCTGAAGTGCAGTGTCCTGCTGAGCTCTCCCTTTGCTCAGCTGCTTCCCTGGCCTCACACCACAGCAAAAGGTCTCCGAGCTCTGCCTACAGCACATAAACTGAAAACCTTTCACACAGGACTCTAGCTTCATTTCCTTACCTTCCATCCTTTTCCCTCTGTACTCAACTCCTGGTTTGCTCTACTGTCTTCGTCGTAGCTAGTGCCATTTTTCCCATTCTCCTGCTCTCTGCTACATATTTTCTTTGCGTTTGAAGAAGGAGAGCTCTTCTGGATGGGAGGCAATGGCTTGGAGGGAAGGGGCATAAAGGGAGATGGCCGGAAAGACTTGGCAAAAATGAACCTAGTCACACCTGCAAAGTGGAGACACAAAATATAACAGAGGCCACAATGACAACATAAAGCCTCTGAAGCTACAATATTTCATGTGAGAGATTCCCTGGAAACTTCTAAAGAGCTGCACAGGGAAACACTCTCCTGCCAGCAGCCACTTGAGGCAGGCCAGGGAGACACCCTGACCCACTTGCACAGAGCCAGCACAGGAACAGCCTGGCCTCTGGGCTGCCCTGGGACAGCAGGGAGCCCAGAGGCCTGTGCTTTCCAGGAATGGCTCAGCTGCACACGCACCCTCCTGCTCCTCTCCCGGCCCCACAGCTGAGCAGCCCTACAGCTCCACGGGGCACTGGGAGCAGCACAGCTCAGTGCAGGGGGCACATGCAGGGCAGAACTGTTCCCTGGCAATGTGCCCAGGCTCTCTAGGCTGGCACAAGAGCCTTCCTCCCGCCAGAGAGCGGCCCAGCTCCCGCCTTACCTCTTTGTGAGGCTGAGCCATGCTCAGCCTTCACCTTGTGCTCCCTGGCAGTGACCCCGGGGGCAGCGCTGCTCAGCTGCCCCTGCCGGGGCTCCTGGGCCAAGGCCCCCTGAGCAGGCTGCGAGCGGAGACCTGCACTGCCAAGCCTGGGGGTCTGCACAGCATCCTTGCAGCCAGCCAGGGGCGGGAGGGCACCAGGGTGGGGAGGCCGCACAGGGCCCTCCTTAGGCATGGTCTCCATCCACTTCTTCCTTGAGGTTTTGTCTACTGAAGAAGCTGTAGATCAGGTACAAGGGAAGAAGTGAGTTAGTTGAACTCCCATCTTTACAATCACCACAACTAATGGGTGAGGCACTCGAGGGGTTATTTATTATTGAGAAGATCACTTTGTTTTTATTTTTCATGAAACTAGCATCACTATAATTGCTCTGAACTGTATGGAGCTGGCAGGAAGGGAGAGAGAGATTCCACTACTTTGCTTCTGTGCTGCTCATGGCTCATCCACTACTTGGGGATCCCTTTCCTTCCAAACAGTTGGCAACCCACAGGGGTCTCTAGAATTTGACAATTCCACCTAGGAAGTAATTGCTTTCCCAAGCAAGTTTTCAAGGCCTTTGTTTCTGTAACTCCCCCTCAGTTCTGGGTTGGGTTTTCTTGGTGGTTTTTATTTCTCTTTACAACAAAGGCAGTGCTGGGACACAAACAATGGCACCCCATGTTAGAAGCTGCAGAAGCTTTGCACTCCCCATGAGATGTCCCCAATACTCAAGTAGCCTGTATCTGTAGGGAACAAATGGGTCATCCAAATATCCCACTTTTGCTCTAATTCATGGTTCCAGGGATTTATTGCCTGCTTTCTTCTCTGCAAAGAAACTGAAACCCAACACAAACATGACCTGCCTCAAAACATTTCTGATCATGGCAGTTCCTGACAATTCAAAATTTTCCCAATGGAAGTGGCATGGGGCAGATCATAAAACGAAGACCTGTCTTAAATCTGGATTTTTTTCCCCCTGTAGAAAGGCCAGGTCAATATTAAAAGAGATAGCTCATTTCTACTCCAAAATTAATCCAGAAATGCCACCTTACATACTCAGCAATACTTCTCCCCAGATGCATTCAGCATTCCAGCTGCATATCAGCAATTAAGGAATCATTCCAAAGGGGCCGTGCCCAGGATTTGGCAGAACTAACCCTGAGGCAAAGGACCAGTGGATCTGATCCCTTTTTCTGCATCAGCAAAATTGTTTCTTCAAATCTCATCTCTCCTATCATTCCACGCCCAGAGATGGCAAGGGAACAACAACCCTGGCATTGAGGCTTTGAACTTGAAAGCAGGGACTGACACACATGCACCAGACACCTCATTTGGTCTGGCACAACTCTTCTTGTCAGGGATCAGGCAAGGCAGGGAGGGGGGACAAGGCAGAAGGCATCTCCTCCCCCAGCCTCAGCCTGCAATACTGACACGGGCAGAGAGAGTCGGGGAAGAGATTTGCCATCGTGAACCTGCCATAGGTGGCTTTAGGCTTGTGCTGTCAGAGGATGACAAACTCTGATCCTGCATAGGCTGCATCCATTTGGAAGTCTCCTTCCCCTTAACTGGAACATTCACAAGGACTTTCTGTCTAAGGAGGTTTCCCTATTTCTCCCCATGCAAAACCAGGCAATGTCCATGAATCTCCTTCAGATCTCAAAGGGTTCAGCGCAGAAACTGCCCCAAGGGAAAGTGTTCTCCTTCTTCCTTCAAAGGCAGGAGGAAGGAGTGGGAACATTTCTCCTTTCATGCTAAATGTCTTTTTTTCTCTACTAATTATGACCTTAGAAAGGGTGCAGGGAGATGAAAGGCATGTGCAGGATGGAGAGGAATGTTTTCTGTTCCTGCGGTGCATTTCCCAAGCCCCAGGGTACCAGTTCAGCTCCTGGAGTAATTTTCACTGCACCACTGGAGCACACTCCCAGTGACCAGGCTCTGGGAGAGCCCATGAAGGAATTGAAAGGAATTTGAAGACATTTAAACCAGGATGGTTTTCAACCAAACTGTCACAATGCCACCCCTGGGTCAGCATTCCAGTGGGCATTTTAGGACAGACATGCCCTGTACCTACCTGCATGTTCAGAGTTCTTCTCTTTGCTTCTTCCGCTGGATCTTGGCCTTGAGAAAAGGGAGGACAAAAGAATATATGAGGAGGTAGAAAGAGAAGGGCATGGAATGTGTGTAGCATCAAAGGAGGCAAACCTTCTTAGCATGGTCCCCCTGATGAAGGAGGAAATGCAACACATAAACCCAGCACGATGCAAAGCTGAGGAATTGTCCTTAAGCTTTCAGGTGCTGGAGTCCCACAGAGCTTGCCAAGCTCCGGCTGAAACACAGCAGTCATTCTTCAACTTGCATCAGACCTGCCCAGTTCTCTCCTTTTGGAGCCAAGTGGCTCCTACAGCCTCTGTGAAGCAGCAAGAGCTGCTGAGCTGAGACACAAGTCTGTATGGAGGGCAGCTACTTTTGTTCTCCTGCCCAAGCTTGACTTTGCCTGCTCATGCCTTACACTGGTGACAGTCTCGGGCTACATGGCGTCATAGCACTGCTCTCTCCTGAGAATGACATCCTTGCTCTTTCAAGGACAAAAAGGCCTTTTCCAACTCAGCTGCTAGGTAAGGATATTCCGATTGCACTTTAAAAGCCCTACGGACGCTTTTCAATTGGAATGATACTTCTGGGACTCCTGCTTTATCCTTGTCACTAGGATAAGCTTGACAGCTACATTTTCTCACACATTTATCCAAGCCAATGTCTTTGCATCAGGTACAGTCCTATAACTCTTCTCTAGCACCTTGCCCTCTTTGATCTTAAGCCCAGATCGAAATACTAAACTTCGATCAGATTACACATCTGTACCCCAAGTTTTATCTGGGCTCTGGTTTCACGGTGGAGGCCCAGGCACAGAGAAGTCACACCTGACATTTACAGGAGCAGCACCTGAATTTGCAGACACCTCCTCAGTAGCCAATATTTGCCCTGACATATCCTCATGGCTGCAGAAGTTGACAGGCAAGGATCACAGTATTCAAAGAACCGCAGTATCCAGATCCATGCAATCCAGTTCCCAAATGACAGCACAAACACCACAGAGGGAATCAGTAGCCAAGTCCAGCAGAGGACCTGTTCTGAGGTGCTCTTAAGCCCTGCCTCCTCTTCCCCACAACCACCTCTGCTCTTAGGGCATATGGTGTTGGCTTTGCCATTGTGCTGGATCACCACAGATGGGCAAAATGGGGAATACACTGAGGTTCGCCTAAATACAAGGGAGAGATGACTGTGGAAAATAACCTCACGAGATGGGAAGAGCGAGGAGAACAGCACACTGGAGCAGCAGACACCTTGGCTTACCTCATCTCCTGGGACTCCTGGAAATCCAGCTGCGGAGAGCTTGGGACAGACGCTGCTGCACTGCTCACAGGGGGACTCACTGCCTTGCGTATTGGGGGGATCAAAGGTGGTCCCAATGATCCCTTCTTCATATCCCCAACACTGGAACACAGCAAGGAAGCCTGCAAAGAGTAGAACACAGTACTCCTCAGATCAAGCATCCAGCCTTGCCCTCATTCATGCCTGAAGACATTTAGCCATGCTCTTAGCTGAGACCTGGCAGAAATGTCAAACTGATGGAGCAACTTGGTCTAGGACAGGGAATGGAAAGGGAAGTGGTGAGGGAGAGGCCATGTCCCACATTTGCCACCGCTATCCCTGTGCTCGCTTCTCTGGAAATCTACATTCCCAGATGGCATCCACATGTTTGGCACCAAGATGTTCTGCGGTGCCACTGCCTCCACTGGCCTTTTGGATTGTATGGGAATGGCCTTGGATCCCTATTCTCTCCCTGTCCCTAAAGCACCTAACAGCCAGTGCGGATCTCCAGCCAAGTCCCCACAAAGCCATCCAGCAGGATGTCCAAACCTGCTTTTCTCAAGCCCCTCATTTCTGCTGCTGCTTCCCTTCCCTCGTACAGTTCCCCAGCAGCCTTTGAGCCCCGATGCTGCTGAGCTCTGGGCATGCTCGGTGCTCTCCAGCTCCCACACATCCATCATCTCAGGCTCACTGGCATTTAGGAAGTTCTGCTGAGCTCCCTGCCCTGCTGCTCTCTGGAAGGCCTCTGCCTGCCCAAGTTGCTCCAGGGCCCCCATGCCATGTCCAGCAAGCGGGGTGGAGGCAGCGGGGGCAGATGCACACCCTTCCTTAGTATCCCATTGTCCCTGGCACAGCTAAAGAGCCAAATCAGGCCCTGTTCAAACTTCAGTGGAAGGATCGGTTCCTCTCAGGGATACGCTGGGCCCTTTCTCAGCAAGGCTGGAATCAAGTACACAAGCCTTGGGTTGGACATTCTGTTTACCAAAGCTGTTGTTCATCTGCCTCCTCCTGCACCCCACGGCAAACCCAAAACAACTGCAGGTCCTGGCCCTGCTGCAAAGGCAATCGTGGGGGTGGGCTCTGGGCTGCTCTCCCCATGGCCACCTGCCATCCCTTCCCTCTGGACAAAGCCATGCCAGAATGCACAAAGCTGCCCAGAAGCTGATGAAGTCTAGAAATAGCATCAGAGACAACTGGGCACAAGGGCATGGCTGTACAACTCAAAAGCTGACACAACCTGGAACTGACTTTGCAGGACTGCCGGTTCCAGCAAACACCTTTCTCCGTCCAAACCGGACACAGCTGACAGAAAACACCACCAAGACACAGAGATGGTTCACACATACCCGTAGTTTACTAAATGTAGAAGGATTGGTTCACAAGATTGGCCAACTTCAGCTGCTCTGACTGCCTGTTGGTGTTTTCTCAGCCATAAGACAGAGCAGGAGCCACAAGAGAGCCAGAAACCATTCAAAGACCTCCCCTGCTATTGATACCCGCTGAGGACATGAAGCCTACACTACACACCCACTGCAAAGACAGCCTGAAGTGCAGTGTCCTGCTGAGCTCTCCCTTTGCTCAGCTGCTTCCCTGGCCTCACACCACAGCAAAAGGTCTCCGAGCTCTGCCTACAGCACATAAACTGAAAACCTTTCACACAGGACTCTAGCTTCATTTCCTTACCTTCCATCCTTTTCCCTCTGTACTCAACTCCTGGTTTGCTCTACCGTCTTCGTCGTAGCTAGTGCCATTTTTCCCATTCTCCTGCTCTCTGCTACTTATTTTCTTTGCGTTTGAAGAAGGAGAGCTCTTCTGGATGGGAGGCAATGGCTTGGAGGGAAGGAGCATAGAGGGAGTTGCCACGGTAAACTTCTTCGCAAGAGTGTAGCCAGTCAGTCCTGTAAAATGGAAACACAAAATATAACAGAGGCCACAATGCCAACATAAAGCATCAGAAGCTACAGTATTTCATGTGAGAGATTCCCTGGAAACTTCTAAAGAGCTGCACAGGGAAACATGCTCCTGCCAGCAGCCACTTGAGGCAGGCCAGGGAGACACCCTGACCCACTTGCACAGAGCCAGCACAGGAACAGCCTGGCCTCTGGGCTGCCCTGGGACAGCAGGGAGCCCAGAGGCCTGTGCTTTCCAGGAATGGCTCAGCTGCACACGCACCCTCCTGCTCCTCTCCCGGCCCCACAGCTGAGCAGCCCTACAGCTCCACGGGGCACTGGGAGCAGCACAGCTCAGTGCAGGGGGCACATGCAGGGCAGAACTGTTCCCTGGCAATGTGCCCAGGCTCTCTAGGCTGGCACAAGAGCCTTCCTCCCGCCAGAGAGCGGCCCAGCTCCCGCCTTACCTCTTTGTGAGGCTGAGCCATGCTCAGCCTTCACCTTGTGCTCCCTGGCAGTGACCCCGGGGGCAGCGCTGCTCAGCTGCCCCTGCCGGGGCTCCTGGGCCAAGGCCCCCTGAGCAGGCTGCGAGCGGAGACCTGCACTGCCAAGCCTGGGGGTCTGCACAGCATCCTTGCAGCCAGCCAGGGGCGGGAGGGCACCAGGGTGGGGAGGCCGCACAGGGCCCTCCTTAGGCATGGTCTCCATCCACTTCTTCCTTGAGGTTTTGTCTACTGAAGAAGCTGTGGATCAGGTACAAGGGAAGAAGTGAGTTAGTCGAACTCCAGCCTTTGATATCTACTCATCGAATGGGTGAGGCACTCAAGGGGTTTTTTAAATATTGAGAAGTTTGCTTTGTTTTGATCTTTCATGAAACTTGCATCGCTGTAATTCTTCTTAACAGTATGGACCTGCCAAGCCTGAAGGGCAAGGTGGAAGGCTGCAATGATAAGTGGGGAAAAAACCCATTCCTTCTTGAGACTGGGCTTCTGTGCCTACCAAGTACAGACCCACACAGTCCTGACTACTTTTCCTGCAAAGCAGCAAGACCTCTCAGCAAGCAGGCAGGCCTTGCTGGTGTTTTAATAGCACCGTTATAACATCCTCAGGGTTCGAGCTGATCAGCAAGCAGAGGAAGAACGGGAAATTTATTTTTAGTGAGACCTGACATTGATGGCAAAGGTAGAAACAGGCCTTGCATCTTATGACCATGTCCACTTGTGGTCTGCTGTGGCCACAGTCCCTGTCCTGGCTGGCAGTATGAGTGACTTGGCTACCCAGAAAAAGGAGAAAGCAGAGTAAACTAAGGACAGAATGTTGTGATGCCTTGGGCATCCCAACAGGATCATCTGTACCTGTCAGCCACCTACTCTGACACAGAGCCAGCACTGACCACCATCGACCAGTTTTCCCTGAAATCTGCTGGGATTTTTTTCCATTTGGCTGAGGCCTTTCATCTCCATTCTATCCTCACCTTTTTCTTCAGCGGTCTTTCCTTTTCCACTGAAGTCCATGTTGGAACCCGTGCTTCTGCCTCGCAGAAGTATCTGGGTTTGAATTTGGGAACGCTCTCGGCGTAGACAGCGACGGGAGCTTGGTACCCAGCCTTAGAACAAGGTCGGGGGACTCCAATCGCCAGCAGTCGGCACAGAGAGGCAGAGCCAGACGCGTCTCCTGCCGCCGTGTCTGTGACACCCGCCACCTTCACAACCTCAGCGCGGGGCTGCCCCTTTGTGACGCGCTCGCCCGTGGTTCTCTCGTTTCCATGGCCGCAAAACCCCCATCCCAACACCATCCCCTTCCCTTCCCAAGGGCAGCCAGCCCTAAGCCCCAGCAGGCCAGGCCTGTGGGTTTGACACTGTCTAGGAGGAAAGGCACTTTCCAAAGCTACTTTTCAAGGCATTTATTTTTGTAACTCCCACTCACATCTGGGCTGGGTTTTGCACTTTTTGGATTTGATTTTTTCTGTTCACAACAAACGAAGGGCTGGCACATGAACAATGGCACCTCATGTTAGAAGTTGAAGAAGCTTTGCACTTTCCATTAGATATCCCCAGTATTCAAGCAGCCCATATCTGAAGGGAACAAACTGGCCTATCCAAACAATCCACTTTTGCTCTACTTCATTTTTCCAGGGGTTTATTCCCTGCTTTCCTTCCTGCAGAGACACCCAAACCCAACATAAACATGACCTGCCTCAAAATATTTCTGATCTTGGCTAATCCTAACAATTGAAAATCTTCCTAATGGAAATACCACTGGGCAGGTCATTCTGAAATGCTCTCCAAGAGAGCTCCTAAAACTCAGAGAACTAATCATTCTGTACAGGCCTCCACCAATGATAAAATCATGTGGCAGCCAAGCGGTAAAAAAAAAGGAATAACTTTCTGAAATCAGGATTTTTTTCCCCCTGAAGAACATTACAGTCAATAATAAAAGAGAGAAAGATAAGCTTTAATGAGATAGCTCACTCCTAGTCCAGAATTAATCCAGCAAAAATGCCACCTTACATACTCAGCAATTCTTCTCCCCAGATGCATTCAGCATTCCAGCTGCATATCAGCAATTAAGGAATCATTCCAAAGGGGCCGTGCCAGGATTTGGCAGAACTAACCCTGAGGCAAGGGACCAGTGGATCTGATCCCTTTGTCTGCATCAGCAAAATTATTTGTTCAAATCTCATCTTTCCCATCTATTAAAGGAAGCTTTGCCCCCTGCATTAGATGCTCCCAGTATTCAGTGGGCTGATATGATCAGTGTATCTGTAGGGTGTAAATTGGCCATGCAAATGTTCTCCTTCTTTGTGGCAGGGGTTTATTCCTGCTTTCTTTCCTGCAGACACACCCAAACCCAACATTAACATCACCTGCCTCAAAACAATTCTCATCTTGG
The DNA here is from genome assembly GCF_020740725.1 of Corvus hawaiiensis. Classification (NCBI taxonomy): domain Eukaryota; kingdom Metazoa; phylum Chordata; class Aves; order Passeriformes; family Corvidae; genus Corvus; species Corvus hawaiiensis. The sequence goes on from NC_063215.1 coordinate 106,219,236, forward strand.
CTGTCCCTGAAAATTCAAAACTATACACAGAGCGTTTCCCTGTCCCCAGGGACAGGCTCTAAGGCTGGGCTCTCACTTGCACAGAATGAAGAAGAGCTGCTGCACTTGCCAGCGGCTCTGGGGTCTCGCGATCAGCGCTTTGAGCGCAGCCTTTGTACACACTCCGCCTCCCTGAGCCGAGCAGCATTCCTGGGCATGGGCACCGACGCTGTAGGCCAACATCCTCCGGGCACAGCTGCAGGAAGGAGATTGCAACGAGTCCTGGCTGAAGGAGTCTCCAGTCTGCTGCAGCCCTTCACCTGGGGCGGAATTGTCTTGTGCCGCCATGGGGGGAGCAAAGGGGTGATGGGCTCTGTGCAGATGAGGGTCTCCTCGATGTGCTGCTGGTCGCTGGGCCCGATACAGCTGCTGGTGCGTTGCCCCGCAGCATCAGGAGCCTGCATGGAAAAATAACGCTGCCAGTGCGAGTGACAGCCACCCATCCCTGCCATGGCCCTGCCCACAGGGCGTCCTGCCTACCAAACTGCTCGAGTCAGGTCATGTTAGAGCAACATAAAAAATGTTCAAATGATGCATTTTCCACATGCTGTCAAAATCATGGCCATACAATCCACATGTTGGAGGCAGACCGCTGTCAGCAGAATGGGGGAAGCCCCAGCAGCTGCTCTCCCCATGGCAGGATGCCCATGGCAGCAGAGGCAAGTCTCTGACCTTGCCCACTGCAGTGGGACCCAGGACAGTGCTTTGGAGTTGTTCCCACTGAACTCAGGCTGCTGCTACAGCAGCAACATCACTTCGCACATTTGATAACAAAGAGTTGGAATGGCACACAGGACTTGCCCCAAGAGCTACAAATAAAAGGCGGGGTGGTTAGAAGAGTTTGCTCCTTTTTAATACAAGCAGGCCTGGATTTAAGCAGGGACACTGGGCTAATCATACTGGGGACTGCTTTATAAGCCTTGTCTCTAGCAATTCCCACCAGTCTGCAAGATTTTGTCAGTAGAAAGGGGTAGATAAGATTTTACAGCACATCCATGAGCAAGTCTGGGCCAGAACTCAAAGCACAAGACAAATACTCCCAAATCTGCCCCCCATGGGGAAAGGAAGCAGAAAAGCAGATGAAACAAGTGCCATTGCAGCTAAATTGCCTGCATTTATCTTCTGGTCCAACCTTTCTGTACAAAATCTCCTCAATTCAAACACACAGCTTAAGATCAAGGAATAAAAGTGTTTCGAGAGCATTTCAAGCCTGATTCCTCTTACTTGCACGGAAAAGTAGATGCTAAATTCCTTAAAAACACAAATGCAGGTCTGTTTGGGACTGCATCCTTCAAAACAAGGAATGGAGGTTTAGAAGCACAGAACTGTTTCCATTGGGAAAGACCTTTAAGCTCACAGAGTTCCCCCAATAACCTGAGCCCGCTAACACTGCCAAGGCCACCACTAAAGCATATCCCAGGACGGGATGCCATTGGCCTTCTTGGCCACCTGGGCACACGCTGGCTCATGTTCCGCCACTGCCAAGCAGCACCCTCAGGTCCTTCTCTGCTGGGCAGCTTTCCAGCCACTCTGCCCCCGGCCTATAGCCTTCCGTGGGGTTGTTGTGGCCCAAGTGCAGGACGGGACACTTCACCTTGTTGAACCTCATACAACTGACCTCAGCCCATGATCCAGCCTGGCCAGATCTCTCTGTAGAGACTGCCTACCCTCCAGCAGATCAACACTCCCACCCAGCTTGGCGTCGTCTGCAAACTGGCTGAGATGCCCTTGATCCTCTCCTCCAGATCATTGATAAAGATATGAAACACGACTGGCCCCAGTGCTGAGCCCTGGGGAACACCACTTGTGACCAGCCACCAACTGCATTTAATTCCATTTCATTCCACCACTCCCTGACAGTCTTCACCCAGGGAAGGAAGAGTGCATGAAGTACTTCAGGCTTTTCCTCAGGCTTTGTTCTCTGTTTCCCCCCACATAAAAGGCAGAGATTCTCCTCAGCCCTCCTTTTGTTGCTGTTGTATTTACAGCAATAGTTCTACTCTCTTTTGCAAGTTTCTAGGAAGAAATTCTTTACTGTGAGGCTGCTGAGGCACTGGGAACAAGTTACCCAGAGAAGCTGTGGATGCCCCAAGCCTGGAAGCGTTCAAGGCCAGGTCGGATGGGGCCCTGAGCAACCCGGTATAGTGGAAGGTATCCCTGCCCACAGCCAGAGCTTTGGAAGTAGAGAATCTTTCAGGTCCTTTCCAATCTAAGTCATTCTGTGATTCTACGATTTCCCTGCAGGAGTCAGATTAAACTTGGGCTTTGTCCCTTGCAATTTTGTCCCTGCATAACCTCACGACATCCGTAGAGTCCTCCTGAGTTGCCTGCCCCTTTCTCCAAAGATGATAAACTCTCCTGTTCCCCTGAGTTCCAGCCAAAGCTCTCTGTGGGACCCATTGAGAGTGGGGCTAGTACATAAGGCAGGGAGTCAGGTATATCTTCCAAGGTTTCATTTCATAGGAGTAATAGCAAGGAAATAGGTCCATGATGTTCTCCCATTGTTGTGCAGCAAACATACAGTAATGTTATATGAAACATGCTCATGGCAAGCACGCTACAGAGCCCATCAGGACTGGAGCTGCTGTGGAGGTCAAACACAGTTTATCATCAGTCAGAGACTTGATGGGAGGATAAAATTAAATTTGAGTGATGTCAGTTCTTTGAGGCTTTTCTGAGCCCTGAAATTTCAGCTTAGAGATCATGTACCTGAAGCATGAGTTTTATCTAGTGCAACAAGCCCATTGGAACGGGGCAGTTTCCTCAGGCCTGCGGGAAAATCCCACTGCAGATCCTTGTGCCACTGATTCCATCTCTCCCCACCTTTCTCAGTTCTTGGTGGCAAGGTCACTTAGGTTAGACACACAGCTCCCAAGAAGTGCTCCTGTATTTTTCTGCACAATGAATTAAAGTGGGATTACACATCCCAAATCTGTGCTTTCTTTCTGGAAAACTGATAGATTTGGGGAATTTCTGGAGCAGGAAGCTTGCTTCCTCAAATATTTCCTGTGCATGGTAATGAGCACAGAGGAAAGATTTAATATTAAAAGCTTTGCCCAGGCAATGCTCTTTTGACAAGTTCCCTCCTTAGCTCTCCTTGGGAAGATCTGAAAGGTTCAATGTCCCCAGCAAAAGCTCCTGCAATGGCTGCCCGCCAGCAGAGCAGGGCTGTCAGCTGTGAACCAAGTGTTGCCACAGGCAGCAGCTTACCCAGGGCAGCAAATCAGGAGCTAGGAAGGAGCTGATCTGAAGGCCAAACCTCCTTAGCTCCTTCCAAGAGCACTGCAACAATTCCTCATTCCAAGGCGGTGCAGTGCTGGACACCAGAGCTCTGTGTGAGGACTGGACACAAGTTTGCTCCCACCAAGTGCTGTGATGGTTTCTGCAGGAGCTCTGGGCTCCTGTGCCTGCCGGACACCATGAGGAGAGAAGGAGCCGAGTACACTGACACACCTTTGCCTTGAGCATAGCCCGGCCTTGACCAAACACACTGAAAGGTTTCCCCTTTGGCCCATGTCTCGAAACATCAGGCCAGCTGCGTGAGGGATAAAATGATGTTTTCGTTCAGGCATTGCAGGTAGCCATGAGAAGGAGTGCTCATGTCACACAAGCAAAGATGTAACGAGCAGGAGGCCAGGCCTGCTGAGTGTGGGCGGGAGGAAAAGGGGAGGGAACCCACGCTTGTTACCGGCAGAGAAAGGGGAGGGGAAAGGAGCTGTTGCTTGGAGCCTGGTGGGCAGTCGGAAAGAATGTAAGTTCCTGAGCAGCCGGCACGTGGGAAAGGGGACAGGCAGCCCCATGGGCCAGGAAAAGGCATAAAGGTTTGTGCATTTGAGGCAGAGCTGTGCCTCATCAGGGATGTTATAAATAAAATATGTAATTCGTGCTATTCTATCTAAAACTGAAATGTAATGAGACCCTACAGAGACCGAGTTTCTAAATCCCTGCACCAGCGTGGCTGAGAGAAAAATTTCACAACACTAAAAGTATTTCTTTCACAATAAGTGAGGATTCCACCTAGGTGGGGTTGGATCTTATCACCGGGACATTTGCACCATGACGACTTGATCACCACACTCTGATATCTACAGCGCATCTGAGAAGGAATCGGACATTCCGGGAACTAAAAATAACTGTTCCGGGAACCAGAGATGGCCCATCCATCAGCAGAAATGGCCCACTCATCACCCAGGATGGACAATTCATCAGACCCAGGAAAGGCTTTGTGCGGCCCAACTACTCTGGGACAAGAAAACTTCATGAATACGAGAAGAATAGAATTAATTCGGACTCTGCCCAAAAACTGTATAAGAAGGGACCAGCCAAAGCAGCACTCGTGAACTTGGAAGGTCTGATGCAATAGAGATCAGATCTATGCGTGTTCACCCAGCTCCGACCCCGGGCTCGTGCTGTTTTTCTTGATCGTGGTGTTTGAAAACGATATTTCGGTCGCATAATAAATGTCATTTCTTTATTAATTTTGATTGGGCAACTCTGTTTATGTTAAGGGAGATGCACTCAACTCAGCTGACTTGTTTATACTCATAAAGAGTTTTGCTTAGATGACTTTCTCCTCTTTCAGCCTTATGGCTGAGTGAATATTTCTCACAGCTGTTTGACAACTCAGGTTGGTTTGTTGTCAGAGAATTTCCCTCAGAAATAGGAGGGTTATCTTCTTCTGTGCCTTCCTCTCAGCAGCCTTGGGGCTCTTGCTGTGTGAAGCCATCCCCCACAGGGGACTACTAAAATATGATCGCTGGCCAGCATTTTTCTCCTAGGAGAGCCCTGCTGCTGTTCCACAAATCTTTCCTAAAGGCCCAAACCAACTCCAGACACTCTGCCTACAGCAGGTTTCCACAAAGAGCTGCAGAAATCCAGGACAGCTACAAGCGAGTGTGGGAAGGGTTTTGTCCTGGTCCTGACAGGAGAATTCTTAATGATCTGAGGCAATTTCATTCAGATGTAGCATAGGATCTGAGTTTTTTCTATTGATATGTTTCAGGATGTCTTACAAGCCTTGGGAGAATGAGGTACAAGGCTGACATCGACAGCGTGATCGTATCCAAGTATAATTGTCCATTTTATTATTCTTCTATTTTTTTCCACTCTAATAAGCCAAGGCAAGCTTTTCCTGGAGACAGAACGTGTGTGGGATGAAGTTTGGTCCCTCACAGGGTCACAGGGCTGGCAATGACAAAGCAGGCAATCTGCTTCATTGGGAACCACTACAGAGCTACACTCCAGTGTGGGTTTCAGTAGCAGGGTATTATTAAGAGCTCCTTTCCTGCATGAGATACAAAAAGGAGGTCCCAAATGATCTTCATGCAAGCATGCAGTAAAGAACTGATCCTGCTGTCCTAATGAAGCTAATGCCTATAATGTGGAGCCTTCCAGGAGGCTGCTCTGCAGAGGTTCTGATGTGCCAGTGTCTCTTCATTCACACAGCCTGCCTCAAGTGGCTGCTGGCAGGAGCATGTTTCCCTGTGCAGCTCTTTAGAAGTTTCCAGGGAATCTCTCACATGAAATACTGTAGCTTCCGATGCTTTATGTTGGCATTGTGGCCTCTGTTATATTTTGTGTCTCCACTTTGCACTTGGGACTGACTGCACTGGTCCCAAGGAGGTTACCCTGGAGTCAGTAGTTTCCCTGTCAACTTCTCAGATGCTCTTACCTTCCAAGGCCTTGCCTCCCAATCCAGAATAGCCCTCCTTCCTCAAAGCCCATATCTAACTCTTTTTTATTATTAAGCTGACCATTTTGCAGGGCAAAAAATCCAGATTTAAGACATTGGTTTTCTGCTACTTTGCTGCCACGTGATTTAATCCTCTGTGAAGCCATGTAAAGAGTGATTCATCCTCTGAGTTTTAAGGGCTCTGTTGGAGAGTGTTTCAGAATGAGCTACATTGTTCCACTTCCATTAGGAAAATCAGCCTTTAGTCAGACTGGCCTGAAAGTGGCCCAATCTCACACAGTTTAGAATGAAAATCCTCGGGGAAAGCAAATTATCCAGTTTCAAGAACACAATTCACGTTTTGCTAACACTCCTGCAATCCTAAGCTTTTCTTTTCATGTCCTCTAAAATATTGCCACAAAGAGAAGAAAATATTGATCCAAATGCTTACGGGCATTGAAACCCAGGAGTTCTTTTAGGAACCAGGAAGAAGATGTTTACTAAAATCAGCATGAATTAGGACAGATAAGAATCTCTGTCAAGAGCAAGCTCCGTCTCTGCCCTTCTCTATCAAACGCAGCGGCTCTCCAGCATCCAGGGCTGAGGCCTCCATCATGCAGGAGGTTTCATTCTGCTGGCCACAGAGCAATGCCATGTCTGCTGCCAGTGCACTGTGGCAGTAGCCCATCCATTGGGAGAGGTTCTAGGCATATGTAGCTTGCTGCTCTCAGACACAATCTCTGGGTCTTATCAGAGCTCTGCAATCTGGAAGCTGTCTTGCCTGTTGCCCAGCATGGCGCTGTTGGGGGCTTGAAGTGTGCCAGAGATTTACAGGAACCTTTGCTTCCATTAACAGGCCTCCCAGTGAGCCAGGCCAAGGAGACGGATCACCCCACCAGTGCTGGCCTTACGAGTGCCGAAGCTCTGAAGGATGGCTTTGGAAAGGTGAGGGATAAGGACAGGGATGAGCAGACTTCCTTTCCAGTGACTGTTTAGTGCTAGGCCCAAACTGTCCCTGAAAATCATAATCTTCCACTCTTGGGGGGTGGGGATTCTCTTGGGAATATATTTGACAGCTACAGAGCAATTGCTTGGCTATTTCCAGTGGTGGCAAGGTCACTGGTTTGGAGATGGTGCTAAGGTCATGCCAGAAGCATTCTTTATGTGCAAAGGCCCTTGTAGAGAAGTTCTGAATGGCAGAGCAAGCTACACATCAGTGAATGTGGGCAAAGTGCATCCTGGGAAGCACAGAAGCAAGGATTCTAATGCTGAGTGTAAGCAAGGGTGCAAAATAAAATGGGAGAGTTTGATTTTTCCTGGTTACCTTTCTTGCTGTATCTCACAGCCCTCTCATTCTCAATTTTTCCATGCATTAACATCAATGTTTCTGCAACTTGTTTTCATGTGACTCCTCTTTTTGGCCGCACGGTCTCCGAGAGCAGCTGAGTCCTTCAGAAGCCAGAAGTGAGAAACAGCTGCAATTCCTGGCCATGAGTGTTAAGCAACAGCTACTTACCCCTCCTTGCTGCGTATTGCACATGGTTTTTATTCTCCTGCCATGGCCTGTAGGAAGGGAACTGCCTGCTCACTGATCACGTAGGCTCTTCATCTGTCTTGGAGCACTCCTGTGATTTTCTTGCTTCAAGCAGGGCCTCCTGACACAGGCTGAGAAACAGTACCTTGGAGCAGTGGGAGGTTATGGCAATAAAGTGTTCCACCTCACTGTGTGTAATTGCCAAGGTGAGGACAGGAGACATTCTTCAGAAACCATTGGTTTCTGTGCCACTGTTATACTTGAAGTTCTTTGGGATAACAAAGAGATGTTACCCAGCTCCAGCAAGTTTTCTGGTCCTTTCCATTGTCACCCTCCACTTCCAAGCTCCTCTTTGGTCCCTGCAGGCTTTAGCCTACCGCCTGTCAATGGCACAGCTTCCAGTGTGCAGAGGAAACACCCTGGTAGTGCCTTGAAGAAGAAGGTCTTGAGGAAGCAGGACAACGTGCCCTTACTGCCCAAGAAGCCCATCATCCATGGAGACGGCAGCTTCCCACGCAACTCCTCAGGTAAGCCTGCTCCACAGCAGCTTTTTCCTGCACCGGTTTTCCTTGCACAAGGAGCACAAACTGCCTCCTGATTCAGCCACCACAGCTGGGATCTTGGGTTCATAGCCTGTGCTGAGAATGAACAGCAAATCTACTCTTGAGTTACTCCAGCTCGGCAGAACTGGAGCAGTTGGTTCTTATTGATCCATTGGAAAGCTGAGCTGCATAAAGTAGTGGTAAAGACCTAAGCTCTGGCTTTTGCCCATCCTGATAGAGCAAACTACAGCACTGGTGCCAGGAGGCAGCTGTAACTGCAGGGATGAGCTCGGGGCAGTCTGGCAGGGTGTGCTCACTGTGCACCTACGAGTACCACCACGATCAATTGTCCACTCTCCATCTTGGCCCTCTGCCTGTGCTGCTGTCCGCCTCTGCAGCCAGCTTTCCTGCTCTCCCAGCAAGGGTTGTCTCTGCATGGCAGTCAGCCACTTGGTGCAGCCGTGCTGCTGCTCCCAGAAGTGCCCAATGGCTTCTCGCCGCTGCCATCCCACGGCCTGCAATGCCAAGAGGGAACAAGCAGCGCCTCCTGTGTCACCCCACCCAAATACAGCGGCCTGTGTAGCAGGTGACAGCCAGGAGGGGCTGCCTGGTGCTCCCAGGCTGTTTGCTGCCCGCAGTGAATACACAGCACATAGTCCCTAGTGGCTCTTGCCTCTCCTGTGAGGGCAGCCTGCCTGTGCTATGATCCTGAGTAGGGTGAGAGAAGAAGAAGGGAGCTAGGAATGATACTTTGAGTGCTCTTTTCTAGTGATGCTACTTCCATGCTCACAATTGACCAGAACTAGCCTGACGTGGCTCCCCATTCCTATTGAATATATATGTGTACATCCACATCCTTCTGCAGTGACACCACTGATGGCAGTGACAGGGGTACACCAGTGACAGCCAGATTAGCTCCCATCTGAATATTTTTGATGTTACACTTCCTCCATACTGTGTGAGAACATGCAGGGTAGCACAAAACTTCTACAGATTCTAGAGCAGTTCATCTAGATTCTGTGCAATATTTAAACTCCATCATTTGAGACAGCTCAGATGTTTCCTTGTACACATTAGAAAACGACCTGTTGAGTGCATGACATGAAATTGATGATCAAGAGTCCTTTGGATGACAAGTGGGTTTCTTAAGAAATGCATTTATCATCTGAATTTTCTCATACCTTGTAAACTGACTATCAAGAGATTGTGTCTGCCAACAATTTGCATCTGTATTTACGTATTCTTATCATCAATTTGCATTTGGAAGGCTTTTTTATCAACCATCTGGGCTAGAGATTCCATTTTTCCACAAGAGAAAGCTTAGGCTTGCACAGTGTGCACACAAGTCCATTTGAGGACAAACAAATTTCACCTCAGCATCTTTCAAATACAGCCAGTGTGTACTTTATTGAAATAGTAAAGATTCATGATGCTTGGAAAGAACAAAATCCATGAACTACTCCCTTCCCAAGAGCAGGCTGAAATGTAAGTGCACTCAGCTGCCCTCTGTCTAGAATATTTGAAGCCAATGGGAACAGAGGCGCTGTGAGGTGTGAAGGGTCAGGTATCGCTGTTCCCTGGTAGCTGCTCTGAGGGGATTCAGCCGGGCCCAGCAGGACTCGCTTGTTCAGGCTCGGCTTGGTGCTGTCACGAGGCAGCTGCAGGTCTTTCCTCAGGGAGTTGCAGAGTGCCTCTGTCCTCAGGGCTCGGGGAAATCAGGGCACTGAGACAGGAGAGGCAGCTGAGGGGTCCCTCGTGGGGAGCAAGTCCTGCTGGTGGGCACTGTCTCACAGGGAGTGGGAGCTCTGCGGCCTCAGGAACGTGCCGCTGGCTGTGGTACCTGTGGCACTTGGGAGCTGGCGCTGTGTGGGCAATTGTCAGGTTGAGCCAAGGAGCTGTGCCCAGCTGGGGGGGCTGGGAGAAAGCAAGGAGCCAGAGAGCAGGGAATTCTCTGAGCCAGTGCCAGTTTGTACCTCATGGAAGCCTGGCTGGGAGATGGGGCTGCAGGCCGCTCCATGGCGGGGTGCCTTGCCCGGGGCTGCAGCGCTCATGGCTGACCCTCTCCTTACAGTGACCCCGCAGACGGCCACTGGTGCCGAGCGCCGAGAGGAGCCGCTCCGTGGGAAGGGGCAGAAGGACGGAGCCTCTTTGGAGCCACAGCAGTCCTTGCTCGAGGCACTCTCCTTGCTCAGCAGCGATGACTGGTAAGAAAGGCCCCGTTCACTCTGTCTCCCTCTTAGCGTTAAGGTAGGTTAGGAGAGCATCTTGCTAGTGCCTCTGAGCCCCAACAGCCCAGAGGGCCGAGGGGCACCAGTGAAACCACTCCAGAGCAGAGAGAGGATAAAGATTTGAGAGCAGCCTTTTCTTGGCCTTGGTCTGCAGCAGTGCTCCAGCTGCAGCAGGTCCGTGCTGTTTCCTCGCTTTGCCTGCTGCTCTGTGGGGCTGCAAAGGAAATCTTGAGGGAAGAGAGAAAGCTGTGGGACAAGATGATTTGCTGGCTGAAGCCAGAAGCAGGATGGCAGCAGTTTGGAGTGTAGAGATTTGGGTGCCTCGGGGCCCAGTGGGACTGAGTAAGATTTGTCTCTGGCCCCACTGCTGGCAGCAGTGGCAGGAGTCAGGGTCTGCCTGTGACCTTCCGCATGTGAGTCCCAGGAGCAGCTACAGGGAGTTCTTCTTTCTGAGAAATGCACTGAGTTGTGCTATAGAGTCACTCAGCCTGTCATTAGTCCTGAGGGGCTCATGGCAGAAGAGAAGGAAAAAGAAATAAAATCCTCTAGGAATCTTGCACTTTTGCAAGTCAACTCTTTCCTTCTCACTGCTTCATATGGGCCTGAGATGTTTTGTCAATACTCACAATGTGTCCCAAACTTAGACACTGACAGAAGGAGGCCTGTAGAGGCCCAGAGGTGATAACCCCACAACTATTAGGTGATATTGGTTGTCTTTTTGATGTCTGGGTTATCATCTACTCACTGCTGGATGCTTCATTCACCCTGGGATAAGGACTCCATTCACCCTGGGATAAGCATGAAAAATCTGCTGCAATGCATCTCCTTGTGCAGTCGCCTTTGCTCTGCCCTGTCTCTTCTGCTTTCTCTTCCCCATTTCTGTTTGGTGCCCTGTGAGGTGCAGAGAGCTTCTGCAGCTGTGGGGGGGTCCGGGTGACACTCAGGGATGCCCGTGGCATCGGCCGCCAGCCCTGCGCTGCAGCCCCGATGCATCACGCGCCTTCCTGTAGCTCAGGTCCTGCCCAAAGCAAGTGCTGAGAGAGGGAGTTGTTTGCACCTTGTAAATAACATGTTGCTGCTGTTTTAGGTAGGGGCTTTTGGGAAAAGCTAGACTTTCAGCTGTTCTTGCCCGGGTGTGGAATCTTCTGGGGCATCCTGCTGCTTTCCTGGAGACTGTGTGAGGTGGAGTGGAGTGGGTGACAGACAGGCCTAGATTGCAGAGTGGAAACTCAGCTACAGAGTGCCAGTGCAGACTCTCACTGCTGAACTGCCTGCTGGAGCTGGCAAAGAAGGAAAATGCCCCAGACACAGCCCAATGGGACTGTGTCTCAGGGACAGGTACAGGGAGGTGACAAGAAACAGCAGCATGGCACGGTCTCACAGCCTCCAGGAAGCACTGACATAGGGACTTCATGTGCCAGAGACTTCAGAAAGGCTGTCTTGTTAAACGGCCACAAATGAAGACTCTGAAAGCCCTCTATTTGCCTCTTGGATTTGTGTATGCTTTTGACAGCCACAGCAACCTGTGGCAGCGAGTTCCACGATTTCATCAAGTACTGCTTGAAAAGCACCTCCCTTTGTTTGACTGAGCCACCAGCCTGGTAAATTCAGAGGGTGCTGCCTAGTTCTTGGGTGGAGAGAAAGTCAATCTTTTTGGTACTTGCCTTTCAGGGAGCTGAAGGAGAAGGGACTCTTCAGCATCAAACACCTGGCTGAGTCCCACTCAGAAGTCCTTCTTTGTAGACTTCGTGAGGTTTGCTTGGCACTTACCAACGAGGTAAGAACATTGTTCTGAATCGTCCTCCGTGCTTCTTACACGGTGTGTAGAGTAGATATGTGCTTGTTCACCTCCCTGTGTGCTCAGGAACTGCCTTCATTTCTGTTTCTAGACCTTATCTTTCTCATGTCTGTCAGCTCTCTATAGGATCTGTGAGCACATGTAGCTCTATTTACTGGTAGGTCGGGCATCTGACACTCTCCTCTTGGAGCGAGCTGCCATTACAATGCAACGTGCAAATGCAGAAGCGGAGACACTAATTATGTTATTTGCTGCAGTCCAAATCTCTGCCCAAGCTGTAATTCAACACTGCCAATTAGTCTGTAGACTTGAGCCTGTGTTTTCTGTTTCCTGGCTGAGGGCTTCAACTGCTGCTGTTGCTTTTTCAAACAGGAGCAAATGACTCTTTTGTCTTTATGACTTGTGCCTTTATGGCTTGAGAGCAGCCCTTGCTTTAATTTGTTTCTTTGTTTTTTGAATAAAAGGGCCTAAAACCAAAGCAGTGGACATTCCAGAAGAGTTAAGTAGAACACTTTAAGTGAAATAATATGTTTTAGGCCTGCAGGAAGCAGGCCTGAGGCATAGCTCAAGTAGGTGCCAGAGTTAAGTGCCTTTCTGTGCTTGTGCTCTTCTGCTCTGCCTGTGCTTTTGTGTTCCCCTGGACACAGCGGGAAGTGTTGTCATTTCCTGGGACTTTTGTCTAAGGCAACTGGTTTTCTTTTCAAGGTGATTCTTATGTTTCCCCTCATGACTTCCCCAGGTGACCAACCTTCGCTCAAAGGTGTCTTACTCTGCAATCGTCACTCTTGGAGAGCTCTTTGTGACCTTGCAGAAGGACATGGACTCGGAGGTGGATGAGGTTGCTCGGGTCCTTCTCCAGATGGTGTGGAACTCCCCAGAGTTTGTTCAGAAAGCAGCCAGTCACACCCTGGGAGTCATGGTGGAGCATGTGACTCCTGCACGAGCAATGACTGCTCTCATGGACAGTGGAGTCCAGTAGGTTCTTCTTCTCTTAGTGATATTCTTCACCTTCTATTGTGTGGGGGGGAGAAGGGCTGAGAGAGAGAATGGGAATGGTGGGAGGGAAGGGTCCTGTATCCTGCATCTTCTGTGATCTCAGTGACTTGATTCTCCAATCAACCTCACTTCTTTCCTCTTGTCACCTATTTCTGCCCTCGTGCAGCCCTTTAGTTGACAGAATCACAGAGCTGTAGAATATGCTGAGTTGGAAGGGGCCCATCAGGCTCATCGAGTCCAGCTCCTGCCCTTGCACAGAACAAACACGCCAAGGGTCACACCATGTGCCTGAGAGCGTTGTCCAAAGGCTTCCTGAACTCTCTCAGGCTTGGTGCTGTGACCAGTACCCTGGGGAGCCTGTTCCAGTGCCCAGCCACCCTCTGGGTGAAAAACTTTTTCCTGATATCCAAGCTCAACCTCCCCTGACTCAGCTTGCTGCTGCTTCCTGGAGTTCTCCCAGTCTGTCCGAGTTGCCTAGATGTGGTGAATGGTGGGCAAGTGAAAGTGCCTGCAAAGGCTAAGGATAGAGCCCTGTGGTTTTGTGGGAAGAGGGACAATTGCAACTGCAGCTGTGAGCGCTCTTTGATATTTCACAGCCCTAACCACAGAGGCCTTGGGAAAAACCATGCATCCTCATTATGCCATTCACTTGAGAAGTAAGGAGGGTTCTTGCTGGGGCATGGAGCACATGGGGGAGAACGTGCTGGGTGTGGCACAGCCTGCACAGCAGGTGCAGCTCCTGCCAAGAGGAGTCTTGTAGGACTGTCCTGGCCTTAGAGGCCCACTTGCTATTCAAACTGATGTCTCATGTTAGCCTTGAGATGATGAATCACTGTACAGGCACCTTCACAGGCCGACTGCCATGGGACAGCTGAAGCAGGTGCTGCCTTAAGTGTTGGTGCTGGGCCTGATAGTGCCCAAGAGACACTGTCTAGAACAGGACAAGCTGGCTAAACTGACTGCCACCCTTTCCTCAGCTTTGGAAAAGGGGGAAACGTTCAGATGTATCTCTCGCCAAGCCTCACAGAAGAAACTGGCTGCATTGCAGAATATTCTGCAACTTCATGTCCCACAGCGTGTTTTCCCTGCATTTGTTTCTTTCCCAAGGTCTGCAGATTTGGGGGTAAATGGGTGCAAATATCCTCAATCCTGCTGCGGCTGTCTGTGTAGTGGCTGGCTCCTGATGGGTCAGCCTGGGTTGTCTTTAATTTCCCTCTTTCTCAGAGTGAATTTGGGGAAAGACATTGAGTATCAGATAGTGCAGGGAGACTGAATTCCTCACTCTTGCTTGCAGGCAGTCCTTCTGTAGAGTGCTAACTTTGTGTTTCTCTGCGGACAGAACCTTCTACAGGTGTCCCAAGTGTCAGGGAGAACCCAGGCCTCCTTCCCCCAGCAATGACAGGGAGCATGCTCTGGCCAAGGCCTGCGCTGTGTCCCTCTGCTCCCTGTGCCCCAGTGTCCGCTCTCTTCTTCCCAGGAGCCGCCACGTCCAGGTGCGGAAGTGCGCGGCCCAACTCCTCCTGTCCTTGATGGAGAAAACTGGAGTCACGAAGCTCGCAGGAACGCCCAGGGCTGAGAGGCTGGCGCACGCGGCAGGGACGCTTGCTCAGGACTGTCACGAGGACACAAGGTAATGATCTTCATTTCACCTCCTAAAACAGGAAAACTGTTGGGTGTCTGGCTGTAAAGGGCAAAACCACAAAAGAGTGGAAGCTAAAGGAAATATCAAGTTCCCTCACTGTGTGGATGAGGTTCACAGAGTCACGGAATACGCTGAGTTGGAAGGGACCCATCAGTGTCATCGAGTCCAGCTCCTGTCCGTGTGCAGGGCCCCCCAAGAGTCACTCCATGTGCCCGAGAGCATTGTCCAAAGGCTTCTTGAGCTCTGTCAGGCTTGGTGCTGTGACCACTGCCCTGGCTTGTCTGGGGAAATGACTGTGCTGGGGAACCTGAGGTTGTCCCGCAAGAGGGAGCATTGCCAACTTCCTGGGACTTGAATGATTCTTTCCTGAGATCAAAAGAGCCATCAGATGAGCCAGTCAAACAGTTTTACTTGGCCTTAGGTGCACAAGACAAAGCCAAAATGTTGTCTAATGTTCATCACTGAAGGATCGCATACATCTATTTCTCATTAACTTAAGACTTTCCTAGAAATATTCCAGGGGTCTTTAGCCAATGTATTCAGTCTTTCTAAACCTCTTCTGCAGATTTCTATAATGCTCTTATCTGTGGCTGAATGACCTCCAAATTGCTTCTTGAAGAAAACTGTGGTTTCCTAGTGGCAAAATCAACCCAAACCACCCAAATCCCCTCACTTTGAGGATTCAATTCCCATTAATAGCTGCCAAGAACGCATGAGCAACTAGCTGTCCCTGTGCATACATATGGTATAGAATAATCAAAAGCAAGCATGAGGCATTTGGTCCTGGCTTCCCTGCCAGTTAAAGAAAGGCAAATTACTGTGCAATGGCAGCAAGACACTGCTAATAAGCTCTGACTCAAAGCAGAGGTGTTTTGCTTGTTCCCTGGGATCCTTCGATGCCACAGAAGCGCACCCACAGTTTCAGAGTGAGATTGTATTTTTCTGTTGCCCCACGTTCTCCTCTTGCCTCTTGTGTTCAGCTGACAGCACTGTGCAGTGACAAGTGGAGGTAAACCTCTCTCTTTGCTGAGTAGGTAATGCCTTCTCATGCAGGTATGGCAGCTGCTGAGTTTAAGGTATCAGCTTATTCTGTTAATGCTCCTCCTTTGTTTGTTCACCTTCTATTCTTTCTTTCTTTCTTTCTTTCTTTCTTTCTTTCTTGTTTTAGGCATTATGGACAGGAGATGGTGAAAATGATGCTGAATCACCAAAAATTTAAAAGGCTTTTGGAACAATCTCTTTCCACCCGTGACCTGGAAGATATTCTGACAAGAATGAAGAAGAAAGTAAGTGCTTGGTAGGAGAAATGTCTCCTTTGTGCAAGTATTGCCACTGCTGATATGAGATCAAACAGACCTAATCTTATCTCATTCCTTTCCTGCCAAATCATTTTGCTCCTGGGAATGAACTATTGATCTGTAGCCTGTTCATCTGCAGAGCACAAAGGAATTGATAATATTAGGGGAAAAGTGTGGTATTGGATATTTTGAATATTGGCCACAAACAGGGAAGGGAAAGAGGAGAAAATGGGTTTACATTTAAGCATAACCCCCCACCCCACTATCCCTACTCTGCCCCCAGTGACGCAATTAAGTGAGAACAGTGCTTCTGGAGATAACAGAGTCTTTGCAAAAGACACAGGAAGCAGTAGTGCCAAGAAAATTTCCAAATATACAAAAGATGTCCCAGTCAATCCCAATTCCTACAATTACTGTCTGTCTTCTGGGAATACTGCCTTGCTGTCATGCCCTGTGCAGCTGGAAGAAGCTTGGTGAATTCAGCAGCATCCAGTGGAAAATCATTTGTTTGCCTGGGGTATTTTTATTCTTTTTACCTACATTATAGAAGGGAGTGTGCCTTTGTGCAGCAACAGGGAGAGTGAGTGTGGAACCAAATCAACTTCCAACACAATGGGCCAACCTCCAAAGAGTCCAAATTTTTCTGCAGCTTCCTTTAAGAGCATTAGTTCCCTACCAGTTTGCATTATTCCCATTTATGCTCAAGAGGAATGCATTTGGGATTTTAGACTGCTGCTCAGTATGGTAGCAGCCATAACCTGCCATGGGCTATTGAAAACAAGGAGTTGGCATCACTGAACCTCTGGCCTATTTCCTTCTGTAAGTTCGGAAAGGTTTGCCCAAGCCTTGGTTGCAGTGATCCTGGTTATAAGTTGTGTTTTAAACAGGTAATTTCCTATTTTACATTCTAAAGATCCATGGGGTTTCTTTATGCCTTTGTAGGGGATGGAAACGCAGAAGGATGAACACCCATCTGTCGAGAAGCCTGTGAAGAAGAGGAGCGATGGCTCGAAGAAGCCCCAGGCCACATTGCCTTCTAGTAAACGGTACTGAGCACTTTAGTTAGATGTGACAAAGCACATGGCAAGCTTTACATGTCTCTTCCTCAGGAAAATCTTTCTGGTGGAGATGACCTGTGCCAGAGATTGTTTCCTTTCCCTACAAATGCTCTATCATAAAAAATGTCTCCTTCTGCATTACGCTGAACACAACTTCTCTGGAAGGGTTTCCACAAAAAATGGGCGACAAAAAGACACCCATTGGTTGCAGCTCAGAAGATCCAGTGCAGTGGCAAGGACAGTGCTGTGGAGGCTGTGAGAGGGCCATGTCTCCGCTGCCTCACTTGGGACAAGTAAATTCAAGCAGGGTTTTTTTCCTCTGAGAGCAGTCTTTTTCAGATGGGTGTTTTGATGAGAAGTCCCAGTCTAGAAGCAAGATGCCGTTCCCCAAAATAGCACTTCCCATGCATGTGGTTTGGCCTTCCTGAGTCATGGTTTTCTTACCCTCAGACAGTACCAAGATGAGTAGTAAGTAGCAAGCCAGTTCCTGAGCAACTTTGGTCAACAGGTGTCTCAATGTGGACGTTTTGTCTTGACATTCCTGTCCTTCATACTGTTTGCTTGATGGACAGCATGTTTGGTTTATTTCCCCCTGTGCTGCAATCAGCATTTGAGACAGGAATTTGGTCCTTGCTGTCTCTTCCTGCCAGTGGGAGAGCTACTTGTACCTGTTGTCCTCTGATAACAGAGGGGATTTATTTAGCTCTGTCATGCTCAGCGCTGGCAGGAGAGTGACCACATGCCTCAGTAGCGTAGTCAGGATCTTCCCATGCTCAAGAGAGTTGTTCCCAGTGGGTTTGTTAAGCTGTGGATCTAGTCTCTAGGGAAGCAATCATGTGAGCGTAGTGCTGGGATGTCTGGCTTCTGTTTTTATCCCTGTTACGGATTTTCTGGATCCTTCAGATATGCCCCTATCCATCTGTTCAGATGCATCTGAGCTACTTTTCCAGATTGTCATGCCTGCTGTAGAGACACTTCTCCAGAGGGATGAGTTTCCTTATTAGAAGACGCACACCTCCCTTACGATGAGGCATTTAAACATGGAAGTAGCATCTCTCTTTCCTCACAAAGCAGTGCGACATGTGTACCTGGGAAGCCGTCTGGAGAGAAGTGAGATGCATCTCATCCTTGGTTTTCCTGAGTAAGCACTGGTGAGAATGTTGCTTGCAGATTGTCTCCTGTAATGATTGTCATGAGGTCTCCCGTTGTTTTTCAGATCAGGATTTTCTAGCTTGAAATCACATCATTAGGAAACCTCTCCAAGATGTTCTGCTCACAATTAACTGAAGGTATGATCACCAACAGGTCCGCATTTGGTTTTATTTTCCAGGGTGAAGTCTACCTCTGATGGACGCCGCCTACGCCGCCCAAAAGCCCAGGTCACGTTACCTCCGGCTGTGGAAGAAACGGAGCCGCTCCAGAAGCTGTACAATCTCCTGGAAGCCAAGGAGTTTAAGACACGGATGGAAGGAGTGGCACTCCTCCTAGACCTGTGCAAAAGCCGCCCCCAGCTCGTCTCCACTAACACTGTCCAAGTATGTAGGGTGTCTTCATTGTTCCTTTCCTTCAGCTCCTTTCCCAAGCCTGTAGCAGGCAAGTTAATTCAGTGTGTCTTGGCACTACATCCTGGCTGTGTGGGACAGGCTGCTGCCTCTTACCCTGAAATATTTAATTCAGGTCCACGCTTCAGGACAAGTTCTTTCAGTCCAGATGTATTTGTCTGGCAGGTGCCTATTGATGCTGTTCATCAGATGAGGACAGAGTTTTCTGCTGGTGTAACTTCTGCTGTCTCCTACTCCCACTTGGGTTAAGTGAAGGGAATCCAGCCACTGAAAGCGTGGCAATTATTCTCTAGACAAAAAAATGGGTTTGGATGGGGAAGAGAAATATCAGGCTGGGCAGGTTTAAACCAATTTTTTTTGAAAGGATACTTCTGTAAACTCCGACTTGTCTTGCACAGGCACAACTCTGGTTACTCGTTTCCATCGGCATCCCTAGTCCTCTTGGTAAAGACGGTGCTCACCCTTCTTGGGGGGGTCTTTTTTCTCTTTGGAAAAGGAGGGAAATGGCTAGGGACAGATCTCTTCCTTCTCCTCCCAGTAGCTGCTTTTTCCCTTTGTCCAGAAAATGGTGCCTGATAATGTGGCTGTCAAGGGACTGAACCTGCTCTAATGAGAGCGGTCCAGCACATTAAATTTCAGAAGTCTACCTGCTGGGTAGACAATTGGTCTGGATCCTGGAAGAGTTGATCAGAGCCCTGCACTTCTCCAGACACAGGTTCTGAGACAGATGGAACAAAACCTGGATCTCCTCCAGCCATAGTTTTGGCAAAATCGTAACTGCCCTCAGAACTTGAGGCAACTGTGTAGAAAAAGGGGCATTGTAAATATCTGGTTGCATACTTCGAAAGCAAAGATACCATTTTGCATCAATAAATGGGATGAATTTAATGACTGAAATGTGGAGAGAAACACCATAGGAACTATCCTGTCCCCACCCAAAGCTCTTCAAAATATATGAAAATCTTTCAACCAGCATGAGGTTGCGCAACCATTCCAGTGAGTGGCCCACAGGAAAACAGGGAAATTGTGCAAGCAAGTGCTGACCTGACAGGAAGGATCACTTTCATCTTTTACATTGCTGAGTGCTCACTTCTGCGTCCCTTCCTCAAACAAGGACATTTTAATCCAGCTTTCATGTTGTTTGTTCTCTTCACAGATTTTTGATTATTTTGTCCCGAGACTTGGTGATACGCACAAGAAAGTGAAGCAGAAGGCGCTGGACGTGCTGGCTGAAATCGTAGGCATCCTGAAAGATGGCTTAAACCCGGTGATCATCTGTCTGGTTGAAGGAATAACAAACAACCTAAACTCAAAGGACCCCGGGGTTTATGCCGCAGCTGTGAAAGCGCTGGAAGAATCCATGGCTCACTTAGGTAAGGCTGAGCCCTGGCATGGACTCTCCTCAAGTGTGTCTCTGCCTCTGCGAGTCAAGAGAACGCTGAGTGCCTTGACAGCTGTTGTTGTCTGTGGAAACCTCCAGCTGACATCCACCAGAAGCTGTGCAGGTGCAGTCCTTACGCACCAGTCCCCCACCAGGCTTGAATGTGCATCAGCATTTCCCAAAAGTCCCAGGAGCCCTTGGCTCTGTGCTGCTTGTCTGAAGAGGAAGTGCTGGACTACAGCTTTGCTGGAATTCAAGGCCAAAGGGATTTTTGGAGTTTGCCTGGGCCCCAGTTGACTTCCCAAATGAATAGCTTTGCTGTTGGCATGAAGGGACAGCGGCGCATCAGAACCTCTGCAGAGCAGCCTCCTGGAAGGCTCCACATCATAGGCATTAGCTTCATTAGGACAGCAGGATCAGTTCTTTACTGCATGCTTGCATGAAGATCATTTGGGACCTCCTTTTTGTATCTCATGCAGGAAAGGAGCTCTTAATAATACCCTGCTACTGAAACCCACACTGGGGTGTAGCTCTGTAGTGGTTCCCAATGAAGCAGATTGCCTGCTTTGTCACTGCCAGCCCTGGTGACCCTGTGAGGGACCACAGTTCATCCCACACACGTTCTGTCTCCAGGAAAAGCTTGCCTTGGCTTATTAGAGTGGTAGGACTCGAGGCTTGCAGGCCAATGCAGGCAACAGTAAATTCAAACATGACCCCCAAAACCGCGACAGATAGGCACAAGGAAAACCAAAATACATACGCCGGTCAAGTATTGGGAAATCAGTTCATTTTCCAGTCTCTCTGCCAAGATCTGATTTCACAGATGTTACAGAACCCCACAGGCTACTGAGGCACTGAGCACTAATAGCTCTTGTATGAGTAACTTGGAGTCTTGTCCCTAGATCCACACAGGTAACCTGACAATTTAAAAACAGCTTATCCTTCAGGTGGGAATGGAGGTGTGCATTTTGGAGCCTTCTCACCCTTTTCCATAGGGGAGAGAGAAGATCACCTCTGCAAAGCTCTGGGATGCAAAACCTTTTCACTGCTTACGTGTGATTGAAGTCTTGAGGTCCCTGATGTGAAATGTTTAACATAGCTCCTGGTACAGCAGACAACTCTGGATTTAAAAAGTGACAGGAGAGCTTTTCTTTTGGAATTTAAAATCCTCCCAAGTAGGCTGGAAGGAAAGAAGAAAAGGATTCAAAAATCGGCAGGAATTTCCTTTCTTTTACAAAATGTAGTTGCCCCTGCCCTTTCCCACCCCACTGTCCTTTCTCTTATGACCTCAGAAGAGAGAGCAGAAATGTGTGTTTCCCTTGTAGATAAAGTATCCCTGATGAAAGAGTTCAGCCACCGCAGGAGTGAACTGAAGGGCCAAGCTCTGCTGGATGTCACGGAGCATCTCTCAGGTATGGCCTCCCCTTCTAAGGCAAGAGGTCTTCCGAGGCAGAATTTACAGGGAATGCCAGTGAATAGACACTAGAGTGGCTCCTCCAAATCAGGAGGTGCTGAGCTTGTCCCTCCTGCCCAATACCCATGGAAGGTGTATTGGGCAGGTTTTCCCTGGCTGCTGCAGAGGTGTGCAGCATCTGAGATGGGGGCGGCACTCGGCCTCGGGGCTGAGCTCTCACTGGGGCATCTCAGAAGCTGCCTCCAGGAAAGGGAGGGGCTAAAAATTCCCAAGCTGGCTCCTCTCTTGGAAGCTCAGGGACAGCTCTGATCCTTTAGGGAAAATGGTGGCAAATGCTGTTTCAGGGGATCGGTTTGTTTTGTCCTCACAGAATTCTTGCTTTGCTCTTGGAAAGTTTTGAGGCGGAAGCCTGCAGTGCCTGGGGGTCACAGCTTAGGTCCAAACTCAGCACACATGTTAGAGGCACGGATTTTGTGCAAGGCAGCCTTTGGGGGCAGAGGGGCAGAAGCAGAGTGCTGAGGCTCCCTGCCTGTGCTGTGGAAGTGCCATTGGACTGAGCATTTCAGGGTGTGCAGTCAGGGTCTTCCTATGTCAGCGCTGCCCAAAATGCTCCAAATGCAGCTGATAATTGATTGCTCAGAGGAGCTTGCTATGTCAGCAATAGCCAAGGGATGGAAAAATGATAACCTCAATATATACTAGAGAAGACAGTGTATAGCCTTGCTTTATTTATAGCCTTGCTTTAGCGGGGTCTAAATCCACTGCTAATTAAGCCAGGTCACAAAAACGGAGTCATCCTTTTTATTAGAAATCTCTCAATTTCCTCTCTAAAGTGCCTTTCAAACCTTCAGCAGTGGGTTTAGACAACTTCTAAATGGAAATAAACAGCAATTTGACATTTTGGTCATTCATCATGCCGGAAACAGATTGTGGAATGATTTAGTAAAGGTGTGAAGTCTGCCACAGGTACAAGGCTCGGATCTGGAGAAATTAGTCCTGAGGGCTTGGTGGTTCTGTTTTGGGGATGTTCAGCTGCTTTGCCCATTTCTGGATCATGGGGCTCTCACTGTTATTTCACTGATCTTAGCCAGAGAGACTCCCAAAATCACAACTAGAGGTAGATCCTTGTTTGCATTAAGGCTGGTGGTTAAGAAGTTTGCGTCTCTCTTCCGGCAGCGCTTGTGGGATGGGTTTATCCCAGGAGCCCCGAAGTCGTCCAGCGCTACGCCCTGCCCGTGCTCTGGTCCTTCCTGGGGAACAAGGCGCTGCCTGTCCGAAGCGCCAATGTCCGCACTGTGGTCACCAAGCTTGCCTGCGCCCTCTACAAGGTGATGGGCGCCAAGCTGAGGAAGCATGCTGCCAGCCAGCCTCCGCATGTGCGGGAAAACCTCTCCGACATTTTGGGCTGGTGAAGGCTCGATGACCTGCAGGAAGATGACAAAGTGCTGAGTTGGACACCTCCGGACGTGACTTCTTAGCTGTGCCAAAAAGGACAGAATGCAAAGGAAGGGTGTGCACCTGCCCCCGCTCTCTCCACCCCCCTTCCTAGTCGTGGCATGGGGTGCCTGAAGCAACTTCCAATTGAGGACAAGGTGAAGGCTGAGCATGGCTCAGCCTCACAAAGAGGTAAGGCGGGAGCTGGGCCGCTCTCTGGCGGGAGGAAGGCTCTTGTGCCAGCCTAGAGAGCCTGGGCACATTGCCAGGGAACAGTTCTGCCCTGCATGTGCCCCCTGCACTGAGCTGTGCTGCTCCCAGTGCCCCGTGGAGCTGTAGGGCTGCTCAGCTGTGGGGCCGGGAGAGGAGCAGGAGGGTGCGTGTGCAGCTGAGCCATTCCTGGAAAGCACAGGCCTCTGGGCTCCCTGCTGTCCCAGGGCAGCCCAGAGGCCAGGCTGTTCCTGTGCTGGCTCTGTGCAAGTGGGTCAGGGTGTCTCCCTGGTCTGCCTCAAGTGGCTGCTGGCAGGAGCATGTTTCCCTGTGCAGCTCTTTAGAAGTTTCCAGGGAATCTCTCACATGAAATACTGTAGCTTCTGATGCTTTATGTTGGCATTGTGGCCTCTGTTATATTTTGTGTCTCCACTTTGCAGGACTGACTGGCTACACTCTTGCGAAGAAGTTTACCGTGGAATCTCCCTCTATGCTCCTTCCCTCCAAGCCATTGCCTCCCATCCAGAAGAGCTCTCCTTCTTCTAACACAAACAAAATAAGTAGCAGAGAGCAGGGGAATGGGGAAAATGGCACTAGCTACGATGAAGACAGTAGAGCAAACCAGGAGTTGAGTACAGAGGGAAAAGGATGGAAGGTAAGGAAATGAAGCTAGAGTCCTGTGTGAAAGGTTTTCAGTTTATGTGCTGTAGGCAGAGCTCGGAGACCTTTTGCTGTGGTGTGAGGCCAGGGAAGCAGCTGAGCAAAGGGAGAGCTCAGCAGGACACTGCACTTCAGGCTGTCTTTGCAGTGGGTGTGTTGTGCAGGCTTCATGTCCTCAGCGAGTATCAATAGCAGGGGAGGTCTTTGAATGGTTTCTGGCTCTCTTGTGGCTCCTGCTCTGTCTTATGGCTGAGAAAACACCAACAGGCAGTCAGAGCAGCTGAAGTTGGCCAATCTTGTGAACCAATCCTTCTACATTTAGTAAACTACGGGTATGTGTGAACCATCTCTGTGTCTTGGTGCTGTTCTCTGTCAGCTGTGTCCGGTTTGGACGGAGAAAGGTGTTTGCTGGAACAGGCAGTCCTGCAAAGTCAGTTCCAGGTTGTGTCAGCTTTTGAGTTGTACAGCCATGCCCTTGTGCCCAGTTGTCTCTGATGCTATTTCTAGACTTCATCAGCTTCTGGGCAGCTTTGTGCATTCTGGCACGGCTTTGTCCAGAGGGAAGGGATGGCAGGTGGCCATGGGGAGAGCAGCCCAGAGCCCACCCCCACGATTGCCTTTGCAGCAGGGCCAGGACCTGCAGTTGTTTTGGGTTTGCCGTGGGGTGCAGGAGGAGGCAGATGAACAACAGCTTTGGTAAACAGAATGTCCAACCCAAGGCTTGTGTACTTGATTCCAGCCTTGCTGAGAAAGAGCCCAGCGTATCCCTGAGAGGAACTGATCCTTCCACTGAAGTTTGAACAGGGCCTGATTTGGCTCTTTAGCTGTGCCAGGGACAATGGGATACTAAGGAAGGGTGTGCATCTGCCCCCGCTGCCTCCACCCCGCTTGCTGGACATGGCATGGGGGCCCTGGAGCAACTTGGGCAGGCAGAGGCCTTCCAGAGAGCAGCAGGGCAGGGAGCTCAGCAGAACTTCCTAAATGCCAGTGAGCCTGAGATGATGGATGTGTGGGAGCTGGAGAGCACCGAGCATGCCCAGAGCTCAGCAGCATCGGGGCTCAAAGGCTGCTGGGGAACTGTACGAGGGAAGGGAAGCAGCAGCAGAAATGAGGGGCTTGAGAAAAGCAGGTTTGGACATCCTGCAGGATGGCTTTGTGGGGACTTGGCTGGAGATCCGCACTGGCTGTTAGGTGCTATAGGGACAGGGAGAGACTAGGGATCCAAGGCCATTCCCATACGACCCAAAAGGCCAGTGGAGGCAGTGGCACCGCAGAACATCCTGGTGCCAAACATGTGGATGCCATCTGGGAATGTAGCCACATTTCCAGAGAAGTGAGCACAGGGATAGCGGTGGCAAATGTGGGACATGGCCTCTCCCTCACCACTTCCCTTTCCATTCCCTGTCCTAGACCAAGCTGCTCCATTGACATCTCTGCCAGGTCTCAGCTAAGAGCATGGCTAAATGTCTTCAGGCATGAATGGGGGCAAGGCTGGATGCTTGATCTGAGGAGTACTGTGTTCTACTCTTTGCAGGCTTCCTTGCTGTGTTCCAGTGGTGGGGATATGAAGAAGGGATCATTGGGACCACCTTTGATCCCCCCAATACGCAAGGCAGTGAGTCCCCCTGTGAGCAGTGCGGCAGCGTCTGTCCCAAGCTCTCCGCAGCTGGATTTCCAGGAGTCCCAGGAGATGAGGTAAGCCAAGGTGTCTGCTGCTCCAGTGTGCTGTTCCCCTCACGCTTCCCATCTCATGAGGTTATTTTCCACAGTCATCTCTCCCTTGTATTTAGGCAAACCTCAGTGTATTCCCCATTTTGCCCATCTGTGGTGATCCAGCACAATGGCAAAGCCAACACCATATGCCCTAAGAGCAGAGGTGGTTGTGGGGAAGAGGAGGCAGGGCTTAAGAGCACCTCAGAACAGGTCCTCTGCTGGACTTGGCTACTGATTCCCTCTGTGGTGTTTGTGCTGTCATTTGGGAACTGTATTGCATGGATGTGGATACTGCGGTTCTTTGAATACTGTGATCCTTGCCTGTCAACTTCTGCAGCCATGAGGATATGTCAGGGCAAATATTGGCTACTGAGGAGGTGTCTGCAAATTCAGGTGCTGCTCCTGTAAATGTCAGGTGTGACTTCTCTGTGCCTGGGCCTCCACCGTGAAACCAGAGCCCAGATAAAACTTGGGGTACAGATGTATCATCTGATCGATGTTTAGTATTTCGATCTGGGCTTAAGATCAAAGAGGGCAAGGTGCTAGAGAAGAGTTATAGGACTGTACCTGATGCAAAGATATTGGCTTGGATATATGTGTGAGAAAATGTAGCTGTCAAGCTTATCCTAGTGACAAGGATAAAGCAGGAGTCCCAGAAGTATCATTCCAATTGAAAAGCGTCCGTAGGGCTTTTAAAGTGCAATCGGAATGTCCTTACCTAGCAGCTGAGTTGGAAAAGGCCTTTTTGTCCTTGAAAGAGCAAGGAGGTGTACTGTCATTCTCAGGAGAGAGCAGTGCTATGGCCCCATGTAGCCCGAGACTGTCACCAGTGTAAGGCATGAGCAGGCAAAGTCAAGCTTGGGCCGGAGAACAAAAGTAGCTGCCCTCCATACAGACTTGTGTCTCAGCTCAGCAGCTCTTGCTGCTTCACAGAGGCTGTAGGAGCCACTTGGCTGCAAAAGGAGAGAACTGGGCAGGTCTGATGCAAGTTGAAGAATGACTGCTGTGTTTCAGCCGGAGCTTGGCAAGCTCTGTGGGACTCCAGCACCTGAAAGCTTAAGGACAATTCCTCAGCTTTGCATCGTGTTGGGTTTATGTGTTGCATTTCCTCCTTCATCAGGGGGACCATGCTAAGAAGGTTTGCCTCCTTTGATGCTACACACATTCCATGCCCTTCTCTTTCTACCTCCTCATATGTTCTTTTGTCCTCCCTTTTCTCAAGGCCAAGATCCAGCAGCCGAAGCAAAGAGAAGAACTCTGAACATGCAAGTAGGTACAGGGCATGTCTGTCCTAAAATGACCATTGGAATGCTGACCCAGGGGTGGCATTGTGACAGTTTGGTTGAAAACCATCCTGGTTTAAATGTCTTCAAATTCCTTTCAATTCCTTGATGGGCTCAGTGGATTCTCCCAGAGCTTGGTCACTGGGAGTATGCTCCGGTGGTGCAGTGAAAATTACTCCAGGAGCTGCACTGGTACCTTGGGGCTCGGGAAATGCGCCACAGGAAAAGAAAACATTCCTCTCCATCCTGCACATGCCTTTCATCTCCCTGCACCCTTTCTAAGGTCATAATTAGTAGAGAAAAAAAGACATTTAGCATGAAAGGAGAAATGTTCCCACTCCTTCCTCCTGCCTTTGAAGGAAGAAGGAGAACACCTTCCCTTGGGGCAGTTTCTGCGCTGAACCCTTTGAGATCTGAAGGAGATTCATGGACATTGCCTGGTTTTGCATGGGGAGAAATAGGGAAACCTCCTTAGACAGAAAGGCCTTGTGAATGTTCCAGTTAAGGGGAAGGAGACTTCCAAATGGATGCAGCCTATGCAGGATCAGAGTTTGTCATCCTCTGACAGCACAAGCCTAAAGCCACCTATGGCAGGTTCACGATAGCAAATCTCTTCCCCGACTCTCTCTGCCCGTGTCAGTATTGCAGGCTGAGGCTGGGGGAGGAGATGCCTTCTGCCTTGTCCCCCGTCCCTGCCTTGCCTGATCCCTGACAAGAAGAGTTGTGCCAGACCAAATGAGGTGTCTGGTGCATGTGTGTCAGTCCCTGCTTTCAAGTTCAAAGCCTCAATGCCAGGGTTGTTGTTCCTTTGCCATCTCTGGGCATGGAATGATAGGAGAGATGAGATTTGAAGAAACAATTTTGCTGATGCAGAAAAACGATTTATCATTGATGGAGGCCTGTACAGAATGATTAGTTCTCTGAGTTTCAAAAGCTCCATTGGAGAGCATTTCAGATTAACCTGCACCATGCCGTTTCCATTAAGAAAATTTTGAATTGTCAGGATTAGCGAAGATCAGAAATGTTTTGAGGCAGGTCATGTTTATGTAGGGTTTGGGTGTCTCTGCAGGAAGGAAAGCAGGGAATAAACTCCTGGAGCAACAAAGCAGAGAAAGCTGGGACGTTTGCATGACCAATGTGTTCCCTACAGATATGGGCTGCTTGAATAGTGGGGACATGTAATGGGGATTGCAAATCTTCTTTTGCTTCTAACACGTGGTGCCATTGTTTGTGTCCCAGCACTGCCTTTGTTGTAAAGAGAAATAAAAACCACCAAGAAAACCCAACCAAGAACTGAGGGGGAGTTACAGAAACAAAGGCCTTGAAAACTGGCTTGGGAAAGCAATTACTTCCTAGGTGGAATTGTCAAATTCTAGAGACCCCTGTGGGTTGCCAACTGTTTGGAAGGAAAGGGATCCCCAAGTAGTGGATGAGCCATGAGCAGCACAGAAGCAAAGTAGTGGAATCTCTCTCTCCCTTCCTGCCAGCTCCATACAGTTCAGAGCAATTATAGTGATGCTAGTTTCATGAAAAATAAAAACAAAGTGATCTTCTCAATAATAAATAACCCCTCGAGTGCCTCACCCATTAGTTGTGGTGATTGTAAAGGTGGGAGTTCAACTAACTCACTTCTTCCCTTGTACCTGATCTACAGCTTCTTCTGAGTCTACAACAAAAACCCAGAGGAAGAAGGGAAAGAGTTCATGGTGTGTGATAGGACCTGGGATGCCTCTGTTCCCAAGGGAACTGGCTGAACTTTTTGGCTTGAAGACTGACGTGCGGAAGCCCGGCCTTGGCAGTGCAGGTCTCCGCTCGCAGCCTGCTCAGGGGGCCTTGGCCCAGGAGCCCCGGCAGGGGCAGCTGAGCAGCGCTGCCCCCGGGGTCACTGCCAGGGAGCACAAGGTGAAGGCTGAGCATGGCTCAGCCTCACAAAGAGGTAAGGCGGGAGCTGGGCCGCTCTCTGGCGGGAGGAAGGCTCTTGTGCCAGCCTAGAGAGCCTGGGCACATTGCCAGGGAACAGTTCTGCCCTGCATGTGCCCCCTGCACTGAGCTGTGCTGCTCCCAGTGCCCCGTGGAGCTGTAGGGCTGCTCAGCTGTGGGGCCGGGAGAGGAGCAGGAGGGTGCGTGTGCAGCTGAGCCATTCCTGGAAAGCACAGGCCTCTGGGCTCCCTGCTGTCCCAGGGCAGCCCAGAGGCCAGGCTGTTCCTGTGCTGGCTCTGTGCAAGTGGGTCAGGGTGTCTCCCTGGTCTGCCTCAAGTGGCTGCTAGCAGGAGAGTGTTTCCCTGTGCAGCTCTTTAGAAGTTTCCAGGTGGTCTGTCCCATTAAATACGTAGCTTCCGATGCTTTAGGTTTGCATTGCGGCCTCTGTTATATTTTGTGTCTCCACTTTGCAGGCGTGACTGGCTACAGTCTTATCAAGAAGTTTTCCTTGGACATTTCCTATGTTCCCTAACCGACAAAGCCCTTGCCCCCTGTCCAGAAGAGCTCTCTTTCCTCGAGCTCAGGAAGAAGGTGCTGCCTGTCCGAAGAATGTTTGAAGATTTGGATTTATACGTTAGGCTTTGTAGTTACAGATGTACATATGTTCTGACATGTAGATGTAGTTTGAATAAATGTGTTGTCATTTTATCTTTTAAATTTTGAAACTAGATTTTCAACAGTATATATTTTATTTTGATTGGTTTTGTTTGTTTTAAATAAAATAATTTTTAAAAAAAACAAGCCGAGAATGTGAGACCTGCTAGCCTAGAGGTTGTCAGAGTGCAGCTGACTCAACGTGCCACTGTCTCACGGTATTCTTTCCTCACAGCGCCTCTCCTCTTCCTCTTTTGCCATGTTTTCTTCATGTCATTTGTGCTGCTGTTTGTTATTTAGCATTACAATGGGGCCACCTATTACCATGTTTGGGGGACAATGGACCCAGAAGATCCTGTGTAGTCTCCAGTTTTCTGCCTCGATCTATTCTGTGCTCACAAAAGGCCTGAGCAAAGCAACAAAGAGAATGTGCCCAAATCCCAAAGCTTTGCTCCTTTGCAATGTCAGACGGATCTGGCTCAGAGGTGTCTTCAATCACAATTCCATAGGTAAGAAGAGGACGTGTATTTCACTGGGAAAAGAGGCACTGCTTTGGAAAAGGCATCTGTATGTATATTTACCCAGGACAGCAGTCCAACGGCGTTGTTTGCAACTTGTTTGCAGAAGGATGAGCGGACTGTGAGGTTATTGAACAGGTGACAAGGGTTCCTCAAATCTGTACCCTAGCCTGGGTGCCATTCAGCCCAGAGTTATGGGGTTATGGCGTAGTACATCCCACACATATTCTGCCTCCAAGAAAAGCTTGGCTTGGCTTAATCGAGTGAAATAAATAGAAGAGCAATGAAATGGACATTTAAACTCGTCACTTTAGAGTGATTCTCCTGCTTTCCAATGTCAGCCCTGTACCTCATGCTCCCAAGGCTTGTTACGAACGAGTGTTTGAGATTGCTTAAAAATTCACTGTCAAGGTTATCAGTAAAACCAGATTGAATATGTCCTAGGTTACAGTGTAAGATGCAACCAAGAGTATGTATTCTATTGTCACCTTCACAAGCTGTTAAAACAGATGGGGCTGTGTTTGTTATCTCCTACCATGACTCATCCTGGATAAATCCCTCTGGGGGCTATCTCTGTTTAATGGGCAATCAATGACCCACCCCATGACTCACAGAATTACATCAGCCCATTGGGAGATGCTCCACCCAGGGGGAGGAGCCAAGCATTCCCACCTGGATATAATCAGGTAGGATTGAAGCACAAGCAGCTCTTCTCTACTGGATTCCCAGAGGATAAGAGCTACTACTGGACCCTCTTCTGAAAACCAGAGTCTTCTACAGGATCACTGCTTCAATAGGACCACTTCATCTGGGCTCCTACCACCACCCTGACTAACAGGGTGTCAGGTTGTATCCTGACTCTGTCAGTGTTCTTGTACTATTGCAATTATTTTAATTTTCCTATTAAATTGCAGTTCTGTCTTGTGATCTCTCACTGGTTTGTTTTCAAACTAGTACAGAATGTTAAGTAACAGCTCAACAAAATTTGTTGGCAACATTCACACTATTACTTACTAGTCCTTTAAGGCACAACAAGGAAAAAAAGCAACAAACAAAATGCAGTCAATCAAACTAGACATGAACTGAGAACTCTCTCTCTCTGTGTGTGTGTTTAGACGGGTTTGACAAAGGGAGAGAAAGGACAAGGATGAAAAGGAATGTGGCCTAAAAGCTTAACAGCACTCAAGCTTAACAGTAGTTAAACTGGAGCCGTGAGGAGTGGGGGTATTGGCCCAGGATCCATTGTTGATCGACGATCCTTGAGCTCGCTGGCTCTGAGAGGCCCCACTGGAGGTTGCCAGTGGCAGCCGCTGTGGTCCAGGAGAGCTTCCAGGGCTTCCTTTTGGACCGCTGTTTATGGGCCACAAGACAGTGGGCTTCAGTCATAAAATGCTTCATCATGGCCGCACTTTGGGTCAGCACCCTGTCTTTGGAAGTGCGAGAAGAAGGATGTTATGGCCTTCAGGCAAGAAAAGTAGTTTCCAAGACTGTTCATAGAAAACCCCAGGAGCTGGTTAGACAGCACAAGTTCCTGGGAGCACTCAGTGTTTTGGGCAAGCTCAAGAGGAGCTGAGTCCAGGGGCTGTTCATCAAGGCTGGGGCCTAACAAGCATTTCTGAGATCACAGTGTGGCCTGACAAGGCCAGGGAAGATTCACCACCACAGTGTGAAGCATGAAGTTTTGATGTGGAGTGAAAAGCCGCTGCATGAAGTTTTGATGTGGAGTAAAAAGCCATGGCCCAGTGGAAGCCCGGGGCAGTTTCCTCAGGCCTGCGGGAGAATCCCACTGCAGATCCTTGTGCCACTGATTCCATCTCTCCCCACCTTTCTCAGTTCTTGGTGGCAAGGTCACTTAGGTTAGACACACAGCTCCCAAGAAGTGCTCCTGTATTTCTCTATACAATGAATTAAAGTGAGATTACACATCCCAAATCTGTGTTTTCTTTCTGGCAATCTGACTGATTGCAGGAATTTCTGGAACAACAAACTTGCTTCCTCAAATATTTCCTGTGCATGGTAATGAGCACAGAGGAAAGATTTAATGTTAAAAGCTTTGCCCAGGCAATGCTCTTTTGACAAGTTCCCTCCTTAGCTCTCCTTGGGAAGATCTGAAAGGTTCAATTGATGCCATGAAGATTTTTGCCTTTTCTTCTATACCCCGTTATACTTTTTTACAGCTTCTGTATTCCTAGTGCTTTTTGCCTACATTCTTGGACTTGTTTGTCAAGCTAAGAGACTAAACATTTTAGAAGCTTCGTAGCTAGGGATCAGTGTGCCCCAGACCCCAAGGTCCTCTCCAGAACACATTCTGTAAACCAAGATAGAACCATCCAGGGGAAGGTTCCTTGGGGAGGGGGGCTCACTTGAGCCTCTCATTGGGGAATCTTTGATAGATATGCTAATTAGTAAAACCTATAATGTTATACCCAATGTTGAGAGGGGAGACACAGAGAGATAGACTCGGCAGGGTGCATCTTGATGCCTATGACCTGGACGTGTACACCTAAGGATCCTTAAAATAAATACCAAGGTAAAATCCCTTTTCCCCTTCTAACCATGCATGACTCTTGATTTTAAGACCAAGAAAAGGCATCACAATGACCCCAGCAAAAGCTCCTGCAATGGCTGCCCGCCAGCAGAGCAGGGCTGTCAGCTGTGAACCAAGTGTTGCCACAGGCAGCAGCTTACCCAGGGCAGCAAATCAGGAGCTAGGAAGGAGCTGATCTGAAGGCCAAACCTCCTTAGCTCCTTCCAAGAGCACTGCAACAATTCCTCATTCCAAGGAGGTGCAGTGCTGGACACCAGAGCTCTGTGTGAGGACTGGACACAAGTTTGCTCCCACTGAGTGCTGTGATGGTTTCTGCAGGAGCTCTGGGCTCCTGTGCCTGCCGGACACCATGAGGAGAGAAGGAGCCGAGTACTCTGACACACCTTTGCCTCGAGCATAGCCTGGCCTTGACCAAACACACTGAAAGGTTTCCCCTTTGGCCCATGTCTCGAAACGTCCGGTCAGCTGTTTGACGACTCCAGTTGGTTTGGTGTAAAAGAACTTCCCTCAGAAATACTAGTGTCTTGGGGTAACTTTATGATGTGTATCCCATATTGCTGCCCTATGCCCAGAAATTAATTTTTGTGCCTTTTTATGCCTTTAAACTGAGCCTGAGAGGGGGAAGGGAAAACTGAGCAAAACTTTTTCAAAGCAGTTTGCAGCTTGTTCAAGGTCACACACAGATAGTGACATTTTCTCCAGCTGCGGCAGGGGAGGGAGGAGGCACCTGGCTTGCGGCTGCCCGGTCAGCTTTTGGCCAGTTGTTCAGTTTCTTTTTCTCCAGAGAGAGACTGAGAGTTGAACTTTTTTTCCTTCCCTGGAATTTCAGATTTTCTCCCTTTTCTACTGCACTGCTTCAATTATCAGAGCATAGTGGGAGGACTTTCCATCAAGCACAGAGGGCCTGGCCCTGGGCCAAGTCCCAGCTCCAAGGAGACCAAAGGGAGGACTCTTAACACTTTGCCAGGTTTTTTCTCCACAGCGAGAGATTTTTATTAGTTAGCATTATTTTCCTTTTCCCGTGTGTTTGTTAAAGAAATCGTTTTTATCTCTTTCACTTTCCTTTGAGGAAAATTTATTTTTTCCCAAACCTGGTGGGGGAGGGGTGGTGATGGTCCTTCTCTCAGGGGATATATTTCTAAATTTGGCCAAACTGGTACAACTAGGTTTGTCTTCCTCCATGCCTTCCTCTCAGCAGCCTTGGGGATGTTCCTATGTGAAGCCATCTGTCTCAGTTTGAGAAAACTTAGGGCAGTCTGGAATTAGTTGTCTCCTCTAAACTGTTCCAACAATCCCTTTCCAGCAATAGGAAATGAATACTAATAGATGAAAGTGGAAAAAACCCAACATTTTATTAACAAACAGAATGCCCACAAGGCAAGGAAAAATAAGTAAGTAACTTGTAGATATCAAACTGTCAGACCTCACCGTCCTCCCACTGGAACAAAGACCCAAAATGCCAGAGGAAAACCCGCCCAGGACACGCGTTACAAGATGGCGCTGGCTTCTCTCTCGGGAAAAACAGGAGCTATCACGGAGTAGTTCTAGCAGCAGATGAAAGCTCGGTGGCTCGCCCAGCGTCGACTTCCACCCCACGGCAGAGCTCCGCAGAACGGTCATGGCAGGTGAGGCGGCTGGGCTGGTGCCCCTCGGGGTCTTTTCTCCCCGGCGTGGCTCAGCTCACAGACTCTTGGGCTGGGAGCGGGGCCACTCCACTTCTGCAGGCACGATGTCCCCGGTCTTGGACAAACAGTTTTCTCCTAGGAGAGCCCTGCATACTGTTCCACACATCTTTCCTAAAGGCCCAAACCAACTCCAGACACTGTACCTACAGCAGGTTTCCACAAAGGGCTGCAGAAATCCAGGACAGCTGCAAGTGAGTGTCGGAAGGATTTTATCCGGGTCCTGACAACAGAAATCTTAATAATCTGAAGGAATTTCATTCAGATGTAGCATAGGATCTGAGTTTTTTCTATTGATATGTTTCATGATGACGAACAAGCCGGTACAAGGCTGACATGTGAAAGCATGAGCATGTCCTCCAAAGTGACCAGATTAATTGTCCATTTTATTATTCTTCTGATTTTTCCCCTCATATAAGCCAAGGCAAGCTTTTCCTGGAGACAGAACATGTGTGGGATGAACTGTGGTCCCTCACAGGGTCACAGGGCTGGCAGTGACAAAGCAGGCAATCTGCTTCATTGGGAACCACTACAGAGCTACACCCCAGTGTGGGTTTCAGTAGCAGGGTATTATTAAGAGCTCCTTTCCTGCATGAGGTACAAAAAGGAGGTCCCTGACGATCATCTTGCAGCCATGCATAAAGAAGTGATCCTGCTCCCCTAATTAAGCTTTGGCTGTGGCAATGACACTCTTCCCACTCATCTTTTTACACAGACACTTCAGGTTTTCCCCACACTCTTGCAATACTGGCAGTCGCTGTTTCCTATTTACTGTTCTTCCCCAGAGAGTGATGGTATAGCTGCAGCTTGGAAACAAAATGCCCTGAGATCTGGGGATCTTGAAGGAGCATGAAATGCTAATTAAATGTTAATCTGGGTAGCTACCCAGATCTGCACTTACCAGTATTCTGAGGCACCAGCAGGAGGATCATGCATCATTCCCGTTTGTTGGTGTTCCTGTTTCTGGTGTGCAAGAGCAATGACTTAGCGGAGAGACAGAAATGCCCCTATTCAAACAGTGGGTGTGCAAGTAGACATGAAGTTTCACTGCCTTTTCTAGGATATTTTAGAAAGATCTAAGAGAATATTGCAGGAGGGAGCAGGTGCCTAATTTTGTCTCCAGAGGAATCCCCAAAGGACACATCCACTCTGCTGGTGATGGCAACCCCATAAGCTCACGGACTAGTTTTCCCTGACACATGCCAGCCTTCCCAGGCTTTACTAGTCCGGGATTTGACCCATAGCTAAGCAAACACACGCAGCCACGTGACACAGAGTTTTTCCTCCAGAAAACCTAAGTAACACATTCACATGCATTTTCTTCTCTAACATCCGAGCCTGGAAACCATGAAGACTTTGGTGTCAAAAGGTTACAGTTTGCGCAGGGCTCAGAAGTGTTTTTCCCTAAGGCAGAGCAAATTGACATGTGAGGTTTAAAAGCTTCAAATGACTATGAAAGGCAACTGAGAAATAAATTCTGGAAAGGCAGCATTGTCAGTGATCATGCAGCCCACCAAGAGCTGGAGCTGAACCCAGAATTGCTTCTTCCAGCTAGGCAGGAATTCAATATGCTGGCAAGCACTGGTCCATGGTACCAAATGATCCCATACCCGTGGGCTGAATGGCACCCAGGCTAGGGTACAGATTTGAGGAACCCTTGTCACCTGTTCAATAACCTCACAGTCCGCTCATCCTTCTGCAAACAAGTTGCAAACAACGCCGCTGGACTGCTGTCCTGGGTAAATATACATACAGATGCCTTTTCCAAAGCAGTGCCTCTTTTCCCAGTGAAATACACGTCCTCTTCTTACCTATGGAATTGTGATTGAAGACACCTCTGAGCCAGATCCGTCTGACATTGCAAAGGAGCAAAGCTTTGGGATTTGGGCACATTCTCTTTGTTGCTTTGCTCAGGCCTTTTGTGAGCACAGAATAGATCGAGGCAGAAAACTGGAGACTACACAGGATCTTCTGGGTCCATTGTCCCCCAAACATGGTAATAGGTGGCCCCATTGTAATGCTAAATAACAAACAGCAGCACAAATGACATGAAGAAAACATGGCAAAAGAGGAAGAGGAGAGGCGCTGTGAGGAAAGAATACCGTGAGACAGTGGCACGTTGAGTCAGCTGCACTCTGACAGCCTCTAGGCTAGCAGGTCTCACATTCTCGGCTTGTTTTTTTTAAAAATTATTTTATTTAAAACAAACAAAACCAATCAAAATAAAATATATACTGTTGAAAATCTAGTTTCAAAATTTAAAAGATAAAATGACAACACATTTATTCAAACTACATCTACATGTCAGAACATATGTACATCTGTAACTACAAAGCCTAACGT